>NW_026526677.1:113052163-113652163 GCF_024362965.1 Panthera pardus | reverse complement strand
CTCTTTGCTCAGGAAGTATTTACCGTGTGAGCTTCAGCTTAGAAGCACCTCCTCTGAAAGTCTTCCCTGACCTCCCCAAGCATGGTCAGTTGCTGTGTGTCTCCCCAGCTCTGCGTGCATGCTCTGGGCAATGTTCACCGCCCACTCGGTATTCTAGCGCCCGTTCACTTTTCTGTCTCTTCTGCTGGAGGATAAGCAGGAACCTTGTCTGAATGCATATTCCTCCCTCGCCCAGGGCCTGGCCATCTTAGACATTCAGTAAATATCTGCTTGAGGAACGAATAAATCACTGAACGAACGACACAGAGAGAAGTCAAGTCAGGGTCGTACCCCTTTTCTGGCCTGAGGGCCAAGTCTGGCTTCACTTCCTGGGTGGACCGGCCAGAGAGTTCTTGACCCCCAGTCCGTGGGGAACGCACACCCTCCCGCAGGTCTCCGGGCTCAGCTCTGGGACCCTGGACCAAAGTCCTCTGCAGACACCTCTCTCCTCTGTGTTCCTGACTCACTTCCTACAATACCGATCGAGCCTCCTTTCTTCACGTAATTCTGTCTGTTGTCACCTTCATCCGTTCCCTTCTTCACTGACGTTTGCCCAGTTTTCTCCTAGACTCACTGAGACACTCTTTCCCCCATCACCTGCTCATCGTTGGATGCTCCTTCAGAGTTTACACGCTCCGGCCCCAAACTGCCCCCGCTCCAGGTCAGACACACTTATGTACAGACAGTAACCCCGGGCTCTCACAAGTAGCAGGAGGAGGCAGCCTGTCATTGTAGATTATGATACACCTGCTGTATTTTATTGACGACTGTGATGCTTCAGGTCTGTCCTTGGATGAACACACACGTTGCAAGCATAACACATGCCGGAAAGTGAGCCCGCGGCGTTCCCCCACAGCCTGCTCTGCCCTCGGCCCCCCCAGCGTCCCAGGTGGTACCAACTTGGTGGCCTCTCCTCCAACTGCTTAGTCGTCCTGACCCTTCTCTGGTTCTCACGGTTCACAGCCTGTCCGTCACTAATCCTGTGGGCTCTCTGTTCATGTAAAGCCAAATACGTGCCTTCACTTCCACGCTGCCCAGGCGGGAGCCCCCTCCCCAGGCTCTGGTCCCCTGCCCTTGGTCCCCTCCAATCACATCCAGCACAGCCTGAGGACACTCTTCTGACCCGCTGCCCCCCCCACCCTATGCCCTGCCGGTTCACTCAGAGTTAGAGCCAGTTTTACCCCCCAGCCCCCTCGTGAGGTGCTCCAGCCCTGGCCTTACCTCTGACCGTGTCTTCTAGTCCCCCCTCCAGTCCCGGCCGGAAGTGGTTCTGTAACCCAACGATCGTCCATCCTCGGTTCTCTCCTGGGTGAGTCACGGCTTCAAACAGCAGGTGCCCTTGTCACACAAAGGACCATTTATTCTCAGCAAACAAGGAGATGGTGCGGAATGAGTCTCCGGATGTGACTCTCCGAGCAGGGGCACGGGGGCCTCTGTCGCTCAGGGTTAGGGGCGTATGCAGAGAGGGGTTTGCCGTGCATGTACAGGTGGGCTGGTCGTGCACACACACATAGGACACGAGCCTGGACACGCACCGTGGGTGAATGAGCTTCCTCCTCGGGCACAGGCACCAACAGCAGAGCCAGGAGGTCACCGTGCGACACGCTGTGGTCAGCCCAGCACGTGCGGTCCTGGCCCCTGCAGCCCTCCCTGGTTTTCGCCTCAGAAACAACCTGCAAAAGCCACTTGAGAACGCATGTGAGGGCAGTCTTCACTTCTGGGACAGCTCTGCGAGTTTTAGCACGGATGTACTGTCTCTGCTGTGGCTGGGCTACCTCCTGGCCACATAGAGACGGCTCGTTTTTGCATTTGCGGCTGAGGGTTTGCTTTCCTGCGTCCCCAAAGCTCCCAGAAGCTTCCACAAGCAGCGTGCTGGGGGCAGGGAGGGGGAGCAGGGCAGCACAGGTCACGGACAGCGGCTGGGGGCCTACGGTGACTCCCTGTGTCCTGAAAGCCGGGTCTCGTCTTTCTACTTCGGGGTGCAGGGGGGAACAGCTCGCGTTGGCCACGCTCATTATGTTGCCAGTCCTACAGTCCTACCGCCTGCAGCGCTCTGTGTTTGCAATTCCCTTCCCTCCGTGGTTTTTCTTCTCCCCCCCCCCCGAGCGCACTTCTCCTAAGGTCTGATACAGTGTGTTTACAGCCCATCATTCTGGTTCTTGTCCGCCTTCCCCCCGAGGGTCGGTCTTAACAAGCCAAACGTCTTCGTCTGTTTTGTTCCCTGACGGACGCAAGGTCTTTGCAGAATGCCCGCACCCTGCTATCGCCCGCAGCGTGAACAGAGAAACAAATGAGTAGCTCCCGTCAGGGTCTGCCCTTTATGTTTGTCCCCACATCGGCCCGACCGTCCCCACACCGGGAGCCCCAAAAGGGCAGCGAACATTTCTGTCTGTGCCTAGCAGAGCAGAATTCTGACCTGGTGGCCCGCACCCTGCAGTCTTGTGACGGTGGCTCCTGTCTTACATTCCTCCGCACAAGGGTGTAATCTGAGCCTGATTCATCACAGGACTGATGTGGGCTAAGAACATTGAGACAAACACTCATCTGCTTCAGAGTCAAATGGTGACAAATTAGGGCTTTGTGGGAAAAGAAGTTCAAAACCAGTTAACGTACAGAAAAAAATACAAGAATTAACTTGTCATTTTCAGACACAGAACTCAGGGGTATTGATGTGAGGTCCTGTGCCTGGTCTGTGAAATATTCTCTGGCTTCAGAAATCTCCTTGTGGTTTCAGGAGTGTGGGGTCCCTCCACGCTGGGGATTTATGAGTCACCACATCTCTTCCTGTGGGTCAGGTTTTGCAGTGATTTCTTAATGAATTAATCCACTGACAAATGAGCAGACACTCTTGAATTATGAAACAGTTGCTTTATTTATTAATAACAGACCATATTCCTACTCACTTAGATGCACACGAAATACTCCATTACACGGCTTAACATTCCTCATCTAAATAGAAAAGAGCAGCACTTATCAGAACTTACAGGGACTTCTCAAGTTATGAGCCCTTGACTTTTGAAACGTTTCAATGTCTGCATCATATACCCACTCGTGGATCAGTCCGACCATCCCCTGTTGAATTGACCTGCTGTAAAGTGCCAGCCCCTTTGTCTCTCTTTTCCAACTCTTGCCCTATTAACTCTGTCAGTCTCGGCTCCGCTCTCTCCTTGCTGTTAATCACGTTGGTAAATCAGTTCATGTCAACACTCAGAGAAGAGAGGTGGCAGAGAGGATCGAACATAAGCCTGGGGTCAGACAAGAAGGATTCGACCCCCGGCTATGCCATTTGTCATGTGCACGACCTTGGGGATGCGGCTTAACCTCTGTGAGTGACAGCAATCCTTCTATGGGTAAAATTGGTTTAACAATACCTACCTCGTAAATGAGAATTAAATGAGATAATATATGTAGGGTATTTGTGTCCTTTCTGCATTAAAATAGGATTAAGTAATATATGTCAGCCTTTCAGCTGGATTCCTTAATGTCTGAGGGCAGCATTTTTTGCATGCCCATTACTACAGTTTTACTTGTCTTATAATTACTATTCAATTTATTAAAAACTTACATCTTAAGGTTTCTTAAGACTTTAAATTCAACTTTCTAATCTTGTTACTCTATCAATCTAGGAAATGTGCATAAAGATAATTATGATCACTTTCATTGGGTCTTTGATATTGATTCATACGGTTAAAATTTTAAAGTATCCTTAAACGTTTAATACTATTTGCACTCATAAATATTTTCATCAACACTTCAAATTACAATTATGATTTTAAAATAGCTGGTTCTTTCTAATAATCCAAATCTTTTTGTGCAGAAGAAAATCAAACAAGCAGAGTATTTGTAAGTATTTAAGTAACTCTTGCTAATATAATAAAGGAAAGAATTGAATTAATTCTACCCAAAACCCAGGTTGGCAAGCTAAATGCTCTCTTGCTTTCACAGATGAGTTCTGCAGCACTGGAGAACATTCAGCGGGCTTTTTCGCCTGAGTCTCTTCACAGAGGGGCTGGGCTCACGACCAGTCTCGAGGTGGCTCTAGCCTTGACAATGGGCTTCTGGGATAGTAACCATCTGTACACCAGGTGCTGAGATTCTGTGACTTCTTTATCTTTTGTTTTCTCACTGGTGTTCAATCCACCATTCTGTGGGTTTATCGCCAAGTTCCAATCTGGTTCCCAGGTCCTGCTTTCCTTCCCCCATCCCCCAAACTAGACTCACTTCCTGTAATGCAAATGTACTCTGAATTTCCAAGGCAAGAGAAATCAAGCCAGTTCTTGAACATCATCCTGGGATTCAGCATCACGTCACCTTTAGGGCTGGGCTTGTCTTAACATGGGCTACAAGTCTGCCCCCCGGTGCTTGGCCTCCGCTTGGTGTTAAAAAACACGAGCGAATGGCTTGTGGGCACACAAGCACACTCCAGTCTTTCTGGAACAAGATTGCTTGGGGAAATTACAGAGGGGGGCAATAGCAGGTGTGAGGTCCCCCGTTGTCCGTTATAATGTCGGATAGCACAGGGGAATTTAGAAAGGCCAGATGTCAGATGTAGATGCAAGAACCTTGGCCTTCGGGCCGTGAGAGTTTTAAATTGTAGGACTGAGGAAGAATCAGCTTCCTCTCTGTGGTCGTGCGGTATGATAGAGCACAACGTCTAGTTCAGAGCGGAGTCTAAACTCAATGAGATACGGCCATCTGGGCTGGGTTATTGTCGGTTACTCTAGACAAAATAAGAACATGATCTTTGGACCAGGAAGAAAGGAAATCAGGTCCTGACTCTGCTCCTTGCTCTGTGACCTTGGCAGAGTCCCTGAGCCGCTCTCAACTTGAGTTTCTGCACGATGGAAACATGGCCCCGACACAACAGTCCTTACAAAGACTAAATGGACGCTTCACATCAAGCCCTGGGCAGTGCCTGGAAAATCCAGGCGTTCAGCAAATGAACAGTTGCTTGGTTCCAGTTCCCCAAACCAGCAAAGACACGCAGAAGGATGTGAATCGGGTCTGGTAGGACAAGGAACATGTATATTGTTTCCCTCCCTCCCAGCCCAACTTCGAAGCATTATCTGTACGTAGTGCTCCCACTTTCTCACCTGTGCAAGCCTCTTTGTGGTGGATGGACACAGATTTCTGCCTCAGTGTCTCCCCCGACCCCACTGCTGCAGCACCGTGGCCGGGTGAGATGGCTCTTCTTCACCGCGGTGACCGTTCCAGGATGACCCCACCATCACAAAAGATCCAAACAGGGCTGGCTCAGCAGTGTGGTTTGTGGTCAGCGCTTGCTTAATGGCGGGAGGTCTGACGCCCAGGGAGCTACCACAGGCGTCACCCCCCACCCTGAGGAGCACCAGGGTGAAGGTGCGGCTCACCCGAAGGCCAGCAGGGGGAGCAGAGTGCGGGGAGGGAGCTGGGGCCACAATCGCAGCGAAGCTACCATCTCCACGACCACTGTGCTTTTAAGTAGTGTGAATCCTCAAGCTCTTTTATTTTTACTTTCATTGTTTTACTTCTTAACATTTTTCCCGAGTTGTAGTGAGGTATGACTGACAAATAAAAACGATGTATATTTAAGGTATATATACAGCACGGTGTTTGCATATTTTTACACATCGTGAAATGATCACTACGGTCAAGCTAATTAACACATCCACCACCTCACAGAGTCATCTTTTATTGTGGGTTTGTGTGGTGAGAACAGTGAAGATCTACCTTCAGCAAATTTCAAGTCTACAATACAGAGTTAGTAGCCGTGGTCACCACGTGGTACCTCATCTCTCCAGAACCTATTCGTCTCATATAACCGAAATTTTCTATCCCATCACCAAAATCTCCCTATTTCCTCCACCCCCGTGTCCCTGGCAACCGCCATTCTTCTCTCTGCTTTTATGAGGGTGACAATTATTTTTTTTTCTGATTTCACATCTAAGTAAGATTATGCGGTGTTTGTGTTTTTCTGTCCGGCGGATTTCACTTAGCATAATGTCCTTGAGTTTCATCCGTGTTGTCATAAATGGCAGAATCTCCTTTTTTTTTTTAGGGCTTAATAATATTCCATTGTGGGGGTGCCTGGGTGGCTCAGTCAGTTGAGCAGCAACTCAGTCCGTTGATTTTTGCATTTTGACTCTGATTTCAGCTCAGGTCATGATCCCAGGGTTGTGAGATTGAGCCTCGCGTCGGGCTCCATGCTGAGCCCACCCTCTTTCCCTCTCCCTCTGCCCCTCTCCCTGACTTGTGCACATGCTCTCTCTCTTTCTCTCAAACAAAATAGAAACTAAAAAAAAATAGTATCCCATTGTGTATACATACGACATTTTCTTTATCCAATCATCCATCAGAGGACACCTAGGCTATTTCTGTGCTGGCTATCGTGACTCGTGCTTCAACGACGGTTGGAATTCAGATACCTCTTTGAAATATTGATTTCATTCCTCAGGATACACACCCAGAAGTGGATTTGCTGGACTGTAGTGTGGTAGCATCGTACAGATGGTAGGGTAGTTCTGTTGTGAACTTCTTGAGGAGCCTCCACACTGTTTTCCGCAGCGGCTGCACCCGTTTGCACCCCCACCGACGCTGCACAACGGATTCCCTTTCTTCACACCCTCACCAACACTTTTCTTTTGAAAAGAAAAGTGATAAACTGTCTTATTTTTAAGCCAGTCAGCAGTTACTGCTGCCTATAACCCAAGGCATCCCAACCTGCCAATGTTTGTGCCCTTTCAGCCAGCATTCAGCTTCATCGCTGCACCTGCACTGCTGGAGTAGATGGGGTGCAGCGACCTGCAGGGTGGAGACCCCCACCCCCACCAGGCCCCCTGCTCCTCCCTCTCTGCGCAGGCTTTGGAGGCTGACTTTTTCACCAGATGCACAAGTACGTGTATGGGAAAGACAGTAAAATATTGAAAATAACCTACTGATATGTCGCCAGCCGAAAATAATCTACGAGTCCACATAATTTTATTTGATGCATTTTCTATTTTTGATTTCAAACAAATTATATTCAAATATATTTTTCAAATGTATATTTTATATATCATTAAATTATTTTCCTTATAGAATATTTCTATTTCTGTCAGCTACATTTATTTTCTTTACTTTTGATGACGTTGTATTTTTAAATTTCATTTCTTCGATATATGCATTTATTGAAGTATTGATTTAGTCACCGAGAGGGGACTGAATACACAAATTACATGTTCATGTCATAGACGGCGGCCAATGAGAGGATGAAGCATGTACTTGTGTGGAATGGTTGCCAAGATGCGTTAAGTGAAAATAGCAAACAGCAGTGCGAATTTGCATGCCACCATTTTGGTTTCGAGAGACAGTGTTGATGTTTGCGTCTCTACAAAACAGCTCTGAAAGCTGCGTGTACGTGCCTGTGGTTATTTGCATGCACTCTTTCTTGCTGGACTATAATCTCGATGAGGGCAGGGGCCGGGTCACAATAGCTCTCCATGGTGGCCTCTGAGAAAATGCACTAGCTGTGGGTGACGGGTGTGAGGAAGGTTAACTTTGCAGTTTTTTACCTTTTGGAATTGTGTTGTGACCACATAGGACCCTGCAAAAAAAAAAAAAAAAAGGAAAAGAAAAGAAAACTGAAAAAATTCAGGTGATTTTGAGATAAAGAAATGCTCAATTCCTAGCAAAATGCAATCTCACATGTAGTCTCTTTTGTATTCATGGTTTTAAGGAGGATCTAAATGCTGACAATCTGTATATTTATACCTCCCCCTTTTTTTTTAACATGAAATTATTGTCACATTGGTTTCCATACGACACCCAGTGCTCATCCCGACAGGTGCCCTCCTCAGTGCCCATCACCCACTTTCCCCTCTCCCCCACCCCCCATCAACCCTCGGTTTATTCTCAGCTTTTTTATTTTTTATTTTTTTTAATTTTTTTTTTTCAATGTTTTTTTTTTTTATTTATTTTTGGGACAGAGAGAGACAGAGCATGAACGGGGGAGGGGCAGAGAGAGAGGGAGACACAGAATCGGAAACAGGCTCCAGGCTCCGAGCCATCAGCCCAGAGCCTGACGCGGGGCTCGAACTCACAGACCGCGAGATCGTGACCTGGCTGAAGTCGGAGGCTTAACCGACTGCGCCACCCAGGCGCCCCTATTCTCAGCTTTTATGAGTCTCTTACGGTTTGCCTCCTTCCCTCTCTGTAACTTTTTCTCCCCCTTCCCCTCCCCCATGGCCTTCCGTCAAGTTTCTCAGGATCCACAGAAGAGTGAAAACATATGGTATCTTTCTCTGTATGACTTATTTCACTTAGCATAACACTCTCCAGTTCCATCCACGTTGCTACAAATGGATACATTTCATTCTTTCGCGTTGCCAAGTAGTATTCCATTGTATATATAAACCACATCTTCTTTATCCATTCTTCGGTTGATGGACATTTAGGCTCTTTCCATAATTTGGCCATTGCTGAAAGTGCTGCTATAAACACCGGGGTACAAAGGCCCTGTGCATCAGCACTCCTGTATCCCTTGGGTCAATTCCTAGCAGTGCTATTGCTGGGTCATAGGGTAGATCTATTTTTCATTTGAGATACAATCGACATACAACATTGTACTCATTTTAGGTGCATGAGGTGAAGACTCCATACTTGTCCATGTTACAAAATGGTCACCACCGTGGGTGTGGTCCACACCCATCACCTCCCACAGTCACTGTGCCTCCTTTTTCCAATGTAGACTCCTTATGTCATGGCCTACCTGGATATCTCACAGACATTTCAAAACTTAGAAAACCTAAGCAACTCTTCCCAATTCTTACCTTTTCCTCACAAAGCTGTGCATCTCCAAGTCGTCCCCCACCTCAGCAAAGCTGCCACCATCTGTGACATTTGTCCTTAGGGTCTAGGAGGCCATCTGGGAATTACTTCTCTTCTCAGCCCCATCGTGAAGTCCTGCTCTCTTCTGTATTCTTGTCTGACTCTGCAGTGTGACTGCTTCAGTCCCAGCCACGATCCCCTCACCTGGTTTCACACCTCCCTCAAAACCTCCCCAGTGCCATTCCCTCAAACGTTCAAAGCAGCCCAAAGCAGAGTAGATCTCCCTATTATTCTGTCAAAGACACCGATGGTTTTCCTTTGTGACTCTTATTACATTGATGGTTGCATGTACATGTTTGTGGCTATCTGCCTATATTTTTTCTTGCTGGATTATAATCTTGATGAGGGCAGGGCTGTGTCCATTTTCTGAGATTCCGATGCCTACAACCCAGCACAGTGCCTGGCACACGGAATATGATCGACAAATTATTCCCCAATGAGCAAGTTAAAGTGTGAGTATGCTCTTACTGTGTGGTTGCCCAGACATGCCACTTAGGGGCAACAAATCTACCTCAGGATAAGCATTTGCCCGTGGACTTCTCGCACAGACAGCCACAAAGTGAGTACAAGAGGATACTTTCATGTGTGGGTGGACATGAGCAGACCACGAGGTCAGGCAAAGGGGCTCCACGGAGGGAACAGATACGTAAAAGGAAAAGATGAAGAGCGGGTGTGTTGGATTTTCTCCACCTGAAAAACAAAGTGCATGAACGAGGTGACTTGTGATAACCGTAGGATCCCGCTTCACAATTTTCTCTAGAGCCTTCCCTGCAAGATCACTTCCCTAGATCCTTCTCCTGGGGTATAGCAGGAACACATACGACGTCTGGGGGGTGGACATAGGGACACCTCTTCGTCGGACACCAGGGGAGGACAAGGGGCACATTGTCTTCAGTTCGGGATGGGCTCATGGTGAGGCTGCCGCATGGAGACCCTAGGACTGACACCACTGGCCAAGGATCTCAGCTGCCTTCTGTTTCGCCCCTACCCCACCCAAGGTTGTGAGGACGAGTCATTCTCGAAGCAAACGAAACAATAAAGCAACTGGCTGATCGTCTTTATTAAATAACAAGCAAACAGTCTATATACAGTCAGTCGTCTCGCACACGAGTGTTCTCCCTTCTCCTGGGGAAGCTGCTCTGTGTGACCCAAGTGCGCACCGAGCAGCCTGCTCGAAGGGCCCGTCATAGGTGAGGCTGACCGGCCAGACACGCAGCTTATACTCGTGCTCTGTCAGTGCATGTGCAGCAGGAAGTGAACCGTTTCGATTCACAAAGACTCAGGTGAAGAATCATCGGCTTCGTTTCAAATGCCCACGTGGTGCTTCTAGACACCTCAACAGTTCAACCAGCTGTTGGTCTTCAACACGTGTGTCACTTTCTTTGCGTTGGGGTCAAACTCCAACTGCGAAGATCCACTGAAGAAATAGTAAAACCCTGGAAATACGGACAAGGGAAATAAGGGGATATCTGTTCAAAAAAAGAAGTTGGCAACATGCAGAACTCAGAATAGTAGATGATGAAAATTACAAAGCGTTTATGGAGTTTCAATATGTGTCAGGGACGATGATAAGCATTTTAGATGATTGTTTTTTCATTGATTTCTGCAACGATCCTATGAGGGAAGTACATCTAAGTCCATTCTATAGATGAGCAGGTGAAGGCTCACAGTCTGCTTGCCCGAGGTCACCCCTGGGCGGGTTGGAGACGGCACTCCATTCCAGCGCAGTCTGGCAGTAAAGCCAGGTTCAGGTCATCAGGTTATTCTGCTCTGATCAGACAAAACTCTCTGCTTCTATGGAAACTGTGATCTCTTTACTTTTGTTTTTCCTGACAGCCCTCCTCCCCTTTCCTCGCTTCATAGCCTGAGGGTCACGTGTGGCCCCAGAGAAGCACAGAAACTCTTTCCAAACACCACAGGACCCTTTACGGCTCTTCCATCATGGTGCTTGGGTTACCTTTCGAGAAGGATCACCAGCCACCAGCCATCTCTCTTTGATTAGGGGGAAAAAATGTATCTTTTTAAAAACTTTGTGCACACACAAAAGCAATGACAGTAATGCCTTGGTTTGTGAGCATAATTTGGTCCAGAATCATGCTTGTAATCCAAAGCAGTCGTACATCAAACCGAACTGCAAGGACCATTGGCTCAGTTGCGATCATATGACATTCGGCATCATGTACTACTCGTATTGCAAGACATCACTCGTGTATCAGGTTAAAATGTATTAGAAATGTTTGCTTGTCTTGCGGAATACGCGCAGAACAAGTTACTCACAATCCAAGGTTTTACTGTATTTGCAAGTGAGCCCTGTGGGCAATGGCTGACTACTCAGGAAAATCTCCCAGCAGGATGGAGGGGAGGAGAAAACCAGCCAGTTAAGAAACTTGGCCACGCCCCCGAGGGGTTTTATAACGACATGGGAATCTGAAAGATAACAGCTCTGGAGGTGAGGAAGTGACTCTCAAGCACTTTGGTTTTATCCACAAGGACAAAATATAGGGATTTGTGTTGATTATTGTTCTGATTCAAATCAACGTACTATATAAAGTCGTCATAGAAGTGGTACAGACCTGGTAATTGAAATCTAGGGGAGGGAGGTGGAAATTGGTTAAAGGAAACCCGTCATCACAAATCAATCCAGTTGCCCTCTTCCCTCTGACACCAAGTGGCCCGTTGCCAACGGAGCAAGTACCCTCTTACCAAATGCTTCAAAAGCAGCATCAACCTTCGAGTCAACCCCTGGAAAGTAGTCTGCTATTTTCTTGGGGAAGTCTGGCTCCATGGACTGTATCTTCTCATCAAATCTGCATCCAGTCAAAGAAACACAGCTCAGCATTGCACGGAGGCCACGTTACCCACATTCTTAAGTCATGTTTGGTTTCATGTGGAATTCTAGTAAACTTTCTAAGTACTGCAAATAAATGTCAAACGTGTTTAGCACTACAGAAATATGGGACTTGAATGGAACTGCACACTTAGTTCTTAGAGCTGTATCTCCAGCAGGACCAGAGTCAACAGCCCGATCTGGAAGATGTTTGTTACCATATTTCTTAAGCCTGGACAGAAAGAACCTTAATCGTCTTTCAACCACAAAGACACGAAGGTATGCATGAACAGGTACATGAAGCGAATTGGCTCATTTATCTCAAATACACATCTCCAGTTCTCTGCCATGCCTGACTCCTATACGTCCTCCCCACCCTGCACATCTGCATTTCCTACGGCAGCCTGTTAGGAAAAGGCAGAGTGGTGACAAGGAAATCACAGTGAATGTGTTTTGGACTCAGGGGCTGGACCTTGGTTGGTCTGCCCAGTTGTGTGGGCGGTCGGCCCAGGAATCAGCCTCTGTGTGAGTCCTGGGTTCTATCCATAAAACTTAAACAGGCAGCACTAATGAGGGGCGGAGCTTAAAGGAAGCCCTTCACAATCATAGAGCAAATTTGGGAAGATGAGACAAACACCCAGGGAGGCAGTGAGTCCACAGGAAAGGAATGCTAAACTGTGGCCTGGATTCTTGAGGCTTCTTTCAAATCCATCTGGGTTTGGAGTCCGGCAGGGAAGGTCCGTAGTGGGGGGCGGGGACTCGAACCAGGACTTTAGGGTGAGTGGGCTGGGGGAGGGGCGAAGGAGAGAAGAGGCCGTCCAGGCAGGTGGGGCAACAGCAGAGGGAAGGTCCAGCCTGTGGCACAAGGGCTCAAGGCAGGAGCGCTTAAGAAATGCCGATTACCAGGCGCTGCTGCGTTGGAAAGTAGGCGTGTATCCGACCTCCTCAGTGAGACGGAAGCAGGGCTGAGAGTGAGGTGGGGGTCCCTCAGGGAAAGAACCTAACGTCCCTAATCAGGCTGCATACAGAGTCATTCCAACTGCGTCTTACCGCCAGTATTTGTCCTCTACAAAGAAGTACGTTTTCTCCTTTTCCTTATCAAAAAGAGCGGCATCTATTTTCCTGACACTCGGAGGAAAACCCAGGGTGTGGATGCCTTTCGGATAACCTGCTTGTACCTCGGTTCCTCTGATGGCCCAGAACTGATTTCCTGTTAAGAAAAATAACTCACGGAATTATTTCATTATTTCTACATTATTTACCTAATTACTTATAAACGCATTTAATTTGTAAAAGTTAAGCCTTTGAGTTTTAGAAATACTTGTTAGCGCCTTTGGTTTTCATAGTAAAAATGTAATCCCCGGCTCAAAGTGGGCATTGAACAACAATGTGTGGATTGAATGAATGAACACAAATCAAAGAAGGGAATTTACAACTCTGAGCCATGTATTTTGCTATGTTCATTTCTATCATTTGTAAAACATAAAGAAAATAACATCCGTTCCAGTTAGTTCTTCATTGCCTGAGAGCAACAATGTAGATACAATTTGTGATAGTAGAGAAAATCAAAGTCCTATTCAATTTTCCTGTGAAAGGGTTTTATTTCAACAAGTTAGAGAAATTATCGTATAATAATTACCTTTGAAAGTGAAAACGATATCCTTGCTAGTCTCTTCATATGCGGCATCCAAGCCCGAAGGTAGAGATGGCCAAAACGAGGAGATCAAATAAAACCCAGGTTCAGGCGTCCTGAGGGATTTGCGCCAAAAATGTCTGCAATATGAATAAAAAGAAATGAAAACTGAAACCCAGACCTTCGCCTGTAGCACATTTTTCTCATTGACCTGCCTCACCCATCTTCCCGCATTCTCTCATCCTCTGGCTGGATGACAGGCAGAAATTAGGTGTACTTCCAATGGAAAAATATGTTTTCTTTCTCCTGGGAAGCCTGCACCAGACCTCCTGGCAAAGAAAAGTGATCCTGTGGCGAAATTAATTAGCCAAGTGTAACCTCTAAATACCTACAATTCATGCACACTGCTGTGTGTGCGACAACATGGCTTACATTTTCTTTTTTTTTAATGTTTATGTATTTTTGAGAGAGAGAGAGAGAGAGAGAGAGAGACAGCACGAGCAGGGGAGGGGCAGAGAGAGAGGGAGACACAGAATCCGAAGCAGGCTCCAGGCTCTGAGCTGTCAGCACAGAGCCTGACTTGGGGCTCGAACCCACGAACCGTGAGATCATGACCTGAACCAAAGCCAGACACTTAACCAACTGAGCCATCCAGGTGCCCCGTGGTCTACATTTCTGAAAAGACAGACCGGTGTGTGCATGTGCGTATCTGTGTCTGTAAGTATTTTTTGGTATATGCATGGAAACCTTCTGGAAGGATGTACAGGGGTCCTTGAGTACGGGGATACCCTAGGGAACCCAGATTAGTGTGGTGAGGGAGACGTGCTTTCTACTTTCTGCCTGTTTGTGCAGCTTGAAATGTTCTCTTAAGTGCATGTGTATCCTGCAGACAGGAAATTATTGATTCAATGTAACACTCTCCTGACTCCATTTTTAAAGGAGGTAAAGATAAAGTTGCGATTCTGAAGTTGGACTTTTGAAAAGCAAGCGTGACTTATAGGAACAACAAGGAGAGGCCAAGAATGTACGTCAAAAGAATAGATAGGGAAATAGAATCTTCTGGTCTGACCTGTCTTTAAAGAACAGGATTTCTCCCCTCAGAGAGCTGATGGCATCGAAGGACAAAGCAGGATCGCACGTGGCTGGTGTCCCAGGTTCTGGAGGCACAGATTCCGTGGGCGCCGCGGGGCCATCAGGGGATGACATAGGGGGAGGTCCTAAAGGAAACAGATGTGGGGGATCAAACATGAGGCGAAATGGGATGCTTCCGTCGATTTCTATGCTTTCCAAACACTCTCTGAGTGCGTTGAGACGAATTGCAAATGCTTTATGCAGCATTTTAAAGCTTTCCCCGAAGACCATGACTGCAAAGCTCCAATGCCTCCTTTTTCCAGCATCACTCACCGTACAGGGACTGGATGCCGTTCACATCATCTTGGGCAAGGTGGAAGCGGGTCAGGTCTGTGCGTGGGTTGTAGACGGGATACATCAAAGCTGTGGGGTCGGCCGAGTGATAGAGACCCAGGGAATGGCCGAGTTCATGAGCAGCAACGAGGAATAAGTTGGTCCCTATTTAAGAAATCATAAATAATAGTTCCTAATCCCTTAAGTACATGTACATCACACAAGTCAGCTGTATTTTATTGGCTTACTTACTGGAAGCACAGAGGGCCTTCTTTGCCTTGTTTTTTGGTTGACTGATCGATTGATAACACACTTAAAGGAAGCCTAGCGTTTTTTAATGCTTCTCATTCTTGAAATCCGTCTTCGAGACAAAATATCCAGTGTGTTCACCTACTGCCCTCTCCCACCTCAGAAGCCTATTTACTTCATGAAAACAAGGTCCTCTTTCTTGTACTCCGGAGGGGAACCAACCCACTTGTTTAGCACATTCATAAATATTTCTCTTCATTTGTCAATGAAAAGCTAAACACTGTCTCAACGTATTAATGTTTGCCAGTTATAGTCTCAGTTAAAGGAATCACAGTTTATTCAACTCAAATCTGAAACCCTAAACAATCATACTTTTGTATGCAGACTGTTGCCTGCATAATTTTTCAACCCCAGGATCATTATTAAGTACACATTGGGTCTGGAAATATTAGTAATGATAATTGTCATAGGGCTTGTTAAGATTGGTCTAAAACATAGCATGCCTAATCATGCCCAGCATTTGTCACAAAAGAGACTTTGACCACACGAACACTAGCTGCATTCATATATTTTTTTCCGCGTATTATTAAAAAAAAAACCCAGGATGCTGACATTGGAAATCGTTGGGTAATTACGTTTGACATGCGAAGTTTACTTTTGCGAGCATTATCTGTGTAACTTGTGATCCTACTAAAGTCCTCATTTGTGACTTTGCAGGAAGAAGTTGTTAATTCGATCAAACCAAAGAAATTTATCCGGCACTAACCTCACATTTGTACTCCCTATAGATATTCTGTTTGCATTTTGATTATAAATCCCAGAAAATTTCAGAGGTTAGTATTATTTGTTTTAGCCAGTTGTTTGAAAACGTTGGAAGTCAGTCCTCAAAGTATACAGCTATGAACTGAGAAATACCGTCCTACCTAAAAAAATTGGGCACTGTATTTGGGGGCTAGTGTCTCCCTTTAGAACAAGTCCCTAAAAACTCCTCTTAACCTAGAGAGAGTAAAAGGCTGATTTACCAGAAAAACCTAAACTGGGACCTCAGTTTCTGGAATTTAACTCCCATCTCCATTTTGAAGAGTATAGAAGACATTTCCCCCAATTTGGATATAAGCACTATCAAGGGCCCATTTTAGCACAGAGGCAAGGCAACACGTGGTCCCTTGGATATCTGCAATTCAACACAATGAGAAAATACTCTTAAGGATGGTCCTAAGATCATACTAGAACCATTGTCCTCAAAGAAGTACTTTAACGATGCCTCCAAAGCGTGCTTACCAAGACAGAGAATAAACTTTTTAGACATCTGAAAGTGTTTTCAATGATGATCAAAACAAAAATACATTCTACTTCTTGAGCCATTTGGAAAATCTAGAACACACCACTTCTCGAAGATTTGTAGCCTCTCAGAATTTTCTAAATCTAAAAAAAACAACAAAAATAACCCACCCAAATCATTCTGAGAGATGTGCGACTCACCTGATGTATCCTTTGTCCACTGCTCATCATCGTCAAAGTGAGCATCTCCATTAATGCCGGGCCCCGGCGCGTAGGCATGACCCAAAACATTTCCAGGTCCATCAAAAGGGATAAAGTCTCCATGATCTGACGGAGAAAGTGTTTTTATTTGAAAGATAGGTAATTAAAATACCTTTGGAGTCTTCCTACCCCCACCCCCCACAACAGCACTACATAAATGCATGCATTTCATATTGTTTTTGGTTTTTACCTCTAACTGCAAAAAAGATCATTATGTCAGCCTCTCCTTCGGAAATCTTGGAGAAAGTAAGTGGCGTCACCTCCTCCCAGGCTTTCAGAGCCTTCTCAAAGGCAGAGTCAACAGCCTCTCTCGGCAAATCCAGTGTGTAATTCACAATCCTTTAAGAAAAAAATCGAAGACATTATTTTCCCCTGCGGTGGTACTTGGTAAAATCGCAGCGTGACGTGAACACCTCTTTGGACCCGTTACCTGTAGGTGAGGTGAGTTTTCCTCCACTTCGGCAGGCCAGGGAAGGTGGTGAACTGGCCCACGTCGGGAACGCCGCACCGGGGCTTGCGTATCATCGCCAGAGTGTCAGGGTCCAGCTTCCCCGTCACCTCCAACCCGAGGAACTTCTGCATTTCTCGGACTTTTTTAACGACAGGTCCGCTGTGCCTTCTTCTGACAAACTGTGTCACATCCTTTGCGAGGTCGTAGTAGTTCTCCAGGTATTGCTAGTGGGGTAGTAAGTATAGTCATGATTTTTAGCCTTTCGTACTAAATTGCAGCTGCAGACTTCATCTCGTTCTGGTATTCCTCCAGCTGGCTAAAATCAAAATAAGTGACATATTCCATTCCATTCTTCAATTACAGATTCTTCCTTGCGTCCGTTTTGTCTCTGTAACCAACTAACGTCTGGAGCTTAGTCTACACCCCAAGCAATGACAATGGCGTGGAAGCTGAGACCAATATCTAATGAACTTCAGGCAGAAACACAAAGCCAAAAGGCTTCTTTGGGCATATTTGTGTTTCAGTTACACTGATTCAAGCCCTTCAACTTTCTACTTTGTGCTTCTCCTGGGGACCTGACTTACGAGAGAAAGTTGGACAGATCTCTGGGTCCGAACACGACACTAGCCATGTAAATACTTAGCTTAACTTCTCCTGGATTAAAATACCTGAAGAAGTTCCATTGCAAGATGCATTTAATTACCCCCTCCTCTTGTACTCTTGCCCCTCGAGCCCCAGTGCTGCTGCTCCCGGGGGGTCAGGATCTTAGGCAAACACCTAAGGTTTCTGGCCTCTATTTGCTCCTGCATGAAAGGAGACACAGTAGGCTGGGGAGACCCCTCCACATCCCACACTTCCTAACCTCCTGTCCCTGAACTTCTCCTCCACAGTGAGCCCGAAGCATCCCGTGTGTTTATGAATGGAAAGCAGGGGTGGTGTTCCCACTCGGCCCTGCCAATGCCTGTGGGAGATGCGTCCATCAATTACCTGAAGGAGGTCCATGTTGCTGTCCTTGTCCTCTGCGGCTCTGTCCACTGGATAGGCTGAGCACACGGCCACACAGAGCAGCAGTAGAGCCGGAAGATTCTGCATTTCCACTGGCTCTCCTTGGCTCTTTGTCGTCTTAGTGCTTTCCTCTCTGCCTACCTTCTCCTGGGTCCGCCGAATGGAGCCCTGACTTTTATAGGGCGACAGTGTTGGTTTAGGTCACCCACAGCTTGACTCATGACTGCTTTCATCCGAATGGCAGCAGGACCCTGTCCAAAAATTCCAAATCCAAAGTAGGATGATACAACCTACTTTACTAATTTCTCTCAACCTTTCCAATTTTGCAAATCAAAACAGTGATTAAGCTCCAGGAAATGCTTCCTGTCTTCGTAAGATGAAAACTAGGGCTTTTTTTTTTTTTTTTTTTTTTTTTTTTTTTATTCTGGAAAGAAAAAGTGACTGGAATTTACTAGACAATTTCTGTTTGCGGTGTTTGAGAGGAGAAATAGGCTGACTCGGTAAAAAGTCAGAATTGAGTAGGACTTCTAGATGCGGTCTTATTTTAAGAAAAACGTACTTAAAATCAAATGTAATGAGATGTGAGTAAATGCAAAGCTGAGCATCCGTAGCTAGAGTCGTATTCGTTTCTGTCAAAACGGAAGAAGCAAGATCTAGAATAAAGCTGGAAGGGAGAGTTCAGTTTTTGAGTCTTTGATTTGAAATACGTGCTATTGGTATCTCCTTGGGTTCCTGAGTTTTTGAGGAGAGAAAGCTCAAGGGGAGGAGAGAACAAAGATCGCGAAGAAGGGAGTGTATCCTTCTCTTCTGGTCTGTGCGGGTCTGTGCCCCGTTTATTGACAGGTGGCCTTCCTGGAACAGGGGCTCTGTAAAAACAGTGGCAGCATCGAATGATTTACTTTGCGCAGGACTGGAATTCTCTGTCGGTATCTCCTACACATTTCTTACTCTCTTCCAATCCCTTTCCCTCCACCTTCCATTCAAATTCGTAGATAGTTTGAACTTAAAAAACAAAAGCCACCCTGAATGGTCTCCCCAGGGTGCTCACCTGTTTTTTCTCTCTTCTTCCCTTTCTCTCCCTTCCCCTCCCCTGCCTTCCTCTCACTCCTCTTCTGTGACCTGCGGAGGGCTGCTCACATGGGCTGTGTAACAGGTGCTCCTCTGGAAGACAGGAGACATCCCCGGGGGGAGACCTCCGGCCCCCTCTCCCCGGCCCACCCACCTCCCTTATCGAAAGGGAGTGCAAACCCTAGAGGGCGAAATTCACAGTTGCTAAACGTTGGCTGAGGGCACATTTTATCCGTCACCACACTTTGGTTTTCCTTTGTCTGCTTGCCTATCCGCTGGCCACGCGACAGACGGCCGGCCAGTGCGAACCTGTGAAATGACCCACGTGCTGTCCGTGTCCAGAACATTCAGTAAGGGCAAGGGCTGCTCTCGATGCCTTACTGGCTTTACCTTTTGTCTGTTTCTGAATAAACACCAGGGGTATCTCATCGAACGTGCATCAGAGATGTGGTAAGACCCTGGAACTGGAGGCGCCCAGGTGACCGATGGCCACCGGGCAGGGGCTGGGCATCGAGTGTGAACACTGGCGTTCGGACTCAATTCTATCGAAAGACACCTCATTCCTTCAGAGGAGAGAATTTGGACCTCGTCTTGACCGAAATCAGGGGGAACGCTGGTGCTCACTGACGTCAGCATAGCTGAGGGGGCTGGGACTGGGGAAGCGGGTGGGTGGGCAGGGGAGGTGGGGGGGGGACGTGAAGCACAGGTCTCAATTCCTTCCGGATCAAGGGTTTTTTCTAAATTTTCTCTGGTGTCATAACTCAGAAAACACATTTCAAGGTTATGGGGAAACCTTACAGACATCATGTTTATTTTCCCAGAGGTTCAAAGAGGATTGGCACAACGGGCCGCGCTGTTGTTCCTGAAATAAACGCAAGAGTCTGCTCGTGCAGAGTTTGTCCTCTTATAAAACGGCGACTGAGAGGTCTCGGGAAGTCTCGAGCCTCCAGAAGAGTTCGTTTTTGGCTTCTTAGTGGTGCCTTGCACCCACGTCTCTTGCGGACTTTTCCTGCTGGACTGTTGACCTGTCTGCCTCCCCTCCATCGCCGGGGCTCCTCGTTCATCTCTGAGCTCCTAGTGGTGAGCATAGTGTCTGGTGTAAAGCAGGTACCCCAGAACTGCTGACAGAATTCATTAATATATTAGTTATGAATGAAGGGCTCACAGGAAAAAGCAAAGAGGTGAATGAAAAGTTAAAAAAAAAAACAACTCACAAATCATGCAGATGTTTCTAAATCCCCAGAACCTACATGTCATATTTACTGAATACCCTATGAACTGAATGCTTTTGCTTCACTGTCTTCGGAAAAGAATCAGGCAATCATCTTGAGTCTCTCTAGTAAAGAATAAATCGAAGGCTTGTGTACTCATATCCCTCGTTCCTTTGTCTGTAAAATACTCAAGATAGCAGCGTCAAGGGATTTTCTGACAATGGGTGAGAGTCAATTTGCATTTTGGAGATTAAATTTTAAAAGGCAATGTGTTAATGAGGAAGATAGGTAGGTTATGAGGCAACTGGGTGGAAGAAAGAAGGAAGAGACAGAGAATAAATACCCCAAAGGTAGAGGGGAATCTGTGAACACTAGGAGAAAAACACTGGCTTTTCCAGCACCGCAGTGAGAACGGCCACTCGCCAGATGACCATTTATCACAGGGCTGAACACGTACAAGGGTCACACGGCGGCAGGTTGCGGAAAGCTAGCCTGAAGGGATCGGGCCTGGCAGGAAACTTAAATTCGATCTGATCCAAACTTGGGTTCAAAAGCTGGCAGCCAGTGCAAGCCTCATTCCTCCCGATAACTTCTCCCTTCTGTCCTCCCACTCACCACGCTTCTCCATGACTAATGAGACAAGATAATACATGAGGCTTGCTGCGGCCAGCTGATATAATCATCCCTTCGGCTCCAAACTCATTTATCATGTGTCCGAGTCTCCGTCTTGAATGTTTCAGGACTCCCAAACTAAGAGTGTACATTTGGAGGTAATAAGCAAAAGAGAAATTCAGAGAAAACGTGACCGAATTATCTATTTAAAAAGAGGAAACAAGGAAGGGGGAGATGAAATGAAGGAATGAAGAAAGAAAGACAGGAAGGGTGCCATCTAGCTGAGGTGATTCCTGCATAATTAGCTCTGCACGGAATAAAGAGAGGAGGTGTGTGGGAATTATGCATAAGGGAAGATGTTTCCTCCAGGAAAAGCCCACTGAAAGAAAGCCACGGAGGGGCGGACACGGAGGAAAGTCTGGAAACAGAAGAAACAACTGTGCAGAGTCAAGAAATTTGAACGTCTGTTTGGGAAAAGACAGAATTAATTTTTACTGAAATAAAAAGTGTGTGAAGGGTAGTAATGAAAAGTGAAAAACGAAGTTGTGGGCAGGCAGGTTGGAGCTCATTCGTGGAAACCCGTTAGTCTCCAGCTGAGACGTCAGTTTATTCTGCTGGTGATGGGAAGCCATGTTTCTACAGAGTGTTTAAAATAAAGTTTTATGTCTTTCAATAAAATTTCATATTTTTGTTATAGGAAAATACAGAATATACAAAAAGTTAAAAGTAGAAAAGAAATCATAAATAGTCATGCCACAAAGAGAAAAACACAATGAACGCTTTACTGTACTTCCTTCTAAGTTTTAATTTTTTACATCATGATGATCAGGGGGAATTTAGAAAATTGTATCCACTTTTTTCCACAATTGTGAATCTCACCAGCCAGAAAGGAGTACTTATAAGGCAACATATCTCCTTTGAATTATAAGATAAAGCATGTTGCTTACAGGTTTTTTTTTTTTAATGTATGTTTTTCATAGTTGAAATCTGACCACATATGCTAATTTTCACAAGTATTTGCCCCAGAAACTTCCAAACATTTTAGTTGGAAGATGAGCCAGAACAGAAAACGGGATTAGGAACAGATAACATGGGCACGTGGATGGCTCAGTCTTTCTTCATTTCTGAGAGCATAATGACTCAGATCACCCAATGTGAGTGGTAAAAATGTTGAAATCCATCACTGACATTCCTGGGTGGTGGCAACGGCCTTTATGTGGCTCCGGGCAACTCTGATATTATGGAAAGAAGGAGAGTGTTTTGTAATGTTCTTGGCATAAATATTCCAGTTATGCAAACAGAATAACATGAACTGAAGTTTTGAGTGGTACTCCGACAGGCAGCATATTCCGACCGATGGAAAAGACGCCTGAGAAGCACGTTTTCTGATGTGATGGTCACAGGGGCGACAGCACGGTGGGGGCACGGCCATCTTTCTGTTAGAAAACAGACTTGCTGGGTCGCCTGGGTGGCTCAGCTGGTTAAGCATCCATCCGAATTCGGCTCAGGTCATGATGTCACAGTTTGTGGGTTTGAGCCCCACGTCGGGCTCTGTGCTGACAGCTCACAGCCTGGAGCCTGCTTCGGATTCTGTGTCTCCCTCTCTCTCTGACATTCCCCTGCTGGTGCTGTCTCTCAAAAATAAATAAACATTAAAAAAAAGAGGACAAGAAAACGGGCTTTGCCAAACTAACTGTGGAAAGAAAGCTCTGTTACACTTCCTAGAGCCTGACCTATACATTCTGGAAATGTTCATTTTGAGCCAACTGGCCCCAATTTATGCCTGTATGTAATTTTTTTTCCAAGGGTGGTTCAAGAGTGAAATTTGCTGATTCCACCACGTCTGAGCCCCTCTTTCATTAAGCTCTCCTACAGGAGGTGCCTGGGTTGGTTATGAAATGGGACACAATTTTTTCTCTCTTTCCAAGTCAACACTCATCCAGTAGAGACATAGCTTCATGTTGTCTAGTGAGAAGACAGTGATAGAAGTAAGTGTCCTGTGCCCGAGTGCACATGTGAGGAACAAAAAATACCTTTCTAGTTCCTTCCAATTACCAGAGTTCCCGAGGTTTCCAAAGACAAAGATGGGCCTTTATTCCAACATAACTTCACAGCCTCTAGAAGCAGCTGAACAATTCATTTAAAGAGGCAACTTTGTTTTCAATGTCACAACTTTTGTTTTTTTTCATTTTGTGTGCAAGTCTGGGAAGGGTTCCTTCAGTGACTCCTAGCCAGGGTCACCTTTTTTTTTTTTTTTTTTTTTTTTTTTAGAAATGCTTCTTGTAAGGATAGATATAAATATAGAGACAAGTAAGTTTCAAATTTCTTTCTATCTTGGAGAGTAAATTAACATCTATATGGGCTGCTTCTCTTCAATAGATCCTATCCATGGAATATTAGGGTTTTAGGAGAAGGACCACTTCATTTTCTCACATTAACTTTTTTTTTTATTAAAAAAAATTTTTTTTTAATGTTTTATTTATTTTTAAGACAGAGAGAGACAGAGCATGAGCAGGGGAGGGGCAGAGGGAGAGGAAGACACAGAATCCGAGCCAGGATCCAGGCTCTGAGCTGTCAGCACAGAGCCCGACACAGGGCTCGAACCCACGAACCGTGAGATCATGACCTGAGCAGAAGTCGGATGCTCAACCGACTGAGCCCCCAGGGACCCACTCACACTGACTTTTTAAAAAGGACTTTATTATTTCAGAGAAGTTTTGGTTTCATAGCAAAATTGAGGGAAGGTACAGACATTCTCCACATACTCCCTGCCTCCAAACATGCACAGTCTCCCCAGTTGTAAACATCTCCCACCAGAGAGGTACACTGGTCATCACCGATAAACCTGCCCTGACACGTCGTGGTCGCCTGAAGTCCACAGTTTACATGTGGTTCCTCTTGCTGTTTGGACAAACGTATAACATGCATCTGTCATTATGGTATCATACAGAGAGCATTTCCACCGCCCTAAAAGTCCTCTGTTCTGTATTCATTCCTCCCCTCACTTCCACCCCCTTGGCAACCTGATCCTTTTACTGTTCCCATAGTTTTGCCTTTTCCAGAATGTCATGTGGTTGAGAACATAGAGTATATAGCCTTCAGATTGGCTTCTTTCACTTAGAAATATGCATGCGAGTCTCTGTCTTGTGACGTTTTGACAGCTCATTCCTTTTTAGTGCTGAATAATACCCACTGTCTGGATGGACCACAGTTCCATCGCCTATGGAAAGACATCTGGGTTGCCTCCAAGTTTTGAAAGTTATGAATAAAGCTGCTAGAAACATCCACGTGGAGGTTTTTGCGGGGACGTAAGTTTTCAACACCTCTGGGTAAGTATCGAGGATCATGATTGCTGGATCATATGGTAAGAGTATGTATAGTTTTGTTAGAAACTACCTGTTTTCCAAATGATACCCTTTTGCATTCCCACCAGCAATGAATGAGAGTTGCTATCGCTCCACATCATTGTCAGCATTTGGTGTTGGCAGTGTTCTGGATTTTGGCCAATTCCAATAGGTGGGTGGTGGAGTCTCGTCATTTTTAATCTGCATCTCCCTGATGTCACATGACGTGGGACATCTTCTCATATGCTTGTCATCTCTGTATTCCCTTTGATAAGATGTCTGTTAAGGCCTTTGGCTTTTTAAAGGCTTTTTACATTGGGATTGTTTTCTTATTGTTGAGTTTGAAGAGTTCTTTATATCTTTTGGATAATAGTCCTTTAATCGGGTGTGTCTTTTGCACATATTCTCTCCCAGTCTATGGCTTGTCTTCCTGCTCTCTTGACACTGTCTCGCACTCAGCAGAAATGTTTAGTTTCAACGAAATCGAACCTAACAATTCTTTCTTTCATGGATTGTGCCTCTGTTGTATCTAAAACGTCATTCTACACCCAAGGTCATCTGGGTGTCCTCCTGTGATTTCTTTCGGGAGTTTTATACTTTATGTTTCCCACTTAGGTCTGTGCTCCATTCATTTTTGTGAAGGGTGTAAGACCTGTGCCTGGATTCACTTTTTTTGCGTGTGGACCTCCATTGTTCCAGTGCCACTTGCTCAAAGTGTTATCTTTGCCCCATTGCACTGCCTTCCCTCCTTTCCCAGAGATCAGTTGACCATGTTTATGTGGGTCTGTTCTGGGCTTTCTGTTCTGTTCCATTGATCTATGTATCTTCTCTTTCTCTTATACCACACTGACTTACTTTCAAGTAAGTCTTGAAATCAGGTAGTATCAGCTCCAACTTTGTTTTTCTCCTTAAATATTGTGCTGGGTATTCTGGGTCTTTTTCCTCTCCATATAGACTTTAGAATGCAATTGTTAGTGTCTATACAATAACTTGCTGGGATTTTGATCCAGATCACTCGTCTTCCTAGACTGAGCACTTCCCCAGTTAGAGTTCCTGGCTAGGTATGTGACAGCACCAGAACTACGTTCTAGAAGATTTATCTGGTAGCAGTGGTTGAGGTAGATCAGAATGTGAGGAAAGTGAGGTCGATGGGGTTACGGGCCATTACAATCATCCCAGCAAACTAGAAGGAGCACCTGAAGGACTACAGACACAAGTGAAAAGAACTGAGAAAGGAAAGGGATGGTACATAGAGAAAGGACAGGCAGGAGGGAAAAGGCAGGACATGGCACTGAATCTTGTCAATTGAGAAATATGGAATCCAGCTGGTCTGCAGTTAAGGGTGAGTTCTCTCTTTGGGACTTGGCACACTTTTGCCTGGTGTGGAAATAAATGAAGACCAACCAAATGAGAATAAGAAATGGTTATTTGTTCAGAGCTGGTGGTAACAAGGGAGTCAGCCACCATCACTTGTGTTTTGGCAGACATGCAACGGCAGACAGAAGAGCAGGAAATGTTATTGTAGAAAGAGAAAAGGCTTCACATACACCTTGATCAGAGCTGTTGGCATGAGGAGGCTGGAGGTGAGCTAACTAGAAGCCGGGCCCCCATGCTGTTTGTTTGGAGCGCGTATTTGGCTTTTTCTGACTAGTCTGGACTTGGAAACAGGGAATGAATTAGAGAAGCTATCAGCTGTCAGTTAAGTCCTGGCCATTGTGGACTGATTGTCACAGAAGTGACTGTTTAGATTCTTGGATTATTACTAGAGATAACAATTGGGCTTCCTGCAAATTTGATGAGTGGGCTGGCTTCTGAGTTGTTTATTGTAGATAAGAGAATGGGTTTCCTTGGCAGGTTGCTGTGGATTGTGGGTCAAAGTTCTATTTTTATATAGGATCTGGCCATTGTCCATGTTATATTATATTCAGACTCTCAGTGGAAAAGTTGTTTCCAACCTATGGCTTATGTGGCTCTGTAAGAGATCAAAGTCTTGGGAATGCATCCTTGGCTGAATGGCCTCTTCTTTTGCTATCCACATATCTTTGCTTGAACCCTAGAATTCATAAGTGCTTTACTCTGGGGAGTAGGTCTCTTCACATTTTTCTCAAATACCTGAAACCAGTAATGCCCACTGCCCTGACAAATCTGTGGACCTGCGGTCCCAGGCATTGCTTCGCCACAGCTCTGAGATGCCTCACTTTCTTCTGAGTCATGAGTTGTTAATGTTGACACTTCTTTGGAGGGGTCACATTATGTAAGAATGACAAAATGAAGTTTTGTATTGTAGTCATAGCTAGAAGGAAGGTTGGATAGCTACCAAGGCACGGCAGACTCACAGCCTCACTGGTGGCATCGTTCCAGTTTATTCTCCATTAAAACTATACCGCGACAAAGACGGAATCAAGGGCCCTGAACTTCCATTATTTTATATAGTTTTAGGTAATAAATGTCTTTGGGTCTTCCAGCACGTGTAATACAAACAGATGTCTATTCAGAACCATTCTTTAAGGAAGGAAGAAACTGCATATCGATCATCTACTATGCATCCCATGTGTTACACGGAGTATGTCTTGGCATTACACATGCACTGCAGGTCAAGATCAGTACCCTCATTTCACAGGTGAAAACCTTGACGCTCAGGAAAGTTAAAACACTTGCTCAAGTCCGTAGGCAAACTAAGTGGCAGAGATAATGCAAATGTCGTCGAATCAAAACCCAGACAAACAGGAACACGAGTTTGCAGTGTCTGCCTCTCGTCTGTTAGTAAACCCTTCTGAGCCTGGACTTAACTGTCCCACAAATGTTATCTCTCGAGCTTTCACATTCTTGAAAACTGAATCCTCTATGTGTCTCTTAACCTGGTGTCTGTCTGATAATCAGGCTTCAGTTTGGGGGGCTTCAGTTTGGGGGGCAGCTAGCTCTCATCGATTTTAGACCCCTGACTTCTGTCTTCCCTTCTCAAGTCCAGCCTTTCCTGTTCGTTTCCTTCACTCATGCTGCCCAGATGTGACCCAGTTAGGACACATATCTGTGAGCAGTCACTATGCATCACTAAGATTCAGAAATCCACAAAGCCTCCTTATTCACCAAGGTTAGTCAACGTTCCAATTCCTGAAAAAGTTAGCAAAATCCTGCTGGCCATGAATTCCTGAGTGCTTGTCAAAAAATCCAACTCTAACGTTCTGAGCATAAACGCCCAGCGTGATACCTTTGTGTCCCAAAACACATTTCACAATCCTTGTTTCTTTTCAAAATTGTATGTTATTCAGCGACGAGAGGGGAACATGCTGTTCTAAGTCATGAATTCAGAGCTTAAGTGGAAAAACTTCTCTTCGAACCTTATTTTCACATCTCCCTTAAGATACTTTATTGCGAACTTGGCTGCTCCAAAAAAGCACAAAAGAAGACTAGAATTTTTGGTTTGGATGATAACTTATTGACTATTTTATCTTGCCGTTAGTAATGGGACCAAACAATATGAGATCATGCTCCTTGTTAGTCGAAAGATTATCAGCCAAGAGAAGGAGAGTGCCGAACGAAAAAGAGCATGAGTTTGGGGCTGAACGGCCCTCCGTTCCAGTCTTAGTCTGGCACCTACTAGCTCTGTGACACCAAAGAGACTGCTGTCTTCTCTATGCCTTTTCATTTTCATTCTAGAAATGGCAATAAAAATCTGTCCTGTGAGCTTGATATGTGACAGAAGATACATATAAACTTCTAGGCATATAATAAACATTATTATTCATGAAAAAATGGAGATCTAGAGTGATAACAACAAAATTAGGTGACTCTAACTTTGAATGGTCTTTAGTAATTGGGGATGAAGGAAACATGGAGAAAATGGAAGAGGGGCCCGGTGAGCTCCCTGCCTTTCCTGAAAGAGAGGTTCTTGGGTGTGAACATGCCTATGGGGGAGGGGAGCAGCAAGTCTGGGAGATTCTGGGTCGGGGCAGTGGAGATGGGAGGAAACAAGCTTCCGGTGAGGAACTACGGAGTGTCAGGAACTTCGCCTACAGTATCCCTCAGAACAGACCTACGAGACATCTACGGTTTTCCTGGAGACTCAAAGAGGTCAATTACCTTTGTTTCAGATCAGACAGTGAATCACAGCGCAAACTTCCTAACTTATCAATATTAAGGACTTTATACAACAATTCACTGCTGACATCTCTACTTTCCAAGATTTTCGCAGCTGGTCAAGAGAAAAGCCACACTTTTACTTCCTGCGACCTAGCAGATGATGTACTCCAAAGGGTCCTTTCACTGTAAGACAACCTCACACTTATTAAAGCTTACTTTTCTATGCTTTCTTGGGCTTGAAGAAATATCGGAAATCTCTAGGGCTCCCCCAGCCCTGCTACACACACGCACATGCACGCACACAGTGAGCTGAAGCTAAATTAAGGATGAAAGCACAAGTGAGCAGCTAGCCAGAACAAATGGGGGGAAAAGGGAAATTCTCCACGGTCAAATGCTTATGTCAGAAGGACCTTGAGGGTACTAAATCCTGAGCAATTTGCAAGGTAGAGATTCTGCATCCAAAAGCCCCAGCCACAAATCCTAGAAAGAGACCCCAGAAAAATCCTCTTGCTTCCTAATAGACGTAATAACCACTATCTTAAGAAGAAAAAAAAAAAAGAATTACTCCAATATGGCCAGAAACAAAAATGCTCCTTGGAAGTCATATTTATGTACACATAATATCCAGACCTTTTTACTGGGCCTGGATGCCATACCATTGTCTATCGGACATCCTCTTCTGAATGTCCTGAGGCTCCCAGACTCAACAGATCCAATGATCTCCACTGCACCAACCACATCACTACCCTCTCCACGACCCGCTTTTCCTGGTCTCTTCCCTATTCAAGATAATTTCTTAAACCAGATCCTTAAAGGTCATCCTCTATTAGTCCTTTTCAGCCATAACCCACATGCAAAGCAGTCACCAGACTCTATTAATTCTCTCTTGTAGCTGTTATAATATCCCCTCTTGAACGTCACTTCCACCCTCCCCATGACTTCACTTCTCTCGCATGGTCTAGTGGTGATAGCAGAGAAGTTGTTCTCCTTTGCATCTAGCCCTAATTCCTTCGGATCTACTTTTGAAACTTCCATCACAAAAGATCTTCTAGGGGCGCGTGGGTGGCTCAGTCGGTTAAGCGTCCGACTTCAGCTCAGTCATGATCTCACAGTCCGTGAGTTCGAGCCCCGCGTCGGGCTCTGGGCTGACAGCTCGGAGCCTGGAGCCTGTTTCGGATTCTGTGTCTCCCTCTCTCTCTGCCCCTCCCCTGCTCATGCTCTGTCTCTCTTTGTCTCAAAAATAAAAATAAAAAACATTAAAAAAATGTATAAAAAAATCTTCTGTATGCAGTTTGCTCATTTCCATTTTAAACCCCTCCAATAAGGCCATGTCATTTACGAGACAAAGGTCAAACTCATGGCAGGAAAGGTCCTTCATGATCTGCTGTCTCAACTCTTGTCATTCCTTCCTTCATATTTCACGCTCCAATTTTGTAAAAGCTACTCTTTGTGCATCGGGGGCCTCTGAAGAGGCTTCTGCCGCTGCTCTCAGTCCCCTCAGCCGAACACTCTGCAGCATGACAACGTTCTCTCGTATTTCAAAGCACAGCTCTGATACTGTTTTCCACAGCAGGCATTCTGTGTCCCTGAATTTCTGGGCAGAGACTGAGTTTTCCATCTTGTGCTTAAACTTCAGTTACTCTACCCACTTGACAACATGGCAATCTGTTCTGTCATCTTTTGTGCCTTTGGGGGCAGAGACTCTCCTAGTTCTCTCTGGGCTCCTCATACCCATCACGGGGCCGAGAATCCAGCAGATGATAAATATTCTTCAGTGAATGAACGAAGGCAACACAAGTGAACTGGCAAACTGACTGCCACCCAGAAGTGGCACGCTTTTCCCTTCTCTTCTGCAGTGGTGACGTCCTTCGCTACATTAGAGGGCAGGAGGGAGACAGGATCAGGAAGACTAGCTTCTGGTTCTGTCTGGGTTGAGGATTTGCTTTACTGGCATGGGGGCTTCTCTACCTGGTGGCCCCAATGGTGGGCAGCCTCTGCTCCTTCCTGTTGGCTAACTAGCGCCGAAGCGTAATTTTCAAAAAAGTTAAAAGTGTCTTTTGTGTACATAAAAGATGAACACGTTGGAGATATTATCCAACTCACTAACTAGCGAGGGAATTGGTTTTAAGAAGGATTTGAAAAATACGTATGCAGTAAGATATGCTGAAATGAATTTTCTTTTCTTAAAGTTTACTTTTGAGAGAGAGAGAGAGAGAGAGCAGGGGAGGGGCAGAGACAGAGGGAGAGAGAGAATCCCAAGCAGGCTCCATGCTGTCAGCATAATCTGACACAGGGCTCAAACCCACTAACAATGAGATGATGACTTGAGCCGAAGTCAAGAGTCAGACACTTAACCGACTAAGCCCCCCAGACGACCCTATAATGAATTTATCTTATAGGGCTATGAAATGTAATGTTTGGGGTTGTCTCTTCTACAAGGCAGAAATCAATTATATTTATTTTTTTATTTTAGAAAGTGAGAGAGAGTACGAGCAGGGAAGGGGCAGAAGGAGAGAGAGAGAGAGAGAGAGAGAGAGAGAGAGAGAGAGAGAATGAATTCCTGACATGGGGCTCGATCCAACAACCCCAGGATCATGACCTGAGCTAAAATCAAGAGTCAGAAGCTCAACTGACTGAACCACCCAGGAGCCCCTCAATTAAATTTCTAAGAGGTAACATTTATTTGCATTGCTACAGAAAGGAACAATTTGCATTATTGCCATTTTTATACTATTTCTATCTTTACAGATTTATGGATAGCCTGGTCGGTGCCAAGTCAGAGGTGCTCACCCTCGTAAAATCAGCTGTCCTCCAGAGGATCTACTAGACAATGTGAATCACTGTATCGTAAAGACAATCGTCATTTCCAAGTCTTGGGTATTTGCTCTCTGTCATTAGCAAGATAACACTATTACATTTCCCAAAGCAAAATGATACTCCGTGGACTGGACAAAGAATCCTTATGATGTATTAAAGACCTTGTAACTGAGAGGTCAAGTGGAGGTACAAAGTGGTACAGAGTGGGTACTTTGATTTTTCTCCACGTAATGATTTTAAAAGGCAGGGTTTGTGGTGGTTAATAACACAGATTCTGGAGTCAAACTGACTGGCTTTGAATTTCACCTCCAAGACTGTGTAGCCTCAGGCGAGTTGGGTTTACCTCTCGGTGCCTTGGTCTTTTCATTGAAACAAAAGAGAAAGACAGCATTTGCCTGGAGCTTGGGATGAAAGCAGTGAGGTGTGTGTGTGTGTGTGTGTGCGTGCACGCACGCGCATGCATCACTTAGAACAGTGCCTGGCACACGGTTCCCATTCTAAGGATTTGTTAAACAAAATTTAAAGATGCAGCACAAACAGAGGTAGAGGGAGGAAGGGTCCACCTGTAAATCTGTGGAGGCATTTGTCACGAGTGCCGCTGAGACTGAGAAGGGCACGCTCTTGGCTTTTACTCCAACACACTCATCTGTTAAGGGAAATGGCTGCCCCTGAATTACCTAAGGCCAAAGACAATCCAACCCAGATACCACTGTTTTCTTTTGATGTTAATCCCGTGGGGAAGTTTCTTCTTTTGAAGGATGTCCAGCGTGTAGTTTGCTGAGGGGAAATAACATTCCTTCTCAGAATGGCTTGACCCTGTGCCTTGCAAAGACAATGCCAGGATTATTATACTCAAAAAGCACTTACTAGAGAATGGATCTAAGCCCCGAAGGACAGAGAACTCCATCCCCATCTAGAATCGATCTGCTCCTCATATTTTCTGACCTCAGTTCCTCCCACTAATCAAAAGGGATCATCTGAGCTTAAATGGGATTCACTATTGCTTGGATCTTGCCATCAGCAGTGATGGTGTGCAAATAAATGGAAAGCTACAAGCATTCCACAAACCCGTATCATACGAATTGGAACTTTAACATGCGTATATGCAATCCAGAAATAGGGAAAGTGTGGGTCAAGGCAGCGAACAAAATCGACACTAGGCAGAACAAGCTACCAGCGTGACGTGCTCATCGTGTATCTTGTTTTCTCAATGAATAAAAACCTTGAAAGAAGGTAACACTTTCTAAGACTTTTTACTAAATTTGGGGAAGCTTAGATTTAATGCCTTGTCAAGGTGACACAGTAATTACAAGGCCCACACGGGGAGACTTGAGCCACAGTGGGAATCACAGGAGACCAGGAAGTTCCCATTACATCTTTTCTCTCCAGGCGCATGGTCGTACACTGGGCGTGCCCCTCGGGGTCACACGCAGTCCAGAGAATGCTTTCCTGCCTTGAGACCAGGGATTTAGGTAGCCTTAGATAAGTGGCCAAGGCAAATATGACCTCTCCCATTTGCCATATTCCCATTCACACCTCAGTCATGTAGAGACTCTTTATTTAGGAGTAGGTCCAAAACTATTTTCAAAATACAGTTTTTCATGAAAAAATTCCCAGAAACCAAATACTTTCTTTCAAAGTTTTTATTTGAGCAAAAGAAAAAAAATATATATATATATATGTATACTTCATATACGATTTAGAAAAGTCAACACTGACAACAGAATAAAATAACATTATCACCATAATTATATAATTTATTTATATATTACTTACATTAATTGTCATTTCCTGGTATATTCTGTTTTTACTCCAAAAGAATTAAAATAATGTACTTGTTGAAACCTTTAATGGCCACAGAAACAAATTATTTCTTAATATTAGTTAAGGCAAAGAAATCATGATAATGTCTCAGTTGTGGGATGGTCAGGGACCAAGATAGTCTATGGCCCCTTGAAGGTGTCTGTTTTGAAGCTGAATAGTTGAATCAAGTAAAAATTGACAGTGAGGGTTTTCAAAATCGAAAAATCTTACGCAATTTGTATGACCATTTATGTGTATGATCATTTATCTCTGGCCTATAGACTTTACCTTATTTTATGAAATGCACCAGCATGCACTGGTACGCTGGCCACAGAGCAAGTAAGCAATAAATTCTTATTTAACTGAAGTGAATTGACCAACATTACTAATTACACCCTTCCTAACAACCTAACTTGATATCGTGTTTCAGCCTTTTGGTGACACGATGGGATAGGACATCATATTCCGATACATCAGATCCTTGGAAGAAATAGTAGTGTCCTGAAAATGAAAACACATTGAATAGCTTAAATCCCCACTTGCATTTTTTAAAAAAAGAAGGTAACACACATCTGTGTTTTTACAGAATATCTATATTAGACCAGACTTTATAGATGGTTTATATTAGACATTTGAGAATATAAACGTTGGGTCCCGGCACTGGGTATCCTGTCCCTGGATATGTGTTTATCATCATTTCACCATTAAATATCTTCAGTAATTTTATTGAGAAGATTGCTTGGTCTTAGAAACTGACTATTAAGAGGTGAGTTTTTGAAAAGTCACATTCCAGGTGGAGAACTCAGAGTGAGAGGGAAGACACGGGGCCCAGGCAGGGCACACGGAGGCCTTGATGGAGAAGGAAGACAGACAGGGGCATTGGTATAGAAGCCAAACGCCTTGGCCCAGCCAACAATTTGCTTAGGCTGACCTTGCCTGAGGATATTCCTCAACACAAACACAAACAAGCTCAGCGTTTTTTTTATCCCACCCTTAGCCCTGCTCCATGAAAACCTACAAAGGGTGGAGGGGGCTGCCAGGAAGGGAAAAAAATGCAAGGCACAAATAAGTGTGTGAGTCCAGCTTGCCCGAGTCTTGCCATGTGCTCACTTGCCCAACTGCAAAGCTTGATGGGAACAGCAACTCCAGAGACTCAGACACATAGACGCGGCAACAACCATATGCTCCCACATGCTAGACCACCCTAGAAATAAACTGTTGGTTCTAGCTCCCTCATTCTTCAAGCCTACCGATTCTCAACTAAGCAGACTATGAATTTTCTGTCTGTGGCCCTGTGGAGAGATTCAGGGTTCTGTTCTTTTCTGATTTGATTCCACATCCTCTGACCTTGGAGCCTTTATAATCTTCAGTGTTTTAAAAAGGGATTCCCATAATCTACTTACTGTTATTATAGTAGACTGCATCGATTTTAGGCCCAATGCCCGGAAAGGCTTTGGTAATGAATTTGGGATAACCGGGGTCCATGAGTTGTCTCCTCTCATCGTACCTGAGCAAAAAAACAATCAGTAGGACCTCCAATGAAAAATGGATTTCATGATGTAGACCTTGATATTTTATGACATGAACCACAAAACCCACCTATTCTCTCCTGAAAGGCTTTTTCTGAACAGGCTTAAACTGCGCTGATAAGAAGATCAAAGACCTAAGCAGTTCACTGATTTATTCCTAGTCCCCACAGGACTCGGACCCTAGGAGTCCCAATTTCTGGTCAGGAACTTCCCTCGCTCCTGCGCAAGGCTTGCACCAGGACCTGGTCTTGCGTTACAGAGCCAGACTGTCTAATTTCCTGTTAGGGAAGACCTTGCAGGATTTGCTGTCACTCAGAAGATGGTCTCCTCATTTTGTCTTCCTGGGTCCAAGGTTATAAAAAGGAATCTGAAAATACCCACACTCCCTAAAGAGACTGTGTAAATTCTGGGTCTCGTACATTATACCACTATTTCCCAATGTGTCTGCACTATGATTAATAATGGAACATTTTATTTACAGTGTTCCTTTAAAAAAAAACCACATCGTGTGCCATCTTACAAATCAGAATCCAGAAGTCCCGAGAACTGACCCAGGATGATAATTAACTATTCCAGACGTATGTTCTCTTGATCTCTCTTCTAGGAAGGTCAAGGATCCTTAGGAATTTAAATAGAAAAACTACCTACTGGAAAACCCCACTCCCTGCCCATTCCACAAATTTTAGGAGTCAAATAACCAATCATTAAAGCTCACCTCCAATATTGATTACCTACAAAGAAGTAGGTCTTATAGAGAAGTGGATTAAAAACAGCTGCATCAATTTTTTTCACAAAGTTAGGAAAGCCCAAAGAACGTACATTCTTGGGATAGAGTCGTTGTGGTCTTAAGTTGCTAATTACCCAAAACTTATCATCTGTGAAGATAAAGAAAAAGAATACACTGGAGTCATATAAAAAGAGTCACAGAAACACCGACTCACTACAAACAATGTCATTCTTTATCCATAGTTCTAAAACATACTGCTCTTTGTTCTTGAACATGATTTGTCTCCAGTGGTTCTGTATATTTTTCACAAGTATTATGATCGATATTTGACAAACTTTTCCTGAAATTTTTACACATTACCTAGGTATTTAAGCTATTTTTGGCTCATAGTTAAGACTCACCATTAATTAGATCTGGGGTACTTTTTTCTATGTTTATAAAAATTAGTAGTATTTCCTTCATGTATTCTCTTCCTTGAAGTACACTCAATAGCAAACTAAACATGAGAGTTACCTTTAAAAAGAAAGACTTGATTTCTGTCTCCAATTTCATAAGCAGCTTGAATGCCAGATGGTAAGTTTGGCCAGAAAGAAGAAATTAAACTAATATTGCTCTTTGGACTCTCAGGATTCCTCCACCCAAAGTATCTGATGAAAAACATTTAAAACATGTTAAAAAATCACTGTAGACTCAAGAGCCATGAAATGTTCAGTGGGAATGACCTAAAGCAATGCTGTTTTTCAATATTCTTACATTCTGTTCCATGAATGTCTCTCTAGGAGCATGAGGAAAGGACCTTAATCAAGTCTTTCATAATAACAATGATCTGAATGGGCAAATCACCATATGGAAGCTTTGATACTTCAAGGGATCTAGGTTTTCATCTGCACCCACAATTCATTCACCAGTTTTGTAATCTAAATGAAGTTATTCAACCTAAATGCCCAGTTTTTGGATCTCAAAAATGGAGAATAACGAAACCGGAAATCATTTACAAGAAGAAAATTGGAAAAAAAAAAACCCCACAAATATGTGGAGCCTGAGTAAGATGCTACTGAACAACCAATAAAGAATGAAGAAATCAAAAAAGGAATTAAAAATTGCCTTGAGACAAATGAAAATGAAAACATAACAGTCTAAACTCTTAGGGAAGCAGCAAAAGCAGTTCTAAGAGGGAAGTTTATAGCGATATAGGTGTACCTCAAAAAAACAAGAGAAAGCCCAAATAAACAATCTAACTTGACATCTGAAGGAACTAGAAAAAGAACAAAGAGAGCCCACAGCTAGTTAAAAGAAGGAAATAATAAAGATCAGAGTGGAAATACATGAAATAAAGACTGAGAAAAAATTTACCAGATCAATGAAAGTAAGATTTTGGCCTTTCAAAAGATAAACAAAATTGATAAGCCTTTATCCAGACTCACCAGGAAAAAAAAAAAAAAAGAGGGCTCACATAAATACATTCAGAAATGAAAGGGAAGTTACAATGGATTCCAAAGAAATACAAACAATCACAAAAGACTACTATTAACAATTATGTGTGAACAAACTGGACAACCAAAAGAAATGGATATAATTTCTCAGAAACATACAATCTTCCAAGACTGAATCAGAAAGAAATAGAAAATTTGAACAGACGCTACCAGAAATGAAATTGAGTAATCAAAAGCTCTCAAGAAACAAAAATCCAGGATCAGGCAGTTTCAAAGGTGAATCCTGCCAAACAATGAAAGAAGACTTAATACCTACCCTTCTCAAATTATTCCAAAAAAAAAAAAAAAAAAAAAAAAAAGAAGGGGAAGGAATGCTCCCAAACTCATTCTACAAGGCCAGCATTACTCTGATACCAAAATCAAACAAATGCACTACAAAAAAAGAAAATTACAGGACAATATTCCTGATGAACATAGATACAAAAATTCTCAACAAAATATTAGTAAGCCAAATTCAACAATACATCAAAAGGATCATACACCACCATCCAGTGGAATGTATTCCAAGGATGCAGGGATGGTTCAATATCCACAAATCATTGCAATACATCACATGAACAAAACGAAGGCTAAAAAGCATATGATCGTTTCAATAGCTGCAGAAAAATAATTGGACAAAATTGAACAGTGATTCACGAGAAAAACTCTCAACAAAAAGGTTATAGAGGAAATACATGTCAACATAATAAAGGCCATGCATGGCAAACCCAGAGCTAGCATTATACTAAATGGTGAAAACAGAAAGCTTTTCCTTTACCATCAGGAACAAGACCATGAAGTTCACTCTTATTGGAAGTCCTAGTCACAGAAATTAGGCAAGAAAAAAAAGGGGGACATCCAAATTGGAAAGGAAGAAGTAAGACTGTCACTATTTGCAGATGACATAATACTACCTATACAAAACCCTACAGACACCACCAAAAAACCGGTACAACTAATAAGTGAACATAGTAAAGATTCAGGATAAAAAACCAATACACAGAAATCTGTTGTGTTTCTGTACATTAATAATAAACTATCAGAAGAAATTAATAGTGCATTCCAATTTATAATTGTATCAAAAAAATAAAGTACTTCAGAATAAATTTTGCCAAGGAAGTGAAAGACCTGTACTCTGAAAACTTTTAAGATACTAATGAAAGAATTGACGATGACACCAATAAATGGAAATCTATTCCATGCTCATGGATTGCAAGAGGAAATATTACTAAAATATCCATACTATCCAAAGCAATTTACAGATTCAGTGAGATCTCTATCAAAATAGTTACATCACTTTTCACAGAACTAGAACAAAGACTCTTAAAATCTGTATGGAACCACAAAAGATCCTAAGTAGCCAAAGCAAACTTGAGAAAGAACAAAGCTGGAGGTAAAATGCTCCAGATTTCTATACTACACAGAAAAATTAATCAAACCAGTATGGTGTTAGACAACAACAGTCACAGAGATCAATAAACAGAATATAGGGCGCAGAAATAAACCCACACTTATATGGTCAATTAATTTATGACAAAGGAGCTGAGAACATACAACAGGGAAAGGACAGTCTCTTCAACAAATGGTGTCAGGAAAACTGGACAGCTACATGCAGAAGAATGAAGCCAGACCACTTTCTCACACCACATACAGAAAAAAACTCAAAATGGATTTTTCTGTAGAACCTGAAACCATAACACTTCTAGAAGAAAACATAGGCAGTGAGCTCTTTGACACTAGCTTTAGAGATTTCTTTTTTTTTTAATCTGTCCCCTCACACAAGGACAACAAAAGCAAAAATGGACAAGTGGGACTGCATCAAACTAAAAACCTTTTGTACAGTGAAGGAAACCATCAACAAAAGGAAAAGGCAAACTATTTAATGGGAGACTCTTGCCGGAGATATATCCAATAAAATGTTAACATCCAAAATATATAAAGAACTCATACAACCTGATATTTAAAAAAAAAATCAATCTGATAAAAAAAAATACAGGCCTGGCACAGATATTTTTCCAGAGAAGACCTACAGATAGCCAACAGAGACATGAATAGATGCTCAACACCACTAACTATCAGGAAATGCACATAAAACCACAACGAGCTATGACCTGACTCCTGTCGAAATGACTGTCATCAAAAAGACAAGAAATAACACGTGGTGGTGAAGATGTGGAGAAAAGGAAGCCCTCAAGCACCGTTGGTGGGAATGCAAATTGGTGCAGCTACTCTGGAAAATAGTCTGGAGCCTCTTTACAAAGTTAGTTATAAAAAAATGCCATATGACCTACCAGCTCCACTTCTAAGTATTTATGCAAAGCACACAAAACGCTCATTAGAAAAGACATACGTACCCTTACGGTCATTGCGGCATGATTCACAATAGCCAAGATACAGAAGCGACTTAAATGTCCACTGATAGATGAATGGATAAAGAAGATGTGGTATGTATACAATGGGATACCGGCCACAAAAAAAGAATGAAATCTTGCCATTAGCGACAACACGGGGGGCCTAGAGCATATCAGGCTAAGCGAAGGGAGTCAGGCAGAGAAAGAAACGTCATGTGATTTCACTTAGATGTGGAGTCCACAAAACAACAAAAACAAATGAACAAACAAAACAGAAGAGAAGCAGACTCACAGATACAAACTGATGGTTGCCAAGGGGAGTCAGTCAGGGGTAGACAAAATAGCTGGAGGGGATTCAGAGGCACAAACTTCGGTGATGAAATAAGTAAGACACAGACAGGTAATGTACAGCATAAGGAATACAGTCAATAATGTTGTAAGAACTCTAAGTGGTGACAGATGGTAACTAGCCTTATTCTGGTGACCTTTGGTAAGATACATAAATATCAAATTACTGTGTTGAGCACGTGAAACTAATACGGTGTTGTATGTCAATTACTCTTCCATTTAAAAAATGGAGAATATTTGTCCCGTCCATCAAATACTAATTTTCTCCACTCCTCATACCTCCAATACCTGCTTCCATCTATGCTCTAAGGCAGAAACCATTAAGTTATCCTGGAATTACTTTCTCTGTAATCAAGACTTTTAATAGGTACTGTCACACCTGTAGTCCCAGACTTAACCATTTTTACCTGTGATTAAAATAGCCTTGTTCCACTTCTTCCTGTCTTGTCTTTCCTCACCCCAGATTCGTACTGTAAATCCTTTTTTTTTTTTTTTTTTTTACTTACTAATCTTATCATTAAACACAAATGCAATCACACCATTCTCTTCCTTCAAAACCTTCAGGCTGTCTACTTCCTACAGAATTCAGTCCAAGTCCCTCTTCATTTTCATCTACGTCATTCTCCATCATTTTCCACGATTCTCTGACCAAAAAAAAATTATAAATCCAAGGACAGAGCCTCCCATATTGGCTAGATGTAAGGAGGATTCTTATACCTGTCTTTAAAGAAAATGATTTTATTTCCCACAGTAGTGGCAGCATCAAGACTCAGAATGGGGTTGCAGGTGGCCGATTCTGTACTGTCAGGATGTGATGGGGGTTGGTGCCTTTCTGGACCTCCTGTAAAACACATTTCAAGAAGCATTAGGGGAAAAAATTGCATTTTAGCTGCTAAAGGGAAGAATCATTCTTTTACAACATTCACTTTTCGGGATGAGAAATGCATAAAAAGCAACTTAGGATTCTTATAATATTCACAGGAAGCATATAATAAAGATCTTTCTCCCATGTGGTTGCAACATCATGGGAGGAGAAAAATCTGATCACTCCAGTCCTGTTCCGGTCCGATTATTTCTCTGTGTGCCTTCATCAAAGACAATGGTATGTTGGACAGAAAGAACACGCTTGAGGCCAGAAGACTCAGAATCTGCCCGTCACTGGCATTAGCACACCGGGTCTCTGTGCTTTTCTGTAAAATGAAGATAATATCTGGGTGACCTACCTCACAAGGTTTTCAGGGGGCTCAAGAGAAAAGATCCATGTTAAAGTTTTTTTCAGATGCAGATATTATGAGACTATTCATGAGAGTGAGTATCTTTGTGAAGCAAAATGGTAAAGAAATTCAACTCACCATAGAGAGACTGAATACCACGTACGTCATCAGAAGAGAGGCGAAAGGTGTTGGGGTCAACGTAACTGTAAGTAGGGAACATTATGGCTTTTGGATCACTGGAATGGCCAAGACCCAAGGAATGGCCAAGCTCATGAACAGCAACTAGGAACAAGTTTGTGCCTAAGAGGAAATCAGAGGGGGGAAAAGAGCAGTGAAATATATTTGCATCCAGAAGACAATGACACAACTGAAATCTGACACAATGAAAGGGGACGCATTTGCGAATACTTTACTTATTTCCTTTCTCTCTTACATAAGGTTTTTTGATGTCAGGACTATTGACTTTATAGGCCAGTTAATCCCTTGTTGTTAGGGCTGTCCTGTGTATCACAGATGTCTAGAAATCTCTGGGTTTGCCACTTAAAATTCTTTCTTGTTTTTTAACATTTATTCATTTTTGAGAGAGAGATAGAGAGCGTGAGCAAGGGAGGGGCAGAGAGAGGGGGACAGAATATCTGAAGCAGGTTCTGTGCTGACAGCAGAGAGCCCCTTGCGGAGCTCGAACCCACAAACTGCGAGATCATGACCTGAGCCAAAGTCGGATGCTTAACCGACTGAGTCACCCAGGTGCCCTCGGGTTTGCCACTTAATTCAAGTAGCACACTCCCTCCACTTTGACAACCAAAAATGTCTCTCCACATCATCAAATTTCCCGTTGGGGGCAAAAAGGATCACAGCAGCAGCTCACATGGCATGTGTTCTGTCGTGAACACTTCCAGAATGTTGTCTTGTAGCTGTGTTCACTGGTTCTCACCACTTCTACAACATTCCCTTTCCATTCTGCAGGTACGCTTGATCAGACTTCAGTGGATATGGAAATATCTTTACTAACCATCCTTTACTAAACCCAAATAAAAGGCCAAATTAAGTTCCAGGTCCTCTGAGCCACCAAGGAATGTATCATACCCTGTCTGTTCCTTGCGAAACTTGAAAGGAAGCCAGCACTCAGTCTATTTACGGACGAGGACACAGTATCAGCAAGATTAATGGACCAAATTAAGGGCTTGAACCAAGAATCCAATCTAAATGTCTTGGCTCAAAAGCTCCTTTTTTTACTATACATGACTCAAAATGAAGGCAAAGTCTATGCTTACAATGTAGACACAGTGACGTCACCAAGTTACAGTCTCACCTGTTCATTTTTTCTGTATGTTCTAGAGAGATGCACATTTGTAGGGAAGAGAGAAGGGGCGTGTCCTTTCTCTCACATTTCTCAGTTTTCAGAAGATTTCACTAGCCCTGGGCTGTTATGATTTTTTTTTAAATCTCTGTTCTACTCCCATGCCTTCATTTTTATCTTTCTTTTTCTACGGCACAACTGAAGCTCAGAAAAATAGATTTTCCCAGAGTCACACGCCATTTAGCTGCAGGGTGTGGCCAGTACCCAAGAGTGAGCATCTCTGGGGGGGGGGGTCTTCAGGAACACAGACCCCCTAAGCATTCCCTCTAACACTGGGCTGAGCAACTAACTCACTTCTCTCCAATAATGAGAAAGAACCAAAGACTGTCATTCTCTGCATTCTGCCTAAAACCGGGAAAAGTAAACAAAACCTATTACACTTTGACCTAAATCCTAAATTTATCCTAGTCTCCATCCCTGTAATGTGTTGCACACAAGACCACCACCGGTCCTTATCTCAAAATCCCGGGTGTCTGTCTGTCCTCTGTTTCCCACTCCATTGTGTGCTTTTTGTCTCAGTGCAAAACTCCTCTTCTCGATAAAGAACTTAATAAGCCTTGGGGCATGCATCAGACTAAAACAAACAGCCTTTGTGGTCTGTAAAAATATTGCCATCCAATGCATGTAGTATCGGCCAGAGAGAGGGGGATGCTGAGCGGAGCTCATTCTTGAAGACCTTCTCTCCAATGACTTCCCTCGTGAGTCAGTCATACAGCATAGAATTTCCCACAGAGAGATTAGGAAGGCTTGTGATAGGATGGTTTGAATTTTCCAATGGGTAGTGATTCCTTCAAACAGGGGAGAGTAGTTGTTCCTCTTCCCCAACTGCCTGAGAGGGATGGTGAGTTACAGCCTCCTCCGTAAATACACACAAGGTATCGCTTTGTTCAAGGGTCAGCTGGGCATCCCGAAATTTCTATCCCGGAAGCTCAGGAGACTATGTGACCATATAACCTTGTGTTTTGCGACAGGCATTTCTAAACTTTCTATTATAGAACTTCATCTTTCTGCGCCACTAGAAACCTAAGGAAACGTCAGCATATGATGACATGTGTGGATGGCCACGTACGTGAGGACTGCTGTATGCCCAGGGTTGGCATCTGCTTTTGCTGGACTTCACGGACTGTGCCGTCAAGAACTGACCACCTAAATGCTTTTACCTTTCCAAACTATGGCTTCTCAGCTTCCTGAGTTCACACTCCGGGTGAGCTTTTATTTTTGCCTACCTCTGTAGTTTGCAGTCCAGGTTTCAGCCTCGTCAAAATGTGTGTCTCCCCCAATACCGGGTCCGGGTCCAAAAGCATGGGCTATGATTCCCCCTCTGCCGTCGAAAGGATTGAAGTCTCCATGATCTTTTGAAAGAGTAAAGACAATTAGTCCTTCTTTACAGACAACAGGTCGTGCCAATGACACAGATGAAAGAAGTCCACCTCCTTTACCTCCAGATGCAAATCCGATCATAATGTCAGCCTCTCCTGAGTGAATTTTCCTGAATTTCAGGGGAGTCACATCACTCCATACTTGAAAAGCTTTTTGGATGGCATAGTCAACATCTGCAGGCTTCATGTCAGGAGTATAACTGTTGATTCTGTATGAGAGGGAGAGGGAGAGGGAGAGGGAGAGGGAGAGGGAGAGGGAGAGGGAGAGGGAGAGGGAGAGGGAGAGGGAGAGGGAGAGGGAGAGGGAGAGGGAGAGGGAGAGGGAGAGAGAGAAATATATGGGAACCATGTGTTAGTTCTTATTGTGACACCTCACTTCTGTCTGCATCGCTGGAGAAAGAATCTTCTCGTAAATCGATACTCTGGAAAACCAAACCCCACATCATTAACTACTAAAACATGTATCCTTGGACAGCTTCCTCCTGAAACAGAATCTAACTGGATTTCTTCTCATTTATGATTTATGGGTTTTCTCTGCGAAGGACTTACATTCACAGAAGCCTATGCCTTTTGTCCCCACTCCCAGACGTCTGGATTTATCCATCTTGACTATCCTATAAAATGCTCTCCTGTCTCTTGTTTATCATAGATATAGCTTAATTCTCCTTTTATTTGAAGGCTTTCTACTCTGCTCTGGGTGGACAAGCCAAACAGTCCCTCTTTGAGTGAACAATCCCCCCTTCCAGAAAGAACGAATTTTAACACAGGGATGGCGTTGACAATCGAGAGAGGCTTCTCACCTACTCTCAGACTTGGGGCTGTATCTAAATGGTTCAGGCTTCTGGAAGTCAGACCTCAGGGAAAGGAGAAAACCGCCACGACGTTACCTGTAGGTGAGAAAGCGTTTCCTCCACACTGGCCTCCCTGCCAGTGTCCTGAACTCGTGGACATCAGGCACCCCACATCGGGGCATGTGCATCATGTCCAGAGTAGAGGCGTCCAGTCTCCCAGTCACTTTCAGCCCCAAGAACTGCTGCATTTCCTGAAGTTTATTCTTCATCAGGTTCAGACTGACTTTCATTTTTGTCACTGGAACTCCATCCATGACAAAACCATAAAAGGTTTCCAGGTACCTCTGGAAAGATGTACTTCATTAGAGGCTCTACTTTAGTTAGACGTTCTACTACACAGAAAGGTTTCTGAGGCACCTCTGTATATATGACTCAACGGTACACTGATGCTTCTGAACCAGGTATCAGACAATTAATTATAATGAGAAAAAAATCTTTATTTTCTGTGCCGTCAAGGTGAGTCATAAACCATTAGCGATTTTGATTGCTGGAAGCCCACTGAAAACACCTTGATGTCTCCCTACCTCTCTGAACGGGCTTCTATTTTTTTAAAATATATTTCAGCATCTAGCACATCACAGCATCAAGTAGAGAGCAAGACCTTCATTGTCAGGATGCACAAATTATTAGTTTAAGTTGGGATAAAATTTTCCTGCTTACAAATCCAAAGCTCAACACAATGGACAACCACGACAAATTCAAAGTGAAAAGAGTCTTGGAAAACGGGGAGAGCATCCAAACTCAGAGGAAAGAGACAAATGGAAAAAAAAATCCTGTTTTTTATTTTTAAAATTTTTTAACGTTTATTTATTTTTGAGACAGAGAGAGACAGAGCATGAATGGGAGAGAGTCAGAGAGAGGGAGACACAGAATCTGAAACAGGCTCCAGGCTCTGAGCCATCAGCACAGAGCCCGACGCAGGGCTCGAACTCACGGACCGCGAAATCATGACCTGAGCCGAAGTCGGCTGCTTAACTGACTGAGCCACCCAGGCGCCCCAAAAAATCCTGTTTTAAAAAAAAAGCTCATGAAGAAACAGCTGGGATGACTGAAGGTAACAAGTCGTCTTGAAAGATCATGGCGGGCGGAAGCGGTTAAATAATGAAGCCACTGTTTAAACCTCAGATTGTTAAATGACATTAAACGACGATTGTACAACACAGACCAGATGTACGACTCCAATTATTTTTTAACTAAAACTCTTTGGCCACAGCTTTTTAGCAAAAGAAACAAAGTCATCCCCCAATTTTATAAAACTTTCAAAACCAGTACTTCTCCTACATTCGTCTTTGGCAAAGAAAAATACAGTGATCAAAGCAAAGAGCCGCTTAAACCAGTTTGCAACTAGTCCGTGTCAAGAGGAAACTGGTCAATGAGATCAATTTTGAAGACAAAAGTCAGGCTGCGTAAATGCTGTGGGGTCAGTACTTACTTCAGCGAAGAGCACATCATTCTCCTCAGAGCCTGTGGAGTTAGTCAGAGGAACGGCTCCAGAGGCAGTGGCCTGTAGGACCAGCATCAACAGAGGAAACTTCATTCTCCACTTCTGAAGGGTTCTCCCCAACTAACCCTGTTCCTCCTCCGTGCAAAGTTCCTCAAACGTCCCTGCTTATATAGCCCTTAGGCCCTGTTCTGTGAATATGAAATCCTGAGTGACTCACAGTTGATATCATCCCTTGACTTATCTCAAAAACCCGCAAACACAAGCACAGATATTTTTCTAGGACCAACAATGGGTCAATTAGCACCGAACTCATGACTCAGGCAATTCAGAGTATGTTTCCTCAAAATAAAGAGGCCCTATGAAATAAGGCATTATATGAGGACCACTAAGCACTACAATGTTACAGTAACTTAGAAACTTATGTCTAGAAAGCTCAGTGTCTGAATTTTTGCTATAACAATTTCCTTATATTTATTATAGGCAAAATAAGCTTTTTAAAAAACATGTAGAAAGTTGGATGCATAAAGGCCTTTTTTCTAACTTGGAAGAATCCTCTCCAAGCTGAGTCTAGCTCCCTAGAGAACTGTGATGTATGGAGACATCGTGTTGAACAAGGAAAAGTCCGTAACATCACGATGCTTTGATGTTTTGTTCTGTGTGCAGGCTGTGGAGACAGATCCCAGAGGCGGATCCCGTGCCTCCCTAACGGGCTGGAGTCAGCAGCTTAAGGTCAACTGTGCAGGGGGAAACGTTTGCTCCCGGAATCGATCTCCCTCTCCGCTCAGCTCCCCCCTTTTCCCTTGATGTGGTTGCTCTGTTCGCACAGCATCTGCCTCTCAGTCAGTAGGGAATGCTCGAAGACGAGCATTAGATTCCGTCTAAGAATCCAGGAATAAATCACGATGGTGGAAGCATGAGCGGTGGGGCTGTCCCCCGATTCTGTGTGAACGGTCTGGTGGTTGAGGGGTCACATGACACTGGGTTAGGGTTCAGCCATTGCTGTCACCCACCTCCCAGTGGGTCCCCAGCGCTTCCCTGAGGCTGATGCTCCGGGAAAACAAGGGATCTGTCTGCCCTACAGCCAGCATCCCACCTCCAACTCTGCCCTTTCAGGCTCTCTGATTTGACCTCTAGGATCTTCAGCTGTTTCATCTGAAATGAGGCTGATAACCTTCACCTCCTTATGCTTTTGTGATGATTACACAAGACGGTGTATCATAAATACCAGCGCATAGTCGTATTATCCGTCTATAGTGGTATAGACGAATATTCAGGTCCTTTCTCTCGGCCCAAAAGGAGAGAATCATGCACCTTTAGGGTGCACCCAGGTGAGGCTGTATGCCCCACGAAAACGAGGATCAAGCAGAAGTATTGGAAGGCAGTTCTGTCAGATACTGAACTTAAGAATCATTGGAGAAGCATGATGGTCTGGCTAGGAAGCAGCAGAACATGGGATTTAGAGAAAACATGGGAGGGGCTGGTTCTCTGGCCACAGAGCATTGCCCCATGAGGGCAGGGTCTGGTTGCATTGTTCAGCCCTGTATTTCTGGTGCCTAAAACCACCTTGAGGTTAGTAGGTGCTCAAGAAATAGGTATGGAGCAATCTTGTTGGAGAATAGGGCCGGTAGAACAACAGTACTGAACCGTCTTTGTGGGAGCTGTTGTTACACAGCAGGTGTGCCCCTAAACCTCACTGAAAGCACACGAGAACCCATTGTGTTCCTAAGCAGGAAGGGGTCGGGTGTGGGGAAGACTTTCAGGAAGTCTAGAAAGCGTAGGATGTAAAATACAAGGTAAAAGCCGCCCAACTACAAAGGAAGTGAAAAATGTCCTCACTGGAAGCTGTCTTTAAAAACAAAAAACAAAAAAAAAACTGGGGTAGCTGGTGGCTCAGTGGGTTAAGTGTCCGACTTTAGCTCAGGTCATAATCTCACAGTTTGCAGCTTTGAGAGCCACATCAGGCTCTGCGCTGACAGCTTGGAGCCTGCTTGGGATATTCTTTCTCTCTCTCTCTCTCTCTCTCTCTCTCTCTCTCTCTCTCTCTCTCTCTCCCTCCCTCCCTCCCTCTCTTTCTGCCCCTCCCCTGCTTGCTCCCAATCTGTCTCTCTCAAAAATAAACAAACATCAAAAAAAAACCACAAAACCCTATACTCAAATTGTAATAGTTTCTGGTCTTGGCTTATCAAATGCCCCAAATGGGTTAAGTATGAGCAATAAGGGCCATTTGGGCAGCCATTGAATGTTACAGGGGGTGTGACCTTAGGTTCTGGGGTCAAGTCAACAAGCTTGAGAATCTGAGCTCATGTTACGATCTTTCACAATCACTGATCTCTTTAGGACTTAATGTCTTCGTTTGTGAAACTGGAATAAAAATAGCAGCTACCTGCAGAGTTGTTGCCAGGATTACCTTAAATTACAGGGAAAAGTACTTAGTCTAATGCCTGACACACCTTATGGTTTCAGTGAGACTTCAGGAAGTCTTGCTTCCTTTACTGCACGCTTAGGCGAGACACTGAAAAGAGGGTGGTATTGGGGATGAGAAGGGAAATCACGTGCGTGTCCAGACCTCCCTCCCACGTTAGGGTCACAAAAAGATTGTGATCCAGGCCCAGCCTGGGAGCTGAGGGTCCCAGCAGGCACATGGCTTCCAGGGGATGCACTGAGGGGGGTCAGAATCAAGGGCAACGCTCCCTGTAAAGAACAGTGTGTCTACACAAGTACAGAAAGTACCCCAGGTCGGAGACCCTCATAACGGGGACAACTTGCTGGAAAGACCTTCTTATTGAAAAGCAGATCCAATAGCACAAAGCTTCCCTATTACTCTGTTTCCCTCCTGAGCCAGATACCAGGACATTCTGAGGCATGTCCCCGATATAATCACCTCCAGCTATTCGGGGCGTCGTCCCTAAGGATCTAGAGGCAAAGGGCAGTGTGGTCATCGGTGAGGACCGGGGAGGAGACACGTTCCCCAAATATAGAAAAAAATCCCCCAGCTTACCCTTTCACCAGTTGCGGGGAGAAAACTTCAGCTAGTTAATCCTCTCCTTTTATGGATGAAAAACTGGGAGTCCAGAGAAAGGAAGTGAATTGCCTGAGGATGCATCAGGGAGGTCTCCTGACTGTCCTGACTTGTTGTCACAACAGCCATGGTTCTGTCACACCTCACGGGTTTTTCTGCAGATTTCTGTCTTCCCAGGGTTATCTTACTGCCACAAACCACTACGCGTGTCCCTGCGATGCCCTCGGTCCTTTCCGTTGAAGCCACGCTCTCCCCTTTGCTGCTGTGGGGCCCGGAGGAAGCAGACAGCCTGAGACACTGTAGGGGATCTGGATGCCCGGCAAGGTGGCAGGCCCCGTCCATCCCTGGAGAATCACCTCTGCGCCCCTCCCCCCTGCCCTGGCCTGGGCCGTGGCCACTGCCAAGGTGGCTAGCTGCCAGAGCCCCCCAAGAACTGGCCCAGAGCACCCCCGAGAAGCGCGACATGAAGAGTCAACCAGTTGTGTGCACTTAAACCTAACTTCTCCGTGTCCCTGCTTCGTTTCCTTCATGGGTAAAGTGGGGACGATATTAAGGTTGTGTGAAGAACAAATGACATAATTCGTGAAAAGCATTTATCTTCCTATGACAGCACCTCAAAAATGTTCATTCTTCGCCTTTACCCTTTACCTCTTGTCCCTGAATGTTGGTCATGTTAGGGTTGGGTTAGCCCCGCTAACCTTTTCCACATGGGAGAAGAGTTCACCTAAAGACCAATTTTCACCCACGAGACTATCCATGTACATCCGGCACTGAATCGAAAACAGCCTGGAGAAGAGCGGATGTTGGTGGGGGAGACAGCTTGAAGAGTCCCCTCCACCTTCTTCCAGAATGACTCGGAACTTGACCCGACCTGGAGCTGCTACTAAGCCCTAAGGCAGAGAATGTCAGAGTGACTGGTCAGAAATCTGCTGCCTTCAAATGGCTGCTCGGCCCTGCATCGTACCCGAGTTCACCAACCCCAAGCGGAAGGTTGTGGCGTGTTGGTGAGAAACCCAGAGTGTGCTGGGTTCGGGAGTGGGGCCAGCCCCACGGGGTGCAGCCCACAGAAGGGGCGAGGAGGGAGGAAACACGGAAGGTGAAGGTCGCCATGGTTTCTTTCCGTGGTCCCTTTCCTTCCCCCTGCAAGTGGCTCCCCCTCAAGCGACCATAAGCCAAGGCACAAACTGCAGCAGGAAGCCAATGTCTGACGCGCACATCACAGAGTAGACACAGTGTGAGAACATAAACCCGCGTGCTGTCAGCTGTCTATTTTCCTGTTCTTGCTCTCCAACAACACGGTAAATACCCAGGGGTGGAGATAAGGACGCAGATATCTCCCCACTGGCTTCAGCTGTAAGGCCTGGCTTCACAGGAGGTTCAAAGCTTGGGAAAGAGACTTGGCCTCAGACCTCGGCTACGCGTCCTACACACTGTGTGGCTTTGGGCAAGTCATTAACATGCAGCTCCCAGATCCATAAACGACTGTTGGGAGGATGAAATAAGAGGATGCATGGAACCACCGGGCACTGCTCCCGGCACCTGAACGGTCTGTCCGTAACCTCTTGTGCCACCCACGCAGGGCCCCCCATAAACAGACAGTTGAGACATTTCCCCATGAAATGTTCACACCAGAGATAAACTGTATCTGTTCAGGGGCGCCTGGGTGGCTCAGTCGGTTGAGCGTCTGACTTCGGCTCAGGTCATGATCTCGCGGTTTGTGGGCTCGAGTCCCGTGTCGGGCTCTGTGCTGACAGCTCGGAGCCTGGAGCCTGCTTCGGATTCTGTGTCTCCCTCTTTCTCTCTGCCCTTCCCCTACTCACTCTCTGTCCCTCAAAAATAAATATATGTTAAAAAAAATTTTAAAACTGTATCTGTTCATATGCCACATGGATGTCTGTCCTTTATACATAAAAAATAAGATTTTTTTGCCCCAGGGACCAATTTCACCCACTGAGGAGTGCACTGCTCCGCTGAGAATGTATGTCCTATATGCAACATACTCCACACTCCTGGGTCGGTACCAGACCTGTGATACCACTTCTGCCTGGCCTGACACGACACCTCACGTCTGATCTAGGCAGTCTCTGGAGGAGCACATCAAGCCCAGAGGCCTGGATCTCAGAGAGACTCTTTAGACCACAGAAGGCAAAGCTGTTGAAGCGACACTGAAAAGTATCTGCATCTGCAGAAAAGACGGACTGGCTGTATTTGTGGGCCAGATCAACGCAGAGGGAAAACAAACCAGTGGAGAGAGAGAGGGGAAGAGATTAGAGACAATCCGCACAGTTCCCTTCGAGAGTGGGACAAGGTAATTTTTAAACTACGTGATGTTTTCCTGTGTTTCTCTCCTTTCGTTCAAGCTCCACTCAAGCCGCTAGCCAACTCTGTGGTTTTTGCCTCAACCTTTGTGACGTTGAACATATTATGCTCATTCTGACTTTTTCCCAAGAATCGAAATCCCCCGAAATGGTTACCGTTTGGGAAGAGAGGGATGTTTTCTTCACCGAGCCAGTGCCGGAGGTGGTTGGGGAGCCTATGGGTTCCGGGCACCATGATGAACTGGGCCCTGCTCAGTGGGATGAGGTGGGACCACAGAAGCTATCATCGCAAGGTGCAGCAACGAAGTGAAACCCTGGGCCTGAGGCTCTGGCTCCCCTCAGGGGTCCGGGTCCTGTGGCCACAGGAGCCACAGGCAGCAGAAGTCAAGAGCACGCGGGCTGGGTGAATCGATATGGAGGGCACGGAAAGCCAGCATGACTGACTGAATTTCCTGCCAGTCCAGTGATGTGGAAGCTCAGACTTGAAGTTAAAAATTTAAAAACGCATTGTACCTGGCACAGCTGGACTGAGGTTCATGCAGGCTACATGTACCAGCTACTTAACACGATCCTTTCTGCAGAGTGGGCGTGGCCTATCATCACCATCATCATTGTTGCTGCTATCAGCATACTTTAAGCATAATTTTTTGAACGTTTTGTCTATCTTTTCCAGAAAGTGTATATATTTTATAAACTAGCGATGGTTGTAGACCCTGTCTTAGCCCTCAAAGAACACAAAAGGATAGTGTTACTAAACAGTCAATACCTAGGCATCAGAGTTTAGAGGAGGAATTCAAATAGAAACATGGAGGCGTCACCATAGCCCAGGTCCTCTGGGTCCTCTAGCCCGGACCTAGAGGAGGAACGGGCTCACATTTCCGCAGCAGGAGTCTCTCGTCTATGCATGTCCTTAAATCAGGGATGATCCCAGGCAAACTTAATGAAATATTGAGATGCCTGCCCACCTCAATTCCTGAGCCATTTCCATCCAAACAAGTTAGAGCCCTCGGAAGCCTCTCTTGCTCTCAGCTGCCTTTCAACAAACTTTTCTACCAGATATTGTTCGAGGTCCCCTGAAAGAGCTACAGCATAATGGACCTTTTCATTGCCATAAAGCACTCTAAAAGACATAAAGAACTTCAAAATATTGACCTAAGACTCTCCGCTGGAAAAATGTGCAGTCATAACCAGTCTCTACCGGAAGATTCGGAATCAGCACAGCTAGCCTATGAGGGAGACGGTTTCTGAGTGAGGACTCTTCCATTGGAAGCCCTCTTATTATCCAAAGTTGGGATATGCCAGGGTCGTGACCAAAAGTGCACTGTATGGGATCCTGCTGAACAATGACATGGGCCCACACAGAGGAAGGGAAGGGGGGCACCTAGGGAAGGGAAGGCAAAAAGAAGGACGGGGACACACACACACACACACACACACACACACACACAAGGAGGAACCGAATGAAGCCACCTGGGCATGGCTTTACAAAATTCCGTGTGGAACACTCTCTGTGCATGACGGCTACCTAACGTAACTTAGACAAACACAGAGAAAGACAGGCTCTTCCTTAGTACCAAGGAAATTCATGAAGTCAGGTTTCATATCTTAGTTTCACTATGAATAACAAAGCTCTTGGGATTTCCAACCCAAGGTGGCCCTAAAAAGATCTACTCTGTGGAGACAGCAAGGAACTTCCTCCTTTCCAACACCAACTCGATCAGATGATTAATAAGTCCTGAAGGAAGCATGAATCATGCTGAGAATTCATTTTACAAATGGAAAATATCTCACAGTGAGTGACAATAATGTCTAAACAACCATGATTTCGGCATCCGTCAAGGAAGTTCAAGAAGGTCCCTTATGCATCTAATCACATTCTTGTCTGCTTCTGGAAAGACCAATCCTGCTGTTCATCAGCCCCAGGGAAGCTGGCCTTCCGGTGCCTGTCCACAGGTATGTTCTGGTCACACACTGCCCGCGAAGCCCACTCCTTTGCTTCAAGCCCTGCTCAAGCCTCTAGCACGTTCTGTTTCTCGCTTCCACATTTGGGACCGAGCAGATGGTCCTCCTTCTGACTTCTTTCCCGGAGCCTAATTCCACTGAAGGAAACCAGATTATGTCACCCCAAAATATGTCTCTTTGGCATGAAAACTGTTTTGGGCTGAAGACGATTAAGCAATGGCAAAGGCAGAAAAAGTTCCCCCTTTTCTGCCTAAGGGCAAGATCCAAATCCTCCTTTTACTGGAGTCAGGAGCCCGCACACACAAACCTCACTCCATTAACTTCCCCCCACATTTACCTTCCCACAGCTTGCCACCCTGGGAACACTAAAACCGTTTTTCTCTGTCTTGTCATTTCTCTGCAAACATACTGTTCTTTGTTGAACATGGACGTACGCTGGAATTCTAAGCCAGCGTTCCGAGTTACTTCTCTTCTAGGTTTTTGCTGTGTGCAGTCCACAGCTGCTGCTTTTCTCTTGGGAAGTCTCTCTTACTGTTCAAGAGCTCCGGCTGAATGCCTAAGGCGAACAGAGGTGAAGTTCTGCCTCCCCTACACCACTAATGTGGACTTAGTGGGTTTCATCTCAATTTTTAATCTAGTCCGTTGGTGCCAACGACATGCCATATCCTTGTTGAATCTGCCCAAACAAGTTACATGACACAGAGATCAGGATTTATGTGCTATGTCCAAGTTCTTTACATAATACTTTTTTAAAGTTATTTATCTTGAGAGAGAGAAAGCACGGGGCAGGGGCAGAGAGAGAGACAGAGAGAATCCCAAGTAGAGAATTTCTGTGCTGACAGGGCAGAGCCTGATGCGGGACTCGATCCCACGGACTGTGAGATCACGACCTGAGCCGAAATCAAGAGTCGGGCACCCCCTGAACATAATTAATTTAATGGCTACTGTAATTATACACCGACAATGATAACTGCCACCTGAAATAAAAATAAACCAATATTTTTCATTTTATCACAATGAAATTTAAATGTTTTTCTCTGATTATATAATAATGGATGTGAGTCATAAAATATTTGAACTACAAAAGATTTAAGGAAAAGAATGGGGCTCAACTTTGTGAAACATGAAGAATAGAACATCAGTCAACATTCCATGTGTGAGATCACTGCCACTGTAGTCGCTGTGCTTTGCATGTCTCCGTGCGTAAATGCACATGCAGCTAAGTCCATTCAGAAGACTTCATACCGTGCATGCAACTTATATTACGGACACTTTCTTTTTTCAGGGCAGGGGACTTGTTTGTTAGTGTGTTTCACACGTGTGCCCCTCGTTTCTTCTCTCTCCACTGAACAACTCACCTCTTCCTGCTCTCTGGTTCCTCTTCATTAACAATCCAGATACAGACTTCTATATTTTTCCTTCTATATATATTCTGTATTTTTCCTTCTTGATCATATTGTATCGTTAAAAAGCCATTCATGAATCAGGCAGCATCCCATCCAGCATGTAGAGGGGAGCTCTACAGAAGAACTCTGTCGAGCTACAGAAAAGAAAGTGTTTCCAGGAGTAGGAAAAAGGAAATTATTAGCAAAGGATGTGTTGTTTTAGGCGAGGTTGCCTTCCTAGGGGTCGAGGGGCAGATTACCTCCTTGTGTTGACCAGGACATTCCAGGCTGGCTGGTTAAGGTCACACTCCGGGCACACTTCAAACTGTAGTTAAGTTAGGTATTAAGTCTGAGTTTACTGAGTGAGGTGTTAGTGTAAGCAATGCCATTGCCACTGTGGGGCTGTGGTTTGCCTTTTAACAGAACACACACACATCTAAGGGAGAAGGAAGTTTGTCATGATTTGTTCTATGAAATGGAATTATGTTACATACATTTCTCTGATTCTTGCTTTTCTCACTAGTGACTGCCACATAGAAACACCTCCAAGGCCTCCAGGATAGATTCAGACCGCCCTTAAAACATCCCATTACTATACTCCAAAGTTTAGGTGCACTGCACTCTTCAAGGCTTTTCTCACTGGCACATGTGTGCTCTGTTTCCAGCTCTTCCCTCCACAGAAGGGAAGGGGATCCTAAATCCATGGTACCGGAGCACTTGCCTTCCCTCTGGGTCACAGATTTGGGAAGTAATTTCTGTTTTTCTCCATATGGCTGTCTAGTGACTTTTGTGGAGCAGTGCCTCAGAACACTTGGAGATTATGAGTGTCTTCAAAAACCTCTGATGTGGTTTGTATATACAATGGAATACTACTTGGCAATGAGAAAGAATGAAGTCGGGCCATTTCTAGCAACATGGATAGAATTGGAGGGTATTAGGCTAAGTGAACTAAGGCAGAGAAAGACAGATATCATATGTTTTCACTCATATGTGGATCTTGAGAAACTTAACAGAAGACCATGGGGGAGGGGAAGGGGGAAAAAAGTTACAGAGAGGGAGGGAGGCAAACCATAAGACACTCTTGGATACTGAGAATAAGCTGAGGGTTGATGGAGGGTGGGATGGAGGGGAAAGTGGGTGATGGGCATGGAGGAGGGCACCTGTTGGGATGAGCAATGGGTGTTGTATGGAAACCAATTTGACAATAAATCATATTAAAAAATAAATAAATTAATTAATTAATTTAATTAAATTAAATTCAATCACTAAAAAAAAAAAAAAAAACCTCAGCAAAGTGATAAAACCTCTTAGGAAAATGTACTCATCTTTTTAAAATTACTTATAATTTTAGTGGCCTTGGTCCCTGGTGAAGAATTCTTGAAATTGAGAAAAATCATGCACAGCAAAGATGATTCTGCCATGGTCCTAATCATCCCCTAAATCTCCAGACCTCTTCCTTGTGATGGTGGCCTGTAGCAGATGATGGGCTCATAGCACAGAACAAGCAGGCAGCTGAGAAGGCGATGCCCACCCCCTTCTCTGTAGAAGGAGCAAGGGACCTCACAGGCCATTGGACAAATGTTCCTGCACATCCCGACATGTGTGAGCTTAGAGGCTTCTAGCAGGCGATTGCTGCCTTCCATGCAACCTGATTAGTAAGCTCTTATCACTTGCGGGTCCCTTTATGCTCACAGACTGTCATGCCACCTGTCACTGTTGATGTTGTTTCAGTTCTCATTCTGATAGCAACAATGGGCATAATGACTCCTTAAACCCAGATCATTCAATGATGTGTAGGGGACAAGGACAGGTCCCTCCGACACTGGTCACTTTGACATGCAGATTATTTTGAGCTGAAACGATCAGGAAGAAACTTTGACCTTCCCCCTCACTGCCTAAAAGAATAGAGAGGACCTGTTCCAGGAAGAGAACGGTCACCACACATAACCGTGTTACGATATGAACGAGTGACAGTGGACAGGGAGGAACCCGGCGAGGCCTGTTTGTTCAAAGCCTTCTCTGCGTCCCACTCTTTCTGATCACCCAGAAAATTGTTACTAAACATGTCCTTTTTTTCATCCTCCTGCGAATTCATTCCTCCCCTTTGAAGGCCCCTACCTCTACTGCCTTCTGCTTTTCCCGGATGACGTTTATACCTCACTGTGCCTGACTGCCTTTAGACTCTCATGTCTGTGTGGGTTCCCCACACAAACGAAATTAAATTTTATTTTCTCCTGTGAATCTGTCTCCTGTCAATCTGATTCTTAGTCCAGTTAGAAGAATCTTAAATGGCAAAGTAAAATTTTTCTCCCCCACAGATGCACACAATCTGAATTCCCCACACCTTTGATGCTTGCCTGTTGGCTGGAATTCTAATGGCAAAACGTAATCCCAAACTCCAGCCAAGAGCTACCTTCACCCCCCCTGTTCCCATCTCCATAGGACAGGAGGAGCACTTGTATCACAGACTGATGGGTGAGAGACCAAGAGCCTTCCTGAGCACCAACCCCTGTTTCTGTGGTAACAATCAACAAGTGGACTGGAGATGCTAAGGTCAAAGTACTAGACCCCATGGGTCACCTCTTCTGTATGTTTCCCCTTCCTCAGGTGTCTCTTCAAAGGTAGAGGCTGGCCCAAGGCCATAGGGCATCAGGGACAGACCAGGTCAGATGTTCTACTGAGCCACGGATGGAACCCTGGTATCCACATGTGGTATCACCTTTGGAGTAGCTTTTGCATTTAAGCACTATGTAATTTTCAATAACAAGTGTCCTCTGTTTAAGTCACAGTTTGGTGGGATCGATCATTACTTTACAATGAAGTGAAGGGAAGGAAAATTTCTGCCTCTGACCTTCAAGGTCTTCCAGCTGGACTAAGAATTAAATTTACATGAGACAAATTAACAATAGAAAAAACCAGTTGTGTAACATGTACGTGGAGGCCCAATAATGAAATTGAGACCCAGAGAAGTGACCGATGCAGACACCTGTCATAGTTTCGAGACAAAGAAACCATAAATCTGTGAGGCACTGACCGAGAAGGGAAAACTGAACTGTGGGATTTTTAATTAGTAAGGAATCCTCAACAGACTTTGGACTGGGGGAGCACATCAGTAAAAAGTAACAAGGGTTGTTTACACAGGCTGCTTGGCTCTGAACGTCCCATCTCTGGTGATGAGGATGTGTCTTTACGTCCTGGTATAAGGACCACAACTTTCACCTGGAGATGTATTCCTGTGTCCAGGGCGGCAGAGGAGGGTCTCGGTGTCCTTCCTGCACAGGCTATCTCTTAAGTAACGTATTTCAAATAACTGATATGCCAAAGTGGCACATTTTGGGGCAGCCTGCCCTTGGCCCCCACATAAGAAATACACAAAGAGAAAAATGCCACCTACTGGGGTCTAAGGTGGCACAGTATTCAAGAAAACAGCGACCTCCTCACCCCAAGGAGACGAGGTATCAGTGGGGGACCACTGAACTGGTGATGTGTGACGAGGAAGGGATCCCTCAGGTCACCCACCATTCAAGCACACCAATCTGCAGCCTACGGCCGGGGTAAATCTGACGTGAAGAAGGCACAGAAGAGGAGACACGACAAAGGCCAGGAGGGTCCCCAGGGAAGAAACGGAGGGAGGAACTGGGGAAGTTTTAGAGCTAATGACCGTGCAGATTCTATTGCTAGATGAACCTTGATCGAGTTACCTTAGGCACCACGCGAGGGAGAGTGGACAACTCAGGGGAAACCATTTTAAGAAAAGCAAGTTCATGTCACAGGCTGCTGATGACAGGATATCCCAATTCCTCAAAACCCCATGTCAGAAGATGGCACACACGAAAGTTGCCACTGAGTGGATTTTAATGAGTCAACCAAACGTTCCTGTAAGACTGGTACCGAAAAGTAACCCCAGATTCCCTGCTATACTCATACCCTGGGAAAATCCACTATTTTGATAGATCATATTGCCGTTTTTTGACCTACTCCTCCTAGTTTTCTGTGGGGAAAATCTGCGCGGTGAGCAAATACTCTAATTTCAGCTTCTCTTGTTATCGTTGGCACCCGGGCGGCAGCATCTGGCCAGGTTTCGACAGTGACAGGGATCCCTTCACATTTTCCTTCTTATTCACGAGTGCCAGCACCCGGCTGACCTCGGCTCCTCCCGGGGCCTCTCCTGCCCCCCAGTCCTTGGCATATTTGCCCCTTAGCATCTCCCTTTGGCTTCCCCGGGAGCTCAGACGGAGGAAAGCCCATGAAGGTGGGAAAGAGGGACACTGTTGGAGCGAGTGAGGACCCAACATTCATGAGGGGGTTCTGTGCGGCAAAACCTCGACCGGACACTGTAAACACGTCATCCTGTTCAAGCCGTAATGACCCCAAGAGAGTGATATGATTCCCATTTTGTGGATGGGTTCCACGAAGCTCGGAGAGTTTTAATAATGTGCAGCGGTCAACCAGCCAGTGAAGTGGAATTAGGATGTGGTGTGTCCCCACTGACCGAGCCCAGAGTCTGAAGCCTGGAAAGCTGCCTCGAAGGTTCTGTCCTAAGTCTGCAACCGTTCTCCTCATCAGAGAAACAGAGACGGATTCTCCCGGTTTGTTGTGTTCTTGTCATTTTTTTTTTAGAAGATGCTGTATCCAGAGCAATTTTGCTTTTAGATAAAATTTGTATTGCTATGTAATATATGTACAGAGAAAAGTATCCAAATCCTAAATCTCAAATGATTGATCTCAAAGTACCACTCATGTAACCCTAATGGGGCCATTTAATTTATTTAGTGCTTTTTTCTTCTGAAGTTTCTTAAATTTCCTAGCTATTGACTATTAAGGGACTTTTTTATTAGTGAGATGGATTCCCAATTTTCCTCACAAAGAAATCTGGCTCGTTCACATCTGGCACCAACGAAAAAGTAGCCATTGCACAATCAGGGGTTTTTATGCCTCTGACAAGTGTCTCCTTTGTCTCTGGCCAGGAAGATGCCATCTCACCACTTGTGTCACAGCCCTGAACACGCATTCCTCCCATCATCACTGCGTATGCTCGGGGGGATTGAAGGAATATGTCTGTGCTTTGAACATTCTTTCATGGACTTTTTTTTTTCAGTTTATTCCTTCGAGAGAGACAGAGAGAGCATCTGCAGGGAGGGGACAGAGAGAGAGGGACAGAGAAAATGCCCAACAGGCTCCACACTGTCAGCGCAGAGCCCTCCCCACATGGGGCTTGAACTCATGAAATCACGAGATGATGACCTGAGCCAAAACCAAGAGTCTGAGGCCTCACCTACTGAGCCACCATGGCGCCCCTTTCAAGGACATTTTAGCGTTCCTCGATGGCTCTCCAGGCCTAAATCTGAGAGCTCTCCCAGAGGCACCACATTCCCACCACCAGAGCTGACTCTGGACAAGGCTGGGGGCTTTGCTGATGTGTTCACTGATGCACCTGTTACCCTGAGGACGAGGGGCTGCGGTTCGGGGGACACAGGTCCAGATCGAAACCCAAGCAGTGCCCCCACATGCGGGGTGGAAGCAAGGGGACGTGTGAGGAAAAGGAAGACACAGCTACATGACCTGGAGGAAAACCATTTCCTACCAGGGCCAACGGACTGAGCTGTTCTGTGTTACACGGTGATGACTCCTGGCTGCTCCTCCAGAAAGCCCACAACCGCCAGTCCACGATCAGCGTATCTGTTCTCTCATCAACTTCTCAAGAAGTTGCTTAAAACGTGGTCACCGTGGCCAGTGCAGGGGTGAAGGCGAAGGGCAAACAAAGCTGTGTGGCCGTGTGGTGGCAGTTCTTCCGCTTTCCCAGCGAGCAGACCAGCGCCGGGCGCAGAAGACATGCCTGATAAATATTTGATGAGGGAGGAGATGAGGGCAGGACACCTCCGTTCACCCAATCTCAAAATCTTCCATTTATTTAGCTGCGTATTAACCTCAGGTCAGCAGACGGTCCTCCCACTGGCTCACCACCGCCCCGACTCAATTTCCAGGCCCGGCCACCAAACATCCTGGTAACCACATGCATCTCAGGCCTCCCTTCGTCCCATCTGGTCCACACGCTTGTCATTTTATACCTGGAGTCTGGACCCTCTTCTAACTGGTCTTTGAATCCCATTCTCTGTGTGAGACACGGTGTTGCCCGAAAGTTCCCACAGTCTCCTTTTTACGTGGTGTCCCCTTTCTCAAGATTAATGCATCAACTAAAAGGGGCTATCTCGGAGTAGGGGGGATTACAGCTGATTTGAACTTCTTGCCTTGGGCATTGTTGTGCTTTCCAAATTTTCTAGAATACAAGTTTTATTTCAAAATTCCAAAGTATATATTTTTTAATTTTTAAAAAATGTTTTATTTATTTTTGAGACAGAGAGAGACAGAGCATGAGCAGGGGAGGGGCAGAGAGAGAGAGAGAGACACACACACACAGAATCCGAAGCAGGCTCCAGGCCCTGAGCTGTCAGCACAGAGCCTGACATGGGGCTTGAACTCACAAACTGTGAGATCACGACCTGAGCCGAAGTCGGACGCTTAACCGACTGAGCCACCCAGGTGCCCCATATTGTTTTTTTTAAAAAGGTAATATTCTTTCAACCACTAATTCCATAAATATTTGCTGAGTGTATGCTAGGCATGGTGTTAGGTTCTGGGGACACAGTCTTGCTCCCAAGGGGCTCACAGTGTAATGAGGGAGGCTGTCCTGGGGTAATGCCCTGGGGGCCCTATGGGGATCAAGCAGTGAGTATGTTGTCGTGGAGCCTGGGAAACACACAGGAGGGGTTAGGAAGGGCTTCCCAGAGGAAGTGTAAGGGGAGTCTTAAACCAGGCGAGCATATAGACGGAAAGCAGGGGCTGAGGCAAGTGAACTGGGAAGAGACTGTGCAAAGCCAGAGAGAATGGCTGGAGCTGAGGGGAGTGTGTGCTTATGTATGTGCAAGCATGTGTATGCATGCTTGCATGTTAAGTGTGTGCATGCATGCGTGCATGTGTGTGCGTGTGCATGTGTGTGGGTGTATGCGTGCGTGCATGTGTGTTGGGGAGGGAAGGTATCTCTAGGGATGGGACTGCAGAGGAAATCAGGAGCCTCGATGATGCAACGGCTCCAATTCAATCCTAAGGGCACTAGGAGGAAATGAAGAATTTAAGCAGAAGCAGGAAAGGGTTGAATTTTCATCAGAAATGTCTTTCTGGTGGCTGCGTAGAGAATGCATGAGAGAAAGGCGGAGTTGTAGCCCAGTTTTCCAAGGTCAAATTTCTTGGTCATTCAAAGTATGACAAAGACATCTCTCTGATCTGGCCCCTCCCTTCTTTTGCGGACTTCTCCCACATGACCCAGGAAGGGTATGAAATACCCACCTGAGATGGGAGTGTCCCCAGTGGTGGGTGTGGCGGTACTGGGTGATTTCCTGGGGGTGGGGGGAAAGCTTCCTTTCCATCTAGGTGAACCCCTAAATACTTACCAGAGGATCTCCCTATTAGCTCACAAATTATACTCCCTCTTAAAGGCTCATTCCTCAATGTGAACCAAAGCTTTTATCAGTTATTTTTACTTCAATTTGAAACAATCTTAGATTCTTTTTCAGTGATTCGATAGATGCCTTTTTTCTGCTTTAGTCCTCTTTTGTCCTAGCCAGAGGACAATGATGACGTGGTTTATTGTCCTACAGGACAATAAAACCACCACCATCGGGGTTATCTTTCCTACTGGACAGAAACCACTGATAGTGCTGAGAGGCAAAGATTATAAATTAACACGTTGCTTCTCTAAGCCTAGATTTTAATCAATAGTGAATAACAGTTCAATAAAATTGCATTCTCCTACCTGATTAAATAACCCATGGGCAGACCCGTCACATGATGCCCTGGCAGGACACTAAAAGGACACGCTGTCTTCTGCCCGAGTTATAAGTTTTGTCATTTTTTAAAACAAAGGCTTTGTTCCCAAAAAATGTCAAGAGGTGAGAATGCCTATGGGTTCTTGGGCCTGTGTGGGAGGCAAAGTGTTGAAAAGTAGGAGCCAGGAGAGCCGGCCGTCCCTGGGAGCTGGGTGTGGGGTGCGGCTCTGGCACTGCCTTCCCGTGTCTAAGCAGCTGTCCCCTTCTCGGTCAGGTGTCCAACCTACACTGTGCATTTGACCTTCTCACCCAGTAGCCCCCACCTTCCAAAGGAAATAAGAAATTTCACATTATACTTTGAAAAGCACTTAAGAAGGCAACGTCCAAAATATACCCAAAGAACCAAAGAAATGAGAAAGCGAACCCGTGTTCACCCATCTTAGCAGTAAAATAACGGCATCTTATTCCTGGCTTGATTTGAGGGCTACTGGAGAGGTTCAACATTTTTACACTCATGCTTTCCTTTGCATTTCCTGCTCAGGTCGTTAGTTTTCACCTTTCTTTCTTTCTTTCTTTCTTTCTTTCTTTCTTTCTTTCTTTCTTTCTTTCTTTCTTTCCTTACTGAGTTAATTTCTTTCATCTTACAAATCTGTAAAAGCTCTTTTATAATTATAAAGGAAATGACTCTTTATTTATATCCACAGCCAATATTTTCTCCTGGTTATCATTTTGAGTCTATTTACAATATCTTACAGCATTCCAAACAGTGGAGAAGGTTTTTTATGTGATAATACCTGCCCATCTTTTCTCTTTTGGCTTTTAGTTTTCCTACATTGTTTAAGTGTGTCTTCTCCACTCTTAAAGTGACCGGCATATTCTCGTAAACTTTCTTCTAACATCTTTTATATTTGCTTGTATACAGCTCTTACATACGGATCTTTAACCAAAGCTGAATTTAATTCTATATGTAGCATGAATAGGAACCTAACGTTTTTCTTCTCACAGCCAATTGTTCCAGGATTGCTTTTCAAATTAACCATCAAGTCCCCAATAGAATTAAAATGCCACCTTTGTCCTACACCAAGTTCCCTTGTACGCTTGCCTCTTCTTAACTTTCATCTTGTTATAGATTAATTCCTAAACTCTTGTAAAATCCCCATTTTGGACACAGGCCAGAGTTTCTTCAGGTTCCTGTAAGTGTGCATATGATTCACTACTCACAGCTGTCTAGACATGTCCACTGGAAACAAGCCTGGTTTCCCCGAAGCTCTGGGACCATACAGCTATCCGGCCGAATAACACCGCTGTGGTTCTCGGTTCCACATACATCTCTACGTGGGCTCTTTCTACAGGTTAACCCTTTCTAAACATGACTCAGCTAACGAGCAACATGTTTGAAGGAAAGTAGATAAAACATCAACATCTGCTTTGTGGTTACCAGGGGTGCTGTTTCAATGTGGACACTGGGTGAATGCACGTTCACTGCGCAATGTTGGTTCCGCGCCGAGCACGGGCTGTGCGACAGGTGCTTCCCAGACACTGAGGATATAGCAGTGAACAAAACACACACAAATCCTTACCTCATACCATATACGGTCAAGCACATGGCTCGCTTAACATTCACATATGCATATACCTCTGTAACCACCTCCCACAGCAAGAGAGAATGGTCCCAGCCTCCCAGGCTTCCTGTTCTCCCTCCCTCCACGGGAAAGACCCCCCGCAATGTAACTACTACCTGATTGGTATCAGTAAATATTTGTTTTGCCTCAATATCAATAGAATCATAATATGTACTATCTTGTGTCTGACTTCTTTCACTCATGTTGTCGCGCAGAGCTGAAATTTATTCTTTATGTTGTGTGGTATCCCATTTTATGAACATGTCATCAGTTTTTTAATCTACTCTAGATATGTCATTATGTCCAGTTTGGGGATATGGGGAATAAAGGTGGTATGGACGTTCTTCTAAATGTGTATGGGTGATCATATAACTAATCTCATTTCTCTGAACTCAGGAATGGATTGGGCTGGTTCAATTATACACACGGTATATTGATATATACAGTCAGTTATATATAGTCAATTATACATACTATCTATATAGTATCATCTATAATATGATGTCTTGGTGTCTTTTATTATCCTGAACACCAAAAATTTTGGGGGGATGTATGATGGTATCTGTCCACCTTTTCTCTTTTGGCTTTTAGGTTTCCTGTGTTGCTTATAAATCTATCTGTATGTTTGTATATATAATAAATGTATACATGTGTTACATAAATGACAAAGAATTCATATACAAAGTACATAAAAAACTCCTACCGATCAATAAGAAATTGGTAAGACAATTCAGTTTTTTAAAAAATAGGCAAAAACCTAGGACACTTCATAAAATAGAGACTATCTAAGTGGTCAATAAGCATATGAAAACCTAGCAGTCGGGAAATGCAAATTAAGATCACAGTGAAAGACGAGTACCCAAGCTACCAGGATGGTTAAGATGAAAATGTCTCAACACACTGCCCAAAGCCAGCTAGAGATTTGGAGCACCCCCCATCAAAGCACCACCAGCACTGTTCACAGAGGTAGAACAATGAAATTTGTATGCAATCATAAAAGTCCTCAAATAGCCAAAGCAATCCTGAAAAAGGAAAACTGGAGGCATCACAGTTCCAGATTTCAAGTTATATTATGCAGTGGTAGTGATTAAAACAGTACAGTACTGACAAAAAAAAACCCAAAAAACGGACACATAGATCAATGGAATGGAAAAGAAATGCAGAAATGGACCCATAACTGTATGGTCAATTAATCTTTGACGAATAAGAAAGAATAACCAATGGGAAAAAGACAGTCTCTTCAACAAATGGTGCTGGGAAAACTGGACAGCAACGTGCAGAAGAATGAAACTGGACCCCTTTCTTATACCATACCCCAAAATAAACTGAAAATGGATTAAAGACCTAAAAGTGAGACCTGAGGCCATAAAAATCTTAGAAGAGAACACAGGCAGTAATTTCTCTAACATCAGCTGTAGCAACATTTTTCTATATAAGTCTCCGGAGGAAAGGGAAACAAAAGCAAACATGAACTATTGAGACCTCATCAAGATAAAAAGCTTCTGCACAGTGAAGGAAACCTACGGACTATGAGAAGATATTTGCAAATGACATAGCTGATGAAGGGTCAGTATGAAAATCTATAAAGAACTGATACAACTCAATACCCAAAAAACAAATAATCCAATTACAACAATGGGCAGAAGACATGAATAGACACTTCTCCAAAGGAGACATCCAGATGCCTAACAGACACATGAAAAGATGCTCCACATCACTCATCATCAGGGAAATACACATCAAAACCACAATGAGATACCATCTCACCCCTGTCAGAATGGCTCACATTAACAACTCAGGCAACAACAGGTGTTGGCGATGATGTGGAGAAAGGGGAGCCCTCTTGCACTGTTGGTGGGAATGCAAACTGGTGCAGTCACTCTGGAAAACAGTATGGAGGTTACTCAAAAAATTAAAAATAGAACTACCCTATGACCCAGCAATTGCACTACTAGTTATTTACCCAAAGGATACAAAAATATAGATTCAAAGGGTTCCATGCCGTCCAATGTTTATAGTAGTGTTGTCAACAACAGCCAAATTATGCAAATAGCCCAGTGTCCACCGACTGATGAATGGATAAAGGAGATGTGGTATGTATACACACACACACACACACACACACACACACACACACACACACACACACACTGGAATATTACTCAGCCATCAAAAAGAATGTAATCTTGCCATTTGCAACAACATGAAAGGAGCTAGAGACTATAATGCTAAGTAAATAAATCAGTCAGATAAAGACAAATACCATATGATTTCATTCATATGTGGAATTTAAGGAACAAAACAAATGAGCAAAGGGGAAAAAAAAAGAGAGAGAGAAACCAAAAAATAGACTCTTAACTATAGAGAACACACTGATGGTGGGATGCCTGGTGCCTCAGTTGGCTAAGCGTTCAACTCTTGCTTTCGGCTCAGGTCATGAGCTCATGGTTTGTGGGACTGAGTCCCGCATTGGGCTCTGCACTGACGCGTGGAGCTTGCTTGGGGTTCTCTCTCGCTCTCTCTCTGCCCCTCCTCTGCTCTCGCTCTCTCTCAAATAAATAAACATTTAAAAAGAGAGAGAGAACACACTACCAGGGGTAGTGGGAGGGGAGGCGTATGGGGAAAATAGGGTATGGGAATTAAAGAGTACACTTTAAAAAAATTTTCAAAAGAAGAAAAAGAAAATAACCTCATAGCTCCAAAGGTTGGATATGGTTTGGAATAGTCAGAATCTCCTACTTGCCTGGGAGCTGCGTCAACAGGTACAACCATTCTGGGAACAAAATTGGTAATATCTATTAAAGCTGAACATGCCTTACGGCTGAATCATCAATAGAATTTTTCAAATTTAAAAAATACAGTGTATAGTGTATTTGACGTTTACATACCAGGAAGAAAAACAAAGCAGTGACAAAGAGCAGAGAGGACAGGGAGAAGTCTGAGATGTATTTTCAGTGACACGGCATTTGCCGCGTGGCAGGTCTCATGTAAGTAACTGGGTCTATAACAGAGGGACAGGATGAGTCACCTGTTGCTCATGCATTCCCAAGAAGAGACGGCCCGTTAACTACCCCTTGCAGCATTGTGGGACGAGTGCTCCTCTCCACCTGGCATGGCTATAAGAAGGGGCATCACGAAGGTCTGGAAAATTCAGTCCAGTCTCCAGTCTGAAACCGTGCAGGAAGGCACAGCTTTGGAAGGAAAACTGAAAATATGAAGCCAGAGGCAACGTCACGGAGCCTGTGGAAATGTGACAGGCCACGTCCAATGCTCCCAGGCGAATTTTGACTTTTTCTCGAGGCAGAACTGACACAGTATTATGCTAGAAAACATACACAATCTTTCTTTCCAAAAGAGGGAAGGATGAAGAAGGGAATCAGTCTTGTCACAAAAGATTAGGGTCCGATGGCCCTGAGTCATATGCCAGCCTTTCTAATGTGACAGTGTCGGTCTCCAGGTCTGCTGAGAGCGGCCAAATGCGTCTTGGAGCTGGGTGTCATGCAAAATCTGAGCTGTATCAGCCCTCCCAGGATTGAGGAGCCAGAGAGTGAGCCTTCTGCTAGGCCAGCCTCAAAGGAAGAGAGAACAGGAGCATCCTAGGCTGATCTCCAAACCATACTCTTCGGGAGCTTAAATGTTACCAAGGAATTTTCAGTCAGGCACACCATTACCCTAGAGCAGTGAGTCAACTTCTGGTTCAAACAGAAAACTCTGGATCCCTGGGACGTGGGGAGCTTCAGTGATATCTGTAATATTTTCTTTCTACCATAAATAGACTAACTATTTAGGGTAGACATAAAATTATAGAAATAACGAATGCAACAAATTATTACAATATACGTTAAATATACGCATCATAATACATATCATATATAAATATATAATAGATTAGTTTTTAGAAAAATAAAGAAAACAAGAGCGTGAGGCAAATACCACCAACTCAGAGTATCTAACAACATGCCCACTGCCTGGGTTTGCAGGATATGAACTGGAGCTTGCCTTTTGTGACAGTGGATCGCGGGTGGCAGAGGCGAGGTCCGTGACTGGACAGTGGATGGTGGTGGGACGGAGACCCACAAGGAGGAAGTCGAGACTGCAGAGCGGAGGCTGGAACCAGAAGCCACCGCCCAGAGGTACAAGCACTGGCGAAGCATGAGGAAACTAAGCCACAAGCGAAGTACGATACAAACAGATGGCAGGACACTCCTCCACCAGGGCTCCGCTCTCATGTGCCGCACGGGCACCCGGTCGGCCAGGGAGAGAGCTTGGCAAACATGGAAAGCAAGGGCCATAAACTCCTGATTACAGGAGATTTATTGAAGGTTCCTGTTTGTATCTAGTTCATGTTAGGCACTGCCAGGCTGTAGCAAACCATGGACAGTAGAAATGAGTGATGCAATTAGGTTGGGGGGAGAAGGACAAAGTGTCGAAAACACCAGTCTAGTCGGCATTTCAAGCATCCCGAATGTGGATTGGAATCGACACAAATGCTCAGTAATCAGCCAGATAAGATTGTCGGGTGAGAAGAACCAATGGGAATTCTTGTCCAGGTGACAACACTCAGACGATGGAAAGCTGTCTTTTTTCTTTAGCTCTTTCGAAGCTCACTTTACGAGTTGCTGGATTATCATCATCCCTGGTGACACGGGGGGGTAGACGAGGCTGAGACCGTCTGAGACCGCACCGCCCCTAACTGGCAAAATCAAGGATCTGACTGTAAGGTCTGGTTTTCTTCACTCTTTTGACAGTGGATTATCAAAGAAGAAAACTACATCCGTTCATTCAAAGAAATGTTAACGAATGTCCACTACGTATCAGACGTTTGTTTAGGCACTGAGCAGTGGTACATGTAGGATTCAACCCACTTTTTATTTAGAAATGGTGATCCCTACGTGACTTCCTCACCGTCCTGAAAAAGAGAGTGTGGCTGGAATCAATTTTGAGAATAAAGAGAAAAAAAAAAAAAAGAACAGTAAAAGCAAGTATAGCCTATATATCAGAAAATTTTGTCTATGCAAGGCTATTTTCTAAGTGGAATTGAATGACAGATATATAAATTGTTTGGTGCTGAAGGACGGTTTCTAGGAGCAGTTTACAACATACTGCTGGTTTACAAATTTTTTGTGACATTAAATTTTTACAAACTTATTTTCGTCTCATTTACTGATGTATAATTTTTATACGGTAACATGTGTATTTTGGTGAATTTTGGGAAATGGACACAAAGCAGAACCACAACGAGGACGTAAACCACGTGTGCGGCAATATCAGCCGGACGGCAGCGGGGGCACCCCCACACTCGCCCTCCCCACCTGCAGACACGGATCCAACACCACCTCCCGGGCCAGGTCCATTCGTGAGAAATCCGGAAGGCAGCTGAGTGGCTCCTGCATCCCAATGAGGGCAAAATTGGCAGGTACTCCCCAGAGGACCCCCCTCCCCGGATCGGCACGGCGGGTAAGCAGAAAAGTGCCAGCTCCCAGCGCCTCTCTTGGGAGAAAAAGACTAGACACTGTTCAGGGGGCCGCCAAGGAGCTGGTCTCTGTCTGGCTCCACTCCAAGCACTGGCAGGAAGGGGCACAGGTGTGGGGGCCCCTGAGAAGGAAGGGTGCGGTTGGGACGTTCATCACTCTGCCTGCCTCTGGCTCAGCGCCCTCACATCGCAGTACTGGTGCACAAAAGACACTGATAACTGATGCCCCCCAAAGCAAACGCGACACCTGGGCAGCAGAAGCCGTCCTGAGCCACAAGCGGGTTCGGGGGGAACTCGTATCTGAAGTCAGGCGGACTTTGCTGAATGAGTCTGTCTGCTGACTCCAGACACTCTTCCTTGCCTGTCTCTGGTGGACAGAGCCCGGTCCTCTCCGAGCCCAGGTCCTTCCCCCACAAGACGGGAACGGCAGCAATGTGTGCACCTGCGACCTAGGGAAACACGGTTTGCGCTCCTGGCTGGAGTGCGGAACAAGAGCAAATATAAGCGTCTCATCCGAATCACTGGCTTCAACCCTGCCTGAGCCGGAACACGACCACTAGAATCTGAGAACACGAGCACTCGCCCGTCCTCGCCCCTGACTTTGGCCTCAGAACCTCCAGGTTTGTGCTAGAGTGTGGGCATCTAAAACACGGCGGTTGGCCCCAGGGAATAACCAGAGTTGAGAATCCCATGTTGAAATTCTCGGTTCTGAGAACATGAATTCTCTAGTGACAGGAGACCCAAGCTTCATCTCTTCTCAGCTGTTTCTGCCTTTTTTCCCAAGATAAGGCAAAGTCTTGGGGACAGGTAGCCCGTGGAGAGGCGGGTGACATCCACATCCACCCTCCGTGGAAGTGGCTGCAGGGAGCCAGGAACCACGACCCTGGAGGGTCCCGGGGGGCCCATGACCCGATCCCGCTGCCCCCATGGAGGTGGGGGGCAGTCAGGAGCCAGTGACAAGCACGAAGAAAGACCGAGGTCAACTTACTGGCTTACTCTTACGCACGGCACAGGACTCACAGTGGTACGAGCCCCACGGCTTTACGAAGGATGGTTAGGTCTTTGTGACCAAACTGCTGGGCTGAAAACTGGGCAGACGAGTTTGTGGGCAGCTTAATGAGCGGATTATAGAAGGTCTGTAACTCACATTATGTACGAATTCTACAAAAATAGTCACTACAAGTGCCCCAAACTATTGTGTCATGCAAAGGAATTAATCTGTTGTCTATATATAGACATGGATTTTATCCCCCGTCTTAATTTTATGGTGACCATTGGAGAGGAAGTGAAGCCATTCCCGGACACATGAGCCATTGCTGATAACAGAGTGAATTTACAGTGAAAAAGCTGACCACATCTTCCTAAATCATCTGAAACACTCTACAGCGGGTACTGAAGTTTGAAGAGTTCTTATTTTTCCTTCCTCTTTTGCAGAAGACTCCAAATGATCTAATTTAGACTCTCACACCTTTGCTTAGCTGGCGTGGTTTAGGTGGGGATGAGAATAACTGCATACATGACTTAAAGCAAGTGAGCCTTCAGCGGGCGAAGGGAGGCCGCAGGTACGGGCTGGGCGCTCTGAATGCCCAGCTCGCAGCCCCTGTGCAGCCAGCGCCCAGCATGGTTTTCTCAGCCAAGGCTGCCATGCTGCTGTGGACAACTGACCTGCCCTTGTGGCCACAGAGGTGCCACGACGCTCGCGGGCTGGCAGATGGTCTGGAGACACGGGCACTGGAGGTCTGCCCCAGCGGGGCTCCGGACGCGGGGTGCCCGGCCAACCGGCAGGATCCCCTTGGAGGCACCTTGGACGTGAGCAGCTCAGGCGGGAGTGGAATCTACAGAAGCACATGTCCAAAGGCGAGTGACTCCCTGAACAGCAGGTGACACGGAGTAATGATGCCCAGTGGCCTCCAAGGAGCCAACTAGCACAGAGTCTCGGGCTATGAAGTGAAATCCTGAGGGGGGAGCACCAGGGAGGATCCAGTGGACGCCCACCTACTCCTCGTCTAAACACTGAGAGGTTATAAATCCGCTCTGATCCCTACCCGACAGCCCGCGGCAGAGGTGGGCTCACGGGCCGTGGCCCCACAGGTGCCAGCGGTCTGTTGGCACGAATGTGGCACACGTCTGCTGGGGCAGGATGGAAGCCGGGCTCTGGCCAGGACCCTGGGAGCCACGGGCCCTGTCCAGACCTGCGATGGGGGCTCATGCGGCCGAGCACTTCGGGCCCCACCCCCCCAGTGCCTCACTTTCCCGACTCAAGATTTCCAGACTATGTGACACCAACAGAGGAGCAAAGGAGAGAAGGTATCTGGGGGCCATCTGCAGAGATGCACGCGTCAGAGACGAGGGGTCTCCCCACCACACTCACACACACAGCCACACCCCAGCCGTGCCTCTCCCAACGCGGGGGCCGCGTCCATGTGAGCGTTCCTCTTCAAGATGCGGCTCACTCAGGGGGTAAGAGACTTTCGAAACACCTTCTAGGGATCTCATGTAGAAAGAAAGCTTCTCTATTTCAGTGTTTCCATATTCAAGACTCCCGACAGCACGGGGCCCAGTTTGGGGCCCAGACGGTGGCACTGGCTGTGTGCCCGTCTCCTCCAGCCCACAGCAACCTCCCCATGAACTAACTCCCTCTCTGGGGCACCCCAGGCTTTCCTGCACCCAGCACTCGGAGGGACCTAAGGACAGGGCACCGGATCATGAGAAGTGACACAAATCAGTTTACCTCTTTCCTGTTCAATTTGTGCACATATGTGTGTGCACACGTGTGTGTGTGAGCATATACACGGCTCTCACCTCCCTGCCATGATCCAAGTTTACGATCTTAGCCGAGAATACGGAATAGAAAACAGGCAATTATATGGGAATGCAAGCTGGCGCGGCCACTCTGGAAAACAGTATGGAGGTTCCTCAAGAAACTTAAAACAGAACTACCTACGCCCCAGCAATTGCACTACTAGGCATTTATCCAAGGGATACAGGTCTGCTGTTTCGAAGGGACACATGCACCCCCATGTTTATAGCAGCACTATCGACAATAGCCAAAGTACGGAAAGAGCCCAAATGTCCATCGATGGATGAATGGATAAAGAAGGTGTGGTATATATACAATGGAGTATTACTCAAGCAATCAAAAAGAATGAAATCTTGCCATTTGCAACTACGTGGATGGAACTGGAGGGTGTTATGCTCAGTGAAATTAGTCAGAGAAAGACAAATATCATATGACTTCACTCATGTGAGGACTTTGAGACACAGAACAGAAGAACATAAGGGAAGGGAAACAAAAATGATATAAAAACAGGGAGGGGGACAAAGCATAAGAGACTCATAAATATGGAGAACAGAGGCTTACTGGAGTGGGTGTGGGAGGGGGGATGGGCTAAATGGGGAAGGGGCATTAAGGAATCTACTCCTGAAATCATGGTTGCACTATATGCTAACTAATTTGGATGTAAATTTCAAAAATTAAATTTTAAAAAATGCAAAAAAAAAACCCATCAGAAAACAGGCAATTATAATGAAAAAAGGAGTCACACCCTTAGCCCAGACCTAAGGTCAGGCGAGGCTTCCCAGATTAAGTGACATTGAAAGTGAGATCCGGGGGCACCTGGGGGGCTCAGTCGGTTGAGTGTCCGACTTCGGCTCAGGTCATGATCTCATGGTTCATGGGTTCCAGCCCCGCGTCAGGCTCTGTGCTGACACCTCGGAGCCTGGAACCTGCTTCGGATTCTGTGTCTCCCTCTCTCTCTGCCCCTCCCCTGCTCATGCTTGCTCACTTGCTCTCTTTCTCTCAGAAATAAACATTTAAAAACTTTTAACAAAAAAAAGAATAAAGTGAGATTGAAGGTTGAAGAGGGAGTTGAAGGTTGAAGAGGGAGTTAGCTGGGACAGAAAGAATGGCAAGTAGGGGACAGGTGTGGAGTCTTCAGGAAACTCAAGCAAGAATCAGAGAAGCATGGAGGGCGCTGGGAAGGGGGAGGGACGTTAGGGGATGGAGCGCACGGAGCCAGAGACGGCGGCAGGTGCACGGGGTCAGACCCCGTTTGTAAGCCACACGGGCGAGTGTGCCTCTAGTCCCGACAGCTGACTGGAACCACCGGTGGGTTTTAAGCAAGGGAGTGACACATCATTCAAGAAGGAGGAAGTGCCCGGACCTCCCCTCTCCTCCCTGAACAAAAGCTATGACTAGTGCCTGACTTTGGCCTCTGGTGTTTGCACTCCTGACTAACTTGGAGCTGATTTGAAATTTTGCTTTTCTGTGAATTATTAATAAAAGAAAGCAATGGATAGGCCCTCATTTTAAAGTAGAAGGAAGCAATAGTTTCACCTCTTTAGATCATGTTCTAAGTAGAATTAACTGAGCAAAACTATGCCTGAGAAAACAAAAGGTTTTAAAATTCTGTTTTATGGGGGGTTTTTTCCCAGTGTGTTTTGAATAATCTATATAAACTTGGAAAACCTTCTCCGTTTTTCTGAAAGTTTCTTTCAACCTAGAAGGTACTTCCGTCTCATTCACACCCAGCCCTGACATTCACGTGACAAGCACGAAGGAACAGATTCTACCGACTTGTGGCCGATCGGGACCCCTCCGGCATACGTGTGCACATGTGAGGTCTACCTTCAGGACTCTAAGCATGTCCTGACATCGGAGATTACGATGTCATCGGAGGAAAGAAGGGCAGAGGAAGGAAGCCCGGCCAGGAAAGCACCCTCCGGGCAGGAAGCCCCATCTCACACCGCAGGAGTTGTTGCCTCTTGCTGTGAGGCCCGTGGGCGTCCACCGGACGCGAGCTCCTGGGGTGTCACCTACAATCTGCATTCCCGGTAAGGACCCCGTGTAAGACACACGCTGCCTTTCGAAAGCCACTAGCAAGTGTTACAGGAAACAAAAAGGAAGGAGTGAAGATTTCATTTTCCCATGGTCAAAGCGGAGCGCGGGGTCAGGTCGGGACGAGAGAGGGATGAGTCAGACTGTGGAGGAACCCACAGTCTTCCATGGAACCTCTCCCTTCCCTCGGATCGTCCCCTGTTTTGGATGTGGGTCAACCTGTCACGAAGGAAACCCTGATCAAGGAAATTTTCTACATTTAAAAAAAAAATTTTTTTTGTACATTTAGTTGAGAGACATAGAGAGACAGAGCACAAGTTGGGGAGGGGCACAGAGAGAAGGAGACACAGAATCCGAAGCAGGCTCCAAGCACAGAGCCTGATGCGGGGCTCGAACTCACAAACCGTGAGATCGTGACCTGAGCCGAAGTCGGACGCTTAAGTGACTGAGCCACCCAGGCGCCCCAGAAATTTTCTACTTTTGATGTCTGTGGCCCTGCTCCTGGGCTCCCACGGAAGCCCTACGTTAACATTTGACATTTTCCAATTTTTTACGTTAACATTTAACATTTACCAAGGTCAAAATGATTCCGTGAAACCTCACAGCACGGGCTCTGTTTCTGCCCCGAGCACACATTGCAGATCTGCTTTTTTATTATTTAAAAAATATTATTATTATTATTAGTTAAAAAAAATAAATAACCAAAAAGCAGCATTCTAAACACAAAGGTGAGAAAAACCAAACCCTCCCTGGCTCCCCTAAGATGACACTTGAACATACTTGCACGTATTGAAAACGTAACATAAAGTGTGTAACTTTCTGGAATGTCCCTCGTGAGGATGGTTTGTAAGTCTTTATGTAAGAGCCATACATAACCCTGTGCCAAATGTCCCCTCCCGGGGGCCTCTCCTCTTTGTGAAAACCGTGTAACCCAGGCACCTGTCCCTACCGTGGCTCGAATAACGCTCTGTTCCATTCTCTGTGACATTTTTAGAAGGTTTGTCCCCCGCGGGGATGCAGCCAGGAGCGAGACCACGGCTGTTAGTTGTGAAGGCCAGCGCACAGGGCAGGGTCGCCTGGATTCCCAAACGACCTGGATTCTGTCCGTTTCCGACTGGTTCTACCCGGATGCCTCTGGCCCCTCCCCAGGCCCGCCTTCTAGGAACACGAGTGACACGCGAGGTGTCCCTGAGGTGGGCATGTCCAGCCCGGCAGTGTCACCTCCCAGGAAGGAGTCACAGTCTCGTGGCGAGAGGCAGGTTCCGAGTCCCTCCAGCCCGGCCAGGTGGCGTCGAGGCTGGGACCGGGACTCCACCACCTTCGACCCGCAAAGGGACAGACAGCCCCCGAGGGCCTTATCTTCATGTGAACCCCAGATCCGTCTAAAACGTGTTGCTTTTACTTAACATTTCTGTCTGTTCTATGTCCGAGAGTCAAAATAACCCAGTCTTCTCTGTGCACGGAGACTTGCTGTCTACAGAAGGGCCCCACGCACAGCCCAGGTGTTTTTCACAACCTGGGACGTCCCTTAGTCCACAGACATGGGGTCCACCGGACCAGCCACCGAGGGGATTCACCTGAGGGTCATTTTGCTTTTCAGACTTCCTTTCCGCGACCGTTTGCTTCCTTGCCGCCGTCGGTAGCCTGTCCTCCCTCACATCTTGGCCAGCGCGCCTATAACCTGTGTCAGCTGCGGTTTTCTCCAGGGTAAGGGGGCTTAGTAACACAACTACCGCCAAAGTCAGACGACACGCGGGACGTAGGACGGACCCTCGGCCGGTTCGCAGCTTGCTGTGTGCTAAGTGTTCTCCAGAAACAGGAATCTTGTGAAGGTCGAAAGGTCAAACAGACTTGGTGAACGGACCCTGCCCTGGAGGGGGAGGTGCGTGCTACCCGCCTCCGTGGGGCAGACGCGAAGACACCCCTGCCAGCAGTCGCGGGCAGAGGACGGCGCTCCGGTTCGATGTTCTGTGTTTGCCTGCAAACATCCTTCCCCTTCCAGAAGCAAAAAGCAGCCTTCCTTCGTACAGAGCACCTCTGCTCCCTGCTCCCCGGGATCACCCAGCTGTGGAACTGAGTGTCGGTTCGGGCCCGGGGTGGCCAAGGGGTTCAGGCCAGGAGAACTGGACTCTTCCTGGCCTGTGACTCCCTGGTGGGGCAACGGAGGCTGGAAGCAGTGGGTGGAATCGTCCCTTTGCCGCCCGACAAACGCCGGCCCCCTCCCTCCTGCGTCTCTCAGGACTGTGTGGGCCTTGCCGAGGTGGCGCTGGGTGGGAGGGTCCCTCTTACCTATGCCCCGCCCTCCACACGTGCCTTAGGGGGCCTCCCAGATGGTGCCCAGAGTGGTGGGGGAATCACCCTCCATCCCTCCCAGGTAAGACTGCTGCCCTAACAGGCAAAGTGCGTTTTCTCAGGGCTCACAGCTGATCAGCAGGACGGTGGCCCAGGTTTCCTAACACACAATCCACTGGTGGACCGTTAGGGCGCACGGCCCTGCACGGGTGCTGGGGCTGCGATGTGACAGACCAGGTGGGCAGGGGACAGGGTGGCCCGTCCGGGACCCGCCCGCAGTGCGAAGAACCAGGGGACTGGGCTCCACGGAGCAACGGCAGGTGCAAGGACCCTGAGGCAGACACGAGCATGCTTTGTGCCAAGAGCAGAAGGGCAGAGGACAAACGAGGGATAAATACTACGAGGCGCGTGGGGTCCGAGGAGCAGACTGGAGGGTCAGGCACCGTCCTGCTGCGTGAAGGCCGGTGTGCCAGCAAGACTGCTGAATGTCCCGGCGCGCTCCTCCAGGAGTGCTGGCCCCTGGAACAAGAGGGGCATCCCGGAGGGTCGCCAGACAGGGGTACACAGGCGGTCCTGGAAGGACTGGGTTTGAACGGCACGGGTCCACTTCTATGCTTTTCTTTCTGTAAGTGCTGCCGGCAGAAGCCACAAGGCCTTAGTTCCCAACCGCGCCTCCTCCCCACTCCGTCTGCACAAGACCTTACCAGTCCGAGAGCGCGGGGGTCCTGTGCGCTGACCCTTCGCACCGGGGAGGAGGGGCCTGGGCTGCAGGGGCCGGTTCCCAGGGGAGCTCAGGCCTGGAGACGCTGGGGGCCCGGGTCGGCGCAGCACAGGGAGGCCGGGTCCTCCCTGACTGGGTGTCTCCGGGGCTGCCGCCGCCAGGCGACCACTACACCTGCGGGCTGGCCGTGCGGGCGCCTCTGCTCATGCGCAGTGTCTGGCCCAGCCCCACCCAGCCCGGCTGTACCGCCTTCCAGTAAATACACCCGCGGGACTGTAAACATATTTTCCTTCTTTAGGGTTGTCTTAACCACGTTTCCTCTTCTCTAGCGGACTTCATTAGGAGCATGCAGTATATAGTACGTATAACATACAAAATGCGTTATCGTTAATTGACTGCAATGCGTTGCTACGGTCAATTGACTGCACCGTGTTGTTACTGTTAATTGACTGCATTGCGTGATTGTTAACTGACTGCATATGTGATCTATCCTAAGGCTTCCGGGCAACGGTAGGGTATCAGTAGTTAAGTTTTGGGGAGGGGGAGTCAAAAGTGAGATGCAGATTTTGATTAGGGTACCCCTAACCCCCACATTGTCCAAGACCCTCCTGGTCATTCCGAATCTCCTGGATGATATTACACCCTCCTGGAAGGGGACCTTGATGGTAAAACACGTGCTCCGGGCTGGTAGGTCAGGTATGTGGACTGCCACAAGAGACGCAGCATGGAGCACGAGTGTCTGGGTTATTCGTGAGGCATTTGCTTTAAAGCATATCTCTGTAATAAAATTGGCTTATGCTGTACATTGGTTTTCTTTTTTCCCAAATTAGTCACTTTTAACACTACAAATGAGGTACAAGCTTCAGCCTGTTCCAGGGCTGTATCATCTCGGTCCAGTTTGCCTTGGCTCAGCCATCATGCAGTAACAAAACTTGTCCTAATTCATTGTTACCACGAGATGCCCACTCAAGAGTCAGCAGGCTTTCCAGAAATAGGTTTTGCAGGACTGGAGACAGAAAGGGCAGAATATTTCTCACTGTGGGCAATACACCAGGTGCTCTTCTGTAAAGTAAATGAGCCCTAAATGCAGTGGGTGGGCTCGCTGTGTTTCTCTTCCTTCCTATCGGTCAGGGTCTGATTCCTGAGGAAAACTTGGGTTAACTGTGGGAGGAAGAAGCTAACTCATCAGAGTGAGATAGTGTAACATTAACTTCCCGGGATGAATGCTGACCTCCCCTGTGCATGGAGCCAAGCCCTTAGCTTGCGGAGGATGTAGGATGTACGCACCCCTCCTGTGGCCCACGCTGTGGTCTAGACGCTCCCAGCACCTCCCCTGCCGAGTGTACACACACAACACGCCCCTGACAACACTCTCCACTTCTGTGCCGTTGAATCTGTCCGACTTTGGGCAGATGCATTTCCCAGGTGTCATTTGGGCACAGCTGTCTCCAGCAGGATAAAGAGCTGCAAAGAACAGAGGCCTTCTAGTCTCCAGGACCCTCATGCCCTCCACCCCTAGGACCCCCCGGGTCCTGGGAGAGAGCCCCTCCTCCAGGCCACTGAGCCTATATATACACACAACATATACGAAGGTCTTTCTGAGTTTGAGCCAGGAGCCTGGGAGGCTTTGCAGTCAGTCTGATTCTCGCACAAGTAGAATGACTGCCGGATTCGACTGGCCCTGGCCTGAAATTGACGTTATCCAGTCCCCAACTCACCATCGTCCTTGGGATGGTGGCCATGGGGACCAGCAGCCATGAGGACCAGCACCCATGGGGACCAGTGACCATGGGGACCAGCAGCCATGGGGACCACCACCCATGGAGACCACCACCCATGGGGACCAGCAGACATGGGGACCAGTGACCATGGGGACCAGCAGCCATGGGGACCACCGCCCATGGGGACCACCACCCATGGAGACCACCACCCATGGGGACCAGCAGACATGGGGACCAGTGACCATGGGGACCAGCAGCCATGGGGACCACCGCCCATGGAGACCACCACCCATGGGGACCACCGCCCATGGGGACCACCACCCATGGGGATCAGCAGACATGGGGACCAGTGACCATGGGGACCACCGCCCATGGGGACCACCACCCATGGGGACCAGCAGACATGGGGACCAGCAGACATGGGGACCAGTGACCATGGGGACCAGCAGCCATGGGGACCACCACCCATGGGGACCACTGCCCTTGGGGACCACCACCCATGGGGACCACCACCCATGGAGACCACCACCCATGGGGACCAGCAGACATGGGGACCAGTGACCATGGGGACCAGCAGCCATGGGGACCACCGCCCATGGGGACCACCGCCCTTGGGGACCACCACCCATAGGGACCACCACCCATGGGGACCAGCAGACATGGGGACCAGCAGATATGGGGACCACCACCCATGGGGACCAGCAGACATGGGTACCAGTAGCCATGGGGACCAGCACCCATGGGGACCAGCAGCCATGGGGACCACCACCCATGGAGACCAACAGACATGGGGACCAGTGACCATGGGGACCAGCAGCCATGGGGACCACCGCCCATGGAGACCACCACCCATGGGGACCAGCAGACATGGGGACCAGTAGCCATGGGGACCAGCAGCCATGGGGACCACCACCCATGGGGATCACCACCCATGGAGACCACCACCCATGGGGACCAACACCCATGGGGACCAGCAGACATGGGGACCAGCACCCATGGGGACCAGCAGACATGGGGACCAGTGACCATGGGGACCAGCAGCCATGGGGACCATCGTCCATGGGGACCAGCAGACATGGGGACCAGTGACCATGGGGACCACCGCCCATGAGGACCACCACCCATGGGGACCAGCAGACATGGGGACCAGTGACCATGGGGACCAGCAGCCATGGGGACCACTGCCCATGGGGACCACCGCCCTTGGGGACCACCACCCATATGGACCACCACCCATGGGGACCAGCAGACATGGGGACCAGTGACCATGGGGACCAGCAGCCATGGGGACCATCGTCCATGGGGACCAGCAGACATGGGGACCAGTGACCATGGGGACCACCGCCCATGAGGACCACCACCCATGGGGACCAGCAGACATGGGGACCAGTGACCATGGGGACCAGCAGCCATGGGGACCACTGCCCATGGGGACCACCGCCCTTGGGGACCACCACCCATATGGACCACCACCCATGGGGACCAGCAGACATGGGGACCAGCAGCCATGGGGACCAGCACCCATGGGGACCAGCTGACATGGGGACCAGTGACCATGGGGACCAGCAGCCATGGGGACCACCGCCCATGGGAAGACACATTGAAGTTGCTGTCCTCTGCTGCAGATAAGGACTGAAACTGCTCAGTGCCACATAAAACCATAAGCACCTGTGTCTAGTCTGAATTTGGTGACTGCCTGGACATTACATGACAGCTCCAGGGCCCCAAGGAGCAGCTGGGTAAAGACTCACTGGCCCAATCAATTCCAGGGACACATTACTTTCCACCCTCCTCACCCCTTGAGCGCCAACTGTGTTCCCTGTGGTCAGGGGCTTTATTCACCTACTGTGCACGGCTGTCCAAACCCTCTTTTTAAAAATAACCTATATTTTGTGACTCCAACCTGCACATCAATTCACATGATTGACTATGTTTCTGTCACTTTTTACTTGAACTCCTTGCTTGGGTGGCTTGGCTCAGTTTTACATCCAAACCTAATTGCAGCTCCTGTCTGAGAAATATACCAACAGCCTCAGTAAAGCAGAAGTCGGCTATGTACACAGAGTTACCGCAGAAGAGGAACGAAGTTGAATTTTACTCTAAGAAATGTGGGTGACAGGTAGTCTGGAGGGCATCTAGCGAGGGCCTTGCCGAGCGTGACTCAACTCTGATTACTGTGATTTCGTGTTCACTAACAGGCATTCAGCGGGTGTAAAACCCAGGCTCCTGCTGGGTGTGTTTCTGCCCCCGGCACCAAAGCCTTAGCTCTTCTTCAGCACGTAAAGACTCATCAGTGATTGTACCGCCAAGGGAAACACCTTCTTCTTTCTCTTCCCAGGGAGGTGGGATTAAGGAATCGAAGGCTGGAGATGGGCACAGAGATGGGCCAACACATCTCCCCGGCAGCGCTAGACAGGCTCCCCGTGCCGTAACTGAGGGTGAGGCCGTGTGAATGTGCTGTTTATGGAATGACTACATCTACTCCACATGGTTTTATGACAATGGGATTAGACTCCGGATTTGGTGTTCTGGGCTATGGCATGAGTGCTCAGTTGATTGAGTTCCTGGTGCGCGAATAAAGACAGGCACGTGGTTGGAAAACGTGACCGCCTTGTGCTTCCGCGGACGGGTCACGGGGCATGGCTGAGCTGTGTGGGTGCAGGAAGATACGGGTTTAGTAAAGGACCAGATGCTAACAGCCCCCGTGTGTGCCCGTCCTGAGGGCTCAACAGGGTTTGAGTCTCAGGTGTGCCGTACCCCAGAGTCAGCGTCTCCGTCACCCCATCGAGTCCTTACCCCACCTTGGGAGAAATCCTTCATGGCCGGCTCATGTGCAGTTAGAAGCCACTGGGTCTTTCCCCTAGGATAGATCTAGGAAATAACAGATCAGATTTGAAACTAGCCTAAATAACACATCTAGTTAAAAAAACAAACAAACAAACAAACCTATTTCCTCCAATAAGCCTTAAGACATATTTCACAGACAAATAATGGCCAAATAATAATAAATCCTTATTGGATACTCTTTCCTTTTGTCTGCATAGTGCGTTTCTGTGCAGACATCTGCTCTCGGTACAGACTGCACGATTGTTCACCAGTCGGTCTCCACCACCGTAGGAACAACCCTCGCTTTGCCCAGAACCAAAGGGAGGCAGGACTTCTGACTGTAGAGAAGTGGATGATGGATGTTTTTATTGTTAATTCCATAGTGCTCCTTCTTGGCAGTTTTAAAATAGAATTTCAGATCCTCAAGAAGCAGAGAAGATACACAAACACTCATTCAACCAGACCGAAGAGAAGTGGCCTGTACGTTGTGGGAACAGGAAGTGCTTACAAATCGCGGCTGCAAATCCGAAAGCGTGACTTCAGTTCCTGCTCTGACCATGAGCTCCACGTCCGCGTCTCTGGTTTAGCAGAGCCGTGACTCCGCCGCCCACGGCCCACCCCCACCCCCACCCGGTCTTCCCCGGTGTTCAAGTAGCAGCCTGGTGCTTGTCCTTGCTACGTGCCTGGGGGTCCACGGAGGGCCAGACCAGGCATTATTTCAGTCTGAATATCCGGGATTTAAGTCCCAAGCCTCCCCCAACAGCTGTATGACTAAGAACAAGGCCCTTAACCTCTCTGTGCTTGGTTGCTCACTTCTAAAGTAGGAAGGGAAACAGAACTTCTGTGACAGTAAGTAAACGAACACACGTGAAACACTTCAACAGCTGTGGCACCTGGAAAAGTATCAACGTCCAGTACTGTGAGTACAACCTCCTTTACGACGGGATGTGCTCTATAGCTGAGACCCGAGAGGCCAAGTCTCCCTGCGGGCTGTGCACCAGGACCCTGGGTGGGTTAGGCGCTGCCTGGGTGCACACAGTTTCATAGATCGTACCTGTACCCGTTACAGCACCAGCTCTGGCCTCCCCGGTACAGTGTTCCCATCACCCACTCATCCTCCAGAGGTGGGGACTTCATACTCCCATGGTTGTGCAGGTCCCTCCAACAGCCCCTTCGGGACCTCGGGAAGAGCAAAGGGTTGGTAGGCTGGGGTGACAAACCGGACAAAGGAGCTGAGGGCTCTCATCGGTTGGGATTAGATGTGGAATCACAAATCTAACTTGGAAGACAGCAGGCAGCTAATAGAGGAGAGAAACTGAAAGGACGGACAGTGAGAGGCCACAGTCTTCCACGGTGCCGGCCACGTGGCCTTCCTGCGTCCACACGCTTCCTGCCGTGTCTCCTTCACAGCCACTAGGCTACTGAGCACTGGACATGCGGTTAATCAGGACTGAGATGCGCTGTAAGTGTAAAAATACACACTGGATTCCGAAGACTTCATACGGAAAACACGATGTAAAATATCTCATCGTTAATTTTTAAAAATTTTTAAAAATTTGAAATACTGATATTTTGGATATATTGACTTAAATAAAATGTGTCGAGAAATCTCATTTTATCTGTGTTTTTAATTTGTTTAATATGGCTACTACAAAATTTAAAATTATGTATGTGAATTGTGTTTTATTTCTTGTTGCACAGAATTGCTCTAGATCATGGGTCCCCTGAATTCCCTGCTGCCATGGCCTGGATGGGCTCCTGCACTGGCCTGTTCAACCAGGGTGGGCCCCTCAGTGATGTGTTTGTCCCGAGTGCTGGCCGAGGGGCTGCTGCATACAGTGGGTGGGGATGGTCCATAAGATCGGGCGTCCATACCTATGGGTTGAGATTTCCTGAAGTGCCAAACGAAGCCACAGAGAGGGAGAGAAAAGAATCTGCTAGAAAGAGAGGCTCTCACAGATGTCAGAGACAGGTATAGGCTTAAGGTGGTCATGAGGGCATCAGAGAACCTGGATAGTTCTGGATAGTTCTAGGAGCCGACACTGATAGCTGGGAGGAGCAAAGGTTGTGATCGGCTTTGTGCTGACGCTGTCCAGAGTAAGGCTCCAGGTTGCGTGCCCGAGCATCGAGCAAGGGCAGGTCTTTGGAGCTGACAGCTATTTTCTTTGTGAAGAAGCTGAGTTGACCTTAGAGAGCAAGAGGGAGACGAAAAATTTAAGACGTTCAGGACGGACCAAACAAAGCTGAGACAGGTGTATGTATTTGTCTCAGCATTTATGTCTTCACCGAAGGAAAAGGCCAACCCCTCATTGATAAATTGGGGGACCCAACCTCAGGGTGGAGGCAAGGACCAGAACTTGAGTTACCCAAATCTGCCAAATCACAAACAGAATGCGCTGGGCACAGAGTATTGAAAAGTGGGGACTATGGTATGGGGAGTGAAGAGGGGTACAGTTTGCAGCCAAAGTAGGGACCCCAACTCAAGAAGAACACAAAAACCGAGTTGTCAAAATTGGATGCAAAGCCAAAGTTGTCCTGGCAGAGAAAATATTTTGCTGGGTCCCAGGAGGCTGAACTGGCTCTCCCTCAATCGCTCCTGACCAAGGTCAGTCAAGGTCAAATGACCTTGGCTGTGGGGAGATGATGAGCCACAAAGGCTGAGAATCTGGCCCGACAATTACCCACAGTCATATAGATACAGCTCCCCTTGAAACATCGCATTACTGGTCTCCTCTCGGAAGAAAGAAGTGTGTTTCGTGAGCTTTGACGAGTCGTGGGTGTGTCCACACATAGTATGTGGCCCACGGAAGGCGGGGGAATTGATAAGCCGAACGGAGATAGGGCAGTGATGATTTCTGTGGAAAGTCTCCAAGACAACTGTATGATCTTGGAGAGACCATTCTTTCCCTCCGGGCCTCAGTTTCTCATTTGTAAAATGACAGACTTGAATCAGATGATCTAGCCGGTTCCTCTAATTTTTTTCATCTTCGGTAAACAAAGGACGCACAATATTGTCATATCCCCACACCCCCAAATTGGCCGCATTGGAAGATTTCAGGAAATGTTTTAAACTTAACTGTAAAACATCAAACGGAAACAAAACACGTGTACACAGTGCATAACACAATTCTAGTAAAATAGCTGACTTACGAGTTCCTTCTCCAGCTAATCCTACAGAAAGTCCTGAGTCCGTGTGTCGCCCAAATAGCCTGCTTCCATTGCTGCTGCTGTAAAATATGGCCCAGCATTTCACTTCCGCGTGGCCCTGCTTCCTTGGCCTTCATTTTATCTTGCTGTTACTCAAGCCATACATCAGTTTATAAGTTCCCTATGAAACTGGGAACAAACTACTTAGCAGGGATCTTACTTATTAAGGGATAAAGCCTGATGAGTGGACTCCGAAAAGTGAGCGTGGCTAGAGGCGAAGATTCTGTTCGGTGTCCAGGCCCGCAGCTCAGCTTGAAATGGTCCAGGCCAGGACTTTCCAGAAACAGAGCCAACATAAGCATACACACAGTACCCCATGTGCTCAGAGGTACTTAGAGCTCTCAGAATCCTTTTTCCCTCTCATTGCTTTGCCAGCACAAGCCACTGGGGACCCAGCCAGCTGAGGCACAGGCGGGCTAAATCATACGACCCGGAAGGTCCATGCCTTTAACCACAGAAAGTAAGTCCTTTTCAGATAGAACTGGAAGGGTCACAGGGGTGCCTGGGTGGCTCGGTCGGTGAAGCGTCCGACTCTTGGTTTTGGCTCAGGTCATGATCTCGTGGTTCATGAGTTTGAGCCCCACATTGGACCCTCTGCTGTCAGTACAGAGCCGGCTTTGGATCCTCGGCCCCCGTCTCTGCCCCTCCTCACTGTGCTTTCCCCTAAATAACTATTTTAAAAATAATAATAATAATTAAAAAACAAATAAATGAAAACACACTTTCATTACTGATTTTTTAAGTCTTTTTGGCATAGGAGGTAGGGACATAGCTAGGGAAGCTTGGATGATGTCTTGAACTCAACGTGGAGCTCAACAAACAGGAACCGTAATATCTTCATTCCTGAACAACTATTAACATTTAGCAGGCGGATCCATGTGAACCCAGCTCCGTGACAACCAAGACTTCAGACGCTCAGCAACTGGCTGGATACCGCGTACTTAACGATGTTTCTTGTTCCGTTGACGTGTGGTGACATCATGAAAAGATTGGTTCCAGAGTGGGTTATAATGAATTTTAAACATATGGACATTTTCCTTCTCTGAGTATGTAGTCTTAGGGCATAATTCTGCCCATCGGGTGGAATCAAAGTGCTCTATGAGCAGTGAGGAATTCTAGATCGGCATTTGGCACACTCCGGAACATCAGGTATGAAAAGTCCAAAAAAATGAGAAAAACTAAGTCACGTGGGAGAAGGAAACTTTGGAAACCTCAAGCATTCTCTTCCTCTGAGAAGTGATTGTCCCAGGTGGTCGGCCCAGCAGTTTGGGGACTTCTTCCTCTTTGCTGCCGGCTGCTTTGTTTCCTCTTTAGCGGGCAGCTCCAGGTTCTGCGAACGTTGTATATTTTTGTGGTTCGCCTTCCAGTCTACCCTCCAAGGCCTGTGACTCACAAGTCCCGGCTCCAAGCGTTGGCCACAGTCTCAGTGGCTTGGCAGGACACCCCACTCTGACTCCCATCTCCTTGAAGGAAGCCTTGTAGCTGAGGGGGTCTGTGACAGGGGCACAAATCTTATCCAAAATCGATGGCATTGTGTCAGGAATTAAACCATCCGTGATTTGGCCGTGCTTCTCATCCCCTCACTAAACAACACAGCACTATTTTGGTGACTTAATCCAATTACAGTCTTTGAAAGAGTACTGTCAGTGCCACCTAGTGGAACTATTGTAAATCCCACCGCCTCGTGATGAGTCCCTAAAATCGGGTTGTTTTCCGGTTTCAAAACCGTCTGGCCTACGGATTCACGTCAAGAGGTTCTGCAGACTTGTCCCCCAATTATGTGCCACACAGAGTCTTACTAGCCGCAAGGCCACTTGAGTGATGTTGGACGGTAGCTCTTACTCGGCCTCCAACGTTTGTGGACGTGCTATTGCTTCTCAAGAAAAAGTCGCTTCGGTTCCTCGCGGCATTCACGGATATCTGTGTGCACAAGCCGGCTCTCTGTGCTTTAGCTAACATATTCTACAGCAGATCCTACGAGGACCGACTGCCCAACTCATAACGAGCTTCTCTTAAATACCATGCTTACCCCCATCGGTAAGCTCCAAATAGACATTTGGTATTTGGATTTGATGATCTGGCCCCAACGGAAGGACACTGATCCAAGTAACGCCAATCAAATTGGGAATTTGGACCTGAGACTGGAGCAGAGACAGGAGTTGGGAAACAATCCTGACAGTAGGTCTGTATCTATTTATGTCCATGTATCTATCCATCTATCTGTCATCTCTCTATCCATCCGTCTATCTATCTATCTATCTATCATCCAGCTCTCTAATCTAGAGAAGAGAAAACATACAAGCAAATGAGGAAGTTTTTTTCTGAAATCAAGTTAAAGATTCTCTTTAAAAATGAAAGGGAAAGAAAGAAAATGACCTTCCATGTTCAGATATGTTTGGGAAATCTTGTTCCACAAACTTAAACAGTTTATTCTCCACAGACCACTTATAGCCTTTCATACGCCAGCGCGCACCATGAATCTTCTGGAAGAGGGGTAGAACACTGATCTCAAGATCTTTCCAGGAAGCCGGGAGCCCCAGCAACAGTCATGCAATCTCTCAGAAGCGCTGCTCAGAGCGCTTCCTTAAGTACTTCCTGAGGGCCCGTGGAACCCCAGGGCTTACTCACACATAGATTTCTGAATCCCAGGCAGGGTCCCTCGTGCGGCAGGTCTAGGGTGGTGCAGAATGTGCTTTTCTAGCAAGTTCCCAGGTGATGATGATCTGCTGGCCTGAGGAACACATCAGAGAAGAACTCTCTAAAGCAGCCTTTCATATTCAGAGAGGAGCTGGAGTGTCCCCCAGCGCGGAGTCATCTGCTGAAGACCGAGTCCGGGGGCAGTGAGTGGCCTTGAACCACACCAGGGCAATCCACTGGCCCAGGACTAGAGAGAGGCCACCAGGAGAGACCTCGAAGCTTCTTACAGAGACAGGTACCCACCTTCTTCCAGAATAATGTTGAAAATGCACCCATGTGCTCAACAAGTCAGGATTTCCATCAACTGGCTAAATTACTAAGAACTAGATAGTCATATGCTGATCCTTAGAATGACCTCCCTGTATTGTTTTTTCAACTAACAGGCCTTAGCACTCCATAAACTTTCGGTTTGCTTGCTTGTATGTTTGTCACAGAGAAACGTGCAGATTCCTCCGTAGCTTCGGGAAAAGTAGGAGGAACAGGGTGGAATCCAGGGGCTCCTTGGTATAGTTTACCCATTGCGGGCTGCGCAACTCATCATAAACATCCCCGTGACTCTCTACTGGGCTCCAACAAGTCCTTTTTAGTCTGGAGGGCTGACCTGGAGCCCTTTCCCTGAGTCTCTTCGCCACCCCAGAGATGCTCGTGCTGGATGCTCTTGGGCGTCTCTTCCACGAGGAGGACTTCCCCGAGCTTCCCTCCTGTGGCCCTTGCCCCATCCATACAGTAGGTAAAATCCCTCTTCCTGGAGGGTCTCTGAGGACTGTGTGTCTTTTCTTTACAGCGTGTATCATAGTTGTATTTCATGCTTATTTGATTAATGCCCATCTCAGCAACCAGACTGTGAGCCCCAAGAAAATAATAAGGTTCTACTCTGCATCGTATCCACAGCATCTACTGAAGTTCCTGACACAGCAGAGGTGCTCAAGTAAGATTTACTGGGTGGATGGAGGGAGGAAAAGGGAGAGGGAGGGAGGGAGAGAGGGGAGGATGGACGGATGGATGGACAGATGGATGGATGGACAGATAGACGGATGGACAGATGGATGGATGGATGGATGGACAAATGGATACACAGGTGGATGAACAGATGGATGAACAGGCATGTTCTACTCCGATAGCAAGCCTTAGAAATCAGGAACCCTATGGCGCAGTCAAGGAAGACAAAATGCATGAAGTCCTACTCTGAGGGGCGCCCTGGGAGGAAATAGCCAGCATTGCTTCTGCACCCGCAGCCACCGGTCATGCTCTCCTAAAATCATTTAACTTATGAGTTTTGATCATTTTGCCTCCACAGTAGGATATAAGTTCTTCAGGGGGTAGGGAGCAAGTTTTTCTTGTCAGTCTCAATGTCTCGGCTGCCTGACCTGTAGTGGACCCTTACCGAATGTTTGGGGACGGCAGTGTTTGCCCTCCTCCTGAGAGGCCCCTGCCCCCCGTATTCCCACAACCTCACCAAGTGGCACCGGTCTCGTGGTAGACATCACGACAGTCAGGCCCCAAGAGGTTCAAGGACTTGTTTAGGGTCCCCCGCCAGGGGTCATGGCAGAGTAAGTGGCAGAACTCTGTCTTCCTCGCTCCAGATCCAGGGACCCTCACACTTCATTCCCAGCAGTGCTCTCAGCAGGGAGAGTCTGAGGAACCTGTGCTCCACGCAGGGAGCTGCCCGCCCACCAACCCCGCCAGGGATCTTGTTAACACAGCCTGGGACAGTTCATTCTAAATTCTGGATTGAGTCTCCCTACAAACACACACAACAAAAAAAGTGAGCGAACTACATTCACCGAGAAATGGGCAAGAAACAGGAATGATTTAAAAGGACCCTCTTTGTGTGAGTAAAGTCTAAAATTACACCGAAAGGCAAAATACACTGCTCTCTGTTCAAAACATGTTTTTTATTAGAAACAACATAGACGCTTCCTAACACATTCTGCAAATATAATACACTTTATTTTCTTTGCCTGAACTTCTGTGAACAAGATGTTCCTCCCTCGGTGGTCATTCCTATATTCAGTGTGAACACTGTGCCGGGCAGGGAAACGCGCTGAGGGATCGCAGGAATGGGAACGAAGGAGAGAGAAAGCTAGTTCACACCCTCAAGAAGACTGCGGTCGTGTTGAATGCAGAATGCTTTTATTTTGGATGTGTCCATTTAAGCATACTTCCAGTTTATAAGATATGTTCGAGTCTCTATCTTCGGAACATAGCCTGTGTATCCAAGGTAAACTGGACGATTAAAACAATGATCTGGGCGAAATAGGGCTAAAATACGACTTTGAGTCTTAATCAGATGAGTTATGAAAGAGTGATACCATGGCCTTAGATCATCGTGATAAGAATTTTAATGCTCTGATATTTTTGAGAGACCTGAAATGTTTGGATACAAAAAGAAACTGTCTCTCTTTATCTTCTATAACAGGCAAAAAACGTCTTCTTTGACAGTAGCTCTGGAATCACGGTCAAAGGGAAAATTAAACAGAACCCACAGGCACATGTATTATCCTTAGCCTTGGCCTCTGTCTCTCCTCTTTAGTGACTTTGATACATCCTAGTGTTATGAACGGGGCCATGTACATTCAGATGTTGTCAGTGCAAACCCAAAATGGCTTCTTTGGAAAGTTGTCTACAGCATCTTTATGACAGATAGTTCCCTCTGGTTTTTGTCTTTTCTTGGTGCCTTACCAAGAAAATTCCACTTTCATACTCTTTGATGCTTTTTCATAAAGATGATTCATTAATTACGTAACTATGATTTACTTCTATACCTTTGCAAAGTTTCCTTATAAATATATTTTAAAAAATGATGCTAACTGACTCTGACACCCCATATGTCCCATTTCTGCTGCGGGAAGCACTGTTGAGTACGACTTCTGCAGTGTGCAACAATGAGGCGATCCTTACAGAGGATCCGTTCCATCACCTTAAGATTCGCTGTGGTTCCAGCCACGTCTAGCTATACACATCCCACCCATTCAAAGATAAGTTACTGACGCTTGTTCACAGAACGAAGCTTTCCCCTGACACCCCGTCGTCCCCCACACCCAGTATCACCGGAAGTGTTATCTCAAATGCTCTCCAGGATTTAAATAACAACAGTATTTAAACGACAATTAACACCACAACAGGGAATTTGCTGGCAGGACGCGAACAATACGGTTACTCCAGATGCTGTATTCGAACTGGATGGGCCCGTTGAAAAAATAGATGTAACCTGTAAGAAAAAGACCAAAAAGAAAATTTCACCGTGTGGAAACAATAAGGGTTTATGCCAGCTCACGTTAAAAGTGCAACCTGTTGGGTCCCATTTTTTTTAACATGGCAACATTTATGTTTAAACCCTTCTAATGCTTTACTACATTGCTTATAGTTTCAGGGAGGAAAAAATGTACAAGGTTTCCCGGGTCTCCTGAGTGGTCACCTTGAAATCGCCACCTTGCCATGAGCTCCAGTGTGGATGCTTCACGTGTCGATATTAGTTATTTAAGTGGGGAAAAATACCGCTTTTCAAGATTAAAGCAAAAACAACAATATAGTGATTGGGGTCATTTTCCTTATAAACGACACCCCACTCTGCCCCTGATTTAAATTATGACAATAATCTTTGCCTCTTGGCACGGTTAAGCACAATTCAAGATAATGTTTCAAGTTCGGCACCCTTTATTTGGAGAATTCGCAGTCATTTAAGCACCGTTTTCATTTATTCTAACTAAGCGTGTTATGTTTTGTTTGCTGCCTGTGTGAGTAGTCACAGTAATTCCTTACCTGCCACACATTTACTAGCACATCTAAGTCCTGGATAAAACTTCTGTGTAGGAGAAATGATTAGGAGGGGTACAGAAGCCCCCCGTTAAGGTCCGTGTGATGGAACTCGTTACCGTTTTTCTCGTAGACGGCGTCCACTTTATCACCAATCCCTGGAAAGTCCTCTTCGATCAGCCTGGGGGAGTCTTGATCCATGGCGTGGTTGCTGTCATCATAGCTAGGTGGCGAGGAAAAGGAACTCTTCAGTAGGTCGCATTGCTTAGAAATTCTCTTAAAAATGACTCAAAGGATATCAGGACGCCTTTCAAAACTGACAAAAGTATTAACATTTTAGGCGCGTTTAAAATATCCGGGAGCCTTTTCAAATGAGTAATTACGATACTGAGTGCGCGTCAAATGAGTAATTACGATACTGAGTGCGCGATGGGTGTTTCCTGAGTATTTGCTGACTTGGCAAAGGCCATCTTTGTAAAGACAGTTACCAGCTCGTCTCCATCTGCCAAACTCACCACCCCCGCACGGGCACCCCCGCCGACCACACACATCCTGAAGTCAACCTAGAGCAGCCGTCCATCTTGTACTACTGTTACTGTTGCTGATGAGTCTCTTGTCCTTGAGGGACGTTCTGATTGGTGAGAGACCAGAGCCACTGACCTATGGAGACGGCTAGGACCTGGGCACACCGCAACACTAAGCAACAGAAGCTAAGCATCGTGACAAGGATGCAGAAAGTGCCATGAGAGTACATGAGGAGGGAGAGAGCCTCAAGGGTTCCAGAAAGACTTTGAGGTTAAATGGTATTTCCGGTTAATTCGAAACAGTGGGTAGAGTTTCAAAAGGGAGAGATGCAGGGAAAGACCCTCCAGCCAAAAGGGGGGATGAGAGCACGGTGCGTTTGTGATCTGGTGAGTGATACGCCCTCAATGAACCACAGACCTTGTGTCGGGCATGGGGACCGGCATGGCAGCACTAGGAGAACTTTAGAGAGTAGTGAATGTCACTGTCAGAAATACAGAAGTCAAACGGCAAAGAGGACATATACAGGGAATGCGTGTGTGTGTGTGTGTGTGTGTGCACGCGCATGCACATGTGAGTCCAGATAAAGTAGAGCTACTGATTTAAACATTTTAAGTATGGGATCCCTGGGAGATATGAATATTCTCTCTCTCTCTCTCTCTCTCTCTCTCTCTCTATATATATATATATATGTATATATATATACATACATATATATATATAGGCATGCCCTAGCCAACTAAAGACATCCTGAAATCATATATATATATGAAATATATATATTTTCATCTATCTATATCTATATCTATATCTATATCTATATCTATATCTATATATCTGTCTATCTGGCTCTAGAATCTTCAATGTTGCCAGTATCAAAGCTGCCTTAATATCTACGTACGTTCTAAATATTCTAACTCCACCTGTCCTTCAAAAAGGGGCTGACTTCAAGAATCGTAGGCCTAGCAGCTTCCTGGCCAACCTCCCCTTGTGTCTGGGTGAGCAGACATGAGGAAGGGGCGGCCTTCTCTCTCTCAGTCTTCTCCTCCACCTGCTCTTGTGTCTTCTCCGGCCACGGAAGGTGGAGCTGCCTGTGAATTACAAGCTGACAAGAAAGAGGAGCCAGGAGAAAGACCAGTGAGAACGAAGATGTCCAAGTAAAAGATGGCTTCAGCAGGGCTAAGGTACAACAAGTGGCCAAGAGAGAAAAGAACGGCTCCGAGGAGGTGGGCGCTGTGTGTATAGATGTGTGTTTTCAAGAGCACTGAGACGATTAAATCCCTGCCAAAGGATTTGCCCCCAGGCAAATCAGTAAACATGGCGGCCATACCTCCAGACCTGGTTTCCCGAGAAGAAGAGCGTCTTCCCTGTGTCCTCAAAGTGGACAGCAGCACTTATCTTTTTAACATCTTTTGGAAATCCCAGTTCGGATATTTTTTTGGGGTAACCTTCCAGAATGTCATAACCATTAAGAGCCCAAAATTTTCTGCCTAGAATAAGTGAAAGAACGGTTTTATTATGCAAGGGAATCTATTAGGACACATTATGTAGATACGTACGTTAACAAAGAAAGACTCATTTTATACATTTACAAATAAATTAGCATTTGTGGTCACCATGTTTACGCAGCATAGAAATAAGAGCGTTTGCCAAACAAAGACAGGATCTAAGATACTAATTTCCTAATTATGAGTATAATTAGCAATGAAACCCCATCATTTTTGGTTATTTATTACCTTTGAATGTTAATCAGGAGTTCGGTGAAAAGAACATTGAGATTTCTTCGTGAATGACGGTGGGAACAGTACATTAGATTGAAAGCTCAAATATTATACCAGATAGAAAGTTGTTACTTCCTTCTCTTAAAAGTGACTTTATTAGAATGCTAATTATAATGGTCAAACAACAGAAACAATGTTAGTAGAATGCTTGTAGCCTTTACAGATTATGATCAAGAAGACAGAGTAGTAGTTTGGAAAACTGATTTTATGTCAAGGGAGCAAGTAAAACATTAAAATGTACATACGCTATGACAATAAATATTCAAAAATATACACTACCTATGGCGAAGAACTACTAAAACAAGTAAGGAAATGAAATAAATCGACTTTTCAGAAGTGGGAATTATGGATAATATTTTTTCCCATTTTTCTGATCAGGTTTGCTCAGCAAATAATTTCTAAGAGGAAATAAGAAAAAACTGGCATGATTGCTATAAAACAAACAGTAGATTTGTAACGATAAGTAATACCGCAGACTTTTCACTTGTCGCATTTGGGGACGCTTGGTAGAAAGGTTCCAGGTACGTTCGGCTTCCTATTTTGTTACCGTGGGTTCTTCTTTGGGGTACTTTGGAGGAGGGTCATTTTGCTACGGCTCTCGCAGCATCAGGCTCCTCCCTGCCTCACTGGGGAAAGGCTTACCTCTAAAGATGAAGATAAGGTCACGGGAGGAGTGCTCGTAGGCGGCGTCGATGCGGTTGGGAAGTTCCGGCCAAAAGGATTTTGTTAAAAACAGCTCTGCGTCCACCTGCTGGGGGTGCAGGCGCCAGAAGAATCTAACGGAAAAGGAGAAGCGCACAGTTTGCTGTCACAGTCTTGAAGTGTAGATATTTCTGGTCCTGCTAGCCGCGCACCCCCCCGCCCCTGTCTCCACATCCACACAGGGAAGTTGGGGCGATCATCCCCCTCACTTGTGGACGTTTCCCTTCCGTGCCAGCTGGAAAAGCTGCTGTCTAAAGTAGGAAGGTTTGAAATCTCACAGACCCTCGAAGGCCCCGCGGCCTTCGTGAGTTACGGCCACGCTTTGTTCAGTTTTGCAAATGGTGCAAGTGGTGAGCGAATGCGCCAGGCGCTGTGTTAGGCTCCGGAAAGAAACCCGGGGTTACAAAAACTATGTCTTCCAAGATTTTGTGGCCTAGACACAGATGCCTGAGAAAATGCCTGGGCTACAGTGTAACCAGAGCTCTACTAGGGGAGGTAGGAAGGCTATTGGACCACAGATAAGGGATGGGTTAATTGATGGATGAATAAATGAACAAGTTAACAAATCAGCATATGAGAACAATGTTCTAAGGTGAAGTTAAAAATTCATTGTTCGCTCCCCACAGGGAGGTCTAGGTTTTAAATAACTCGCTCTCCCAAATTCCCACATACGTTACCAGAAAAAAAGTCTTCCCAAACCAAAAGGAATTCACGTGGACACTGTAACCGCTTACTAATACAGGGATTGATTTCAAAATGTGTGTTTTTAAAGTAAATAACCTGGTTTTCTACATTTACTTGGTTATCTTTGCAGGAACGAATGTAACCAAAGTCATAAAGAGAGGCTGCGTTAGGCCAAGAGTCCCCATTGAAAAGTAAGGTGTATATCTATCAGTCATTCATTTCATCCGAAACACGTAAAAAAAACACCAAAAACCGAAAAAGAAAAAAACCAAACTGCCCAAAGATGTCTTATTTTCGCTGTTAACTTCATGTGTGGAAATCTGCCTGGATGTGCGGCAATGCATGGGTCTAGCTGATGAACGTCTGTGACCCTCAAGCACCTGTCTTTAAAGATCATGGTCTCTCCTCGGAGACTGGTGATGGCGTCGAGGGTCAGGGACGGGTCACATTTGTCCGGCGTTTTGGGATGTTTCGGGTTGGGGTCCTCATCTCCCGGGCCTGCAGTCGTGACACAAAGGGCAGAAGGTGACAAGGATGGCCTCTCGGATGACCCAACCCCTCTAACGCACAGCAGGCGGGTCCCCTCCAGGGAGGGCGACAGGTTCTCAGCCTCTGAGTCATGATGCACACACGATGTGACCCTGCTCCCTGCCCCCACTCTTGTGGCTCCTCCTGCTCTCGGCCTTCCAGACCCCTGGACACCCTTCTCAAGTACAAGTTCAGGTTTGAGGCTGGTGTTAGGGATGGGTGGGCTGCGGGAGGGCACCCCCCGCGGGCTTTGCCCCAGCTGCAGACGGGCTGCTGCAGAGAGACACATTCAAGCCACTCCTGGTGGCTCGTCATCCCCGAGGGAGCCTCGCCCCAGCTGTCACCTGCTGGCAGCGTCCCGTCCGCGCTGGCTGCCTCCCCAGTCCACCCCAGCACCGCTCTGCGTGCCCAGCCAGGCCCCCCGGCCACACTCGCGTGCCACGAGCGTGTGGCCCCCGCATCCCCCGGCTCACGTGCATGCCGGGCACAGTGACAACTCTGAGCTGCCTTCTCCCCACTGAGTTCATCCTTTGCCCCATCAAGCGCCTCACTCCCAACCCTAGAGAAGTAAGGAGAAAGGCTGGCCCACGCCCACACTGGCTACCCCCGCAGACTTGAGCGCACAGGGGAAAACAGGAAGTGTCCCGAGCTCTGTGCTCAGAAGCGTTTACACCGACGACCCTCCACTGCGGGCTTTAGCCCTCTTTATTTATTTTTTTTTTAATTTTTTTTTTTAACGTTTATTTATTTTTGAGACAGAGAGGGACAGAGCATGAACAGGGGAGGGGCAGAGAGAGAGGGAGACACAGAATCGGAAGCAGACTCCAGGCTCTGAGCTGTCAGCACAGAGCCTGACGCGGGGCTCGAACCCACGGACCGTGAGATCATGACCTGAGCCGAAGTCGGACGCTTAACCGACCGAGTCACCCAGGTGCCCCGTTTTAGCCCTCAGGGAAGTGTGCTTGTTTCGGGAGAGGTTTAATTACTTTGTAAACGTGGCTGAAAATTTGGAAGGAAGAAAGAGGAGATTCTTACGACAGTCACTGTAGATGTTGGTTAAGTCACCACAGGCCACTTGAATGGTTTCTATGGTGGCAAACTGAAGGGGTTGAAGGAACGCCCAAGATTTACGGAAGCCGGTCAAGACCTCACTGTCACCCTTGGCCCCTGTCCTGCAGATTCTCTATTTAAGCTCCGGGGCTTAGTTGCTTCATTGGCCAAATGGGGAATTAATTAAATATTTTCCTTCCTTATGTCAGAGGTGTCTTAAGGGTATCAAAATACAAAATACAAATAAGAATCTGCAAAATCTTTGGAGGATAGAACATTTTCTACTTGAGCAGGTAGTCTGATTCAGAAAAAAAAGAAAAAAAGGGTATGTTTTTCCAGGTTCTAATAACAACCAGGAGGTGCCTGGGTAGCTCAGTCAGTTAAGCATCTGACTCTGGTTCAGGTCATCATCTCACGGTTTGTGGGTTCTGGCTCTGTGCTGATACTCAGAGCTCGGAGCCTGCTTCAGATTCTGTGTCTCCCTCTCTCTCTGTCCCTCCCCTGCTCGTACTCTGCACCCCCTTTCTCTCTCAAAAATGAATAAACGTTAAAAAAAAAAAAACAGAACCAGGACAGTAATATTGGTCATGAGAAATTCACTAATGATTTTGAAAATAAGTGCCTGTACCTATTCTGTTTCTAAACTGATAAATTAAGAGTTACCATAGAGAGACTGGATCCCTTGTACGTCGTCATCAGGAAGCATGAAGTGGCTTTGGCCAGTGTAGGTGTAGATGGGAAACATGAGTGCTCCTGGGTCCTTGGAGTGGTCGAGACCTAAGGAGTGGCCAAACTCGTGGGCAGCGACAAGAAACAAGTTGTAACCTGTAAGGAAACAAGGAAACTATGAGAAAACCAGGTCGTCTGATGACCAGTGGACAGAATGCTATTTTCTTCACGTATTTCTCTTTCTTGGTAATTTTACCGTTGTTTTTTTTTTCAACGTTTTTTATTTATTTTTGGGACAGAGAGAGACAGAGCATGAATGGGGGAGGGGCAGAGAGAGAGGGAGACACAGAATCGGAAACAGGTTCCAGGCTCCGAGCCATCAGCCCAGAGCCTGACGCGGGGCTCGAACTCACGGACCGCGAGATCGTGACCTGGCTGAAGTCGGACGCTTAACCGACTGCGCCACCCAGGCGCCCCCTGTTTTTTTAACATTAATATTCAGTTGATTGAAGGAAGATTCAAAATATGGATTGAATCCTTATAAAGAATTGAGTGTTTTCTTTGATTATCGCTGCCTACATAATTAGAGTATCAACAGACTGCTCTCGAATAAGTAGTCATCAGTGAGGATTTACTGCGAAGACACTAAAAATCATTGTTCTCTCAGGCCAGGTGAGGAAAGGGGACAGTGGTGGCCTTAAAGGAGTAGTCACGGGAAGTCACATAGGGCGGTACAGATCAAGGGTGTTTCTAGAACATCATCAGAACAAGAGGCACCATGACAAGGGATAACGGCCAAGTATGGCGGATGCACTAAATAGCGTCTCTGGGAATCTACATGGGAACAAATCCCAACCAAACGATCCTTTCCAGAATGTCTGTAGACGCTACAATTTAAGAAATACAGGCCCTGGAGATGATCGGTCCGCTGTCCCCTATTTTAGCAGATCACTGTGTCACAGTTTCTACATGACTTCCTCTAGTCATTCTTTCTGCCAATATCTGAGCCTCTTCGTACTAGTATTTTAAACTGGAAAAAATATATATATATAAAAGGTTGGAAAAAACACATGGAAGCTGGAGTCGGTGGTTTCAGTTTGACCTGAAACACCACTTGCCATCAGAGCCTGTACTCAAAGAAAAGGTACAACCAACTTAGTAACACGTGCAGACCGTAGGAGCAATGAAAGCTCACGTGATCTGAGTGACAAGAAATTCTTCACTGAAACGACCAGCGGTAGAGCCATTCCTGGCCTTCCCATGAAACATTAATCATGGTTTGTGTGTGAATATTTTCCTTCATTTCAGCTAAATATTTCAAACCCAGGATTTATGCAGGAACCCAAAACTCAGGTTCAGTGTGGTTCTATCTTAACAGCACTAGATGTTATTCTTTCTGCCTAAAATCATTCTTACCTGTGTAATAATTCAGAACACAAATATGCAAAGTCTCACCTTTCCTTCCAAAGATAGCTTGGAGGCATTGGAGCTCAGGCATTGGTCAGGCAAGGCCCAGTTTTACTCTTTGGAAAAACAATCCATCTGATTTAAGTGAAGAACTTTAGCCTCTATGAGGACTACCTCTAATTATCACAACCAACAGTCAATATAGCTCCATACTTAAGTCCTAGTTGGAACAATCTGGCTTTTCTTCCTAAATTAATATTTTGAATTCTTTTCAGTTTTGAAGATTCAACTACTGACTGAATTCATTCAACAACGGGTTTCATTTTGCTCTTATATGCTCTGTATATGTATCTGTTTCACGCCGTTTCGAGTAAGACATATCTTGATCTGTTGTAAGGGTGTTTGTAAAATCAGTGACATACACATGTCTCAAACAAGTAACGCATATAACAGAAAACAGAAAATTGACTGCACTTGGGCTATTTCTGTCAAGGAAAAAAAAACTATTTCGACTCACATCCAACTCATCTATGACTTGCCTATCCAGCCCTAATAGTTTTTAGGTACGTGTTTGTAACAAACTGTACTTCCTTAACATGCCAAAAGGTAATCTGTAGTAACACCACCTTGGCTGACAGAAAGACATGTTGGTCCTAATTTAAAGTTAGCTAGTATCCCTCAGGCCACTAAACTGAACTGCTCACTTCTAATATTTCACACAGGTTTGTAGAAATGTCACTTATAGAGACTAATAAACATAAGACACATTTGTAATGGTTTTGAAAAATAGAAGCAACTATCAAATATAATTTACGGTATGCTCCGTAATTTCTTGTCAATGGGATCACTGTCTCATCTAATCTAGTAATCGTGACATATCTTCATCAGAAATATTACCTTTGGAAGTACTTGTCCATGTTTCGTCATCATCAAAATGGGCGTCGCCTCCATAATTTGGCCCAGGAGGAAAAGCATGAGCCAGCAGACCAGAGGGTCCATCAAATGGGTAGAAGTCGCCATGCTCTACACACAAAAGCAAGAGTTCAGAATCTAATTATACCCACTAGTGCCCGGCACAATGCTGGGTGGATTCTGTAAAAAGAGATGAATGACCGAAAGGAGGGAAAAAAGAATGGAGACAAGTAAGGAGCAGCATGTAAAAATGTCTCCACAATGTCATCACCTTTAGTTCCAAAAGAGATCATGATGTCAGCAGTGCCATCATGGAGTCTGGTGAAGTTCAGTGGTGTCACATCAGACCAAACTTTGAGGGCTTTTTTGAATGCCTTTTCGACTTCAGAATGAGTCAGATCAGGGGTATAATTCACAATCCTATTTAACAGAGAAAGTTTCGATTACATTTCTGGAAGGCAAAGGGTATTTGATAACATATTTTCTTGGAATACTGCTTTTTGACTCAAATGCCATGCCTTCTCTGAAAGTTCTGGTAGAGGCCCATCATTTCAAAGAACTTAGCAATTATGAGGCCATACAAAGGTAACAAAATGAATTCAGTCAGACATTTGACTATCTCCAAATATCTGACCACTTGGAATCTTACATTTAAAGTATTCACATATTTAATTAAAAAAATTTTTTAATGTTTATTTATTTTTAAGAGAGAGAGAGAGACAGAGCATGAGCAGGGGAGGGGCAGAGAGAGAGGGAGACACAGAATCTCAGCAGGCTCCAGGCTCCCAGCTGTCAGCACAGAGCCCGAGGCAGGACTCGAGCTCACGAACTGTGAGATCATAACCTGAGTTGAAGTTGAATGCTCAACTGATTGAGCCCCCCAGGCATCTCAAAGTATTCATATACTTAATAAAACTTATACTGAATGATACAAGTTTGCAATTGTATCGCTATACCCCAAAAATGCAATAGCTCTGTGAAGTTCCTAGAGACAGCAGGACTCTCCACTTTTAAGCACTATTAGTAAATATGCCTGATGTAGTACATTTGCATAATTTATTAAACCTACTTTTACTTCTAATTTGATCTCTTTTCTAAAAAAAAAATACTTTGAGGTTTTTAACATACAGTAATTCTGGGTTAAGGAAACAATAATAGATGTTAGGGGACGTTCTCACCAATAGTATTAACGTCATCAGTGGAATTCTTTAACTTCTAGTTAAATATTTAAAGCCTATCTTTAAAAAAACGGGACCAACATGTTCTGTCCCCTACAGCCTGTGCTGAAAATTAGGCATTTCATGCTGTTTTCCAAAGTAGCAAATCTTAAAGAAAGATAACCTCTGACGTACCTGTAGGTTAAGTTCGTCTTGGACCACTTGAGCGTTCGGGGGAAAACGTTGTACTCGCCCACATCGGGGACCCCACATCTCGGTTTCTTCATGACGTCTAAGGTGTTGTCATCGAGCTTGCCGGTGACCTCTAAGCCAAAAAAGGCTTGCATTTCTCGGAGCCTGTCGGCCACGGAGCTCGTGGCCGCTTTCTTCAGGATTCCAGCGGGATTCATCGGGTAGTAGTAGGATTTCAGGTAGCGCTGGAAGAGAGAACAGAGGCACCTGCTGGAAAAGGGAAGGGCGTCGGGGAGACGGGGCGCGGCGCTGGGACCGGCCGGATACTGTACCTCTGCCAACTGGAAGTCTTCCTCGGACAGGTCGTCGTCACCATCACTGGGAAGGGGCAGGGACCGACAGCGAGCCCAGCTCCAGAGGAGGAGGGCGGCGAGGAAGGCCCGGTGCATCCTGACGGTTGTGCCCGGAGGCTGCTGGCCCCTGCAGACGCGCACCTTTATTTTATAGACCTGCAGGGGTGACTCATCGTCTGAGGACACGCTCCGCTTCCTAGGGAGCTGAAAGTAAACATGCTTACAGGGCGACTTTTGCTTTCCTCCCAAGAAGTGTGGTTTGTGGGAGAATTTGAGGGAAATAGGAAATGAGGCCATCTCTCATTTCACCGGGGGCCCAAAAACCATCTGGCCAAACAAACGGCCTCAGCACATTTAGGGATGCCGTGGGAAGAAACAGACTAGTGAGTTGTTCACTCCACTGGGAAAAAGGTTGTTCCCTCCTAGGAAAGCAGCCACTTTTATTGTTTTCGGAGAAGAAAATCAAGACGCTGCACTCCTTCCTTACAGGCACACTGGGTCCTGCTTCTACAGCATCTGTACCCCTGTGCCCTGCAAACATCACTGTCCCCAAAGCAATTACAGAGGGCAACGCTGTCTACCTGAGGCCGCAGACTGGGCCAGACCCACGCTCGGAGCCCCGGAGGCACCAGGGGACATCCACGGCATTGATGCGACGGTTGAAATCTAAAGGCTCTGGTGTGACCCCTAACAGACGTGGAGTCCCGCTCAAATGCCCGGCAGGTCCAGGACGAGGGAGGAGAAGATACTGGAAGACAGCGTAACGGCTACCACGTATTGAGGGATCACTACCCGCGAGGCTTAAAAGGCATGATCTCATTTAATCCGTATGACAGCCGCGTGAAGTAGGGACCGCTGGAAGGCTTGTTTCCACCGTACAGATGAATAATCTGAGACACAGACAAGTTAAATGCTTGCTTTGGGTCACAGAGTTAATAGACGGTCCTCTCGGCATTCCAATCCAAGCCACTAGACTCAAGACTTCGTGTTCTTCACCACCATCCAGCCTGGCCTCTACCCCATTAATTCTCAGAAACCGAACTGCTTTGTTCCCACACGTCTGGGAGTATCCAGGAAAACTGGGGGGGCTAGGGAAGCTCATGGCCATTGTCAAGTTTCTCAATTTTTATTTTTAAGTTTGCACAGTAGAAGTGCCTTAGGTCCAACACTCAGGAAAGCCGTCCTCGAGGTCTATTTCTATTATCCCCTTCAGAACCTCTATTACCCCCTTCAGAACCTCACACAGTGAGTTCCATGAAATCAGAACGCTGTCTTTGGTCCCCCGGCGATGTAAATGGATGGAAGAATATGAGTCATGATCTTCAGATCGAACGACAGAAATTGATGCACGTTAATTTAAGTGACCAAGAGTCAGGGCTCAGGTCCGGAACAGGAAGAGAAAAAGAAGGAGCGTGAATACAGATTTGGGTGGGTCAGGAAGGGGCACCCGTGTGTGAGTAAAAACGTCATCACCTCCACTGGCCGGTACCTCAGGGTGAGCAGAAAGCCTGTGAAATGTGGGCGATCAGTTGAGGAATTTGTTTTCTTTTTTGAAAGAGAGAAAGAAAGTGCATGCAAGTGGGGGAAGAGCAGAGAGAGAGAGAGGGACAGAGACAGAGACAGAGACAGAGAGAGACAATCTTAGGCGGGTTCCACACTCAGCACAGAGCCCCACGTGGGGCTCGATCTAATGACCCTGGGATGATGACCGGAGCCAAAATCAAGAGTCAGATGCTTAACTGACTGAACCACCCAGCTGCTCCACTTGAGGGAAATTTATGCTTTTCCCAAAACAGAGCCAAATAGATCCTTACAATAAATATTTCTAATGAGTCCAAGATTAGGTTTGGGCTCAACCAGCAATGCAAAACAATAACTTCAGTCTCTTTACAACAGCTTATTTTAGATTAAGTGATAATTATCCAAAACTTTGATTCATCTACTAAGCGTCTAGGAAATCAGTTCATTAGGTACCGTTTATTTTTACCAATAAAATAAGGCTTTTCAAGTTTCAGATATTTAAAAAGAAGCCCGAAAGACCTCTGGAAACAAATGACATTTTATGCAACATGTGGAAGGGGGAGAGACACATCACATAGGTTAAGTACTTGCAGGTTCTCATATATCTGTAGACATGTTACCACGTTAAGCTAGAATGTTTTAGTATGTAGGGGTGTCTGGGTCGGTCGGTTAAGTGGCCGACTTCGGCTGGGGTCATGATCTCATGGTTCATGGGTTCGAGTCCCGCGTCGGGCTCTGTGCTGACAGCTCGGAGCCTGGAGCCTGCTTCAGATTCTGTGTCTTCCTCTCTCTCTGCCCCTCTCCTGCTCATGATCTGTCTGTGTCTCAGAAATGAATAAACGTTAAAAGAAAAAATGTAGAGTGTTTTAGTCTATAAGCAATGAATCATGGGAATCTACCCTCAAAACAAAGAGCACACTGTATACACTGTATGTTAGCCAATTTGACAATAAATTATACTTTTAAAAAAAGAAACAAACAAACAAATAAACCAGAATGTCTTAAAAAGCCGCTTTAGTTATTAAACCAGCGACTACTGATTGGGCATCAACTCTGCAGGATACCGTGCTAGTCCCTGCGCAGGTAGAATGAAGATAAGAGCCTTTTTCTTGGGTTAGTTAAAATATTACCTCCCTGCAAAGACACATTTTTTAATGAGAAATGACAATAAGTAAATGTCATGGTATTTCAACTTCACAAATAATGTTAATTACAAACACGTTAGTATTTTATTGGTCTCATTCCACTTAAGAATATAAACAGCGCAAAATAAGAAACAGGTTGATGAGAACACACTGTTCACTTTCTGTAGTGTTCTTGGTAAGGTAAATAAAAATTGCTCAGAAGGTTAAAATAGAAATTGATTCCTTAAGAAAACAATCAGACTGCTTATCCGTGGGCTACTGTTCACAGAGGAGTGCACTTGGCCGGTGATTAGGATGTGTCATCACAGGGAAATGTGTGGGCAAATTGCTTGTCAACACGAGTCCTTATCTCTGGCTGTTAAGCGTTGGAATGAAAGCCAGTCCTAACCACCGGTGAAGTGGTTTATGGTGTCAAATGACACCTTTAACACAATTAGCTGAGCTGGTATTCACAAGTGGTTCTAACGAGCCTGCTGGACACTGGAAATTGGAAAAGCTGTAGAATGAGCAAACAACAGTGGACCCAGTGAGAAATGTGTATCTACTGCTGATTCAGACAGAAGCAATATGGGACTTTTTAAGACCTACATCATCATCTAAGCTCAAGACATCACCCAGGACAGAACCAGAGATGTCCATGACCAACCCCTGAGTAAAGCACAGGAAGATTCCAGAACAGGAAAACCGGGAACAAAGGGTCAGCTGCGTTGGATTACAATTCTGAAAATTCTAGAAGTCAAACAATCTTTAAGACAAAAAGTCTGGTTTCAGTTTAGAGCGTGGTAAATCAACAATGTTGGTGGTGACGCTTGGTGTGTTTATTCTTCTGCAAGTTAAGGATTTGAGTGTGCAGAAGCAGGAAGCAATGGTTGGTGGAAACACATCCGATGGTTGCCTAGTTTCTGACCCCCCTGCAGCCCCACGGCATGGGTTCCATGCCTTTAAAAACAGAATTTCTGATTTAAAAAATAATACACAAAAAAAGTAAATAAACGTACCGCATGGTGGCTGGAAACTAAGGAGAAACCTAGAAGGGAATATTACCATAATACCTCGAGATTTTTTAGATAATCCCCTACATATATTCTGAAAGTTGATTTATTTAGACAATAGTCAATCTCAAAGGTTTTTTTTTAAAAAAAAAAAACAGTAGTTTCTGGAATAGAAAAACTTGCCATGTTGTTGCTTTGTTGAATCTGCCTTTATTTTCAATTCCAGGAAGGCGATGGGAATGAATCAGGTACGTGCTCCCTGGTTCGCCCTTCCCTGAACCTGTCACAAAACTGAGAAGGAGCTCAAAACTGCACACGATGTATCTTTTTTTTTTTTTTTTTTTTTTTTTTAATTTTTTTTTCAACGTTTTTTATTTATTTTTGGGACAGAGAGAGACAGACCATGAACGGGGGAGGGGCAGAGAGAGAGGGAGACACAGAATTGGAAACAGGCTCCAGGCTCCGAGCCATCAGCCCAGAGCCTGACGCGGGGCTCGAACTCACGGACTGCGAGATCGTGACCTGGCTGAAGTCGGACGCTTAACCGACTGCGCCATCCAGGCGCCCCACGATGTATCTTAATAATACTATGTGTTAAAGAGGTTAATACCTGAAAAGTTTTCATAAACTCCAGTTGGATAATTCCGGAAAACCGTAGGCAGGAAGTATACACTGTCAACGGTGACTCCCCGTGAGTCCCGCTACCAGGCTGGTTTCACACCTCCACGCGCAGGAAGAAAGCAGTCATCCCGGCCTTAGGATCGGGGCCAGCGTCCGGGCCTCGGGTGTGCACTAACTTCACTCATTTCCTTGGGGCGTCCATCAGCGCGATGTGAGGGCCCCCAACTTTTTCCCTGTTAATGACAATGAGTCAAAGAAAGGCCTTAAACCTGGCGGGAAGGTTATGACCAAGCAATTAAAACACGTCTCAGGCAAGGAACATTATAAGCTGACATCTAAATGGAAAAGGAATCCTTTTGAGCCATGGACTGCAGGATGGGTGTTTGTTTCTTTTCCCTCTCCGTCCATTCCGCTCTTCGCTAAGTCTGCAGAGACCATGCAGAGGGGCCTTGACGACCGTTACGCCCGCCCCAATCCCAACCCTGCCATGCATTAGCCCTGTCACACGTGCCACTTGTTGGCTGTCACTGATACAGCAGTGAACAAAACACGTCGGAATCCCGGTCCTTAAGTGGCTAACACTCTACTAGGGGGAGAGAGGTAATTAGAGAGAAAAACAGAGCAGGAAAGAGAGAGAGAGCGCAAGTCGGGGGTCAAGGGGGAGTGTTGCAATTTATATAAGGTGGCAAAGGGGCTCACTGAGAAAGGGACTTGTGAGCAAGAATCTGAGGGAGATGAAGGTTATTGAGTGATCTGGGGCAAGAATGTTCTCAGCAGAAAGGAGACAAGTGCAAAGGCCCTGAGGTGAGAATGCGGCTGGCATACTTGAGGAAAGCGTCAGGAAGTCCAGTGTGGCTGGAGCAGAGTGGGGAGGAAAGGTATTTTCTTCACTTTACAAATGGGATCATCACAGGACCTATCTTACAGGTTACATGATCACTGAAGGACGTATGGACTGAAGACCGTTTGCTACCTTGCCTGGCACATAGTAAGCGCTTGATACATTTAATTAATTCGCAGTAAGTAACCACAGAGCACCCAGCAAAACCTGGGCTCAGCACAGGGGCCACATCATCACCAGTGTCTGCGGGGAGATATTTCAAGGAGGTATGTTTACAACCAAGCCTGGAACGACACCCGCACCTACAGATCCACAGGTCCGCCCCCCCCCACCCCTCCCCTGAACACCCGTAGGTCCAGCACCACCACCCTACCCCCCATGCCCCCTACCTGCAGATCACTCAGCCTTGGACTTGGTCATGTCACCTGCTCCCAGGTCCCCGAGGCCCCAGGGGCTGCTGGGGCTTTTGACGTTTCTAATTTCTAGGTTGATTCACTCTTTCCTGTTTATCTTCTTAGCTCTTCCGTCACCTGTGAAACTCAGTCCTCTGTTTAATGCCTAGAGTGGCTTCTGGTCCTGATTGGATCCCGACTGATACAGGTGACAAAATGAGGAATAAAATGGGAAACAGAGGTACGTTTTCAGTCCCAATCAGCACTGACTTACTGTATCTTCTTGTATAATGTAATGTACATCTTCATGTACAAATTAGATTTATTTTCAGATATGAATAAGGATAATAATAGCTCCCTGTTCTTAAATTTCAGAGAGTGAGAAAACCATATGAAATAAAGGTCTTATTTTGAATTCAAATATAATTCTGTTCTACCTTATCCCCAAAGCATACGAGCAAGGAACATCTCATCCTGGTCTGGCCAAAGACCGAGGCCGTGTTCCTCAGTAAAAACATTGCACATTAAGTCAGCCATGCATTCCCGATATGGGAAAAAGACTCGGAGAGGCTTAGACCAGATGTATAAAGATCATTTAATGAGTACAAAATAAGTTCTTTGAGACTAGTTAAAAGTTGGGAGGAAAAATAAATGGAGGCCAAGCTGCTAAGCCTGATTCCCTCAGATCCAGACGTCCCAAAGTCAGGGAGAAAGACTCCTCACTGGTGTATGTCTTAGGACTGCATTTCCCACAGGGGTGCTTTGAACCCCAATTCCATGCGATGTCAGAGGTGTTCTGCTAATATTGATAGTAGGAGGAAAGGAAGAGGGGAATTTCTATGGTCGAGCAAGTTTAGGAGGTATTCAGTCACACAACCATGAGCAGTTTTTTCCTGGAGGACTCCTCGGGGCTTCAACACGGCATGCAAATCTAGGAGGGGCCTAGAGCTTAGAACATGCTTTCAACATGCAATGAAAATTTAGGAGAAGGCTAGAGCTTGGAACATGCTTTCAACACGGCGTGCAAATCTAGGAGGGGCCTAGAGCTTAGAACATGCTTTCAACATGCCATGAAAATTTAGGAGAAGGCTAGAGCTTGGAACATGATTTCAACACGGCGTGCAAATCTAGGAGGGGCCTAGAGCTTAGAACATGCTTTCAACATGCCATGAAAATGTAGGAGAAGGCTAGAGCTTGGAACATGCTTTCAACATGGCGTGCAAATCTAGGAGGGCGAGAGAGCTTGGAACACGCTTTCCAGGTAGCTTCTCGCAGCACTGGGGCCCGGCGGCACACAGACCGGAGGAAGCTGTTTTAGGGGATTCGCAAGGGAAATGAATCTTCAAGAATGGGAAGAGTCAAACGGTAGCAAACCACAGAGAGCTAGAGGCCTTTGACATCAACCCCGAGAAGATCCTTCTCTTGCCAGGGTGCGTGTGCACCGAGCGGTACCTCTGAGCCTTGTGGTCCCTGCAGTGACGGGAGCCCACGGCGTGGCCAAATCCAAGCACAGCAACAGCCAACAGGTATAAGTCCACAGACACACCGTGGATGATCTACACAAAAGCCACCCAAAACCAGCTCTTCTAAAAGATACTTTCAGACGTCTTTTCCAGGCCTTAATTACGGCCCTCCCATATTGCACATTTAGGGAAGGGGGACAAAAGGCAAAACCTGTAAGGACACCCCCCTCGGTGGCCTGCGGGAGTGACCCTGACCCGGCATAGTGTCCAAGGGGTGCAGGTTGGAGCCGCTGAGACTGCATCGCTGAGGTGTGCGTCCGGACGGCTCAGTCGTTAGGCAGTAGTGAACGAGAGAACAGTCATGGCCGCTGGTCTACTTCCAGCGAAAAAGTGGACCACATGGGCACCACAAGCTTTAAATTATATTTAAACAAACTGAATTCGTTTGAAGTATGTGAAAGAAGCAGCCAACCCTGTGCTGGTAACAGGTATGGGCCCTTTAGCCAGGGAGGCCAGAGTGCATTTCCTCATTTGTGCAGGGGGGATAATAAAATCAGCCTTATAGGATTAGTGACGGGATTTAGTTGTCAAGCACACGGCACATTATAAGACTTCAATTAGCTTTTGTTGCTACCTATATTATTAATACCCAAAGCACCCGGCAGTTAGTAAATGCTCAGTGTAAACTGTCCGCAGAGATTAAAATCCGAACTGAGTGACTACGGAGTTTCTCCAAAGTTCGGTTTTTTGGTGCTATGTTTTAAAGCAACACTAACATTTGCATAAAAATGATACACATGCCAATTGCAAGAATTTCTGTTGATTCAGGAAAGCCTTCTGGCAGAAAGCACTTGGCAAATATAAATATTAGTACGCGGTGGATAAAAACACACACACCTTCCTAATTCCACGCTTGCCCAAGTTAGGGAAATTTTTATACCCGGTTTCCTGAAGCTGGCTAGGTTACTATGTGGGATGTGTCTTCTGTGCCAGCTGGGGCCACAATGACACGTTCTGTTTCTAACAAACAAGTAGAGAGGTCGCAGGGAGACATTTAATGCCTCTATTGCCTAACTCTCAATAATATAATATTTAGTCAATATTTGATGAAGGGAAGGAAAGTGATAGCAGCGAAACATGCAATAAATATCCTCGTTTTATGTCTGAATGACGACATGTTCTATTAGCAAATCGCTATAAATAATTTTCACCGCATGAAGTTTAAATGACCAACAATTGGTAAACTCTGTTACACTGTTTTCAACCACAGGGGGAAACCGGGTCAGGTTGAACTTTCTAGTGTGACCACACACCTCCTGGTGTCAGCTCGACCCTCCAAGACCCCAGAGAGCATGTGGGTTGATTCTGTTTTATTGCTGTTTGGGGACAGGAGAGGGAAAACACAATGTTTTGACCCCTTATGTACATGAAACGAGCAAAGCAATTTTCTCCCAAGGGGGAGAATCTGTAACTTTGACCATTCTCCATGTTCGGTGACTACCCAAGCCCAGTGACCGGGATCACACAGTCTTAACCGAAGAACGTTCACCATTACCTGAGGAATCACTTGCCTGGAGTTCACTGTCATCCCAGTGAACCCTGTCTCCCAGGGGGGCACCTGGAGGAAAGGTGGGAGCCGGCTGTCCAAAGGACCCGCCAAATGGGACAGGAAGCTCCATGTTGTAACAGGAACACAACTCAGAAAGCAGCTGGGAGAATTGTCAAAACAAGAACATAACCTATCTCTTCGAGGAGAGTGCGTTAGAAAATTGGGAAGTCTTCAATAAAGACAATCTGTTCGCCATTACTCTCTGTCTCCAAAGAAGGTGTTGATGCCGGCAGTGTCCCGGAAAACTCTAGAGCAATTGGCTTGGGTCTCATCTCCACAACCTTGAGGCTTGGACGGCAAAGACCTGGAATGCCACTCGCTATTCTGACAAACACACGTGCACACAGAGGCGTTTCAGGAAGCCCCCGAGTGTCACCTTTTAAAGACAGTTGCGCTTTGAGCATCTATCCTTTTGATGATTCTTTTTTATTTCCTTATGGAATCAAAAATCTAAGATATACCACGGTATAGTAAAGATGGCCTCAAGTTTGATGTGTTTACAAGTATTCTTGGTTAAAAAGAAATCCAAACTGTACTGTCATCATCCAAGATATAACCACTGTGAGACATTAATGATGTTAAATAAGAATGGGAAAATTCCAGTTATGATAAAACATGTGAATTTTGTTTTAATTTCATCAAGGTGTCAGGCCAGAGATAGCTGAGAACAACTAATAAATTAGTCTTCAACCTACCCCACGACCAGTAAGTGATACATTAGAAGACTGAACAGGTGGTCCTAGAGTTCTGAGTCACCATCTCAAAGAAATACTGTTTTAAAAAGCTGAAAATCTTTCCATTTATAGATTCTTAGAAAGAATCAGCTCCTGAACGCTCACTCACTTTCCCTTTCAAGTACGACGAAACGTTAGCACATAAAGACACTGACGTGTTTCTTTCTCCAACATTTTGCTGACTGAGACTTACACACACTATGTGTGTAAATGTATGTAGCCATGTTATGTGTTTAACTATGTATGGATTTAAATGTATGTATTTAACTATGTTATCAGCCTTTAAGTCGATGCAGGTTTACTTTAAAAGGCATTCACCAGTAGAGAAATATCTTTCAGATGCATTTGAAATTGAACACAAAGTTTCTTACCGATCTTTACATCCTTAAGGATTTGGCTCATGCTTCTCACACGTTAGGAGCTCAATTAAGATGTCAATGGATGAACAGATGAAAAGAAAAATGACTGGACACAGATAAAAGACAGGTTCAGGGTGATTATCTACAGCTTTCTTGCTGAATTATCTCAGTCCTAACTGTTTGCTTCCCTTGAGGTGTGATTTAGCTCGCTTGAGAAGGAACCCAGCACAGAGGGGCTGTGGCACGTAGCTGTCCCATGCCCTGCAGACACCTTTGTCTGGGGGTGTGGGTTTGGGGGGAGAGAACTTGAACAGCCGCCTCCCTGAGCCGCTTTTACAGGGTCAAAACTTAGCATATGATTTGTTTCTTGTCCAGATTTTGTTTGCATTACTTTCTGTTCAAGGACGGGGCAAGTCTAGCACATTTGTTTTTATCCAAAGGAGAAGCTTATCAATAAATACAGTGGCTGCAGTCCCTGTTTCATGACCTTAAATTGTAGAACGTAGCTCTGCTTTTTTTTTTTTTTCTGGAGGATTTTATCTGTCAAATTGGTTATGCAACAGGGAGCTTGTTATTTGCTCTGTGATGGAGGAAGGGAGGGAGGAAGGGAGGGAGGAAGGGAAGGGAGAAGGAAGGGAGGGGAGAAAAGAAATGGCATTTATTCCAAAACAGCCAAGGGCCAAACACTGTCCTTCTGTCTTCCCTCTTACTCACTGGAGAGTGGCCAAGAACCTGAGTGGGGCCGTCCCAGCACCCGGGTGAGGATAGGAACTAGACAGGACTGCAGGGCTCGAGGAACTGTCCCAGCAAGTGTCACTGGTAGTGTGGCTCAACATGGACCCCATCTAATCACCTTGTCTCGAGGACCATCTTCACCATGGGCCCAGCCCTCAATGGGATAACTTCATCCAGATGTAGGAAATGAGCCATTTGCCCGGTAAAGCATCGTTAAGGCTATGTGTCAAGTTTTTCCAAAACCAAAATTCTTTCCAGAATTTCCAAAACACTGACAAACACAAATGATTAAGTGAAAATGTCCAGCTGATGAGATTGATCAAGAAAGAGGTTAAATACTGAATTTGATCTATTCTTCTTCCAATGATATACACATTTACACATTTTGGAAAGTTCTACACCCGCTGGCTTCCGGCTACCTTGTAAGTGCTTTCAGCTCGAAGGGTCAAATATGTTGCATAACTTGTAAGAATGGAAATATTCGTCCTATTTATTTCATTTGCTCCCAGGGTATTTTTCCATATCCGGATTAAATACACGATCTGAACCCGTGCGCCCCATCATTAACCAGGATCTTATTACAGAACCACGTCAGTTGATAGGGATGGAGGCAGGTCACAAGCCCCCAAATTAAGATGACCCTCTCCTCCAAAGTGAGGCATGAAATCAGGAAGCGGTTCCCAGAAACCAGTGGTGGTCACACATGGCTTGCTGGTGAGAGCTGGGTTCACTCATCCATTCTCAACCTATTTTCTGCCGTCCCAAGGGACGGCGGACGGTCAGATGCACATTTCCTCGAACTGTACAAGGCACTGCCTCTTTCTCTCCGTTGCAGTGACAGTGACATTATCATAAATGATAACCCAGAAAATGACACAACAAATTTTAAAATGTCAGTCATTTTATTATTATAATGTCAGCACTTTATTATTATTATTCCCCATGACTGACCTCACGTAATTAATGGAGACAACTTATTGAATTATAGCCAACATCAAAGTGGAAGATTTCCCCCCAAATGTAGGATATGAAGATGAGAATATTGAAAATCAATGTGGGAAAACTTGATCTATAAATGGTGAAATGAAAGACTATGCAAATAATTTGGTCTTTTATTTTAATAATGCCCTTTTAAACTATTTATTTTGATAATTTATTTTGGAAAGATAACACATATTTCAGTGTTAATACATTTTATGTTCTATAATGTTCATACATTTTTAAAGTAAAATACATTGGGGTGCCTGGGTGGCTCTGTCGGTTAAGTGTCTGACTTTGGCTTAGGTCATGATCTTGAAGTTCGTGAGTTCGAGCCCTGCATCGGGCTCTGTGCTGACAGCTACTCAGAGCCTGGAGCCTGCTTCGGATTCTGTGTCTCCCTCTCTCTCTGTCCCTCCCCCACTTGTGCTCTGTCTCCCTCTGTCTCTTGAAAATAAATAAATGTAAAAAAAAAAAATTTAAACTCTCTCTGCCCTCCTCCACTCGCACTCTGTCTCTGTCTCTCAAAAATGAATAAATGTTAAAAAAATTTTTTAAAAATTTAAAGTAAAATGCATTAACTATTTAATTTCAATGATTTTTAAATGTTATGAATTCTGAACACATTTTTAAAAATATGAGTATTAAACAGAATTTTACAAACCAAGTATTCTCATTTTGTTCATTTTAGAAATTTATTGAAACCTCTCATGTGCTAATGGATCCTCCTAATCTCTTGGGTTCCATTGGGCTTTACAAATCTTATTCCTTCTATATCATTTTTAAAGAGGAAGGTTTATATATAGGCAAATTTGCCTGCAGCATTAGCTGCGGTCTTCGGCCCGGGTGCCTAGTCTGTCAGGGAGAAGATCAGGTCTGAAGGAGGCATCCCATAAGGTCATGCAGGGCCCTTTGCTCTGCCTCCAGATAAGCTATAAAAACCCTACTCTTGGTTCTATTTCTCACATATGTATCTGTCAGTGGAAAAGAACATGCAGATTACTGGATAGAATTTTCCATTAGTCGTATTTGTCCCTAGCAATTGCATTCCTCGGTCCATATGAACACTGAGGTGCTGACCCGTCAGCTGCTGGTGAATATTTCGGGTCCACGTTGCGCTGCTATGATGTGAAGATGATTTTCAGGGTAAGGGATGTTAGAGCAGAGGAGACACAAGAAGATGTTGAGGTCCCGTCTAGACCAGCCTGACCTACGTTCCCTGTGCAGAAGCGTATTTACGTGCCCTGCCACAGAAGTGTGACCGCCCGTGTGGTTCACATACACGTGAGCTTCAGGAAAACCGACAGCGGACTGTGACACAGCTCCCTGGTCAGGACACGAGTAATCAGCAGGAGTCTGAGAGACTGATTGTCGCTGTCTGAAGAGAGTCCTCTGTGAACCTCCTGATGATTCATAATCGTCTTCCCATGGGCTGTATACTGTTTGTAATTATTTTTTTAAGTCTTGAATTATGAAGTCGGTGCTCAAGAAGGACTTGGTCGATAGATGGATTAAACGTAAAAATCACCTAGGCCCAATTTCCATTTAAGTTGTAATTAACGTAATATCCAAAATATATAGGGCACTTATACAACTCAACAGAAAATAACCCAATCCGATTAAAACACGGGCAGAGGACCTGGATAGGCATTTTTCCAAAGAAGACACCCAGATGGCCAACTGACACATGAAAACATGCTCAACATCACTGATCATCTGGGAAAGAGAAATCAAAACCACGATGACATATCACCTCACACCTGTCAGAGTGGCTAACATGAACAACTCAGGAAACAACAGGTGTTGGTGAGGATGCGGAGAAAGGGGAGCCCTCTTGCACACTTGGTGGGAAGGCAAACTGGCGCAGCCGCTCTGGAAAACAGTATGGAGGTTCCTCAAAAAATTAAAAGTAAAATTACCATACGATCCATTAGTTCCACTACTGGGTATTTACCCAAAGAAAACAAAAACGCTAATTCAGAAAGATACATGCACCCCTCTGTGTGCCTTATTTACAACGGCCAGGATATGGAAGCAACCGAAGTGTCCATCAACAGAGGAATGGATAATATACGTACATGCGCACACACACACACACACACACACACACACACACACACAGATATGCATCCTTACCAAGAAGGATGCGATTGTGCCATGGGCTGCGACATGGATGGAGCTACAGGGTGTTAGGCTAAGTGATACAACTCAGACCAAGAGAGAGGCAAATACCATGTGATTTCACTGGTAAGTAGAATCTAAAAAAAACCATGAATAGACAAACAAAAAGCGGACTCAGACCTATAAATACAGAGAACAACCTGAGGGTTGCCAGAGGGAAGGAGGTGGGGGTTGCCCAGCATGGGTGGAGGGCAGTGGCAGGCCCAGCCTTCCAGTCACGGCATGAAGTCAGGGGCACGGAAGGCACAGCACGGAGAGCACAGTCCGTGGCACTGGAAGCATGTTGCACGGTGACAGGTGTGGCACACGGGTGGTGAGCACGGCATAGCCTGCACACGTGCGAACCACGATGTCATACGCCCGAAACGGTTGTGACCCTGTGCGTCAACAGACTCGAGTCAAAATGATCGATCCAGAAGTAAGCCAATTGTAAGTAACCCTCTTGATGAGAGTGTTCGTGACCTAAATACTGGTTTTACACTATTGACATGAACACGTACGCTTTGAAACAGCTGTCTATAATGTCTTGTACGTTGATAAGATTCAAGGCACCCAGAGTCACCGCACAATATGAGTCACGTTGTGTGACTTCGGCTCCAGACAGTATTTGTGGTTTGCACTGAAGGCAGGTATGAACACTCTGCGGGCCGCGCCCTTGGGGTAGGCAGCACAGAGCTGCACACCTTTAGTAGAAACTTTGAGGTTGCTTTTATGTGTCTGAATCACCACTGGACTTTCCAGAACTGCAAAATAGGAAGAGAACTCTAGATAACAAATCAATGATTTTCTGTTTCCTTCCAAGCCATTGAAGGAAGAGACATCTTAGCTCAGAAAAGCAGAATAGTTTCAAGACAACGTGTAAGGTTGTTTAGCTCACATTTCAGTCTCCAGGTCACAGCAGCAGCACCTGAGACACAGAGTCCCCTCAGAAGAGCACGGAAAACGTGAGCCATCCGTGTGCAAGAGAAGCAGGCACCGAGTTTACTCTCGATCGGGGCACTCGAAAGCTGTGCCACTTTGGCAAAATCACGGAACCTTTCTGACTTTCATTTTCCCCATCTGCAAACTAGGAATGAAAAATACCCTTCTTTCAGGTCAACATGAGGAACAGAGACGAGGTAAGTAGAGCCAAGCAGCGTATCTGACACAGGGCAGGGTCCCCACGTTACGTCGTTGGCGTCACTTACTGCTGCTATCTGTTACAGCGAACACTGGTCACCGCACGTGGGGCGTCAATCATGCACGAAGCACGGGACTTGAGGTTTCAGAAACCACGCGCGAAAGAGAAGACGGAGCTTCTCAGACACAAAACAAGGGAAAACACGGGTGGACGGAATCCTCTTTGCAAAGCAGGATTTCTCTTACCACATTCCTTGATACGGGACAGCAGGAATAACCAAGAGCTGGCACACGCAGGGGCAGGCCTGCCGGCTGGAGGCTGTGAATTCCCATCACGTTCTGCGGGGATCTGGAGGGGGGTTCGGACCGCCGGACAAAAGGGCCAAGAGCATTTTAGGTGGACAAAACGGCACACGTGGCCGTGTACGGAGATAAACGAGATGTCTTCCGGTTGATAAATCACGTGCTTTCTTGTTTTAAGGCAGTCACAGGAGTCTCCCCCTTGACCTTTCTCCTCCCAGTCTGTACCTTGAGCTCACGGTGCACGGGGGTTTCAGCCAAGGCCAATCCGGGAGGTGACTAAAGGTCAGGGTCAGCTAGGTGTACCTGCCAGATGCTTGAACACGGAGGCCCACAGGCGATGGCAGTCTGCTGGCCAAAGAAAGGAAGTAAGGAAATTACAGAACGTGGTCACCTGTGAGGGCCAGCACTACCCAGAGACTGACGGTCTCTCTCCGTCTTTCCCCTCTCCCTCTCCCTCTCCTTCCTTCTTTCTCTCTCTCTCCCCTCCCTCCTTCTCTCTCTCCCTCCCCCTCGAGCTCTCTGTCCCTCCCTGATATACTCTGAGAGAATCCGATTGGTTCTTTTAGATAGTCTCCAACATAGAATCGCTCCTCCTGCATGAAGTTTTCCGCAAGCCTATAAATGGCTCCCTTTGGCTCAGGGTCCTGCTAAAGCAGGTGGCCCAGATGCCGTCATGGCGGTCGACATAAGGTGTGGCAATGACTCTGTTGGGCGTCAGTCTTGGGCAGGCCGCTCTGGGCATAGTCATGAACTCCCCTAAGATTCTGCGGCTTCTCAGTCTTCACTGGGGCTGGCCGGTCTTCCTGTTAGAATACAGAAGATGGGGTAAGATGACCAAAGAGGGAGGGTCAGGTTAACAATTCCTAGAGAGACAGCCCTTACACCAGGCTCGTTTGTGCTGAGGAATTTTCTCATTGTCTAATGTGTCCCCACAGTGGTGCTGCGTTAGACACACTCATAGAAATTAAATAAGGGTGATGACAATAGCCGCTGATGCTTCTTTAGTCACTAGGCCAGAGAATCTCATTCTATTTACGTGACAACATATAACTGCACTTTGTTATTACTTTCGTCCCTTTCTCATGGATAGTAACACTGGAATTCGGAGAGGTCAGTCACACGTGTCAAAGCTAACAAGTGCAGGTGTAGGATTTGAGCCTCGCTCTCTCTGGCACCGAAGCCCACGGGCTTAATCGGTATCTTACGGTGTTTCGAAGCTGAAAGGAAGAATATGGGGTGGGGGGGAGCATATCTCACAGAAGAAACCTGAGACTAGAGATCGAAGGGGAGGAATACGAAGAGATAAACACTCGAGACTGGGAGATTCAAAAGATCTCTCCACAACACTCGGTCAGCGCCATCGATCTGGTCGGGGGTAAACACCAGTCCAGTCGCTTTGTGCTCATGATCCACAATGTATACGGGTGACTCGCTTACCCGTTTGCTTTGACAGTCCTGAGGCAGCAAACAACAGCCCGCATCGACGGCCAAGCTGCGAAAAAATGAAATGTGTCCCAGATTCACGATTCCCTAAGAGGTGTTACCCCAGTACCCCGCACCCACGGGTATACACTAACGCATTTTACCACGATCACAAGTAGCTGTCTTGAAGACATAATGCACACCTAAGTGTGCTGCATAATTCTGAGCTTGATCGTGTCTTCCCTACATCAGATTTTGTCTTGTAGGAAGCCAAATGTGTCCACATCAAAATTAACATCCCCCGTGGCAATGACACACAACGCTACCTGTCAGCCTTTGGGGAAACCTGCCCCAAATAATCACCAGGTAAGAGCTCTTCCAACTCCGGGCAGAAAAAAATTCCAAGTCAAAATAAAGAGGGCTTGTCGCCCAGGTCCCATTCTCTGTAAAATCACCAGCAACAAACCGACCAGGAGAAAAACACGAGACTGACAACAAGCAAAAGGCATGAAAGATTCATCAAGGTCCCATTACAAGGTCTAGAATATTGTTACTGAGTCAAACATTTCACTGCTTCTGTTTTGAAGAAAGTGTCACATTAGGGAAACAGTTTAACATAATATTTTTCTTTAGGTTCCTGGAAGCCACTGTGCCACGAAAACCTGGCATCACTGTACTGCGGGATGAGATGCCCCCCATTTATGGCTTTTCCTCTTTTCCATACACCACAGCATATAATTGTCACCATACAGACATTGGGCAATGCAATGGGTCTCTGTTTGTCTGGGAAGAAACCTGACAAAATTTCTGTATTTGCTAAACCATTGGAGGGTCTCTCTGAACTCCTGATTCCAGACAACTGATGAAGCTAATGGAAACTGGGGTGTAAACCACCCAGCAGCTCTCCCTGTTGACTGTTCGCCTCTTGTCCCAGCCCTTGGGAGGCCACATTCCTTGGGCTTTTCTTTTTTTAAGCCCAGAGGGTAAGAATTCAATACCGACACTAAACTGATCTCCTGACCTCATTCTAGCCCTAGCCCTGCTAACTGCGAAAAACAAAACATTCCTGACCTGAATCTTCACCATGTTGACCCAGTTCCTATTAGCGGTCACCTGTCTTCTCCCTGGACAAAGCCACAAGAGATCCATTCAGCCACTGGGTAGGAAAGTCCCCCGGGGGAAAAGTCAGGATCTGAACCATCAATCAGGAGACAAAACCTGGGGGTGGCAAGTCACTTTCAGGAGGCTGAACACGGGGGTGGCCAACTGATAGGACATTGCTCATTGCAAGTCTGAAGACCTGAAAAACAGTCTAATGGGGCCTGTCTCGGGGTTGGCCCATTCCATTGAGATAGCAAAGAAAGGTTACAGAGCAAAGGATTATGACTCACATCCTGGCATCAACATTAGACAACACCTCAGGGTTAATTAAGGAAATAAAAAACAAGTACTCAGGCAATGTCATAGTGTATTTTCAATTTGCCTTGGCAGGTTGGGCGTATTCTCGTTCTCATCTTACGAATTACTTTCTTTTTTGAAGAGTTGACATGAACACAACGTCTATACAGCAAAATGGCCCTAGTTCCTGGTTCAGTTCTCTTGTCCCCTTTGTTAAACGTGTACTAGGGACAGACAGGAGTCTACTGCTCCGCCTTTGTGTCTTCTCTTCGCACACTACGGTGTGTGTGTGTGTGTGTGTGTGTGTGTGTGTGTGTGTGTGTCACATTGGGTCAGACACCCTCCGCCACGTCCTCATCTGTAGATGTGTGAGTTCTTTAGCCCAAAGAGGCAGTCCTTCTTACCTTCTCGCTACTGCCCATCATTATTTCTACACATATTAGGTCAAAACATACGAAATTGCCATGTTTCCTAGGTAAAAAAGGGTCAGTGCGGGTGGTGGGTGAGCCTGTGTACGGATTATATAATGTGTGTGTTTGCACGTGTACGTGTGTGTGACGCGGAAGCCCTGTGCATCCTTTACTTCAGTGACTTTTCACAACATCCCATCAGGCCGGTCAGTTTCTCTAAGGTACACGTGTGAAAACAAGAGCTGGGAAAACACAGTAACTTGTCTATCTCTCGCATTCCAAGTTCCAGCCCCGGGTCACATACTCCCTCTTGGTTCCCCATATGGAGCCGAGAGCAGGGTCTATTTGGTTCAGACTACGGAATCCTCTCGACTTCAGAGGCATCTTGAGAAGATACCTGGCCGAGAGCTCCCAAGCTTGCAGACCTCTCTTCCCCCATCTTTTCCCAGGATGTGGCATCACACAGGGGGATACGTCAGCATGTTCCCTGTGTGCTTGGCCCACTCGCAAACACTGCTAAAACTAGTTTGCAATGTTTCTATGACTGAATGCTTATTTCTACAAGAACCTGGGAATAAGTTCTTTAGATCGCTTTTTGGGGGAGGCCCAGGTTTGGGCAAAATCTTGCATTTACTTCAGAAGAATGCTAGTTTTCCCAGAAACTTGAAGGGGAAAAAAATGTGCTTAGGATATAGTTGAGCAAAGGTGTCCACACACTGTGAAATCTAGTTTCTGTCTTCTCCCAAATTACAGAGCGTGAGAAGTGGTTTCCTTGGCTTCCGGTTCCTGCTCTGTGCATTTTGGGAAGTGAGACCACAGGGTCTAGATTTACATTTTTGGGAGGTTTTTTGTTGTTGTTTTTTTCAGTAAATTCTGTACAAATCCATCCTTTCCTGTTGGCTTTTGACTAGTTTGCAACTCACATTCTTGGCTGAACTGAAGTGATTAAAGAAAAAAACCCTTTCACTAGGTTACGAGAACGTTGCATTAAACCCCACTCGTGGCTCACGTTTTTAGGACCACTGGCAGCAAGAAAGCTGCGTTTGCAGGAGAAATCACACCATCTTGAGGATTCTCTGAGCAGGGAGTAGGACAAGAAGAGGTCAACATAACACAGACGAGCACAGCAGAGTGATGACACCAGGTATCTCTGTCCCAATGATCTCGTTCACGAACTGAAAAGTCAGGAAGAGAGAGAGTCACCCCCAATGCAAACCTTCGGGACCACACTGTTGTCAAACTGAGTTCACTGCATGCTCGCTGGTTTGTTCTTACGGGTCTGCAAGGTCCCTGAGAGATTTTGTGTGTGTGTTCATTTTAATGGGCACCTAAAAGTAATCAGCATAAGTATATCCTGGATGATCTGGATGACTGACCGCCTCGTAACCAAGAACTAGGCAGGATTTCGGGGCCCATGTTTGAAGCTGTCCTTACAGATGACTGAGAATCGTTGAAAAAAAAAACAGGGAGAATTGAATAGGGCCAAACAGTGTCAGGAGCATTATGGAGGGAGTTTCGAGGGGAGCAGAAAGGTGACAGAAATGCATCCCCGCCCCGTACACTGAGGAAAGTCAGAAACATAGAGGGGGCGTCATGACATAGTTGCGGCAAAATTATACCAATTGTCACACTAATTTAATGTAGATTATTTAGAACTGGTTGGACTTATAACGTTAAGTGCATGCATGTTATACATTTGTGTTGCTTTGATGGGTATGAAAGGGCCGTAAGCACATGGAGTGTGTGACCAGTACCAGTCTGTGCAGCCATAAATGTACTCGTTTGCTAGAGCGGCTCTAACGAAGCGGCTCGGGCTGGGCAGCTCTGGCTACAGAACATCGCATCTCACAGTTCAGGGGGTTAGAAGTCCAAACCAACGCGTTGGCCCTGAATCGGCCCTGAAGGCGTCGGGGAAGGATCTGTTCCAGCTCTGCCTCCTGAGTCTCGTAGTTCCTTGGCTTATGATAGCGTAAGTCCGGTCTTCACATGAGGCTCTCCCTGTGTGCACGTCTGCGCCCAAATTCCCCCTTTCTAGAAGGATGCCCAGTCACACTGGAGTAGGGACGCACCCTGCTCCTTTGAGCATGACCTCATCTTAACTAATTACATCCTCCACGATGCTATTTCCAAATAAGGCCACACTCAGAAGTACCAGCATCAGGACTTCACCAAATGGATTGGGGGGGGGGGGGGAGGGTCACAATTTATCTATAACAGGAAATCACACAATAAAAATAATTTAAAACATCATTAAAGAGCCCAAATATTTTTCCCTTTAAAAGTAGTCTACATATTCCTCATTTTGAGAAACCAGGAATTATAACTTCTCATTTGCCCACAAGAAACCTTATAACAAATCTTTAGCCATTAAAAATAAATTCCTGATGGATCAATTCATAAAAAATCTGGAAAAAATATAGAATTGAACATTCAGTCAGACCTCTTCAAAAGGATGAATCTCTCAGCCTAGAGGGAAAAGAAGAAATTATGATGGAAAAAGACAAAGAAGCTTAATGGTATAAAAGTTTTGAGGGCGCCTGGGTGGCTCAGTCAGTTGAGCTGTCGGCACAGAGTCTGACGTGGGGCTCGAACCCACGAACTGTGACATCGTGACCTGAGCTGAAGTCGGACGCTCAACCGACTGAGCCCCCCCAGGAGCCCAGTGCTCCAGCACAGCTTAAAGGTCACATTTGCTTCATTCCATCCAGAGAACACACATCGAGCACCTACCATGTTAATCCCTGAGCCAGATGCAGTAGAGACAAGATGACTCTGACACAGTCTCGGCTCTGAAAGTTAACAAATAATGTTGAGAAGACAGGAATGAAGGAAGCCCAGTAAGTGGCACGTCTCCTCCGCGAAGCTTCAGAACAAACTGAGAAATAGCATCAACAATAAAAAGTAGGTAGGTAATGTGTCAGCTGTATCAACAACAAAGACTGGGTTGAGAGCCAAACTGGGTGCAGCTTTTTTTTTTTTTCTCACTGCGTTCTGCCATTCCTTTCTCCTGTAGTCTAGACCTTGGAACAGCCCAACAGAGGGGAAGCTTGAGCCTGCAAAGTAGTCACACACACTTCAAGTCTTACCTCCCACTGGTCCAAGTGGACAGGAAACGAGACAAGAGACCAAACAGGCACCCTCAGGACCACTGGTAGGTGCACTCCGTCCAGCTAAGATACATGGACCAAAACTGGCACCCAGTGAGCAGGACTTCCTCCATGAGGAAGAAAGTCGGGGAGCAGCAAGGAGCCAGGAATGTTAAGGGAAAAATCCTTCTTGGTGGAAACGAGGAGTGGAAAAGAGACCTTCACCCCCACGAAGACATACACACAACTCTGTACCTCCGGTCTGACTATGATGTCTGTTCTACAAGTGGTATAAGCAATGCCCTTTGGAGACACAGAAAGGAAAGGAATCCATGCTGACGGGGGGAGCAGTACTGTGTGCAGAGGAGGGGGCTGTCTAACTGCATGGAAAAGATGAGTGGGGTTGGGACAGGTCCGACCAGGACAGCAATGGTGGGGGGAGGGGCGGACTGCAAGGCACAGGGAGCAAGGTGACTCAAGGTTCACATGTGAATGCTCCTGGAAAGCTAAAGACACAAGTATCCAGAGGAACGGACGGGGTCATTTCAGGAGGCCAATTTCATCTGGACCGTTACGGGCTTGACCTAAAAAGCAAACTTCTTTCAACTTTTTAAATTGTTGAGCAATGGGCAAATGGACTTCTCATGACACAGGACGGGGTTAGGTTCGAGGCTGGGGGAGACTCAATTAGGGACGTGGGAACCAGAACTAGGGATGGGAGAATCTGTTGTCCAGGTGACTGGATGATGAAAAAACAATGATGGATGTTATGATGTGGCCATTTTGAAAGTGGATTGGTCAAAATGTCTCTGACCGCCCGGAATAACCTTTAAGCGAGTTTATAGTTTGTTCCATAGAAAACAGGAAGCAAGAGAGGAGTTTTGGACAGTTATTATATGGCAAGTGCCATACTAGTCACTGGCCAGCCTCCCAAGCATTCGTATTCTCATCAGGATCCACACGTACGGCAGTGATTTACGTGCACGTGCGTGGAGGCGTAGGGTGACGCATCAGGCACGTGTCAGAAATAGCCCTCTGGTGACAGGGAGAGCCCTTGGTCGGAACGGGGACCAGAGGCAAGGACTCTGCACAGAAAGCAATCGCGACGGGCCAGGCAGGGATCGAGAGGATCGCGCAGTGGGCTGGGGAAATGAAACCAAACGATAACCCCACGTCATGTCACCTTTCAGATGTGCATGACTTAAAAGGCCCTTTTCACGTTTTGACTCAACAGGCTCTTCTTCAGAGGTTGCGATGGAAAGTATTCAGACCAACTGCTCAGATTCCAAGCAAACAACCTCCTTTTGTGTTGATTTAACTCCAATCTGACCCAGCTGTGAAAGAGCAACTGCGTTGGCCAGGCTGTCTGTTTGTACACTTAGAAAACTATAGGTTTGGTTCCCAGAGGTTTTTATTTTGCCAGGAATCAGAACCACAGTGGATGTAAAATTATGAAACTTGGCGGTCAGGAGGGAAAGTGGCAAGCTCATCGTGAGAGGACGGGGGGAAGGAAGCACACGTGTCCGTGGGAATCAAAGGTGGCAGACCCCCCCCCCCCCCGCCCGCCCCCCCGTGGATGCTTGGACAGAAGCCACTGTCCGCAGGTGTCTCTTCAGCTTCCCCTGAACAGCTCACAGCATCAACCGCCCGCGGTGACCCCACCCGTTCAAATCTCAAATGCCGGTGGAATGCCGACAGTGATTCAGGCATTCTTCCAGGGATAAATAGAACAGTGAATGAATACTAGACCAAACTTGCCCTCAAGGAACTTACATTTCAGGAAAGAAGGCAGATGAGCGAACCTGGATAATGGCAGGAGTAACCAGTATGGGGAGGGTGGTGATGATTATCGAGGAAACAGCACGGAAGGTTGGAGGGGACGGCCACTGCCGGGGTGAATGGCGCGTGGAGAATCTTCCCTGGGAGGCTGACATTGGCACAAAGACCTGAGGGACGTGAGAGAGTGAATAGGCGATGCTCCTCCGCCCGAGCACCCAACGGCACCCGAGAGTCTGCAGGCCCAGGACTGGGCTCACCCCTCCCTTCACGGTGAAAATCACGGGCGTTCCCTGGGTTAGCGACAGGCACCAACACATGCTGGCTCCCAAGCGGTCCTGACCTTGACCGTTCCGTTAGCTCCACACTCGGGCTTCCATCAAGGCCTGCCTACTGCGTCCTGAGCCCCTCTCTGCTTTGTCCCGTCATCCTAAGTCAGCATCAGTCTGTCCAACCGCAAAGGCCCCCAAGCGTCTCGCAGGTCTATGCTCCACACCACAGCCTGACTGATGCCGCCCTGTCGAAGCTAAATCCCCACCGCGCCACCGCCTTGCGTAGGAGGCCGACCCACGTCCCCATTACCTCTGAGACATCGTGAAGCCCTCGGCCACGGCCCACGAGGCCTCGCAGAGGCGAACCCTTGCAAGTTCTCCACCCAGGTCTTCTTCTAAACAAGTAAGTGCTCCTTCCCAACACACACCATGCTCCAACACTGCGGCCTACTTTTGTTCCTGTGACGCCCTCTGCTTGACTTTGCTCCGTCCGTCCACGTCTGCCTGTCGAGAGCTTCCACAGCCAGCTTGAGGACCACTTCTTACAGACTGTTTATGCGCATCTGCTTTTTGCATTCTCTGGGCTGCAGTGTTGCTCTCTGAAGATGTGCCCATCTCCCCGCAGAGCTCAGCAGTCCACGGGCAGGTGGACATGTACCCTTCCTCACAGCTCGTAGCATATTCCCTGTTGAACTTTTCAAATGAACTCATTCAGGGCTAAGGCTCCTACGGTACAGGAAGTGCTTATACTTTAGACCAAAGTTGGAGGTTTTCTCTACTTGTAACCCTGTCTACAAAACAACCTCAGGGGGGGTGCAGAACGGTTCGTTCTTCCCAGTGCCGGAAGCGGGAGAACACTGTTGTTCGTAACTCTCCCCTTGGGCTCAAACCAGAGGCCACTCTGTGGCCTGCATGTGGGCAGCGCTGGTCTGTGCAGGGCAAGGGAGAGAATTTCCCATTCCAGAACTAAGATCGGAGCGGTTGAGGGGTTGAGGGGTGTCCGGATGGCTCAGTCGGTCAGGCGTCCGACTCTTGGTTTTGGCCCAGGACATGATCTCACAGGTGTGGGATCGAGGCCCCTGTCGGACCCTGCGGTGACACTGTGGAGCCTACTTGGGATTCTCTTTCTCTCCTTCTCTCTCTGCCCCTCTCCCGCAGGTACACGCTCTCTTGTTCTCTCTCAGGAACAAAAGCAAATAAACATTAAAAAAAAAAGAATCGGAGTAGTTGGCCACTTCAGGTTGAGCTGGGAGAGAGAGGAAGACGGAAGCCAGGGGGTGGCAGAAGGCCTTAGGTGTTCACCGTGAAAGTCTTGGTAACTTTCCTTTTTTTTTTTTTTTTTTTAATTTTTTTTTTTTTTTAACGTTTATTTATTTTTGAGACAGAGACAGAGCATGAACGGGGGAGGGGCAGAGAGAGAGGGAGACACAGAATCGGAAGCAGGCTCCAGGCTCCGAGCCATCAGCCCAGAGCCCGACGCGGGGCTCGAACTCGCGGACTCACAGACCGTGAGATCGTGACCTGAGCTGAAGTCGGACGCTTAACCGACTGAGCCACCCAGGCGCCCCTCTCGGTAACGTTTCAAATCTTACCGTGTCTATAAAATGCGCGGTGCGCAAGTAGGCGGAGCGTGTGCACGTGAACATGCATGTCTGCACGTACAGGTGCGCACAGTTTGGGAGAGGGGCGTGGGCTCGAGTCCGGTGACGAGGGGCACGGGAGACACTGGGTGGAAGCGTGCAGGAGTGCAGACGCGGGGGGCCCCGGCGCTGGCAGCGTTTGGTGTGTTGGAAGCAGGGCAGGCCCCACGGTCTGCAGTGATGCGGGCCTTTGGGTCAGAACGAGGCGGGTTCGGGTCCCCACCCGGCTTCCATCAGCCGCTTAACGTCTCTGGGACTTCCCCCACATAAAGGGGATAAATCAGACTGCCCTGGGCTGCTAGAGAGACGAACCAAGCACTCGGTGCTCTGCCACGGTGGTGGCTTTCGGCAGCTCTGTGCTGCGGGGCGGTGCATCTGGTGGCGGTGCCACCGCGGACGGAAGCCTGGAGAAAGTACAGACACGTGACGAGGCGGCAGCGAGCAATCCCTCCGGAGAGAGAGGGTTAGGTAGCCAGACGAAGACAGCCGGTAAGGGCAGGACTCGGCCGACCGTGTAAGCATACCCAAGAGCAAGGAGGGTCTTCCAGGGAGCCGCGGTGCTGTGCATCTGTGACATGCTGGCTGTTCACCCACACTGCTCCCCCCATGTTGGCAGAGCCCCCCTCCGATGTTGGCAGAGCCCCTCTGTGTTGGCAGAGCACCCTCTGTATTGACTTGGATCCCCGTGTTGGCAGAGCCCCCGTGTTGGCAGAGCCCCCCCAGGGTTGGCAGAGACCCTCTGTGTTGGCAACATACCCCCGGTGTTGGCAGAGCACCCCCGTGTTGGCAGAGCACCCTCTGTATTGACTTAGCCCCCCGTGTTGGCAGAGCCCCTCTGTGTTGGCAACACACCCCTGGTGTTGGCAGAGCCCCCCCAGGGTTGGCAGAGCCCCTCTGTGTTGGCAACATACCCCCAGTGTTGGCAGAGCCGCCCCATGTCGGCAGAGCACCCTCTGTATTGACTTAGCACCCCCCATGTTGGCAGAGCCCCTCTGTGTTGGCAACACACTCCTGGTGTTGACAGAGCCCCCCCCAGGGTTGGCAGAGCCCCTCTGTGTTGGCAGAACCCATGTTGGCAGAGCCGCCCCCGTGTTGGCAGAGCCCCCCATGTTGGCAGAGCCCCTCTGTGTTGGCAGAACCCATGTTGGCAGAGCCGCCCCCGTGTTGGCAGAGCCCCCCGTGTTGGCAGAGCCCCCCATGTTGGCAGAGCCTCTCTGTGTTGGCAGAGCACCCTCTGTATTGACTTAGCCCCCCCCCGTGTTGGCAGAGCCCCTCTGTGTTGGCAGAGCACCCTCTGTATTGACTTAGCCCCCCCATGTTGGCAGAGCCCCCTCTGTATTGACTTAGCCCCCCCATGTTGGCAGAGCCCCTCTGTGTTGGCAGAGCACTCTCTGTATTGACTTAGCCCCCCCCCGTGTTGGCAGAGCCCCTCTGTGTTGGCAACACATCCCTGGTGTTGGCAGAGCACCCCCGTGTTGGCAGAGCCCCCCCATGTTGGCAGAGCCTTCTGTCTGGCACCTGCTGTCCTTCGCTCCCTCCCGGAGACCCCTCTTGGCCCCTCCAGGCTTAGCTCTTCATTCCCCAATCAGTTCTGCCCTCCAGTTGCTTAAAGACTGGGTACATGACTATGCTTCCTTCTTTGGGTTTTATATCTGACGTGTGAACTAAATTTCCCGTGCTCTGTGCTGAGAACCAAATCTCAACCATTTTTCTGTCATTATCGCAGCCAGATGGTCCACACCTACTCGCGGCTTCTGTGCCCTCACATTGACCACTTCCTTTGTTCTGGACCTTCCCCAAATACTTGAGAGTAAGCATATAAATCTGCATGCATGGGAGCTTCATAAAGAAGAGAGGAAGTTTAAGCAAGGTCAGAGGAGAAGCAGGACGGAAGCCCCAGAGAACAGACAAAAGTGGCTCGGTACAGATATTTTGTACTGACCACCACAGGCCCCATCATGACGACCTCCACTAAGGTTTACTAGACACCTGCTATTTCTCAGGTACAGGGAGCACCCCATCTAAACCTCCCAGTAACCCCGTAAGGTGGGTACTAACACCATCTTCATTTCACGGACCAAGAAATGAGACCTGACTTCCAAATGTTAACAGCTAGTGAGCGTTGGGAGATAGACACTCTCGATATTGTCATCCGACTCGTTGAGTTGTGCTGGTGACCAGATTAAAATAACTACTGAGGAGGGAGGTGAATGTAAGCCAGAGCCAGGGTGGTGGAGAGAAGGAGCCTAGGAGTCACAGGGCTGGATCGCTAGACCTCCGTGTCCCTCATCTGGAAAATTAAGGGGCCACAACAGACAACCCTCTAAGATGCATCCCAGCCCCACAGTTCTCTGTAGAAACATCACCTACTCCTTGATGTGATCAGAGCAGCACTTTTGAAGACAGATGCTTATATTCTAAGGGGTTATTGGAATTATTAGGAGAAGGTTAATCTGGGAAGGTCCTGTAAAGTTTTGAGAAGTGTTTTGAAACCAGAAAGGAAATGGCATGAAGTACAGACATAACAAAAGGTCAGGCGAGGATATGATCAGAAAAATGACTAAAAGGAAGGGGTGGATGAGTCATGTGCACAGGATAACCAGCAGAATCTCCCGGTGGCAGTGGGGTCCACCGTCGCATCAGGAAAAGGATCAGGTGGTCAACAGTCACGAAACTGAGGCACTGAGGTCAAAACTAATAATTGGCGAAAAAATCTCTACCCAGCAAGGATTTTGAACTTGCACCAGTAAAAGATCATTAGATACATTAATTTCTTCATCCGTTAATTTATTACCTGGGTATAACAGGAAGACAGCTTTCTAACAGGAGCCTTTGAAAATGAAAGGTAGGGAAGGGGACACTGCTCTGGTGTCATATTCTACAAGCCACCGGAGCCAAATAAAACGCTCTGGGGACGCAAGGCTTAGCCCTCCTCAGGGCATGTTTACGAAAGTGTGTGTGTCCGGAGGGCAGGGTGGACAGCATTGTCTGAGTCTGGTACATGCACAAATGTGAGGGGAAAATGCTGAGGTCTGCGTGCTAGGGGGGTGGCTTTTTTTTAAATGATGGCTGGCACATTTCTTACTTTATTTCCAGAAGGTGAACTTCCCCAATGCACCACAAGTTTAGACTTGGCTTTACCTTTCTAAAATCTTAGGAGTCAGTAAAAGGATCTTTATCCAAGAGGAATAAAATTAATGAAACTATGAATTTTTTTGGAAGATCGCTCTTCTTTTCAATTTAAAATCCTAATAAAATGTTTCGTTTTGATAATAAACTAGATACGCTAGTTCTTATCAGACTCAAACATTCTTCCTGGAAAAATACATCATAAAAATACTTACTTTCTGCCCTCCTGTTTCTGAAATACATTTTCTTAAATTATATATGTGACATAGACACACTTAAGATTTGGATTTTCACTCAGATGTGAGATTTAAGAAACAAAAGAAATGAGGGGCGCCTGGGTGGCGCAGTCGGTTAAGCGTCCGACTTCAGCCAGGTCACGATCTCGCGGCCCGTGAGTTCGAGCCCTGCGTCAGGCTCTGGGCTGATGGCTCGGAGCCTGGAGCCTGTTTCCGATTCTGTGTCTCCCTCTCTCTCTGCCCCTCCCCCGTTCATGCTCTGTCTCTCTCTGTCCCAAAAATAAATAAAAAACGTTGAAAAAAAAAAAAAAAAAAAAAAAAAGAAACAAAAGAAATGAACATATGGGGGTGGGGACAAATGGGGAAACAGGCTCTTAACTGTAGAGAACACACTGAAAGTCACCAGAGGGGAGGTGGTGTGGGCTGGGAAAGAGGTGATGGGGATTAAGGAGGGGACCTGTGACGAGAACCAGGTGAGGTACGGAAGTGCCCAGTCACTACATCCCACATCTAACGTTTATATCACACTGTATGTTAACTAACTGGAGTTAAATTGTTGGGTTTTTTTTTAGTGTTTTTATTTATTTTTGAGACAGAGAGAGAGACAGAGCATGAGCAGGGGAGGGGCAGAGAGAGGGGAAGACACAGAATCCGAGGCAGGCTCCAGGCTCCGAGCTGTCAGCACAGAGCCCGACGTGGGGCTCAAATCCACGGCGTGTGAGATCATGACCTGAGCTGAAGTCGATGCTTAACCAACTGAGCCACCCAGGCGCCCCTGGAGTTAAGATTTAAAAAACAAAAGAAGGGAAAGATTTAGATGGCCCAGTGTGTGTATGGGAAGGGTTCTGGGCCAAGCTGAGCTGTGTTGGACTGGGAAAGGAAAGGCGCGAACCTGAGGGTGCGTTGACGTGCCTGGCACCAGGCTGGACACTTCTTTCACACAAGTTCAGTGAATCGCCGTGATGCTCCTACAGGTGAGAGCAGAGCCCTTGAGGTGCTAGTCTGAGTCGCACACCGTGTAGATGAAGCTGTAAGAACGCAGACAAGTCCCGTCTACCCAACTTGAGGCCCATGACCCTTCAACCAGCAACGGATTCGTACTTCCAAGCACCCCATTTTGCCACCCAGGTGGCAAACGGGGACCGCCTGTCTGTCGGTAAAATTCTTTGGTGTTAAAAATAATATATGTTGTATATCATGTTATAAAAAGATATAATATGACATTAAATGCATGCAATACATAGGTGCTTTATAAGGGTTATTTAGGACCAATTCCAACGAGCTTTCTCATTTGCTCATTTGCTCCCTTCGGGGTGGGAATGCGGGCTGTGGCCATGAGCAAATGAGTCACCAGCTCTCCCTTAAATCTCATGGCCGGAATCGGCTCCCTCCTCGTGGCCGCCGTTGCTACGGCCTGGACCCCGCCTCCCCACCCCTCTTGCCCGGATTGGCACCACAGTTCTCCAGCTGATCCGCCTCATTCAGGCTTGGTCTCCTGTTTACCGGGCAGAGCATCCCGGAGGGACCCTTGAACGGCCGTAACACAAGCTCCTCCATGCAGACTCCTCGGTGGCTTTCCTCTCACCAGAGTAAGACGCAAAGTGCTCGAGGGGCTGGAAGATCCCACTTGATGTGGCCGGCGGGCGTCTCTCTGACCTCATCCCCTGCAGATCCCCCCCGACCCCCCCCCCCCCCAGCTTTCCTCTCTGCCAAACAGGTCTTCCCCTCCCAGGATGCAGGCATGCTCCTCTTCAGGGCTTCTGCCCTTGGCTTTCCTCCCTGCTGCCCAGCTCACTCTTCCTCAAGGTTGGCATGGTTGCTCCTTCCTCTATCTCTTTCAGCTCTTCCTGAAATGCTAGCAGCCGAGTAAGACTTTCTCCGACGACCCTGTCTTAAATTCCAGCCCCACCCCCAGCCCTGCCGCTCGTCCTGTCTATCCTTCCCTGATTTACTCTCCTCCGTAGCACTATGTCCTTCCATTCACTGCGTTTCAGCTGATCGCCTTTGTTTGTACTATTTTATTTTTGCATTTAAAAGTGCTTTATTTGGGGGGCATTTGGGTGGCTCAGCGGGGTCACTTGATTTCCGCTCAGGTCATGATCCCAGGGTCATGGGATGGAGCCCGCGGCAGGGGCACGGAGCATGGAGCCTGCTTGAGATTCTCTCTCTCCCTCTGCCCCTCTCCCCACTTATGTTCCCTCTCTCTCTAAAAAACAAATAAACAAAATTACAAAATGTTTAAAAAATATGTTATTTCTGCATTTAAAAATATTCCCAGAAGGGACCCAATACTAAGTTGCCAACAGAATTCATGGCACAAAATCACTAAGAATCCCTGACCTACAGGTTCTACTTTTTATTTTATTTTTATTTTTGCATTAAAAATATTCCAAGAAGGGATCCAACACTAGGTTGCCAATGGAATTCATGGCACAAGATCCCCAAGGATCCCTGAACTACATGTTCTACTCTTGAAAAACAGCTTTATTGACCTATAACTCACATACTATAAAATATACCCATTTAGAGTATAAAATTCAGTGGTTTCCAGTATATTAACAAAGTTATGCAAATGTCACCAAAATCAAGTTTTGAAGATTTCATCACTCCAAAAAGAAATCCCATGCTCATTAGTCACTCTTCCTCCTCTTCCCCCCACTTCTTGGCCATCACTAATCCACTTTTGGTCTCTACAGATTTGCCTGTTCTGGGCATGTCATATAAAATAAGTCATGCAATGTATGACCTTTCGTGACTGGCTTTTTAGTATAATGTTTTCAAGGTTCACCCACCTTGTAGAATACATCAGTACATCACTCATTTTTCTGGCCAAATCATATTCTATTTCAGGAGGATATTATATTTGTTTACCTGCTCATCGGTTGATGGACATCTGGGTTGTTTCCATTTTTTGGCCATAATGCAGGTGTGAACATTGATATGCAAGTTCTTGTGTGTACATGTGTTTTCATTTCTCTGGGGCAAACACCTGGGAGCGGAATTGCTGGGTCATAGGGCAGCTCTACGCTTCAAGTTTCTAAGGAACTGCCATATTGTTTTCCAAAAGTGGTTGCACCGCTCTCCAGTCCCAATACCGATGTATGAGGGCTCCGAATTCTCCAAATCCTCTCCATACTTGCTATTATCTGTCTTTCTTATCACAGCTATTCCAGTGGATGTGAAGTGGTGTTTTGTAGTTTTGATTTACATTTCCCCCATGACTATGGATGTTGAGCATATTTTCATGTGCTTATTGACCACTTGTATAATCTTTCAGGGGAAATATCTATTCAAATCCTGTGCCCATTTAATTGGTTTATTTATTTATTTATTATTGAGTAGCAGTTCTTTTTTTATTAAATATGAAATTTATTGTCAAATTGGTTTCCATACAACACCCAGTGCTCATCCCAACAGGTGCCCGCCTCAATACCCATCACCCACCCTCCCCTCCCTCCCACCCCCCATCAAACCTCAGATTGCTCTCAGTTTTTAAGAGTCTCTTATGGTTTGGCTCCCTCCCTCTCTAGCCTTTTTTTTTCCTTCCCCTCCCCCATGGTCTTCTGTTAAGTTTCTCAGGATCCACATAAGAGTGAAAACATATGGTATCTGCCTTTCTCTGTATGACTTACTTCACTTAGCATAAACTCTCCAATTCCATCCACGTTATTACAAAGGGCCAGATTTCATTCTTTCTCATTGCCAAGTAGTATTTCATTGTATATGTAAACCACAACTTCTTTATCCATTCATCAGTTGATGGACATTTAGGCTCTTTCCATAATTTGGCTATTGTTGAAAGTGCTGCTATAAACATTGGGGTACAAGTGCCCCTATGCGTCACCACTCCTGTATCCCTTGGGTAAATTCCTAGCAGTGCTATTCCTGGGTCATAGAGTAAATCTCTTTTTAATTTTTTGAGGAACCTCCACACTGTTTTCCAGAGTGGCTGCACCAGTTTCCATTCCCACCAACAGTGCAAGAGGGTTCCCGTTTCTCCACATCCTCTCCAGCATCTATAGTCTCCTGATTTGTTCATTTTGGCCACTCTGACTGGCGTGAGGTAATATCTGAGTGTGGTTTTGATTTGTATTTCCCTGGTGAGAAGCGATGTTGAGCATCTTTTCATGTGCCTGTTGGCCATCTGGATGTCCTCTTTAGAGAAGTGTCTATTCATGTTTTCTGCCCATTTCTTGACTGGATTATTTGTTTTTTGGGTGTGGAGTTTGGTGAGCTCTTTACAGATTTTGGATACTAGCCCTTTGTCCGATATGTCATTTGCAAATATCTTTTCCCATTCCGTTGGTTGCCTTTTAGTTTTGTTGGTTGTTTCCTTTGCTGTGCAGAAGCTTTTTATCTTCATAAGGTCCCAGTAGTTCATTTTCGCTTTTAATTCCCTTGCCTTTGGGATGTTTCAAGTAAGAAATTGCCGTGGCTGAGGTCAGAGAGGTTTTTTTCCTGCTTTCTCCTCTAGGGTTTTGATGGTTTCCTGTCTCACATTCAGGTCCTTTATCCATTTTGAGTTTATTTCTGTGAATGGTGTAGGAAAGTGGGCTAGGTTCATTCTTCTGCATGTTGCTGTCCAGTTCTGCCAGCACCATTTGTTAAAGGGACTGTCTTTTTTCCATTGGATAGTCTTTCCTGCTTTGTCAAAGATTAGACCCATATTTTTGTGAGTCTAATTCTGGGGTTTCTATTCTATTCCTTTGGTCTATGTGTCTGTTTTTGTGCCAATACCATGATGTCTTGATGATGACAGCTTTGTAGTAGAGGCTAAAGTCTGGGATTGTGATGCCTCCTGCTTTGGTCTTCTTCTTCAATATTACTTTGGCTATTCGGGGTCTTTTGTGGTTCCATACAAAGTTTAGGATTGCTTGTTCTAGCTCTGAGAAGAATGCTGGTGCAATTTTGATTGGGATTGTACTGAATGTGTAGATAGCTTTGGGTAGTATTGACATTTTGACAATATTTATTCTTCCAACCCGTGAGCACGGAATATTTTTCCATTTTTTAATATCTTCTTCAATTTCCTTCATAAGCTTTCTATAGTTTTCAGCATACAGATCTTTTACATCTTTAGTTAGGTTTATTCCCAGGTATTTTATGCTTCTTGGTGCAATTGTGAATAGGATCCATTTCTTTATTTGTCTTTCTATTGCTTCATTATTAGTGTATAAGAATGCAACTGATTGCTGTACCTTGATTTTGTATCCTGCGACTTTGCTGAATTCATGTATCAGTTCCAGCAGACTTTTGGTGGAGTCTATCGGGTTTTCCATGTATGATATCATGTCATCTGCAAAAAGTGAAAGCTTGACTTCATCTTTGCCAATTTTGGTGCCTTTGATTTCCTTTTGTTGTCTGGTTGCTGATGCTAGCACTTCCAACATTATGTTAAACAACAGTGGTGACAGTGGACATCCCTTTCGTGTTACTGATCTCAAGGAGAAAGCTCTCAGTTTTTCCCCATTGAGGATGATATTAGCTGTGGGCTTTTCATAAATGGCTTTTATGATGTTTAAGTATGTTCCTTCTACCCTGAACTTTCTTGGGGGTTTTTATTAAGAAAGGATGCTGAATTTTGTCAAATGCTTTTTCTGCATCGATTGACAGGATCATACGGTTCTTATCTTTTCTTTTATTAATGTGATGTATCACGTTGATTGATTTGTGAATATTGAACCAGCCCTGCACCCCAGGAATGAATCCCACTTGATCATGGTGAAGAATTCTTTTTATATGCTATTGAATTTGATTTGCTAGTATCTTATTGAGAATATTTGCATCCATATTCATCAGGGATATTGGCCTATAGTTCTCTTTTTTTGCTAGGTCTCTGTCTGGTTTGGGAATCAAAGTAATGCTGGCTTCATAGAATGAGTCTGGGAGTTTCCCTTCCCTTTCTAGGTTTTGGAACAGCTTGAGAAGGATAGGTGTTATCTCTGCTTTAAATGTCTGGTAGAATTCCCCAGGGAAGCCATCTGGTCCTGGACTCTTATTTGTTGGGAGATTTTTGATAACTGATTCCATTTCTTTGCTGGTGATGGGTCTATTCAAGTTTTCTATTTCTTCCTGTTTGAGTTTTGGAAGTGTGTGGGTGCTTAGGAATTTGTGCATTTCTTCCAGGTTGTCCAGTTTGTTGGCATATAATTTTTCATAGTATTCCCTGATAATTGTATTTCTGAGGGACTGGTTGTAATAATTCCATTTTCATTCATGATTTTATCTATTTGGGTCATCTCCCTTTTCTTTTTGAGAAGCCTGGCTAGAGGTTTATCAATTCTGTTTATTTTTTCAAAAAACCAACTCTTGGTTTCATATATCTGCTCTACAGTTTTTTTAGATTCTATATTGTTTATTTCTGCTCTGATCTTTATTATTTCTCTTCTTCTGCTGGGCTTGGGATGTCTTTGCCGTTCTGCTTCTATTTCCTTTAGGTGTGCTGTTAGATTTTGTATTTGGGATTTTTCTTGTTTTTGGAGATAGGCCTGGTTTGCAATGTATTTTCCTCTCAGGACTGCCTTTGCTGCATCCCAAAGCATTTGGATTGTTGTATTTTCATTTTCATTCGTTTCCATATATTTTTTAATTTCTTCTCTAATTGCCTGGTTGACCCATTCATTCTTTAGTAGGGTATTCTTTAACCTCCATGCTGTTGGAGGTTTTCCAGACTTTTTCCTGTGGTTGATTTCAAGCTTCATAGCATTGTGGTCTGAAAGTATGCATGGTATGATCTCAATTCTTTTATACTTATGAAGGGCTGTTTTGTGACCCAGTATGTGATCTATCTTGGAGAATGTTCCATGTGCACTCAAGAAGAAAGTATATTCTGTTGCTTTGGGATGCAGAGTTCTAAATATATCTGTCAAGTCCATCTGGTCCAATGTATCATTCAGGGCCCTTGTTTCTTTATTGATCCTGTGTCTAGATGATCTATCCATTGTTGTAAGTGGAGTATTAAAGTCCCCTGCAATTACCACATTCTTATCAATAAGGTTGCTTATATTTGTGATGAATTGTTTTATATATTTGGGGGCTCCCGTATTTGGCACATAGACATTTATAATTGTTAGCACTTCCTGATGGATAGACCCTGTAATTATATAATGCCGTTCTTCATCTCTTGTTACAACCTTTAATTTAAGGTTTAGTTTGTCTGATATAATATGGCTACTCCAGCTTTCTTTTGACTTCCAGTAGCATGATAGATAGTTCTCCATCCCTTCACTTTCAATCTGAAGGTGTCCTCAGGTCTAAAATGGGTCTCTTGTAGACAGCAAATAGATGGGTCTTGTTTTTTTTTTTTTTTTAATCCATTCTGAAACCTTATGTCTTTTGGTTGGAGCATTTAGTCCATTTACATTCAGTGTTATTATTGAAAGATATGGGTTTAGAGTCATTGTGATGTCTGTAGGTTTCGTGCTTATAGTGATGTCTCTGGTACTTTGTGGTCCTTGCAACATTTCGCTCACAGAATCTCCCTTAGGATCTCTTGCAGGGCTGGTTTAGTGGTGATGAATTCCTTCATTTTTTGTTTGTTTGGGAAGACCTTTATCTCTCCTTCTATTCTGACTGACAGACTTGCTGGATAAAGGATTCTTGGCTGCACATTTTTTTTTCTGTTCATCACATTGAAGATTTCCTGCCATTCCTTTCTGGCCTGCCAAGTTTCAGTAGATAAGTCTGTCACTAGTCTTATGGGTCTCCCTTTATATGTTAGAGCATGTTTATCCCTAGCTGCTTTCAGAATTCTCTCTTTATCCTTGTATTTTGCCAGTTTCACTATGATATGTCGTGCAGAAGATCGATTCAAGTTACGTCTGAAGGGAGTTCTCTGTGCCTCTTGGATTTCAATGCCTTTTTCCTTCCCCAGATCAGGGAAGTTCTCAGCTATGATTTGTTCAAGTACACCTTCAGCACCTTTCCCTCTCTCTTCCTTCTCCGGAATACCAATTATGTGTAGATTATTTCTCTTTAGTGCATCACCTAGTTCTCTAATTTTCCCCTCATACTCCTGGATTTTTTTTATCTTTTTCTCAGTTTCCTCTTTTTCCATAATTTTATCTTCTAATTCACCTATTCTCTCCTTTGCCTCTTCAAACCGTGCTATGGCTGCCTCCATTTTATTTTGCACCTCATTTATAGCATTTTTTAGCTCCTCATGACTATTTTTTAGTCCTTGATCTCTGTAGCAATAGATTCTCTGCTGTCCTCTATGCTTTTTTCAAGCCCAGCGATTAATTTTATGACTATTATTCTAAATTCATTTTCTGTTATATTGTTTAAATTGTTTTTGATCAATTCGTTAGCTGTCGCTACTTCCTGGAGTTTCTTTTGAGGAGATTTCTTCTGTTTCGTCATTTTGAATAGTCCCTGGAGTGGCATGGAACTTCGGGGCACTTCCCCTGTGCTGTCTGGAAAAACTTGTGTTGGTGGGCGGGGCCACAGTCAGACCCAATGTCTGCCCCCAGCCCACTGCTGGGGCCATAGTCCTACTGGTGTGTACCTTATCTTCCCCTCTCCCAGGGACAGGACTCACTGTGGAGTGGTGTGGCCCCTGTCTGGGCTACTTGCACACTGCTAGGCCTGTGGTGCTGCTTCGATGGGATCTGGCGTATTAGTTGAGGTGGATCTGCAAGGTGCACAGGGGCGGGAGGGGCAGACTCAGCTCGCTTTGTCTTCGGTGGTCCGCTTCGGGAGGGGCCCTTGGCACCGGGAGAGAGGCAGACCCATCAGAGGGATGGATCCGCAGAAGCACAGCGTTTGGTGTTTGCACGGCGCAAGCAAGCTCCCTGGCAGGAACTGGTTCCCTTTGGATTTTGAGTGGGGGATGGGCGAGGGAGATGGCGCTTCCCAGCGCCTTTGTTCCCCACCAAGCTGCGCCCTGTCGTCCAGGGCTCAACAACTCTCCCTCCCATTGTCCTCCAGACCTTCCGCTCTCAGAGTAGAGCTGTTGACTTATAACATTCCAGATGTTAAGTCCCGCTGGCTGTCAGAACACACTCTGTATGGCCCCTCTGCTTTTGCAAGCCAGACTCGGGGGCTCTGCCTTGCAGGGTGGGCTGGCTGCCCCTCCACCGCCCCGGCTCCCTTCCGCCAGCCTGTGTAGCGTGCACCGCCTCTCTGCCCTTCCTATCCTCTTCCGTGGGCCTCTCATCTATGCTTGGCTCTGGAGAGTCCGTTCTGCTAGACTTCTGGTGGTTTTCTGGGTTATTTAGGACAATGTGGGTGGAATCTAAGTGATCAGCAGGACTCGGTGAGCCCAGTGTCCTCCTATGCTGCCATCTTCCCTCACCGCAGGTGTTCTTTTTGCAACTTAAATACCAGCCCCTTACCAAATATATGACTTGTCAGTATTTCTCCCAGTCTGTGGGTTGTCTTTTTCATTTCCATTGCCTGCTCTTGGTTGTAAAGTTCACTTGAACCATTTGGCAATGTTGGTGGCACAAATTAACATACCTTTAGACTGAACACATAGAAGTGTGGAGTCTAGATCAAAATATACCTATTGGCTGCTAACCTGAGCACTCTGGAATGATGAAATTCAGTTTAGGGCACCAGAGTGTAGAAAGCATACCCCAGAAAATGAGAGAAAATCTTCCCGGGTTGAACAGGGATCTGAAAATCAGTCCATGTTTCATATGAGGAACAGAATAGGAAGCAGATTATATTTAGCACAGAATAAGGATTCTCCAGCTGGTAAAGGACACCTGCGTAATCCTCTGGAAAACAAACATAAAATAAATGGACATTTGTATCCAAAAGTCAAACAAGCTGTCTCAACAAGGATTAGGCTCCCATTAGTAAAATGTTCAATGAAGTAAAGCCATGTTGTGCCCTTGTGGTGGAAAGACTTCTTGCACTGGTAGAAAAGATTGGATGAGGCACCCTCCAAAATCTCTTCCACATCTAAGATTCTATTACTTAAAAAACCCCAATCAAGTGGCTGTTGATGGAGATAAGTTTTTAATTAATTTTACATTAGTAACATACTCACAAGGAAAATTTTAAGGTACAAAGGGAATACAGTGAAATATTAGATCTTGGGTTTTCCTCCCATCCTTGTGTCCCCGTCACTCACCCAGTATCCCTCTCCAGAGGAGCCAGAGATGTTCTTGTTGGTATGATTGTTTACCCAGAGACATTCTATATTTATGGAAGTATGTGTGACAATACATTTTCACACAAACAGTAGCATGTTACACACAATGTTTTGCATCTTGCATTTTCTACTTTAGTATCTATTTTGCAGGTTGTAGGTTCTACAAGTACAGAATGACTAATTCTAGTCTTATTAAAGGGCTATACGGAACCCCATATTTGGAACCACTATAAATTTAGCCAGACCTCTGTTGATGGATATTTATGCCATTTTCCATTTTTGTTATTGCAGACAATGCTGCCGCGGATATACTAATGCAGTCTTCATTTTGCATTTGTGAAAATAATTGTCTTTAGGATAAATTACTAATAGAGCTGCTGGGGTCATAAGGGTCTGCATTTTTGTTTTTGGTAGAGACTGCCAAATTTCTTTCCAGTGATGTGCCACCAATTTACTCTTTCACCCCAAATATTTGGGAATATCTATTGTCCCTTGTTCTTAACCCCTAACACAACATGGTGTTTTTATTTTTTATAAGAGACTCTTAAAAACTTAGAATAAACTGAGGGTTGATGGGGGGTAGGAGGGAGGGGAGTGTGGGTGATGGGTACTGAGGAGGGCACTTGTTTGGATGAGCACTGGGTGTTGTGTGGAAACCAATTTGACAATAAATTTCATATTAAAAAAAATTTTGCCCATATGATGGTTGTAAAATGGTATTCACTGTCACCTAATTTTCATTTCTCTTATGAGTGAGGTTGAATATTTATAGTAATCTTTAAAATTTTAGTTAAAGAGCCAGTTGTATAATTAAAAAAATATATAGATATATAGATATATAGATACATCTCCTAAGCTAGTTTGTGGTTATTTGCCTTTTCCTTAGTGAGTCATTTTTGAATATTATGCAGTTGAATTCAGTACTACTGGGTTTTTTTTAATGGCTTCTGAGATTTATTTCAACTTAGATTCCCCATTCCAGAATCATGTTAAATATTATCCTATATATTTTTTATTGCCTTTATGATTTTGTTTTTCACTTTCTGATCTTTGCACCATCTGGAAGTTATTTTAAGTGAAGGTAGATTCAAGTTGCTAATTTTTTTTCCAGATGGCTACCAAAGATGTTTTATTGAATACAGATAATAGACACATTTCATCATTCTGAGTACAATGATCATAAATTTTCACATAAATTATCATCTACAAAAGTAGTAAATAAAGAGTGGTAATAATAATAACAGCAACAATAAAAGAATAATGCTAGCTATACCTACACAGTGCTTACTATGTACCAAGCACATTTTACACAAATCCTACTAGATAATTATCCCTAATCCCAAGAAATGTCCAGATTCATTAAAATGATTGATGCAAGAAGCCAGATCCTTCCTGGACTCTGGGATGACCTGGTTAGAATATGAACGAAAACATAGAGAACAAAATGTCTCATCTTTACAGTGGAGCTGAGGAGAGCCCCAGGAATTAAAATAACGTATTTAAGTAGGTAAATGAATAAATACTAGTTCAGCTGGTATATGTTGAGTACAAGGCTTTGCACTAGGGACATGGGACAAAGACCATGTGATCAGTCAGTGCACCACAGTTCCAGCCCACGTGCCCAGTAGGGCAGACTCAGTGGGTATGTGTCACAGACACTCAGCGGGTACGTCCCACAGAAACTCGCCGGATACATGTCACAACAGCAGCACCAGCCGGCTCTGTTCTGATGGCCACACACATATTCTGATTGGCCACTGCCAGAGCTATACTGGTGCTAAATATTTGAATGGTACCACATTGCCAAGTGCTATGGTAATTCTTTACGTGCATTAGAAGTGCTCTAATATCTCCCTATACATTTTCTTCATAACATTTACCACAATTATATACTTGTGTATGATTAGATTGTATCTCTGCCACATTAAGACTGTAAATTCCCTAAAAGCTGGGACACATATGTTTGGCTCAATATTTTACCTCAGTGCCTAGCATCGAATAGGGTGCTGAATAGACATTTGTTAAGTAAATGGCTTCATAAATAGTTCTAGAAGGAAGCAGACCCGATTTCTAATTAACTCTTCCTGTGTGCACTTAGGCATGGATCGTAGTTCTCTATACTCTGTTTTCCTCACTTAAAAATGGACATCGTGGGTGCCTGGGGGGCTCAGGCAGTTAAGCGTCTGACTTCAGCTCAGGTCATGATCTCCGTGTTCCCGAGTTCGAGCCCCATGTCGGGCTCTGTGCTGACAGCTCATAGCCTGGATCCTATTCCAGATTCTGTGTCTCCCTCACTCTTCCCCTCCTCCACTCACATTTTTTCTCTCTCTCTCTCTCTCAAAAAAAAAAAAAAAAACATTAAAAAAAGGACATCGTAATAAATATTACCTAATAGGGTTGCTTTCAGAACTAAATGAAATGTTGTGTCATCACCAACCACCATATTGAGTTCTTATGATACACCCAGGTCCTCTCAACCCTAGGAAGACCTCCTTGGAGAATGTGGTCCATCCAGACACTCATCCTCAGACTATGTCAGAGCGTTCAGGCTTTCCCTTAAGCCTGTGACCCAAACTCCAACATCTGAAATCCACCAAGCACAGAGTCAGAAGAGAGCGACAGACCAAGTATTTCTTTTATGTATGTGTTCTGATTTTGCCTAAGGTGTTTGTCTGAGACTTTAAAACCACAGAGACAGGCACGTGCTGTAGATAGTAAACAGAGAAGGAAGCGCAATACCTGTCAAGCAACTATAAACAACTTTGATGACAAGCCGTTTGTTCTTCCCTGAAGGTTTGTCATTAATATTGTGCAAAACTAAAGGGGCAGTGCAAGGCATCTATCATGCGTCTGCACCTGAAATGCCCCGAGGCTCCCCATGCTGGTTTGCTTTCCGTTTACTTTTTCCAGTATGAACTTGACACTCTATCCAGAAGGGCTTTAACACCTGTGCGGAACCTATCTGCTCTCAGGATGACAATTCGACAGAGTTTAAGAGGTCTTTGGACAAAGCTATAACATACTTTTGGGGACAAAATGCTCACGGGAGATCATAAAACAACTGAACTCACGGTACATCCCTCCAGTTGCCGTCACTACCCAAAGCCCTGCCTCCCAGAATAATGCACCTTAAAAATGTTCTTCGAACTCCCTGCCTGAATGCATTTTGGAAGGTAGTCGGTGAAGAGCTCACATATCTGAACTCACTTAAATGCCTCATCTGTCCAGGGAGCTCTTTGCCACATCTTGTGACTAAAATCTGTTGGTTCATTCATTCCACAAGTATTTGTTAAACGGCATTTCTATGAAAAAGTAATCTACTAAGTGAAGATTTGATGAATAAGACACAGTCCCTTCCCTTAAGGGGTATATAATCTAATGAAGATGACAGTTCAGTGATAACAGTGGAGGTGCTGTTTTTAAAAGTTTTTAAGTGCTCACATGAGTCACCCAGACTTTGAATTTGATCCATGTATCACGCAGCCGTTCGCTGAGTGTCTACAATACATCCAAAGCACTAAAAGGAGACACTAGGGAATCTCCTAGAAGAAGCGGCAGCACTCCTGACCCCAGGAAGCCTCTTCACTTAGCATCTATATTTGGGAAATGTGTGTGTGTGTGTCCAGTCCAGTTCTTCCTTCTCGGTTTCAGGCGGATGTATTCAACCGCCCCTTGGACATCTCCACATGGTGTTCTAGGAGCTCATCCACCGGCAGATTCCAGATGGAATTCATTATCCTCTGCCTGGTTCATGGGCCCTCTGCCTACCCAGGGACCCTCGCCAGAAACTTGGAGTGGAGCCTGGGTTTCTGTCTCCTCTTAGTCCCCCCACAAGTAATCACTCAGAACACCTGTCAGTTTTACCATCTGCATTTTTCTTGTTTCTTTCCTTCTGCTCTCCCCTGCCACTGCCTTCACTCCTGTCCCCATCATCTCGAACCTGGACAATCACCAGTCTCCTGGTCTCCCTGGCTCCAGTCAACACTTCCTCTAACTCATTCTCTTCACTACTGAAATGATGGCCCCCAGTGCAAGGGTTACCGTGACCCCTCACGGCCCCCAAACCTTCTGATGACTCCCAAGTCCAGAGGATAAAGTCCAAACTGGGCCATTTGATATGCGCACAAAGCCTTTGTCACCACCACTCCTACCTACCTCTGCGTCCTAATGTCAAATTTAAATGCAGTTGCCCGAACACCGTGCTGTTTCGTCCCTGTCTCTCAAGTGGTGCTCGTTCTGCCTGGAGTTTTCATTTTCTTCCCGTTCTCTAAAGCCTCATTATGTTCAAAGACTCTGTTCAGACCTCCTCCAACTTGCCTGAACCGTGGTTGATGGCACCCCCCCCAATCACACTGGTGAATCCACTTTCTCACCGGATGGCCATTTGTGTCTGTCGGTCCCACGTTCTAAACTCTAAGTGCCTTGAAACTGCACCTTTTATATAATTCAAATCCATCAAGCTCTCTCTCTGCCTCCCACCACTACCCTTGCCAGGCCACCATCACCTCTCCCCAGAACTAGGGCAATGGATTCCTGACGAACTAGGTTCTCTGCTTCCAGTGTGTCCTTGCTCTGCATTTGGAGTGCCTTTTTTAAAGTGTGTGTGTGGGTGTGTATACATATATGTATACGTATGTATGTACACACACACACACACGCACACACACATCCTTCACGTCTTAACATGTGTTAGCGCCTCCATATGTCCTTAGGATAAAGATCTGAATCTTCAGCATGGTCCTCATGCTCCTGAAGACCTCCCTGGCCTTCTTTGTGCATTTGCTCCTCCCCTCTCCCTCTCTCTCCTTCTGCCAAACCAGCTGCATCCAGTCCCTGTATCCTAACATTAAACACAAAGAGGGACTGAGATTTTCTACTGAAGGAAATAAAGTCAGTACAGATTTCCGATCATGTGGGTATCATGATGCAAGTATACCAGAAATACGAAGAGAGCCAGATCTATATGAATCAACTGGATGAATCCTGCGTGACCGGTCGGAAAATTGGTGCAAAAATCCGGGTGTCACTTGTGTGCTGCTGGTGCACACAAAAGAGACAGTAAGAGACAGGAGACATTTCGGAGAAAAGGTCTAGAGGACTGGGCGCCTGATAGGTCGTGAAGGATGACGCTTGGTTTTCCTGACTCAGAGGGAACAAGCAGAACGGGGTGTTGGTTTAGAGGTTAAGACAAAGAGTTCTGCTGGACACTCGTTAGGTCAAACGGAGGGACCCCTGAGCAAAGGAAATATTCCTACGGAAGCATAGACTGCATAGCAACACAGATCTGGAAGCATCCACGTAACACAGGGAGGGGCAGACGCTTGAGTGGATCTGCTCTTCTGGGAAGACTGAAGAAAGCAGAGGCCGGAAGGTCCAAACAGAGCCTGAGCCAGCACCCAGAGCAACGAAATGAGTCAAGAGGCAAAAAGGAAGCATCAGCAGAGAGGCAGTCAGAGACGGGAATGTGTGGTGTCTTGGAAATCAGAACAGAGGAGGCTTCAAGAAGGAGCAGGTGGTCAGTGGTACGAAGGGGAGGTCATGCAAGGTCACGGAAAACCAAAGACCAAGACAGTGCTTCTTGGTTTAGTAAAAAAGACTACCGCTCTTGACTTTTGAGAGGACTTCCCAAGAAGGTAAGTAGGAGCAAAACCCAGAGGAGAGAGTGCTAAGGAACAGGTTCCTATTAGCTCCTGGAAACAAAACCGGTTTTGTGATCAGTTTAATTCACATATTTCGAGAAGCTGAGAAGGCGGACCACTTTTCACTGACCGGGCGTCCTGAATCACCTCTTTGTGTTCAAGAATAGGCTGCCGTATTTTGCAAGCAGACATCCAAGACCACACTACACAATTCTCTTGAAACCTCTCAGGCTGGGGGAGCTGTGGAAAATCCCAGGATGAGGTGTTTTCAGACGCTTTCCTCATCTTCCATTTCTGCTTATTCAGAAGAATATCTGCAGGCAGTTGTTCTTTGAAATGATGTCTGCGCTCTGTCGTTGCAACATGCAAAACAGGCAGCTGGCTGCATTCTTCCTGTTGATGTTTTCTCTTAAGTCAGACCATAGTCCATGTCCCCAGCGGTCTTCACAGGCTTCCTCACGTTTTAGAAGACACCTAAACTCGTACCCTTCGTTCTCAGCCTCAGAAATACCTCTCTCTGAGCTTTCACTCAAGGAGCTCAAGTGGCTGTATCCAAAAAGTCTTTAAATAATCACTTTAATTCACCCCTCGGTGAATTTCAACGTGTGCCAAACATTATCCTAGTTTCTGGAAAGACAAACGAGTTCCCGGCCTCAAAGAGTTCACACGTGGGGATAACGTGTGCCCTTTCCTCCCACAGGAGAAGTGTGAATTCCAAGAGCAGACAGACAGACGCATCACGAGTCCCAGCCCAGCGCCCCCCAGGAGAGCGAGGGAGGGGGACCTCGCTGGCTCCCTGGTGCCCAGCATTGCCCTTCCCGGAAAATTACTTTGTCATCACAATCCCTGAGTGGGGTGTGAACCCGGGTAGAGAGCCAAGGGCTCCGTGAGAACAAACATGATTTCGCTGGACTAGGCACACGGCTTACACTTGGCGCATTTCCCTTCGGAGTAGATGCGAATGATCGTTCTCCTCTGCTGACTAGGAACCTGATTACAAAGTGCTGTAAACCGTGCAGGGAATGAAGATTATTAAAGGGACTGGAGGCACCTGAAAGGTCTTGATCTAAATGCGCAAGTGTATTCCTGCTTTTAAATGGAGTAACTCAGCTCAGTCACAGCGACTTGCTTGTCCCCGCCTCCTGAGAAGAAGTGTCAAGCTGAGGAAATCTGCCCGGTCAACAAAGCGTTTAAGATGTCTCACGTGTTCAACCCAAGCCCAGAAGGTTGCCGGAAGGATCGTCCAGGACCTGACCCTACTGTGGATCCCACTTGATCCTTAATATTTAGAGTTGATCGTTGTGTGGTATCTGTGCAGATGGGTTTTCTGCTGCCTGTATCCCTTCTTCCGCTGAAATATGAATTTAGCCCTTTGGTATTCTATCAGTGACCGTGATGATGTCACGGCAAATTTCTAAATGTGTGCTTGTTTGGTACCGGTAATGTTTTCTTAAGGTTAAACTTCATTTCTCCAGTCATTATTTTAATGTACTGGCCTTTTGCCTCTTTATTCTTTATGCCTGGAAATTTCTCCTATTTTTCCGCTCTCGATTAGAAGGCACCACACACACCACAGGCTGTAGACAGTGCCGGCCTGGAGAGAGATTAGGTCCCACCTTCTTGGTAGAAGAATTCTTGAAAATTGAAGGTTCATTAGGAGTTCCCTAAAGTGAAACAGTGAATTCATCTGGGGCCACGTTGCTTTTCTTTACATCCTGTTAGTTTAAACAGATGCAGACTAATTACCCTCCAAGTGCTCCACGTGTGTTTATTGGGCCAGCTGTTAGAGCGGCTTTCTAGCAGGTGCTAATGATTCCAACCAGTCCACGAACTTGTTTCAGCTTTAAAGTTTAGCCTTTACAGTGAGGTTATAAGCTTCTCGAGGACAAGAGTTCTTTTTAAATGCTCTCCTCCTGCTGAGTAACTAGCAGGAATCAGGACATTTAGAGTCATAGAATCGGGGAACCAAGAGGACGTTATACACGATGTAGGGCAGCGCTGGCCAATAGAAATACAGGGGGATCCATAACGAGGGCCATGCGTGTAATTCTAAGTTATCTAGTTTTCACTTTTTTTTTTATTAACTTTTTTTTTTTATTCATTTTTGAGACACAGAGAGACAGAGCATGAACAGGGGAGGGTCAGAGAGAGGGAGACACAGAATCTGAAACAGGCTCCAGGCTCTGAGCTGTCAGCACAGAGCCCGACGTGGGGCTCGAACTCACGGACCGCGAGATCATGACCTGAGCCGAAGTCAGCCACTCAACCAACTGAGCCACCCAGGCGCCCCTAGTTTTCACTTTTAAAAAGCAAAAAAAAAATGTGGGGGGCACCTGGGTGGCTCAGTCAGTTAAGCGTCTGACTCTTGATTTAGGCTTGGGTCCTGATCTCACAGTTGGTGAGTTCGAGCCTTGTGTTGGGCTCTGTGATGACAGCATGGAGCCTGCTTGGGATTCTCTCTCTCCTTCTTTCTCTCTCTCTCTGCCCCTCCCTTGCTTGGGCATGCTCTCTCTCTCTCTCCGTCAAAATAACTAACTAACTAAATAAATAAATAATAAAAATGAATAAAGAAAAAGGAAAAGGAAAAAAGAGTGACATTAATCTTGATAACACATTTCATTCAATATCGCTAAAATGTTGTCATTTGAACATATATTCAGTACAAACTATGAATAAGAGATTTTACACTTTTTCACGCAAATCTTCAAATTCCGGCATGTGTTCACAGGTGAGCAAGCAGATGCAGAGGGGTGAGGCGGTCAGCCAGCTGAGGAACCAGAGCGACACTTGAGAGAAAGAGCTTTCACAACTTGGAATTGCAGGATTTCCCCTCCTGGGAAAGTGGTGATGACTTTTCCCACTTACGAAGCCCACGGGACGCCCCTCCCATCCCCCCCCCCCCCACCTCCAGGTACCTCAACCCCGGGGTCTGGGTACTGATGATGAAGTCACCGCCTTCAAGTGCGGACAAGCAACGAGCTCCCGGGCACTGATGGTGAGATCCCCGCTCCGCCCACAAATGACACAGCACCCCCGTTTACGGGGTTCCCCTGACCATTGTGCAGGCGAGCATTCTTAGACTCATGAACTGCTTTCCGAGGGAAGAACACTTTCTAAGGGCTCTCCACATGAAGGGCTCTCTTGCCCCCTGAAGATAACTCCCTTTCTCACAATTTGGAACTTATTCCTCACAGGGGCTGTGGACAGGGAGCTCCTGTCCGGGGCAGAAGAAGTGTAGGGGAAGACTCATTGCAGGCTGGACCCTGTGTCCAGCACCGACGACATCGAGGGAGAGTAAGGGTCCGGCCACGCTTGATGGCGTGGTGAGTGGAGAGGGTCTGGGCACTCGAAGCCGGGTAAGAAAGGAAGGACCACTGGGAACTGAGAAAAGCAAAAACTGCAATTAGTGGGATTCGCTTTCTGCAGAAACCTTTCCAGAAAGCAATTGATAAGTATATTGCCAGTAAAATTAAGATTTAAATGTAACTGAGAGACTCTGCATTCAAAAATGGGAACAGACCATAGGGAATGGGGAATTTTCAGGACAGATCACCCCGACGAGTGAGGAGGAAGCTGAAGAGTTAAGAATCTGTCCACACGATTGCTGTTTCTCTGGCAGCTTGGCCCGGACTTACAGAGTCCCTGGAGCAAAAGGCACAACAAATCAGGTTACCCCCTTGATGCACACCCCTGCCCACATGCACAGGATGTGTCCACACTCCCAGCTGCCTTTCCCGAAGCTTTCACATTCTACGTTCACCAAAGTGAGCCCGGTTCGGAGACCACTACTTGGCAGCCTCCCCTGAGGCCCCCAGGACACGGGAAGGACTCGGCCCCTCGTGGCCCCATGACCTCCTCTTGCAGCTACGTTAGCACAGTGGACTCCCCCTCCTCTCTGGCCATGGGTGAGACTCGACGGGTGAGGTTTTATTAAAACATTTTTTTTTTAACGTTTATTTATTTTTGAGACAGAGAGAGACAGAGCATGAATGGGGGAGGGTCAGAGAGAGGGAGACACAGAATTGAAACAGGCTCCAGGCTCTGAGCTGTCAGCACAGAGCCCGACGTGGGGCTCGAACTCACGGACCGCGAGATCGTGACCTGAGCCGAAGTTGGCGCTCAACCGACTGAGCCACCCAGGCACCCCACGATGGGTGAGGTTTTAAGAATTATTCAGGCAAGGTCTCCTGGAACAACTCAAATACAAGCTCCAGGGGTAGAGCCTGCCCTGTCATTGGTATTTTGCTGATGACAGAGAGACTGCATCGAACCCTGCATCCTGAACACTGAGACACGGAGACCCACCCCCGGGCACCCACGTCTCAATGCTGCCCTCAGCCCTGGGCAACCTGTCGGTCAGGCTGATTCCCAGAGGAGGGGCCTACGGGCAGTGACACCCGAAGGGGAGGAGGGCAGGACGAGGCAGAGGAAGGAGAAACTGGCGGCCGGCCTCCTCCTTCCACCTGTCAACTCTGTTCTCACGGAGTCCGCTCTGCTTCTAAGGGCGTCGCTGGTAAGAAGAAATGCAGAGCCAAGAACTGCCCAGTACTTAAGCGGAGGGTCTAGTGTGGAAGCTGGGCACACGAAGTTACTAACTTACGAATGAGGAAACAACGTGAGGAAACAGACAACGCAGACAGAAACTTGAAAAGAATATCATAATGAGCACATGAAAGGGCTCTGCCATTTGGGAGTGGTGACTCTCACGTCCAGGAAACACGGAGTGGATGCTACGGAAAAAAAGGGAGCATTCAGAAAAAAGACCAGGAGGAGATCAAAATATACTAACGTTGAGATTTAAGTCAATAGGCGTACTGAGAGAGGAAATTTGACGGCTTTTCCTAGGGAAGAGAAGAGCAATAGAAGATCACAAAGATAAGAAAAATCGCAAGATCCATCCAGGAGATGACAACCAGCTAATGGCAGTTCTAGGGATATCAAACCACGGAGGAGAGAGTCCTCAGGGAAATAATACAGGGGAATGTTCCAGAACAGAAGGGTATGAATACACCAAGCATAGAGATGACATGGGACCCTGGGAGCAGGGGCCCTAACATGGGGGGCAGGGGGGGACACCCCAGAATTATGACTGCACACGTGACCATAGTGGGCCATGGGAGTGACTCCAGGGGGGTGTCCCCGGGAACAAACATGCTCCTGAGAACTTACCTGGTGTGTTTGACTTAAAAACATTTTGGGGCTCTGCCAGATGGTTCTGGATAGATTAGTGGTTAGTACATAAAAAGTTAAGAAGACGTAAAAGTGAAGCAATTTTGTTTTTGCCTGCAAAGATAAAAAAAAAACTTGTACAATATCAGGACATAATCATAATCATAGTCCATTACGGGGCTCAGCTGTGCACAATTTGTGGGTGGTCCAAATGTACGCACGTCTCAGTGACTCCACCAGAATGACAACCCCACTGTGTTGCGGGGGGGCGGGGGGTGGGTGGCCTGAGCTGCACGTTGGAACCATGCAGGGAACTCTCCGCCCCAGACCTCTGAGCTCATTGCTCAGAGACACAGTCTGGGCCTTGACAACCTAGAAAGGCCCTCAGCTGGTTGCAAGGTACTGCATTAGGTCGACCGGGTTGGGGGAGGAAAAGGGGAGACAGAGCGTGGCACGAGGGCCCTCAATTCTAACTGGTGGACTATCCAACGTGACAAGTCTTGGTACAGACAGAATCTGACCCCACGATTGTACGGATTGGCTCCGCTCACTTTGCCCCAACCCCAGCCCTGGGATCCTGCCTTTGTGGACGATCGTGATATTTTCATCATGGATTTTTGGCATCACTTGAAGTTTTAAAATATTTCGTTAAAATATTATTTATCTTGATTACTAAGTTTTGGGTCTGAAGCCAGGGTCACACATGTCCTACCTGGATTCTGGCCCTTGTAGGGTATAACGTTGAAAAATTAAGTGCTTCTAGAATAAATTTACTACTTAGAAAAAAAAAAAAGATGGGACAACCAGGGGAAACCGTTAGAGGCATTAAACACCGCTGCCTCTTGGAAGCAGGAGTCAGAGGTGGGGAGCGGCACAGCTGGGGACCACGTTTTCTGTGTTGACAAGCCTTCAGGCACCATTTGAGCTTTGAGCCCGAATGTATGTATGACTGTAACAGGCTCTTAAACACAGAGAACAAACTGAGGGTTGATGGGGAGGCGGGGGCGGGGTGGGGAAAATGGGGGATGGGCATTGAGGAGGGCACTTGCTGGGATGAGCACTGGGTGTTGAAGGTAAGCGGTGAACCACGGGAATCTACCCCCAAAACCAAGAGCACCCTTGACACACTATATGTTAGCCAATTTGATAATAAATTATATTAAACAATAAATTAAAAAAATAAATAAATAAAATGAAAGAGACGTATATCAGCCAATTCTTTCTGTGGGCCACATGCCCGCTGATTTTAGACCTACCGTGCTTTGACACAAGAGGAAACTGAGGCACAGAGAAGCGGTTTCCCCAAGATCCCGGCCGGCCATCAAGAACCAAGACCACATATGAATTTCTGGTTTGTCTTTCCTTCTGCCCGAACAAACTTTCTTCTTCAGTCGCAACAACAAAAACCCTGTCCGACCCCCACCGCTACAGTCACTCCCCTATACGTGTGTCCTTAACTCAGGACTCTGTGGCTCGTCTCCCGCAGGTCAGGGCTGTTTCAAGACCTTGGAAATCCTGGGCATTCAGACTCTCAGGGTCCCGTCCACATCATGGGAGACACATAAAAATGTACCCGCAGCTCCATAAAATACTATTTATTTTCATGTACAAAGGGTTTTTTGAAATGTTCTTGTGAAATTACTTGGCTTGGAGCAACACGTTTGGGCCAGTTAAGAGCTCTCGGGAATAACTTTGCACTCTGTGTGACTCTTGCACAGGGAGAAAACCCACCCATTAATTGCTCTGGAGAGCAGTGAGGTGCTCCCGCTCTTTGTTCCGTGATGAATCCAATGGACACAGCGGGCAACTTGTAGACGTTTGCACTACGCAGATCAACTTCTGGTTTCGCAGTTTTCCATGTCTCAGAGACCATCCCTTCCTTTCCAATCCTCAGGACTTTTCGCGGGTCTCAGAGCAGATGCTCCACATTTTCCACGGTGTCCAAGAGGTTGAGTCATCCTGCGGGCCGTGCAATAACCTTCTCCCGGCCACCGTCTGAAGGGATTTCCCAGCCTTCTCCCCCTGGCCGGAGTCATCAGATTCCTTCCTGACACACCCCACGAGCAATGTCCTCACACACCTGGCTTCGGCTGGCTCTGCAGCGTCAGCACGGACCCTCCCTGTGGCCCTCCCACCTGCTGGTTTGTTTTCCGCTGAAAGGCCAGGCTAGGTCTCTCCCACTTATCTGGGTGGGCACGTCCCGCTATTTGGGCTGTCCTCTCTCCTCCCCACTGACTGCTTCCCCGTTACTCCAATCTCATTTGTGAAACTGCTCATTGGTTTTTACTCTAAATGTTCGTGTTGCCTTCGCATAATGTCTGTTATACTACTTAAGTTATCACACTGTCGTGTTCCTGTGGTGGCACGTCCGTCTTGTCTGATAATGCCAGCCAGGCAAGAATCACGACCATCGCATGTCCCCGGCGCCTAGGAAAATGCTTGGCCCCCAGGAAGTGCACGATGGACGTGTCTAAACGAGTGTGCACAGCAGACCGAAGCTCCCTGACCGGTGGTGGTAACCGGCTAGGACTCTGTCCCAAACACCACGGTTTTACTGCAATGGAAACAAACTGAACTCGGGTGAAAACCTCTTTGTGTTGCCGTCCGCTGGTTAAGTGACTCTAAAAAAACCTTAGTTTTCCCAGCATTTCCGTACAATTAAGATCACGTTGCCAAGCTGCCTCCTTTGTGGAGGTGCCAAGGGACTCCAGGGACTCTTGCACAAACACACCTTCGTGAAGCCCCACGTGCTCCCCAAATGTGAGGTCGGCTCATGACCATGCCGGTCACATGGCGTCCCTGTCGGTGGTGACCGCAGGGAGGGGCATCTGGAACTTGTCTCTCTCCCTCGGCAGCAGGGGCAGGACGGCCCCCCTTGACGCGAGGGTCTGAGGATCAGGGCACAGGAAACCCAGAACCCTTAAAGCGTATCAGCGTTCATTCCAGACTAATGAAATCCTGACAGAGGAGTCAGGAAAGAGATTCTGCCATGATCTCCGAAGAAGAATCAGCACCAAGCTCCGCTGGCAGGAACCACACGGCCCGCAGGGAAAGCTTGCGTGTCCTTGCCCCCCGCCCCATCCAGGCCCCGGGTCCTCAGCGGGGAAAGGATGCTGGCCTGGTGACCCCTCTCTCCCTTCCAGTGGCAGCTGTGTGTCCCCAGTGGCCGCAGACTCACAGTCCTGCCCGGCACTGCCTGATGTTCCCAGGAACCAGCAGGGCATGAAGTGGTTTCATGCTCAGTTAAGAAATATAAAGATGGGTCTGCTCATCGTGGCCGGGAAAGCACATCACTTGTGACACAGAGAGAAGACAGAGGGTGAGAAGTGGGGCCAGAGCAGCGAGTCTGAATCGCCACACCCAAACCGATTTTCCTCTCTGATGTTGGACGCCAAGTGGTTTGAGAGAGAGTTACATAAGGATGTGTCACTCCCTCATGCCCTGGCCACCTCTCCTGGACCACCAGGAAGGTGGATAGAACATGCTCAATCCTGCCGGAGCCCCTGGTAAGTCACTTACCTCTTCAAGGGCTCTCTTTCCAGGTGAACGGGACAGTGGGGACATTCGTCCCCCAATGAGGTGAAAAGCTGGGACAAAGATCATGAACAGCCGTGCCATCGGGACGTGAACAGACATTGTGTTCGTTCATCGAACAAACATGTATTTATTGTGCCAGGCATTATTCTAGTTGCCGAAGATATGGGAATTTAAAAAAAGAAAGAAAAAAGAAAAAGCACCAGGCAGATATCCCTGCCCTCTTGGAGCTTCAGGCCCTGTTACAAAGACCACGATAAGGGAAGGACACAGCAGGACAGGCGGTGACTACCGCACAATGAAAGGGCAGGGCCACGGAGGGTCCAAGGAGGGGAGGACTGCAGTCGAGTACCTGTAGGAGAAGGGCTGAGCCGGGCTGTGGGGAGAGAGCCTTCCAGCAGAGACGGGCAAGCACCGGGCCGCGGGGCACCTCGGGAGCATCGGGGTGTCTGGAGGGCTGGGCACAGGGTAGTGGGAACTGGGGCCAGAGGTTCAACAGAGGGCAGGCTGCGTAGGGCTCTGCGGGGCTTTGGTTTTTACTCAGGGCAGGAGAGGAGCGATTGGAGGAATCTGAGCAGAGGAATAACTAAGCCAACTTAGGGTTGGAAGGAATTCTCGTGGGTGTGGAGAACAACTACTGGAAAGGAAACCTTGAAGCAGAGAGCTGGGTTGAGAGGCTACTGCAGTAAGGCAAGGGGCTGGCAGCTGGGGTCGGGGTGACAGCACCACCCCGGGGGACCGCGGTCAGATTCCCTATGTGTAAAACGAAAGGGATTTGCTTTCGTAAAACGATCGGATGCAGGGTCTGAGAGAAAAAGATGAGTCAAGAGGAACTTGAAGGTTTTCTGGCTTAGATACATAGGAGGGTGGGGTTGGCGTTTACCAAATGGGGAAGATGAGGTTTCCCCAGCAGGGAAAGGAGGTTTGAAGAGGAAGATCGGAGGTGACTGAGTCTAAGATGCTGGCTATACAAATAGGGAGCTGAAAAGGCAGCCAGATATACACTCCTGGAGTTTAGAAACAAGGGTGTCAGAACTAGAAATGTCCGTTTCTAGTTTGTGTGCAGATGGCGTACAGTGTGATGTGGCTGGAGGGGCGATGAAGGGAGGGAGAGGAGTGGAGGTCTGAGCACGGGAATATGGGGCATTCAGATATTTGGTGGCCAGCAAGATAAGGAAGGGCCTGCAGGGGAGCCCAAGAGAGAGAGATGGATGAGGTGGGGGAAAAACCAGGAGACCACAATGTCTGGGAAGCCCAGTGAAGGAAAAAAGTGTCTTTCAAGGTAGTCACCTTGGCCCAATGCTGTTGATAAGCCACAATGAGGAGGGAGAAGTGATCACTGGATTTGGCAATGTGGTGGGCATGAGTAATGCAGACAAGCAATTTCAATGTAAACCTGATTAATGCAGCTGTGAGAGGGATGGAAGAGGGGGGAGTTGAGACAGCTGGTATAGGTCACCCAGGGAATTTTTCAGAAAAGAGAACTGGGAAATGGCTGCATAGGAAATGGTCAAGAGAGTGTTGTATTTTTGAGGTGGGAGACTACACAGCCTGTTTGCCTTCTGATATGAATATTTAAGGAGGAGGAGGAGAAAGGTGAAAGAAAGATAAAAAGGGAGAGAGAGGAAGAGAGGGAAAGGGAGAAGGAGAGAGAGAGAAGAAGGAAGGAAGGGAGGGGGTAGGAAGGGAAGGAAGAAAGGAAGGAAGGGGAGAAGGGAAGCAAGGAGGGAGGGAGGAAGGGTGGGAAGGAGGGTGGAAGGAAGGAAGGAAGGAAAGAAGGAAGGAAGGAAGGAAGGAAGGAAGGAAGGAAGGAAGGAAGGAAAAAATGAATGAAGGAGGGAGGGGGGAGGGAGGAAGGAAGGGAAGAAGGAGGGAGGGAGGGAGGGAGGAAGGAAGGGGAGAGTCGCACAGGAAGAAAAAGGAGGATGGGATGGCAGGGGAAGGACTGAGGAGAAGAGAGAGAGGCAGAGGGAGAGGGAGAAGGACTAAAAACTAATGTTCGCTGAAAAGGAAAAAGAGAGAGAAGATGCAAATATCCAAAATCAGAAATGAAAGAGGGGACATTACAACCAATCAGCAGAAATAAAAAGGACTGTAAGAGAATCTATGAACAACTGTAAACCAACACATTAGATAACCTAGATGAGATGAGTAGATCCCTAGAAACACACAGATTACCTAAACTGATTCAAGAAGAAATAGAAAATCTCAACAGACCTATAACAAGTAAGGAAGCTGAATCAGTAATCAAAAGGCTTCAACAAACAAAAGTCCAAAACCAGACAGCTTCACTGGTGAATTCTACCAAACATTTAAAGGAGAGTTAACAGCAATCCGTCTCAAACTCTTCCAAAGAGTAAACTCATTCTATGAAGCTGGCATTACCCTGGTGCCAAAACCAGACAAAGACATCACAAGAAAACAAAATTACAGATCAACCTTCTGAATATAGTTGCCAAGATCTTCAACAAAGTATTAGGAAAGTGAACCCAACAGCATATGAAAAGGATTATGCACGATGGGCAAGTGTAATTTATCCCAGGAATGCAAAGTGGTTCAATTTAAGAAAATCAACGAATGTAATATATCCTATCAATAGAAAAAGGGGAAAACCACATAATCATCAGGGTTGACAAAGAAATGTCATTTGACCAAATCCAACAGCTTTTATGCTAAAAACTCTCAGAAAACTAAGAATAGAAATAAACTAGGAATAGAATAGACCTTCTTCAACATGATAAAAGATATTTGTGAAAAGCCCACATCTAACATCAAACTCAATGGTGAGTTACTGAAAGTTTTTCTTCTCTAAGTTCAGGAACAAAACAAGGATTCCCACTTTCACCACTGCTACTCAACATTGTACTGGAAGTTGGAGCCAGAGCAAGTCAGGAAGAAGTAAAATTATTTCTACTTACAGATAAAATGATCTCCTGTATAAAAAATCCCAAAGAATCCACAAGAAAACTACTTGAGCTAATAAATGAAATCAGGAGTTTCAGGGTACAAGATCAACACACACAAAAAATCAGTTGTGATTCTATATGCCATTAATGAAGGATCTGCAAAAGAATTAAGAAAGCAGTTCCATTTACAATCACATCTGAAAGAATAAAATACCTAGGAATAAATTTAACCCAACAGATAAAATAGTTATACACTGAAAACTATACTGAAAGAAAGAAGATCTAAATAAATGAAAAGACACCCTATGTTCACGGATATAAAAGTTAATGTTGTTAAGTTAATGTCAGTACTACCCAAAAATTTCAATTCAATTTTTATCAAAATTCCAACAGCCTGTTTTGCAGAAATGGAAAAGTCAATCCTTAAATTCTTATGGAATTTCAAATAATTCCAAATGGCTAAAACAATCTTGATAAAGAATAAAGTTGGAGTCCTCAAACTTCCCAATCTCAAAACTTGTTACAAAGCTACAGGAATCAAAATAGTGTGATCCTGGCATAGGGACAGATATGTACATCAATGAAATAGACTTGAAAGTCCAGAATTAAACCTATACATCTATGATCAACTGATTTTTGGTGAGACTGCCAAATCTCTTCATTGGGGCAAGAACACTCTCCTTAACAGACAGCCCTAGGACAACTAGAAGTCCATGTGCAATAAAGAAAGAAAAGAAAAGAAAAGAAAAAAAAAGGAAAGAAAAGAAAAGAAAATTAGATAAGAATGAAAGAAAGTTGGACCCATAACTCACATCATATACAAAAATTAACTTGAAACAGATCAATGACCTAAAAATTCCTAAAACTCTTAGAAATAAACAAAAGGGTAAATCTTCAAGACCTAGAATTCAGCAATGGATTCCTAGATATGACACGAGAAGCAGCAGCAACAAAAGAAAAAAATTGAACTTCATCAAAATTAAAAACTTTGTGCACCCGGGGCATTATCAAGAAGGTGAAAAGACAACCTCCAGAACGGGAGAAAATATTTACAAATCACATATATGCTAAGGGTTTCATGTCGCAAATATATAAATAGCTACATGACTCAACAACAAAGACAATTCAGCTCAAAAATGGGAATCAAGTCCAAATAGACATTTCTCTAAGGAAGATAGACAAATGGGACATAAGCACATGAAAAGATGTTCAACATCATTAGTCATTAGGGAAATGCAATCAAAACCACAATGAGATACCACTTCATACCTATGAAAATGGCTGTAATCAATAAAGCAACGAGTGTTTGTTAGAATATGGAGAAACTGGAATCCTCATGCACTGCTGGTGGGAATGCAAAATGGTGCAGCCACTGTGGAAAACAGTTTGGTGGTGCCTCAAAAAGCAAAACATAGAATTACCATTAGACCCAACCATGCCACCCTTGGGTATCTACCAAGTAGCATTGAAAACAGGGACTCAAATAGATGCTTGTACACCAATGGTCACTGAAGCATTGTTCACAATAGACAAAAGGTTGAAACCACCACAATGTCCACCAACAAATGAATGAATAAACAAAGTGTGGCATATACATCCAATGGAATATTATTCAGCCATAAAAAGGAATGAAGTTCTGATAAATGCTATAACATGAATGAACACTGAAGACATGCTAAGTGAAATAAGCAAGACACAAAAGACCAGATACTGTATGATTCCTTTTATAAGAATCATCTAGAACAGATGTCAAGTTCACAGAGACAGAAAATAGATTAGAGGTTACCAGGGGCTGAGGGCTGAGGAGAATGAAGAGCTATTGCTTCATGGTGATAGAGTCTGTTTGGGATGATAAAAAAAACCATGGAAAGAGATAATGGTGATGCTTGCACAACCTTGTGGATATTAATGCCACTGAAATGAATGGTTTACTCAAATGGCTAATTTTGTTTCATACATTGAATTTTTTAAATATGAAATTTATTGTCACATTGGTTTTCATACAACACCCAATGCTCATCCCAACAGGTGCCCTCCTCAGTGTCCATCACCCACTTTCCTCTCTTCCCCACCCCCATCAACCCTCGGTTTATTCTCAGTTTTTAAGAGTCTCTTACGGTTTGCCTCCTTCCCTCTCTGTAACTTTTTTCCCCCTTCCCCTCCCCCATGGCCTTCTGTTAAGTTTCTCAGGATCCACATAAGAGTGAAAACATATGGTATCTGTGTTTCTCTGTATGACTTATCTCACTTAGCATAACACTCTCCAGTTCCATCCACGTTGCTACAAAAGGCCATATTTCATTCTTTATCGTTGCCAAATAGTATTCCATTGTATATATAAACCACAACTTCTTTCTCCATTCATCAGTTGATGGACATTTAGGCTCTTCCCATAACTTGGCTATTGTTGAAACTGCTGCTATAAACATTGGGATATAAGTGCCCCTATGCATCGGCACTCCTGTATCCCTTGGGTAAATTCCTAGCAGTGCTATTGGTGGGTCATAGAGTAGATCGATTTTTAATTTTTTGAGGCACCTCCACACTGTTTTCCAGAGCGGCCGCACCAGTTTGCATTCCCACCAACAGTGCAAGAGGGTTCCCGTTTCTCCACATCCTCGCCAGCATCTATAGTCTCCTGATTTGTTCTTTTTGGCCACTCTGACTGGCGTGAGGTGGTATCTGAGTGTGGTTTTGATTTGTATTTCCCTGATGAGGAGCGACGTTGAGCATCTTTTCATGTGCCTGTTGGCTATCTGGATGTCTTCTTTAGAGAAGTCAACACAATTTTAAATACTAATGACATAATACACCAAAAACAATGGACTCGTGAACTTTAAACGGGTCCACTGTATTACATCTCCACTGTGGATTATATTTCCAAAAAGCTGTGTAAAAAATTAATGATGCAGAAGGTAGAGGGTAAAAACCGCTGGAGTCCTGCCCTTGAGTAGGCAGGAAAAGATGATACCCACCATGTTCCCGCAGGGGCCGGGCTCTGCTAGGAACATGGATAGTTCCTCCAGAGTGACAAGGACAGAAGTCAAAGAATATGGACACCAACGCAGGCAGTAGGTTTGGGGGTGCGAGCAGATGATCAGTTGCAGCTGCCTTAAAGATGCTGTCAAGCTGCCTTTCTTACTGTGCTTATTTCTTTCTGCCAAGTGACCCCTGAGTCATTCTTCCCCTCTCCCACCATCACTCAACTGCACGTTTCTTACAGGCGAACACGATGCCGTATTCACTTTGAATTTCCATAGAGCCTGGGATGACGTGCTGTGAAAGCCTTCTGAACGAGCGGGTACGTGAGGGATACGACAGACCATTGGCTTTGAAGAGCTCAGCTGATTTTCACTCCCCACGTTCAATTCATGAGTCCACATTCTCTGCGTCTGTGCCGTAAGTCAAAAGGGTTTGGTGAGAAACGTCTGTAGCATCCATCCAACTGTACTCATGTGATACCCTTCTCCGACATTCTTGTCACCATTCGTGTGTCTGTTTGTTTTTTTGCAGGATCTTTTATTCTTAAGTGGAATCGCCTCAAGTGTTGCTCATTGCAAAGAGCGGTGTGAAAAGTCCCAGGGAAAAGTGACCTAGTGCTTGGAGAACCAGTTGCCTCATTGCAGAGAGAGGGTGTATGAGCTAGAATTAAATCTTTATGAATATTACCATGAACAGATTCTAAATAGTGTTGGCAGCTGGTACAAGCTGCAAATGGCCTGTACCCCTAGGTTTTTTCAGTCAGTTGGAATCAGTCAGAGAAGACTTGGAGCAGCAGGGTTTGGAACCGGTTGTTAAAAAGGTGATAAACAGATTTAAGCGAAAGGAATAAAGATCTTCTCACCAGGGTAAACACGGCTAAAGCGAGCAGATGTAACAAGAAAGCCAAGTAAGGGAGAGGGGCTAGAGAGGGAGAAGTAGGAATAAGTTTTGTTGCAATAAAGCTGAAAGTTAAGGCTTAACATTTCAATCTTTAAGTCTTAATTCTTGGACAACATTTCATTTAAAGTGTAAAATATTGAGAAAACGAATCCAAAAATTACTCACTAACTGAACGATGCAACCCAGGAAATGTTTTGATACACACAAAGGGCCCTATCAAGTCATTATTACTGTGACTTGTGTTCTTATAAAATCTAAATGCCATCACAGCACTGTTTTGGAAATCAGAGTAGAGCTAATGTCATTGGGTGCTGACTATATTCCACACTCTGTTTGATGTGGTCCACGTGTTGTTAATTCCTGCAACCATCCCACAGAGTAAGCCTTACTGACCACCCTTTTACAATGGAGATGAGGCCCAGAGAGGAAATTTAGCTCTCAAGGTCACATGATGGGTCAGGATTTGAAGCCAGGCTGACAGGCTATGTGACAGCTCTCCTTCAAAGCAACGATGACAGTTAGGCAAGTTTTCCCTCTTAACAGATTCATTTGATGAAGACAGATTTATACACCAAAAAAGGCAGGAGGTAGGAGAAGAATGAGGTGGGAGAAGTAGTGTATAATTCTAAGGCATAGAATTATTGTGAAAGTACTGTATTATTAAATAAAAGGACACTGTGTGTGATGATACCAGATAATTCAATATGAATATATGAAGATACATATATATGTATACATATATATACATATACATACATATACATATGTATACATATATATAAATATATATATATACATTTACAGTCGAAGCCAACAGATGTGCTGAGCTCTTCCCATGTAAAGCAGTAGAGGGAATAAAAAGACACATGAATCAGTTATTGCCCCAGAGGTATCTATAATCTGATGGGAGAGCAACAAGCTAATTAACATTTATCCCACGCGAATGAAATAAATCCTGTTCTTGAGGCATAAGTACTGTGAGCTCACAGGGAGAAATATGATTAATTCCGAGTGGGTGGTGGAGAGAACATCAAAGTGGAGCCGGCCTTTGAGCGGAGGCTGGGAGGATGAGCAGGATGTTCATGAGGAAAAGCAGCAGGGAACACAGTCTGGGCATGAACAAAGGGTGGAGATGGGGAAGGTCACAGACAGTCAGATGCGAACGCTGCACAGGGGGAGGAAGGTGCACAACAGGAGTCTGGAGAGGCCCAGCAGTCCTGGGGCTGGAGGGCCCTGAATACCATCACACTGAAACATAGGGACTTAATCTTTCAGGCCATGAGGTTTGACTTGTATTTCGAGCTATAACGTAAGCTCTCTGAAAGCAAACACAAGGTTCATGTTTCAATAATCTCTGAATTCTCAGTACCTCATACAACATCTCAAACACAATTCACAGACACGGATGGATGGATGGATGGATGGATGGATGGATGGATGGATGGATAGATGGACAGGTGGCTGGGTGGGTGGATGGATGGATGGATGGATGGATGGGTGGGTGGATGGATGGATGGATAGATAGATAGATGGACAGATGGGTGGGTGGGTGGGTGGGTGCATGGATGGATAGATAGATGGACAGGTGGGTGGGTGGGTGGGTGGATGGATGGATGGATGGATGGATGGATAGATAGATGGACAGGTGGGTGGGTGGGTGGATGGATGGATGGATGGATGGATGGATGGATGGATAGATGGACGGATGGGTGGGTGGGTGGGTGGATGGATGGATGGATGGATAGATGGATAGATAGATGGACAGATGGGTAGGTGGGTGGATGGATAGATGGATGGACGGGTGTATGGGTGGATGGATGGATGGATGGATGGATGGATGGATGGATGGATAGATGGGTGCACGGGTAGGTGGATAGATGGATGGATGGATGGATGGATGGATGGATGGATGGATGGATGGACGGGTGGATGGGTGGGTGGATGGGTGGATGGGTGGATGGATGAATGGATAGATGGATGGACGGGTGGGTGAGTGGATGTATGCATAGACGGATGGGGCAGATTCAGTACCAGCCTGAGAAGTAGAAATGACAAAACTTAATGACTAATTGGATATATGAGCATCAGGAGAGAGTCAAAGATGGTTTGAAGGTTCCTAGTACAGATTACGGGAGTACAAACGGATGAGCTGCTTTGAGGAGGTGAGGAATATTTTAATAAGACTGCATCTTTCACCTGAAAATGTGGAATGGCCAGGGGGTGCGGGGGGAGAGGGAACCACATGGCACAGAAGAAACAGGAAGGCATCAAAGTGCTGTTTGCACAATTGGAAAGATCCCATGGCTATGGGTGGGATACGAGGACACTCATCACTGTCCTGGGCCTGGGCAAGCTTCTTCCAGGGTTTGCTCAGGGGTGAGATGAACACAATACCCTTGGGCATAGAGTGAGGGTGGGAATTCCCCTCAAAGCCTCCTCTTCTCCTGTCTCCAGCCTTGCCTGGGATACCCACCCCTACCTACTCACCTCCTTGCTGGCCAATGTTTACTGCTACCCCACAGGCCCACACACTTGGGGAAAGAAGGAAAAGGGCCAGAAATGTCATTTTGAGATTAACAACTTCTCATAAACCTTTTTGAATTCTGTCTAGATTCCTCTGGCATTTCAAAAGTCTGCATAGATCACTCACTCTTTGAAGGAAAAGGACCCAGTTCCTATGCACCTGGATAAAAAGGGGAGGGGGCTTCACTGAAGGGAAAAACTATTAGCAAAAATGGTGGAAAATGTACAGCTTCAGTAATGCTCTGTTAAACACAACCGTTTAGGCGAGAACACATTTCACACAGGAAGGCTCGTGTGAGAATGTCGAGTCCACAGGCAGCCCCAAACCAACAGAGTTGGGCTGTTGTGTCGGCACACCGGGTGTGACTCTGGCACCTGTCACGTGTTATCCGTGTAAACTGTAGGCAATTTAGTTGACTTTTCTGAGCCTCAGTTTTCTCAGCCCTTCCACGGGTTTGATACCTCCCTTCCAGAGTTATCGTGAGGATTAAGGGGAGGACCCGCGTGAGATCTCGGTGCAACATGTGTCATAAACAGGAGCTCCGAGACGTCAGTTCACCTTTCCCCACCGTGCACAGACCTGCGCGAGGCTGGGTCATGTCTGCAGATGGAAGGACACCAACCGTCGGCTTGCAATCTGCGGGGAGGTGCGGACGACCCGGAAATAAAAGGGACTCGGGCACGGATCCACCACGCAGAGACCCTGGCAGGGGACAGGCACACAGATTTCCCGAATCTTTCAAGTTGCTCGTCACACGCCCTCCTTCTCTGGCTCTCCCCCTGGATTCTGATTACTAATCACACTTTGTAGACCTTCGCAAAGAGAGCAGGAAGAAGGGAAGCCCGGCCAACAGGCGCCAGCAGGCCGCTGAACTGCTCAGTCTTAACTGGAATCCGATGACACGATTGCTGAGGTCACCTAAGGACTTTGACATCCCCCCCCCCCCAATTTTGAGAATACAATAATTATGTGAAATCAGTGCTGACTGTGTACGTTTTAACCTCCACAACTGCATTTTTGCTAATGGGGCCTTCGCTACATTTAAATATGGAAAACGCTGTAGGAATCTCGTTTGTGGCAGAGCGGTCATTTGGGGGAAAACTTTTTTTTTTTTTTAATTTAATGTTTATTTTTGAGAGAGAGAGAGAGAGAGAGAGACAGAGACAGAGTGCAAGCAGGGGAGGGGCAGAGAGGGAGGGAGACACAGAATCTGAAGCAGTCTCCAGGCTCTGAGCTGTCAGCACAGAGCCCGAGGCTGGATTCGAACCGTGAGGTCATGACCTGAGCCAGAAGTTGGACACTTAAGCAACTGAGCCACCCAGGCGCCCCTGGGGAAAACTTTTTTAACCCAATCCCCACAACCTCCCTACTTAGTTTTTCTGCCCCTACAACCTTCTTATCTCCTCTCTGTGTCTTCCAGCTAATACGACCTGGTTCTTTTATGTATTTATTCATTCATTAGCAAGTGCTAAGTGTCTACTGTATTCCGGGTACTCTTCTAAGTACTGAGGATTTGGTACTGAGTAGCCCTGGGCTCCTGCTTCCTAGAGACAAGGAGAGGGACAGAGCATAAACACATAAACATGAAGACATAATCACTGGTAGTAGTAACTGCCATAGAGAAAATAAAGCAAGTGGTAGGTGCGAGGAGGCAGCTACTAGCTTGAGCACCCCCATTCCAAACCCCCCATGCTCTGGACTGCAGGCCTGCCCCAGGGTTCACCGCCCTGACCTCATCACTGCTTACGGAGACCTGAGCCAAGGTGTGCAAACGAGCGGCGGGACGCCCCCACTCTCCAGGGCCACCCGTGTCAGTGAATCCCATAAACTGATATGAGGGCTGCAAACTTTTCCACAAATGAATGCAGATTAGATTTGTAATAAGAAAAAAAATAATTCAAGCTTATGTAAAAAATCAGAATCAAGTACATCGAGATCTAAGAGAAAGATAGTGTTTCCATGGCTTTGATGCTAAAGTATTCTCAGTGACTGATGATAAAAGGAGAAAGGAATAACATGGATGCAAACACGAATGGATAACCCAGACCCTGAATACAGACAAAATTTCAACACGTGTCTGCATCAGATCTCTCATAGAAGCTTCGCACAGAACAAACTTTCCACACCAGGGAGAGCAAAGATTTGGAACAGGTGTCAAAGAGGAGCACAGAGGTCTAGATAATGCACCAAATCAAGTAACCGGCAACCAAAGAGCCCTTTCTATCCACCCATCCATCCATTCATCCATCCATCTATCTATCTGTCTATCTACCTACCTACCTACCTACCTACCTATGTATCTATCTATCCATCTATCATCTATCTATCTTTCCTTGTTTTTATTTCAAGTTTTTATTTGATATCCAGTTAGTGAACATACACTGTAATATTGGTTTCAGGAGTAGAAACCAGTGATTCATCTCTTACATACAACACCCAGTGCTCATCCCAACAAGTGCCCTTCTCAATGCCCATCTCTCTAGCCCATCTCTAGCCCATCTCTCACCTACCTCCCCTCCAGCAACTCTCAGTTTGTTCTCTATCATGAAGAGTCTCTCATGGTTTGTTTTCCTCTCTTCTCTCCCCCAACCCCAATTTCTCATATGTTCATCTGTTTTGTTTCTTAAATGTTTATTTATTTTGAGAGAGAGAGGGAGAGAGAGAGAGAGAGGGTGAATGAGTGGGGGAGAGGTAGAGAGAGAGGGAGAGAGAGAATTCCAAGCAGGATCCATGCTGTGATTATAGAGCTCAGCATGGGGCTGCATCCCAAGAATCATGAGATCAAAGCCAAAACCAAGAGCTGGATGCTTAAGTGACTGAGGCACCCAGGCACACCCTATTTTGTTTCTTAAATTCCACATTTGAGTGAAATCATATGGTATTTGTCTTTCTCTGACTGGCTTATTCACTTTGCATAATACTCTCTAGTTCCATCCACATCAGTGCAAATGGCAAGATTTCATTATTTTTGATGGCTGAGTAGTATTCCATTGTATAGAAAAATAGGGCACCTGGATGGCTCAGTTGGTTAAGAGTCCAACTCTTGATTTGGGTTCAGGGCATGATCTCACAGTTTATGAGTTTGAGTCTGATTCCACGCTGACAGTGCAGAGCTTGGGATTCTCTCCCTCTCCCTCTCCCTGCCCCTCCCCTGTGCATGTGCTCCGTATACACTCTCTCTCAAAATTAGTAAGTAAACTGAAAAAAAATTCCATTGTATATATACACCACATCTTCTTCATCCATTCATCAGTCATGGACATATGGGCTCTTTCCATAATTTGACTATTGTCGATAGTGTTGCTAGAAACATTGAGGTACACATGCCCTTCGAATCAGCATTTATGCATCCTTTGGGTAAAAATCTAGTAGTGAAATTGCTGGGTCAAAGGGTAGTTCTATTTTTAACTTTTTTTTTAAATTTTTTTAACCTTTATTGATTTTTGAGACAGAGAGAGAGAGCATGAATGGGGAGGTTCAGAGAGAAATGGAGACACAGAATCTGAAACAGGCTCCAGGCTCTGAGCTGTCAGCACAGAGCCCGACGTGGGGCTTGAACTCACGGACTGTGAGACCATGACCTGAGCTGAAGTCGGATGCTGAACTGACTGAGCCACCCAGGCGCCCCCTATTTTTAACTTTTTGAGGAATCTCCATACTGTTCTCCAGAGTGGCTGCACCAGTTTGCATTCGCACCAATAGTACAAGAGGGTTCCTCTCTCTCCACATCCTCGCCAAAACCTGTTGTTTCCAGGTATTAATGTTAGCCATTCTGATGGGTGTGAGGTGGTACCTCATTGTGATTTTGATTTGTATTTCCCTGATTATGAGTGGTGTTGAGTGTCTTTTCATGTGTCTGTTAGCCATCTGGATGTTTTCTTTGGAAAAGTGTCTATTCATGTATTCTGTCCATTTCTTCACTAGATTATTTGTTTTTTGTGTATTGAGTTTAAGTTCTTTATAGACTTTGGATACTAATCCTTTATCTGATACGTCGTTTGCAAATATATTCTCCCATTCTGTCGGTTGCCTTTTAGTTTTTCTGATTGTTTCTTTTGCAGTGCAGAAGCTCTTTATCTTGATGAGGTCCCAGTAGTTCATTTTTGCCTTTTTTTCCCCTTGCCTCTGGAAACATGTCAAGTTAAGAAGTTGCTGTGGATGAGGTCTGTTTTCTCCTTTAGGATTTTGATGGTTTCTTGTTTTATGTTTAGGTCTTTCATCCATTTTGAGTTTATTTTTGCGTATGGTGTAAGAAAGTGGTCCAGATTCATCGTTTTGCATGCTGCTGTCCTGTTTTCCCAAAAACATTTGTTGAAGAGACAAATAGTCCTATTAAAATTCACTATTAACTGTTTGAGAATTGAGGCAACATAAAGTCAAGAGCTTGATTCTCAGACAAATCAGGTTCAAACCCCATCTCCACCCTTTATTGGGTGGGGGACCATGAACAGGTGGAGCCTCCCTTGCCACATTCTTAAAGTTAGAATATCATGATGCCTCCTTGATAGGCTCTAGAATTTGCAATGTCTAGAACATAGTAACTGTTAACTGAATAGGGGCAATTATTAACATTATTAAAAGTTTTCAGACTCATGACCAGTTCCACTCTATAATTCTTCTTAGATGACATCAACATTAATTAATTCATGATTCCTCATATTGTGTTTTATTTTTATTTTAGTGAGAGAGAGTACAAGCAGGGGAGGGGTGGGGAGAGAGAGAGGAAGAGACAGAGTCTAAGCATGAAGCCTGATGCAGGGCTTGACCCTGGAATCATGACCTAAGCTGAAATCAAGAGTTGGACACTCAACTGACTGAGCCACCCAGGTGTCCCAATTCTTCATATTGTTTCAATTAAATATATTTTAATAAAAATAATGCCAATTCACTGAAGAGATATTATAATATCCAGATAAATCATAAGAAGGAAATCTTGTTTTTAAGTTTATTTACATATTTTGAGAGAGAGAATGGAGTGGAGAGGCTGAGAGAGAAAGAGAGAAAGAGAGAGAGAGAGAGAGAGAGAGAGAGAGAGAGAGAGAGAGAATACTAAGCAGGCTCTGTTCTGTCAGTGTGGAGCCCCATGTGGTCTTTGATCCCACAAACTGTCAGATCACAACCTGAGACAAAAATCAAGAGTCGGATGCTCAATTGAGCCACTCAGTCTCCCCTCATAAAAATTAAATCTTGGGGCGCCTGGGTGGCTCAGTCGGTTAAGCATCTGACTTTGGCTCAGGTCATGATCTTGCAGTTTATGAGTTCAAGCCCTTGGTCGGGCTCCATGCTGACAGCTTAGAGCCTGGAACCTGCTTCAGATTCTGTGTCTCCCTCTCTCTCTGCTCCACCCCCACTCATGCTCACTCTCTGTGTCTGAAAAATAAATAAAATGTTAAAAGAAAAGAAGGAAATCTTAAAGATCATAATCATCTCACTACTTAGAAACAACTAGAGGTATATACATTTTTTAGATGTTTATATAAGTCAATTTATAAAAATGCAGTTGTACTATTCATACTTATTTTTTATTATTTACATATATATTGATTTATTTATTTTAATGTTTATCTATTTTTGAGAGAGAGACAGACCATGAGCAGGGGAGGGGCAGAGAGAGAGGGAGACAGAGAATCTGAAGCAGGCTCCAGACTCTGGGCTGTCAGCACAGAGCCCGACGCGGGGCTCGAACTCACGAAGCGTGAGATCATGACCTGAGCCAAAGTCGGATGCTTAAGCACCTGAGACACCCAGGCACCCCTATTTTAATATTTTTTAAAAGTCTGATATGAAATTTCTTGCAAAAAATTGTTGTAAACTGCCAAGGTCTTACAAACATATGACTAAATTACCTTTCAAAAGCTGGTACTAGTTTATATCCTCATCAGCTGTAGGTGAGAGTGGCCTTTCCCTGCACCTTCAGTCCCGAATTCTTTCTTTCCACAATCTTTGTCGGTTTGATAAGTAAAAATTACGTTGTTTAAATTCACAGTCTTTTATATTAATAAGGCTAAATTTTTATGTTGATTGGCTACTTGTATTTTTCTTCTGTAAGTTGTTAATTTAATTCCTTTAGACATTTGTAAGTTGGTGTGTTCATCTTACAAATTTACACGAGTTTTTATTTATCAAATAACCTTTTGTCTGTGTCAATGTCACAAATATTTTTGCCCACTTTGTCATTTGACTTTAAAAATTTATTTTATTATATTTTAAAGTTAGGCTGAGATATAATTTAGAAAAAGTGATAATGTCCCTTTTCTATGAATTTTAACAACAGTATACACTCACGGAGCCACAATCAAAACATGGAATAGTTTCATTACCCTCAAAAAGCTCCCTCTTGTTCTGTCCTCCCCAACCCTTCTCTCTAGGGACCACTGATGTGTTTTCTGTCCCCATCGTCTGCCTTGCCCAAAAAAGTCACAGAAATGATACTGTACTCTATGCAGCCTTTTGAATCTGGCTTCATTCACTTGGCCTGGTGCCTTTAGTATTTATCCACGTATCAGTATTTTTTCCCTTTCTGTTACTGAGTAGTGTCCACTCTGTGAATGTCCACAGTTTCTTTTTAATTCACCAGCTGATGGACATGTTGATTGTTTCCAGTTTTGGGTGATTATGAATTAAAAAATAAAGTCTCCATGAACACTCGTCTAGATATTTCTGTGTAGGCTTACGTTTACATTTCTTGTGGTCAGGTACCTAGGAGAGGGAAAATGTAGATCGAACTGTGTAACAAAGTGCCAAACTGTGTCCCAAAGTGGCTGTACCATTTTGCATTCCCACCAGCAAGGTGTGAGAGTTCCAGTTGCTCCACATCCTTGCCAGTGCTTGACACGGTCAGTTTGTTTTCTTCTTTTTTCTTTACTTTTTTTCATTTTAGCCATTCTAAGAAATGCACGATGACATCTCATTGTGGCTTTAATTTGCATTTCTCTAGTGATAATGATGTTGAACACTTATTCATGTATTTATCTGCCATTCTTACATCTTCTTTGTATTTAAATATTTTCTCTACTTTAAAAATGAGATTGGGGGCGCCTGGGTGGCTCAGTTGGTTGAGCGTCCGACTTCGGCTCAGGTCATGATCTCACGGTCTGTGGGTTCGAGCCCCAAGTCGGGATCTGTGCTGACAGCTCAGAGCCTGGAGCCTGCTTCGGATTCTCTGTCTCCCTTTCTCTCTGCCCCTCCTCCGCTCATGCTCTGTCACTCTCTCTATCAAAAATAAATAAACATTTAAAAAAATTTTTTTTAAATGAGGTTGGTTGTTATTTTATCATTGAGTTAGGAGTATCCTTACATATTCTAGATGCTAGTTCTTTACCAGATATGTGTTTTGTAAATATCTTTTTTTCCCAGTCTGTGGGTTTTTTTTTTTTTTTTCATTTTCCAACAGTATCCTCTCAAAGAACCTAAGTGTTTAATTTTCATTAGGCTGAGGGGCGCCTGGGTGGCTCAGTCAGTTAAGCCGCTGACTTCGGCTCAGGTCATGATCTCGCGGTCCGTGAGTTCAAGCCCCGCGTCGGGCTCTGTGCTGACAGCTCAGAGCCTGGAGCCTGTTTCAGATTCTGTGTCTCCCTCTCTCTGACCCTCCCGCGTTCATGTTCTGTCTCTCTCTGTCTCAAAAATAAATAAACGTTAAAAAAAAATTTAATTTTCATTAGGTCGAATTTATCAATTGTTTCCTTCATAATCCCTATTTTTTTGTCTAAGAAATGTTTGCCTCTCCCAAAGTTGCGAAGAATTTATCCTATGTTCTATTAAAGAAGTTTTATGGCTTTGGGCTTCACATTTAGGTCTGTAATCTCTTTTCACCTCATTTTTGCCTATGGGGTAAAATATGAGTCAAGGAAACCGTTTTTTTTTTTTTTTTTTTTGGCATATGGATGTTCAGTTGTTCCCTCACCATTTGTTTAAAAAGACTATCTTCTTTCCATTGAATTGCCTCAGCGCCTTTCCAAAAACAACCTCTTGACTATATATGGGTAGATCTATTTTCGACTCTTTCTCCACTTACTTCTTGGATCTATCCTTTGCCAACGCCACGCTGCTTTGATTACTCTCGATTTTATCATAAGTCTTAGCATCAAGAAGTGGCAATTCTTCAACCTTGCTCGTCTTTTCCAAAACTGTCTTGACTGCCCTAGTGTTTTTGGTTTTCCACGTAAATTTTAGAATCAGCTTGTAGATTTCTGGGAAAATATCATGCTGGGATTTTGTTTAGAAATGAATCGAATCTGTCACTCAGTCCGGGAGGAAAATTCATCTCAACAAAATTGTCTTCCAATTTGTGAACATCCCCCCATTCACTCTCTCTCTCCATTTATGTAAGTCTTTTATTTTTTGTTTCTCTCTCTCATCAGTTTTTTTTTATAGTTTTCAACTATATTTGTGTAGGCATTTCAAATTTGTTGGTGCTATTGTTAAATGATATTTTAAATGTTTCCCATATTTATGGCAGTTTCATTTACATATTTATTACAATTTGTGTATTTCATAACTGAATTTTATAAATTCATCTGTCCTAGATATTACCAACATTTTTGACTTTGCTTTTTAATTTTGCTTACAGCCAAATATTTAAGTCTTTCATGCATGGTTCCTCCTTTTGCACAGATTCTTTGTATTTAAAATTATTTTAATTATCTTATCTATATTATCTCATTTTATATTTAGGATAACTACAGTAACAATAAAAAGACAGTTTATTCTTCCTCTATAGTTTCATACACTGATGTCAAAAGAGTAATTTCTCAAGGTTACAGTTTGTTAGAGGCATTCTTTAAACCAGACCCTTAGGTACTGTGATTCTCTTATAAATACTTTTCACAGACCCTGAACTCAAAGGACACACAGTCTAATAGGAAAACAGATTGAAAAGTGAAATTGATAGGGGTCAGCTGGGAAGACGGTGGGGTAGGAGGACCCTAGGCTTGCTGTGTCCCAGGGACACAACTAGATAACATTCACAATAGTTTAAATAACCCAGAAAATGACCTAAAGACCAGCAGAACAAACTCTACGACTAAAGGCAGAGAGGAGGCCACACAGAAGAAGGTAGGAAGGGTGTGGTCTGGGGGCAAAATGGACTGCGGCCATCCTGGTGGGGAGGGAGCTGGTGGTGCCGAGAAGGGTGAAAAACAGACTTTCACACCGGGGAGCCCATGAAATAGGAGAACAAATCTCTGTAATATTTGCCTTTGAGAGTGAGAGGAGCCTAATTACATGAATTTTTACAATCAGCAGGACTTCAAGCCTGGAATTCCAAAAGTCAGTAGGCTAGGCTCTGGGAAAGGCTGGAGGGTGTTAGAGGCCGAGTCCCTGCCCTCAAAAAGACCGCACAATAAAGAGTCCTTACAGATACAGCTTAGAAGCAGCAGTTCGAAAAACACCTGGGGCAGACGGGAGGGAGAGTGATTTGCTCATCCAGAAGCATGGTTAGACAGATAGGGACTGCAGGGTGGGGGTTAGGGGAAGCACTTCAGGAACTAGGGAGGTGGCAGGTGCCACTTCCTCTCCCCCTCCCAGCATAAACAATGGTCACCTGTGGGAACAAGCACCACGCACACACCTGCTACCTACCTTGCTTGCACCAAAGCCTTGCCACCCCCTTTCCCGCACTTCAGTGCATCTGCCTTCCCAGCCACACTGGCCTCAGTCCTAGTGCTGAGGCCTCTCCCCGGAAGACCAGCCCAAACCCTGCCAAAAGCACCTCTCCTGACCTGGGCATGCATCCTGCCAGACTTCAGTTCTGGCGACGGCGCAGAAGTCTCATTTTGCAAGCAGACCACTGTATACCTTGTTAGAATGCGCTTTTCCCACGCTGGGGACCGAACACTGCCTACAACAGGCAAAGAGAGCCTCTGCAGACAACTGGACCGAAGAAAAAGAGGCCAGGACTCAACAACAGAGCACACGCACGCATGGGAGACACCACCCGAAGCGCCAGGTTCTGGGGAACAGGGGACACTGCACTGCAGGACACGGCAGGTCCCCTTATTCATAAGGCTATTGTTGTTAAGAGCAAGAGACATAGCTAACCTTCCCAACACCCAGAAGCAGACACAGGGAGTCAGATACAATGAGGAGACAGAGAAACACCTCCCTAACAAAAGAGCAAGATGAAACCAAAGTGAAACGGATGTAAGTAATATGCCTGACAGAGAATTTGAAGTAATGATCATAGAGATACTCCCTGGACCCGAGAAAAGAGTGCAGGACATCAGTAAGACCCCGAACACAGAGATAAAAAAGAACCAATCAGAGAGATCAAGCATACAATAAATGAAATTAAAAATTCACTGACAGAATAAATAGCAGGCTAGATGAAGCAGAGGAATGAAGTAATGGCCTGGTAGACAGAGTAATGGCAAGTAGCCAAGCTTACCAAAGGAGAGGCAAGAAAATTAGGCAAATTGAGAATAGACTTAGGGAACTCAGTGACTCCATCAAATGTAATAACATCTGCATTACAGGGATCTCAGAAGAAGAGAGAGATAAGGGAGCAGAAAATGTATTTGAAGAAATACTACTAGCTGGAGGGCCACCTGGGTGGCTCTGTCGGTTAAGTGTCTGACTCTTGATCTCGGCTCAGGTCATGATCTCATGGTTCCTCAGTTTGAGCTCTGTATCAGGGCCTGCATTGGCACTGCAGAATCTGCTTGGGATTCTCTGTCTCCCTCTCTCCCTGCCCCTCCCCCACTCATGCTGTCTCATTCTCTCTCTCTCTCTCTCTCAAAAATAAATAAGTAAACATTAAAAAAGAAAGCTAGAAAATTCCCTAATCTGGGGAAGGAAACAGGTATCTAGATCCAGTAGGTACAGAGATCCCCCCCCCAAAAAAAATTCAACCCAAGGAGGGCCACACCAAGTTACATAGTAATTAAGATGGCAAAAGTAGACCTAAAGAAAAAAATTTGAAAGTAGCAAGAGAAAAGAAGCCAGTTACATACAAGGGAGACCGCACCACCCCCCCCATTCCCATAAGGGTATGAGTAGATTTTTCAGCAGAAATTTGCCAAGCCAGAAGGGAGTGGCAAGATATATTTAAAGTGCTGAAAGGGAAAGATCTGTAGCCAAAAACACTCTATGTAGCAAGGCTATTATTCAGAATAGAGGGAGAGATAAAGTGTTCCTCAGACAAACAAAAACTAAAGGAGTTCATGACCACTAAGCCAGCCCTGAAAGAGATATTAACGAGGACTCTGAGTGGAAAAGAAAGACCATAAGTGAGATTACAAAAAGTAAAAAACACAGGGGTGCCTGGGTGGCTCAGTTGGTTAAGCGTCTGACCTCTTGATTTCAGCTCAGGTCATGATCTCATGATTCCTGGGGTCGATCCCCACATCTGGCTCTGTGCTCACAGCATGGAGCCTGCTTAGGATTCTCTCTCTCCCTCTTTCTCTGCCCCTCCCCTGCTTGTGTGCTCTCTATCTCAAAATATATAAATATTTTTTTAATGGGGCGTCTGGGTGGCTCAGTCGGTTGGGTGTCCGACTTCGGCTCAGGTCATGATCTTGCAGTTCGTGAGTTCGAGCCCCGCGTCGGGCTCTGTGCTGACAGCTCGGAGCCTGGAGCCTGTTTCGGATTCTGTGTCTCCCTCTCTCTCTGACCCTCCCCCATTCATGCTCTGTCTCTCTCTGTCTCAAAAATAAATAAACGTTAAAAAAATTTAAAAAAAAATAAAATAAAAGTAAAAAACACAAAAGCAATAAAAACAAATATTTCTATAAAAATTTGTTAAGGGATCTTTAAAATAAAAGGATGTAAAATATGACACCATATACCTAAAACGTGGCAGGGAGAGGAATAAAGAATGGATTTAAACTTAAGTGACCATCAGGGGTGTCTGGGTGGCTCAGTGAGTTGAGCGTACGACTTTGGCTCAGGTCATGAACTTGCAGTTTGTGAGTCTGAGCCCCACGTTGGGCTCTGTGCTGAAAGCTCTGAGTCTGGAGCCTGCTTTGGATTCTGTGTCTCTCTCTCTCTGTTCGTCCCTTGATTGCACTCTGTCTCTCTGTCTCTCTCTCTCAAAAATAAAGAATAAAAGAAAATTAAAAAAAAAACTTAAGTGATCATCAACTTAATAGATACTGCTTTATACAGAAGAGGTTATATACAAACTTAATGGTAACCACAAATCAAAAACCAGCAACAGATATGCAAACAGTCAAGAGAAAGGAATCCAAGTGTATAGCTAAAGAATTCCAGCAAACTATGAAAGAGAGCAAGAGAAGAAAGGATCTGAGAAAATCCATAGAAACAACAACAAAACATGTAATAAAATGGCAATAAATACATATCTATCAATAATTATTTTGAATGTAAATGGACTAAATGGTTCAATCAAAAGACATAGGGTGACAGAGTGAACCAAAATATAAGACCCATCGATATGCTGCCTACAAGAGACTAATTTCAGACTGAAAGATACCTAAAGATTGCAAGTAAAGGCATGGAGAAACATTTATCATGGAACTAGATGCCAACAGAAAGCTGGGGTAGCAATACTGATATCAGACAAAATAGTCTTTAAAACCAAGACTGTAAGAGAAAAGACAAAGAAGGACACTATATACTAATAAAGGGGACAATCTAACAAGAGGATATAACAATAGTAAATATTCACACACCCAAAATAGGAGCACCCAAATACATAAAAGAGTTAAAAACAAACATAATTGACAGTAATATAATAATAGCAGGGGACTTTAATACTCCACATACATCAATGGACAGATCATCAAAACAAGAAAATCAACAAGGAAACAGTGGCTTTGAAGGACACACTGGACCAGATGGATCTAACAGATATATTCAGAACATTCCATCCTAAAACAGCAGAATATGCATTCTTTTCAAGTGCACTTTGGGCATTCCCCAGAATAGGTCACAAAACAAGTCACAAAACAAGTCTCAACAAATTCGAAAAATTGAAGTCTCTATGCATCTTTTCTGACAACACTGCTCTGAAACTAGAAGTCAACCACAAGAAAAAAATCTGGAAAGACCACAAATACATGGAGGTTAAATCACATGCTACTATATAATGAATGGGTCAACCAGAAAATATAAGAAGAAATAAAAACTTATATGAAAACACAAGACTCCAAAATCTCTGGGATGCAGCAAAAGCAGTTCTAAGAGGAAAAGTTTATAGCAATACAAGTCTACCCCAAGAAGTAAGAAAAATCTCAAATAAACATCCTAACCTTACCCCTAAAGGAGCTAGAAAGAGAAGAATAAACAAAGCCAAACCCAGAAAAAGGAAGGAAATAATAAAACCAGAGCAGAAATAAATGATATAGAAACTAAACTAAAAAAAACAAAAACAAAAAAAACAATAGAACAGATCAATGAAACCAGGAGCTGGTTCTTTGAAAAAAATCAACAAAATTGATAAACCTCTAGCAAGACTTATATATATATAAAAGAGAACCAAAATTACTAATAAAAGAGGAAGAATAACAACCAACACCACAGAAATACAAACAAATGTAACAGAATATTATGAAAACCTATATGTCAACAGACTGAAAAGCCCAGAAGCAACAGATAAATTCCTAGGAACATATAAACTACCAAAACTGAAACAGGAAGAAATAGAAACCTTGAACAGACCAATTACCAGCAATTAAACTGAATCAGTAACCAGAGCCTCGCCCCCCCAAAAAAGTCCAGAACCAGATGGCTTCGAAGGCCAATTCTACCATTTAAAGAAGGGCTAATATTTACTTCTCCTAAACTATTTCTAAAACTACAAGAGGAAGGAAAACTTCCAAATTCATCCTATGAGGTCAGTATCACCCTGATAACAAAACCAGATAAAGACAGCACAAAAAAGGGAACTACAGTCTAACATCTCTCACGAACGTAGATGCGCAAATCCTCAACAACATATTAGCAAAACAACTCCAACAACACGTGAAAAAAAACCCCTTCGCCGGAATCAAGTGGGATTTATTCCCACGATGCAAGAGTGGCTCAAAATTCACAAATCTATCAACATTATACATCACATCAATAACAGAAAGGAGAAAAACCATATGATCATTTCAACAGATGCAGAAAAGGTATCTGATATTCCTGATAAAAACCCTCAGCAAAGTAGGGTTAGAGGGAACAGACTTCAATATTATAAAGGCCATGTATGAAAAACCCACAGCCAACATCATCCTCAATGGTGAAAAGCTGAGAGCTTTCCCCCTAAGGTCATGAACAAGACAACGATGTCCACTCTCAACCACTTTTATCCAAATAGTACTGGAAGTCGTAGTCACAGCAATCAGAAAACATAAAGAAATAGAAGGCACCAGAATTGGTAAAGAAGAAGTCAAGCTTTCACGATTTGTAGATGACATGATACCACATATAGAAAACACTAAAGGCTCCACCAAAAAAACTGCTAGAACTGGCAAACAAATTCAGTAAAGTCACAGGATACAAAATCAATGTACAGAAATCTGTTGCATTTCTATACACCAATACTGAAACAGCACAAAGTGACATAAAGAAAACAATCCCATTAACAACTGCATCAAAAACTATAAAATATCTAGGAATAAACTTAACCAAAGAGGTGAAAGTACTCTGAAACTATGTAACACTGTGAAAGAAACTCAGGACAATGCAAAGAGGTGGGAAGACATTCCATGCTCAAGGGTTGGAAGAACTAATACCGTTACAATGCCCACACTACCCAAAGTAATTTACAGGTTCAATGCAATCCCTATCAAAATACCAACAGCATTTTTATTTTATATTTTTAAGTTTATTTATTTATCTTGAGAGCGGGAGAGAGAGGGACAGAGAGAGAGAGACAGAGAAAGAGAGAGAGATGGAGAGAGAGAGGGGGAGAGAGAGAGGGAGAGGGAGAGGGAGAGAGAACCCCAAGCAGGCTCTGCAATGACAGTAAAGAGCCCGATGCGGGGCTTGAACTCACACAACTGTGACATCACGACCTGAGCTGAAACCAAGAGTCAGACACGTAACTGACTAAGCCAACCAGGCGCCTCACCAACAGCATTTTTCACAGAGCTAGAACAATGCTAACATTTTATGGAAGCAAAGACCCCAAATAGCGAAAGCGATCTTGGAAAAGGAAAACAAAACTGGAGGCATCACAACTGCAGATTTCAAGTTCTATTACAAAGGGGTAGTAATTAAAACAGTATGGTACTGATGTAAAAATAGACACACAGATCAATGGGATAGAACAGAAACACTGAAATAAACCCACAATTATATGGTCAATTAATCTATGATAAAGGAGGCAAGAATATGCAATGAGAAAAAGACAATCTCTTCAACAAATCGTGCTGGGAAAACTGGACAGCAACATGCAAAAGAATGAAACTGGACCACTTTCTCACACCACACACAAAAATAAACTCAAAATCTAAGACCTAAATGTGAGACCTGAAAGCATAAAAAATCCTGGAAGAGAATACAGACAGTAATCTCTCTGACATCGGCCATAGCAACATTTTTCTAAATAAGTCTCCGGAGGCAAGGGAAACAAAAGCAAAAATGAACTATTGGGAGCTCATCAAGATAAGAAGCTTCTGCACAGAGAATGAAACAATCAACAAAACTAAAAGACAACCACTGAATTGGAGAAGATATTTGCAAATCACACTTCTGAAGAAGGGTTAGTATCCAGAACATATAAAAAACTGAAACAACTCAATATCCAAGAAACAAATAATCCAATTAAAAAATGGGCAGAAGACTTAAACAGACATTTCTCCAAAGAAGACATCCAGATGGCCAAGAGACACATGAAAAGATGCTCAACATTATTTACCATCAGGGAAATACAACTCAAAACTCTGAGATACCACTTCACAGCAGTCAGAATGGCTAAACTCAAAGACACAAGGGGCGCCTGGGTGGCTCAGGCAGTTAAGTGTCTGACTTCGGCTCAGGTCATGATCTCACGGTTCGTGGGTTAGAGCCCCACATCGGGCTCTGGGCTGATAGCTCGGAGCCTGGAACCTGCTTCCAATTCTGTCTCCTTCTCTCTCTGCCTCTCCCTCGCTTATGTTCTGTCTCTCAAAAATGAATAAACACTAAAAAAAAAAAAAAAAACAAAAACAAAACACACACACACAACCAAAAAACAAAAAACACAAGAAACAACAAGTGTCAGCAGAAATGTGGAGAAAAAGGAACCCTCTTACACTGTTGGTGGGAATGCAAACTGTGGAAAACAGTATAGTTCTTCAAAAAATTAAAATAGAACTACCCTACGATCCAGGAATCCCCCCAAATACAACAACACTAATTCAAAGGTATACATGCACCCCAATGTTTATAACAGCATTATCTACAATAGCCAAATTATGGAAACAGCCCATGTGTCCACTGAATAATGAATGGATAGAGAGGATGTGGTGTGTGTATCCAGTGGAATATTACTCAGCCATAAAAAGAATGAAATCTTGCCATTTGCAAGGACATGGATGGAGCTAGACGGTGTAATTGCTAAGCAAAATAAGTCAGTCAGAGAAAGACAAATACCATATGATTTCAGTCATATGTGGAATTTAAGAAGGAAAGCAGACGAACGAAGGAAAAGAGAGAGAAAGAGAAACCACGAAACAGACTTTTAACTACAGAGAACAAATGGATGGTTACCAGAAGGGAGTGGGTGAGGGGATGAGGGAAATAGGAGACTGGAATTAAAGAGGACACTTATCACGATTTTAAAAAATGAGAAAAAGAGGGAAACTAATAAAACTTCAGCAGTGGCCAGAGGAGGTATCGTAACCTCACGTCTGAGGTTCGTCAGGCGTTGGTTGAGACCCTAAGTCGGCCCGGTAGCGGATGCAACGCCTGTATCATCACATGATAATTCAGCTCCTGATTGAGGCAGAACTGACAGGACTGAATTTTAAGACTTGCTTTACATCACTTTTTGGACTTTTGGCTTGTGTATCTTTTCTACTAAATGAAGACTCACATTACATCCTGTCATATGACAGCTCCCAGATGGGGTAAACCAATATTCTAAGTGCAAATTCATGTATTACTGAAGCGAAAAATAAAAAGCATCACTCAGAATAACCCAAACATAGAACATATTGCCATCATGGCTAAATGTTTGGAAAAGCTTGCGTGTGGCTCAAAATGTAACGTAATATTAATGGTACCATGGATTTGCCTGGCTATTGGTAAAATGTACCAAGATATATAAAAACATGAACTATACTAATTACTTTCAGATTAAGATCGCATAAGACTTTAAGAGAATGACACATATTTTCCACCCTGGAAAATATTACTAATTATCAAAATACAGGAAATAGCAGGGGATTGTGTACAGGATTTCAGCAAACAAGAGGATATTTCCTTAAGCTAAACATAAACGCTGATCAGTGGCCCCAGTTCACTCCATTCCCAGAAAACTTGCCCAAACCCAAATTGCCTTCACATACGACAAAGCCACCACTGTGACTCAAGAGCTAAAGCTGGTGGTAAATAAGACAGATGATTTAATAGAATATTCTTAGTCTTCTGGGGGAAACAGATCTAGCCTTATAGAAGATCAGAAATCAGAATTACTCAGGAAATTCCTGTTTGGGTCTTTGTCGATCACCCAAATTGCAATCAATCCTCCAGAAGGAAAAGACTTTCCTTTCATTTAAGGACCACTGATCCACTCACCTGTCAACACAATTCAAACAAAATGTGAGTTGTATTGGTTGCAGAGATCTTACTTTTGTTTAGGTAGAAAGAATCAGCTCTTTTTTTTTTTTTTTTTTAATGAGATGTTGGGACACAAAATTTTATTCAACACACTTATAAATAAACTTTTGGCCAACTTTGGTCCAAAGAAGGGAAGAATCCAGGTAGGAAAAGAGACGGCTAAGAACAGGAGAACTAAGGATAAAGAGAAGCCTATTTTCGAGAATGCGTTTAAGGACAACTGTTCAACTTGAAAAGACTGGAGTAAGGAGCAGAAACAGGGGCACAGGAAGGGAGAGGAAGGTGATGGATGTGGGGGTACGGGACATAATGACGCACAAGTCAGGAGACAGTAACTGAACAGAAGGTGTGTCAACACTTAGAAAACTAGTAGATGCTACCTATGAACAAGTATGGATGCGTTCACTGAAATCAAATCATATTAGCAGATCAACTTTCTTTCGATAACAGGGCTGTGCCACCTCTAGATAAAGGGGACACTTCCATCGATGTAGGGTACGCCTGACAAACTCTCTCTCTTAGTACTTTTACCGATATAAAGAGGGAAATGTAATTTGGATGTTGGCCCAGGTAGAGGGGTAGATGTCTAGCTGGACAACCATCCCCAAAGCAGGTAACTTAGTATCTCGCCATTCATCCGTCCGCTCCCTCTCCAATTATAAGCTTCCATCAAGCAGCTACTATCTGCCAGGCACCACGTTAAGCCTCCGGGATGCGAGTCCAAGCCCACGATCTGTAGTCTCACCGTGTGTGAGAGGGACACCGTTCTACCACCCATAAATGTAGTTAATGTTTTGGTAACTACGAGAGTAATTGAGATTAGAGGGAGATCTTTCATGAGAGGAGGAGACACTCACGGGTCCTCCCGCGTCTTACCTTGTTCCACATTTTTACCAGGAAGGTAGGTAATGACAGAAAGGACTTCTCATCCTGGCAGATGTCAGAAAACCCATACAGGTAGCTCCACCTTGGCAGCTGAGACCAAGAGGGCAACGGAAGTGCAATGACTTGGAATGTCGGGCTAAAACCACAGCGGATGAAGTATCTACATTTAGGTGAGAAACCACAACCGTGCACACATGGGCCCCAAAGACCTAGCTCGACAGCCGTGTGGACCTGACTCTTCACAGCACACATTCTCGACACGGCTCGGCCGTGAGTGTCACGGATGGAAACGCTGGTGCGTCACCGAGTGGTGGTGCGTCCCAGCCTGTGCTGGTGGGGGGGGGGGGGGTGGTGACAGGGAGGCTCAGCAGCGGCGTGGGGCCGTCCTCGGACACACTTCACCCAAACACCTGACATTTCAGACAGGATCCGGCAGGAGGCAGCCAGGAGGAGTGTTTACCTGAAACCCAACCCTTTTATATTTTTAAAAATATGTAAGGAAACAGAGCTCTTTAGTCCAAAGGAAAGAAGATGTAATGAGGCGTGTCATTGTTTTCTTTCACAACGAGTAGAATCATTCTATGAAGTCCCAGGCGGTGAAATAGGAACTAACTTTTCTGTTGGGATTTACTCTTTGCAAAGGACTGTCCCGTGCATCATAGGACAGGCTCTCATAACGACCCTGTGAGTTAGGCAAGGCGGGTCTTTTCATACCTAGTACCAGTTACCGAAATTTTATAGGTAGGGAAACAGGCTGGGAACGGTTGGGGCTTGCCTTAAGTGAAAACATCGGGTGCCAATCCCCAGGCCCAGGCTTTGTCCACAATTCCATGCCGTCCTTTGACGCAGAAACAGATTTTATCTCAGTATAAGGAAAGCCTTTGTAACGGTAAGGACCACACGACAATGAACAGGCTGCCTCACGGATTAACTTTTGCCCTGAAAAAGGCAAACAGGGGCATGTTGCAGGGGACTTCTACTCGTAGAGAAAGTTGGGTCGGGTGATCCCCAAATCCACGTGAATAAGTGTTTACAACGATAAGAGGGGAAAGCAAGCGAGTGAGAATTTTGAGAGATTCAAGGTGATATTCATGAGTCATCCACAGAATTCATTTGTTTCTTCAGCAAAATTCACCGACTAACTATGGGGTACTTAATACTGGAATAGTGATGAGAATACCAGACTTGAAAATAGAAATCTTGGCATTAAGTACCCACAGATTTAGTTATCAAGTGTATACCTCTTTGAGAAGAAAACTTTCCATATGTTCACTGTGTTATAAAATCCATCCTGAGGATGACAAGGATTGGATGAGATAACATTTTCAAAGGACTAAGTACAAAGTAGGAACTCAATCAGTATTCATTCACTTCACCTCTTTAATTATGAGAGGGGCCAGGGCGTTCCTGGGAGGTAGTTTGCCTGAATCAAATACGACAGTAACTCAGGGCCTGGCTTTCTGTCCAGAAAGAGGAGGAACCAGATCAGGGGGCTGGTCTCAGGCTTACCTCTGTAAGTCAGTTCACCAGCCTAGGGTTTAACGTGCTCTGAAACCTGGTTTGACCGAATTCTCCATCTGAGATTTCACCAATCTTTGTCCGTGGCTGAGTGAATTGTTTTATTCTCAGACAGAACTGCAGAAAAGGAGGTTATTAGCCTGGCGGTGGCTTGTGCAGATGAAACTCACGGGGATCTTGTTTTATGGTGATCTGTGCACTTAACGCAGTATCCATCCAAACTCACTTTTGCCTTTTACTCAGAAAAAAAAACAAGAAGGCATCTGTCTAAAAACAAGGAAATTTCCACTGGGTAGACTCAGCAGTCACACATCTCGGTTCCAACAGTAGAGCTTCTGGGCTGTATCTGAGTGACTGGCTTCGCAGGTCATGTTTGGAGTAGTTTTGCGAATTTCGAACTTCGTCTTCTGGCCAGAAATAAGAAAACCTTGGGGACAATGGCTCAGTTGGTGCCTACGCTCACCCAACTAGGGAAACCAGACTTGTAAACAAAACCTTGCTCAGCCCTGCTGAGCTATTCTTCCAGAAATAAATCTGGGCAAAGACTTGATTTATTTATTTTTTCCTGTTTTTAACATAGAAGTTAAATATTTGCTCAGCTCTCACTTTAAGCTGTTAACAAAAACTATGAATTCTTGCCAAATACACAAGTGGTTTGCCCACATTCATGACCACCATGTACACAGACAGTAAAAGACACCGAAGACGCCTAAGTGAATCCATGCCTGGGTGTATTCCCACGTTGAGAATACATACTTAACACACACGAAGGCAATGGGCTACAATATAACATGTATTGATGTTTAGAACAAATATGTACTTGGTATCTAACCTATTATGTGTCACGCACACCTGTCCTTGAGAAACCTGCCGTCTGGTGACGGTGGAGGCTGTGGGATACGGACAAACCTGTAGTAACAGGACAGGGTGAGGTGGGTTTCATTAGAGTGTAGGACTGTGGGGCTATCAACAGGCTATGACAAGACAAGATCGCGTGTCTGTATACACACACAGAGGGAAGTTTCCGGCCAAGCATTGCCCTATCTGAACAGCTTGAAAACTACATAATGCAAAGCTTAACAAGGAATGCAAAATAGGAATTCAGTTTCTAGCACATTATGGGTCAAAACAACAATTCTCAACTCCTAACTATCTAAGGATCACCTGGGAGCATGCTACATGCAGACTGGGCTTCCGACCAAGACCTTTGCTTCGGTAGGTCTGGGATGGGCCCTGGGCTTTGTGGTTTAAAAACACCGGGTGATTCTGATGTACATGCTGTGCAGATCTCGTTGTGAATTATTCTTCTAAGGGGGGAAAATTCAGGAAAAATGGGATACAGCTTTTTCAAGTCACAGATTCCAAAGACTTAAAATGCCTTGAACAAAAACAAAAACAAAAATCAATTCATTAAGAAAAGAATTCTAGGAAAGAAAGAACTGTTCTTAAAAATCCAAATAATCAACCCTGATTGCTGCCACATTTCCCTCTTGATTTCATCCAGATGCTAATATCCACTGCAAAGGCTGTGAAGTAGAATCATCTCTAAGAAGAAATCTAAGAGACTAAAACTTGGATGATTAGAACGAATTATTAAAGACGAGGAGAGAACCTTTCTTCTCTGGTATAATTAGGTTATGACTACATGCCATGAAGCCATCGAGGAACCTAAAATATTGCTAGAAAGAAACTACAAAAGCACATGAAACACACACATACAATACAATAAATGTGTGGCACGGACTGTAAGCCTTCGACTGGCTCAGCGAGGGGTCATGTGCTCTGCATGGCTCTGGGGAGAAATGGAGGGCTGGAGCCTGACCTGGAGCCTGACCCATAGATGGAATCCAGGCTGTGCCAGGCAGGAGGGACGCTGGCCGTGGAGCCTGACTCATAGATGGAATCCAGGCTGTGCCAGGCAGGAGGGATGCTGGCCGTGGAGCCTGACCCATAGATGGAATCCAGGCTGTGCCAGGCAGGAGGGATGCCGGACAACCCCAGCACCCTACTTCGTCTGCCAGGCTGCGAAACTGTGCCAAGGTGGAATCATTCAGGCATCGTGAGCTCCCCGAACCACACCTTTAGTTTTTCAACGATAAAAACCAGTAACACCAGGTGGCAAGAGCAAAGAGATGAGGCTGACACAAATAAGGGGGGAAATGAATTCCAACGCAGAAAGAGTCATTTCTGCACTTAGGCAGACAACACACTTCCTCACTGAATGCTCCTGGGTCGGTTTAAAGGAACGACTGGAAGAAAACGGCCAAGGCTTCCTGAACACTGATCCTGCACCAAACACCATTCCCAGCACTTGCGTTATTTAATCCCCTGGCGAACGGTCAAATGGAAACTCTTCCCACGGTATTGTCAGGGTTCCTAACAGCCCAGGACCCTCTAAATCAACGAGCTTAAAGCAAAGATTTGGTCATTTTTATGCATCAGAGAAGTTTGTGTTAGGAAAATACCCTTTATTCTCCACAAACAGTGCCTTCAAGCAGTTGGAACGTGAGTGTTACGAGTTATGGCCCTTGATGGGGCGCCTGGGTGGCTCAGTCGGTTGAGTGTCCGACTTCGGTTCGGGTCATGATCTCATGGCTCGTGAGTTCGAGACCCGCGTCGGGCTCTGGGCTGACAGCTGGGAGCCTGGAGCCTGCTTCTGCTTCTGTGTCTCCCTCTCCCTCTGCCCCTCACCCACTCGCATTCTGTCTCTGTCTCTCTCAAAAATAAACATTAAAAATTAAAAAATAAAAAAAAAAACAAGTTACGGTCAGGAAATCCCTATTGAACGTTTAACACAAACTTCACCTATATTTGCCTTATGTATACACTTTTTAAATATGTCGTGTTGATGAGCAACAAAGTATACAAACTGGTGTCTAAGAGAAGGGCAGTCAGGGTGGAACAGACAAAACAGCGGGCAGCATCAGAAGACAGCCAAGCAAGCCAGACAGAGCACAGCCATGACCTCACGGCTGGGTGGGGGGTAGCTGCTGCAACCCTGCATTTATGGGAACAGACCAGTCCTGTCAGTAACAAGTCAAGTGGGTTTAAGAATTACAGCTTCTACTACTTAAACTTCCCAGCACTTCAGAAAAAAAAATCAAGGTTTTTTTTTTTTTTTTTTTTTTTATGCAGTTGTGTTTTAGGGGAGACTCTTCTGGATAGTATTCACAATTCCAAACATCTCTTCTGATCTACTCCCCAATTCACTGAGCAAAACTGAATGACTTAAATGCAGATCCCGCCTTGCTTAGTAATTGCACGTTGCCCTCTGACACTAAGCAAGCACGCCTTCCTGCCACCTCGGTTTCCCTACAGACACCAAGCAACTCGTCCCTCCAGTGTCTGAAGAGGTCCAAACCACTAAGTGGCTTCGCAAGTCAGTGCAATGGTCAGTGATGTGTTAATTACAGTTGTAGAGAACTTCACGGTGACAAATTTATCGGACGAGCTTCTAATCACGTCGAGCCATCCATCACTTAGGAATTGTGTGACCGCACAGCTCCATGCACTTGTCACGGCTCATCACGGCATACTGCTGTCATTCACAACATCTCAAATTGCTGCACAGCATTTGAGATCCTATACAGTGTCTTGCCGTGCCTTATCTTATTAGAACTTTATGACAAATGCTGGGAATGATCCAGGCAAATCATCTGGCTTCTATTCCACAGCTCTGTCTACTGCTAATAAATAAGGGTTACGAAAATCAAACAGAAGAGTGAACTCCCAGCTATTAATGGTCAGATTTTCTAGTTTCCAGGGAACTAGTTTTCTTCGGCCTAACTTTTGGAAGGCTCAGACCAACCTCACAAAATGGATGTGCAAATTCCCTTGACATATTTATCTCATTCACCACAAAAACATGGACAGGCAATTCTCCCAGAAGCACAGAGTTTTATATTTAAGAGAAGTAGTTGCTGATTGGAATAACCAATTTCTGCAGATCTCTCATTTACTTTTAGACATCGTTGGGCTTTTTCTCAACCATTTCTATTTTTTTAAATCTATTTATTTATTTGGAGAGACAGAGCAAGCGGGGGAGGGACAGACAGAGGGAGAGAGAAAATCCCACTGTCAGCACAGAGCCCGACTGGGGGCTCGAACTCAAGAACTGAGAGATCATGACCGAGCTGAAGTCAGATGCTTGACCGACTGAGCCACCTGGGCACCCCTCAACCATTTCTATTTTTTAAGTACTTGGTAAATTTTCTACATTCACATGTTAAACAGGGGGAGGCTGTGGCACGGCCAGAATCTGGTTCATGTGGTTTTCTTTTCCTACTTGTCATTCTTTCCATTTAATCACCCTCTGGAAATGGGCTTGTGAGCAACATATGATTGTCCCATCAAGTAAAACAATAAGGATCTGTTAATGCTTCTGAAGCACTTCCTGTTTTGTCTTTCCCATTCCGGTTACAAACAGTATCAGAAGTCCAAACAATTTTCTGGTCTTCCATTAGCCCCGCTGACTTCTTTTCACACCTTTTTCTAATCAAAGGAACAGGACAGACAGTTCATGTCACTCCTCGCAACAGTTGCTGTCATTTTGCTTTGCCTTTTCATCCCTACTGCACACAATCGACTCTGCATTTCTGTTTCTCCTGTATTTTGATCCATTCAGTGACCACCACCTGTACTATAGGCATTTGCTGCATTTGTATTTTAATAATTGGAAGTAACTTATGTAGTTCTGGGAAGGCTGCACATGAATCTATACTGGGAACCGCATCAAATCACAGCTTTTATTTCTAAGAAAGCTTATATCACTTGAAAACATAACAAACGTTGGGGTGTATGGGTGGCTCAGTCGGTTAAGCATCCGACTTTGGCTCAGGTCGTCATCTCACAGTTCGTGGGTTAGAGCCCCACATTGGGCTCTTGGCTGACACCTCGGAGCCTGGAGCCTGCTTCAGATTCTGTGTCTCCCTCTCTCTCTGTCCCTCTCCCACTTGTGCTCTGTCTCTAAGATAAATAGTTTTAAATAAATTAAAACATAACAAAGGTTAATAATCACTTAAAAAATTTTTTTAATGTTTATCTACATCTGAGGGGGAGAGAGAGACAGAGCGCGAGTGCGGGAAGGGGCAGAGAGAGAGGGAGACACAGAATCCGAAGCAGGCTCCAGGCTCTGAGCTGTCAGCACAGAGCCCGACATGGGGCTTGAACCCACAAACCGTGAGATCATGACCTGAGCCGAAGTCGGACGCTTAACCGACCGAGCCACCCAAGCATCCCAATAGTCACTTTTTTAAAAAAGTCTTACAGATAATTTTTTATGTTAAGGAAAAGCATTTCATGACTGTAACAGGGTCTTGAAAATGAAGTCACTAAACTATGAGCACAGCTAACTGTACTAAAAGGAGAAAGCATGGAAGTGAAAATGAAACCAAGAACGTGTCAAGAGCTAAGAGTAGTGCCAGAAGGTGAAAGCTCTGCGAACAAGGCAGAAGGTGGGAACCACTTCGGTCCCCCTCAGGGTGGGACAGCAGAGAAGCCGTGGGAGACACGGCGGCCACAACAGCCACAGCAAGGATGGGGAGCCAAGTAGGTCCTGGCTGAGGGGGCTCCTCTCTGCGAGTGTGCATCTGAAATTAAGTTAAAAATGGAACTATGCTATGACCCAGCAATTGCACTAATGGGCATTTACCCCCAAATCATGAAAACGGTAATTCGAAGGGGCACATGCACCCCGATACTTATAGCAGCGACAATAACCCCAATACGGAGGGAGCCAAAGTGTCCATCGATGGATGAATGGATAAAGAAGATGTGGTATGTATATACGATGGAATATTACTCAGTGATGAAGAAGAATGGAATCTTGCCATGCCAATGACATGGAGCTAGAGAATATTATGCTAAGCGACATTAGTCAGAGAAAGACAAATAGCATATGATTTCACTCACGTGTGAAATTTAAGAAACAAAACAAGTCAGCCAATAGGTAAAAGAGCGAGACAAACCAAGAAATAGACCTTTAACCACAGAGAACATACCGACGGTCACTGGGAGGTGGGTGGGGGGATGGGGGAGACAGGTGATGGGGATAAAGGAGGGCACCTAGCCTAACGATCACGGGGTGATGTACGTAAGTGTTGAATCACTACATCGTGCACCTGAAACTACTATAACACTGTATGCTAACTAACTGGAATTAAAGTAAATTAAAATGCAATAAAATAAAGAAGATATTTTCGGGGCACCTGGGTGGCTCAGTCAGTTAAGTGTCCGACTCTGGATTTCAGCTCAGGTCCTGATCCCAGCGTCGGGAGTTCAAGCCTCATGTCAGGCTCCATACTGACCGCACAGATCCTGCCTGCAATTGTCTGTCTCCCTCTCTCTCTGTCCCTCCACCCTCCCTCCCCCTCAGAATAAATAAACAAACGTTTTTAGAATAAAAAAAATATTTTCGAGAATGAGGTAACCAGTCTGCTATTCCTCATACTGGCTGTATCACTTCTGGAGTCTTATGTTTGTTTCTAGGTTCAATATTTTAAGAGGGTTCAGGGCACCTGGGTGGCTCAGTTGGTTAAACACCTGACTCTTGATTTCGGCTGAGGTCATGATCCCAGGGTCGTGAGATGGAGCGCCGAGTCAGACTCCGCACTGGGGGCAGAGCCTGCTTGGGATTCTCCCCCTCCCTCCTCTCTCTCTGCTCCTCCTTCACTCATACTGTCTCTTTCTCATTCTCTCAAAATACATAAATATTTTAAGAGGATTTAAAGAGTCACGAAGTACATTGAAGCAACAGTGTATTCATTGGTTCGTCTGTGAATTCACCTGTTCTTCAACAAACACTTCTTGAGCAGCCACTACCTACCAGAACCATGTTCCGTGCTGGAAGGTAGACTCCCTCCCTCACTCATTCGCTCGTGCGTGCCCACCACGTGCCGGGCACTGTGAACGAGCCAGTTAGGTCCCCACTGTTGCAGAGCACCCAGATACGTGAAAAACTGAGAACACGGTACAGGAGTCACTGTAGAAAAGGGTGGGTAAAGCACAGTGGAGCCCCTGTGAGGCAGAGGCCAGAGAACAAGGTCTGGCTGGGAGAAGGAGGGCCTGGGACTGGTTCCTGAGGGACAAGGATCAAGTGCCAGAGGTAACAGCACTGCGGGCGAAGAATGCTCGTGCAGAGTTGTGGCGGTGCCAGACGCAAACAGGCTGCATCAGGGAGAAAGAACCATCTGGTCACAAGGGAAACAGGCAAAGAGACTAGAATTTTCTAACCTGGAGAAGAGACTCGGGGCTGGGCGTTACTGCTATTTTCAAATACCTGGACGTCTGTCCTGTGGAAAAAGGAACTCCACTACGGAGGACAAACCAGAATCAACCCACGGAGCACAGAGAAATAGGCCCAGGTTCAGGGTCAGAAAAACCCGCAGCGAGAGGCACCGCAGAAGTGAGGGGACGCCTTCTGTGGAAGTGAGGGCCAACTCCCGAGAACACCGGGCGGCCTGCACAGGTCTGAGGGCCGCGGGGACGGCTTGTGAGCTGGCGTGAATGCTGCGCTCCAATGTCAAGTGCAAGTCTTCATGTTCTTAGACCAGAAAAGGTCAGGGCACAGTACTCCAGGCCAGCATGTGAGAGGCTCGTGGACCGGAGAAGCATCTTGATCATTGAATCCCTACCTTTCATGCTCTAGATAAGAAACTGAAGCCTGGGGGAGATAACGGCCAGTGTAAGTCCCCCCAGCAAATCCGGGGCCCCATCTGGACCAAAGCCAGCTCCTCTACGCCGTGTGCGGATCGCGCTGCACGGATGGGAGCGCGTGTCTCTGGACCCAGAGCCTGGGTGCGTACACAGGTATGTAACCGAAGCAGTCTGTATCGTGAGGGGGTGTGCAGACAGCTGGAGATGGCCGTCCATTTTGCACAATTTCTAAAAAAAAAAAAAAAAAAAAAGAAGGTGGCTTCTCCAAAACACAGCCCCGTGAGATCTTTATCTGAACCCAGGGGAAATTCCTACACCAGCCTCACGAACAGCAGTAAAGACATCACGAGAAACCAACACAAGAGAACAATCCGTTCCAAATTGACTCTTCTCTATTTTTTAACCTAGTAGGAAAATGTATCTGTTTATTCCATCCTTCGTTTCTTCCTTGTATCAACGAGGAGAGATTGGTCTGAAGACCCGTGATGGTCTCGTGCTGAACTAAGCACGCGGGGAAAATGAAAGATCCCAAGTCTGTTACCGAGGAGCTCAGAGCAGCAAAATGCAAACTCGAGAGGAGGGAAGAGACAGTGTGGGGGAGTGGGTGTGGCTGAGGAAAGTCTTTCCAGAAGTAGCAGTGACTTCATGGGAATTAGGGGTTTTGAAGGATGGGGGAGAGTTCTGAAGGGGGGGGGGGAAGGATGCCTTTTGAGGTGGAGAAGGCAGCATGTAGAGAATGATGTACCTGGTACAATGGAGGGGGCCCAGTGCTATGCTGTAATGACAGGGTTTCCGCAGTGATACTGTTGACAAAATCTGTAATCTTTTTGCATAATATAAATATGCTAGATAGACGGGTACTGACTGGCTGAAGGGTCCCTCCCCAAGAGTCAAAAGCAGGAAGTTGATACAACACACAGCCGGGGGTGGGGTGGGGGGGGGGGAGGGTGTGAAAGGTTTTAATTGGCTTTGTCCAACTGTATTTATGAGGCCAAAATAAAGCAAAAATATGAGGGAGAAACAGCTTAATAATGACTAATGTAGGAATTTCACAGGTAGGAAAGCTTTAGTTAACTACAAATTCTGTGAGACAAAGTGAAGCCAGTTAAGGCACCTAAAAATACTAGAAAAGAAATGCAAGCATCAAGTACGAGACTTTTTTTTTCACTTGGAGGACTATCGTGCAGATGAGCGTTTTACAAGACAGGAAGCCCAAGTGACTCTGGCCTAGAAAGAGAATTTCCGGACCGCAGTCTAGATGCGCGATTTACCATCCATTCACTCTTGGGCAAATCTCTTTGGGATCCATTTTTTCTGTCTCCAAAGAGAGAGGGTTGGGCTGGATACTCTATTAAATTCTCGGTTTAAAAGATAAATGTAGAAGTAGGTGGAGGGGATTAAGAGGTACACACTCCCAGTTATAAAACAAGCAAGCCATGGGTCGGTGACGCACAACATGGGGGACCGCTGCAGTAGGTTTGAGACGGATGGTCACGAGACTCACCATGATCATTTCATGAAGTCAAAAAACACCCAATCACTGTGATGTCCACCAGAAAGTATGAAGATTTTGTATGCCAATTAGACCTCAACAAAAACCAACAGAAACCCAAACTACAATTAGCCTTCAAGAATCTGACACTTCTCCTTAGCTCCCAAGCTGTGAGGGCCTCCACAAATGTTTCCTGAGTGAGTGAATGAGTGAGAGAGAGTAAATGAATGAATGAATGAGCGTTCCTCTCGTTTAGGCCTCCAGCGTATCCTAGCACACCATGGCTAACTGGGGTGGGCAGGTGGGGAAAATGGCCTGCTGCCCTGGGTCCACGTGAACATTTCTAGTTTAAGGCTGGTCCGTCTTCCTTCACTGGGAGGGTGTGTATAATCAGCAAAGGGCAAAGTATGCGCCTTTATATGACTTTTATTTACTCCTTGAAATTACAAAGTACATACTCATTGTTAGTATAGAAAATCGAGAAAATGACGTAAAAATTACACCTCCTGGTAACTCCATCACCGAGAAGCCACCATTTTTCCTGTTGTGGTACACAGCCCTTCAGTCTTTCACAACACACGGACACACACACTGGACTAAGCCATCACAGGTGCTACTGTAAAACCTGTTTCCCCCCCAACAGTAACACAGCGTGGATTTTCCAAGGCAGAGTACCCCAAAGTATGATTATAATTTATATAATATCTTTGACAAATCTGTAATTCATTCTTTAGGATAAATTCCTAGGCATGGAATTGGTAGGTGAGAGAGATAAGCACTATCAAGGCCTTTGAATATAGCTTCCTAAATGCCTTCCAGAAAAGGTTCAGCCAATATATATTCCCTTCAGCAAAACATAAAATCCTTGTTTTCCTGTACCTTTATCAGCAATGAGTAAGATTAATTTTAAAAATCTGTGCCAATTCGGGAGGGAAAAACATCATAATTGTTGTAATACACATTTTTCATTTGGATTTCCATTTGCTTCTAACTTTAAGAGGTCAACGTTAAAAATGAGGCTGTACTGGAATGTCTACCACACAGCGGAAAAAAATGCACAAAAGGTGATTACACATCTTACACAAGCAAAACCATTTTTTGTTCACCTGCAATTGTTCTGTTCGTTGAGAGCTTCCCTTATACTGTGGGAAGGTGTGAACCCTGCAGAGACAAGGCAGATAGACCATCCCTGCTCTCAAGGAGATCACAGTCTAGTCAAGAAAACAAATGTGTAAGTTACACAATACAGGGCTACCCACACTCTAATAAAAGTCTCTACAGAACTGACAGTGGCTGGAAGATGGGCAGGAAGGACAGGTTTCAGGAAAGAGACCCAGGATAAGGGGGGGAACCATCAATGAGAAGGGAGAAGTTACAATAAATCCCATCTTACATCATAAAGACCAAGCCATCACCAATTCATACAACCAAGTTAAAAAAGAATCGTATTTTCCCTTTTTCAGCTGGTGGCCTGCTACCTATTATTTTCAATTATTTTTTTTTTCAGTTATTGTGTAACATTAGCCCAGTCAATGTAACCATCTTATGACCAAATTTAAAACAAATTACCAGTGAGGGAATCAAGATGATTCATTAGTAAGGAAAGAGGCGAGCAGTTAAAGCAAAGGAAGCGTCCCTCCCTTGGGAAGCTTTTTTTTTTTTTTTTTTTGAAGCTTTTCTGGACGGTTTACTTTGTGGTTTGGCTCTTTCAAGAAGGCAGCATCCTTAGAAATAGTGTCAGCCTGAAAAGCCCATGACTTATTCACCCCTGACATAACTTTAGAGTCTCAAAGGAGTTTCCAAATGATCCCCAAAGCCTTTCTTCGGACCATGAAATTTGGTGGCTTTCCTTATTTACTTTTCTTCCCCTAAGTGTCGACAGGTTTACCGGCATCCCAGGCTCCATTCTTCTCATTAGACAGGATCATCTGTTCCCTGTCATTCGACAAACGACACACGTTCCCTGTCATTCGACAAATGCATGGCATCTGGAAGCCATGCATTGGGAGCCAGGCACCACCAGGTGTTCCTGAGCGGGTCCCGACACCAAGAAGCAGGGTGTCACAGGCACACCGATCTTCCTCTACTTCCCGGAGGAGGAAGTGGGAGCACCTCAAGGTCGCGAAGCCTGGAATCAGCGAAGCCAGGACGGTGCTCGGATCCCAGCACTCGGGGCCCAGGGCTGTCCACTCGGTGCCCTCCATGCGGGGGCCCGGTCCCCGCCTCGTGTTCCGCAGCTGACTAGTTCCCATTTTGTGACACCGGAGTAGCCCCCCCGTCAAGACACACACCCTCCCGAGTCTCCTGGGCTCTGGGAACCCATCCTGACCATCTTGGTCCGTCAAACAATCCCTCCTTTGAGCTCCTATAGCTTGTTGCTCATGTTCTTCGACGGGCACTAACTCCAAAAATGCTTCGTGAGGTAACTTCAGTGTCCATCTGGAAACCCCCGTGCTGGGCTGTGCAAGCCTTCCCTGCCACTACTCATGCTCAGTCATTCATTTAATGATTAATTCTGTAAGTAAACGCTTTCATTTTACTGGCCACGTGCTGCCCCTGGTCCCTGTCTTTCCAGGGGTGTGCAGTTTTGGGAGAGAAGACAGACACGTGTTTTTGTTCATTCGATAAACCTCCATTAAGCCCTTACTGTTCGGTGAACAGTGTGGGGGACCACACGGGACTCACATGAGCTCTGCGTGGAGACCTGTTTCGCCACCGGAGGACTATGGTCCTCAAAGGCCAAGACTAGGAACTACACTCTTGTTTGTCCTGCATGAGATGGGGCCACGGTGAAGGCTCAGAGTATAGACACTCATTCGTTCCTTCGTGCATTCATTCACTCACTCACTCATTCATCCCAAACCTCTCTCAGCAGTTCTTACATCTCTCTCCCTTTTAGACCAACCTCGAAAGTGAAGTTGAGACAGAATGATCCTAACTTTTATCATTCTAGTGTCAACATTTCCAGTGACGCTGTAAACAGCTCCCATCCTGTTCCACACTAAAACAATGCCAGCCGAGTTTTGGCTTTTACACAGAGAATGAGATAGAAATTTCTAAATGGATCCACATGCTTTGTTCGTGTTTGACAGAGCAAGCTGCAAATGCGGAAGCAGTGGCTTTCAAAAAGTGTCCGTCAGAAAGCTCAGAGTCTCTCCGAGGTTTCTCCGAGGTGACAGTGGCGGTGGGGGTGACAGTGGTGGTGGGGGTGTGAGCGGGGAGGACCCGGATGTCCCACTTCAACCGGAGCGCATCCTGCTGGAAACACTGGGCTTCTAAGTAAAAGTTCTTTTGGAAAGCAGTCCTGCTACTTAAAAAAATTTTTTTAAACAACTGGTTTAAGAGAATCAAACAGGGGTGTGTGGGTGGCTCAGTTGGTTAAGCGTCCGACTTCAGCTCAGGTCATGATCTCACGGCTCGTGAGTTCGAGCCCCGCGTCTGGCTCTGTGCACACAGCTCAGAGCCTGTAGCCTGCTTGGGATCCTGTGTCTCCCCCTCTCTGTCTGTCCCTTCCCCATTCATGCCTTCTCTCTCGCTCTCAAAGATAAATCTTAAAAAAATTGTTTTAAAAAAGAATCACTGTAATAAGGCATTATAGTATTTTGACTTTATAATTTTTATCATTAAAAAAAGCCTTGTTTCGTGCCCTCCCAGCAACAGAAAATACAGAGCACGTGGTGGGCTTGTCGCCTGAGAGACAGTGCCTTGCCGGGCGGGGGCTGAACGCCGGGACTGCTTGGCCAGTCAACCCGGCTGCAGCAAGCACTGCACGAACTGGGAGCAAGCCCGCCCCCTAGAGCCGACACTGCGCCACTGACTCAGGACAGCGGCTCCCAGCCACCGGAGGCTAGCATCCACAGGTTCCTAGAGGTAAAACCGCAGTCTCAAAACAAAAGCTTCATTCCAGGAATAATACGGAATTCACCCTTTAAATTTAAGTGCCACACGCATGTATTTATTATCAATCTCGACTGTTCAATCTGTTTCCAGAACGCTACAGAAAGCAGTGACTGCTGTGTACAGAAAATACTAGTGTCACATTTCTACTTCTAAATCACCAAAGTCAGCCCTCACCTTCACTAATCATGTATTTTCACCTTGGTTTTATTTTGACTACACTTATTCTTAACCAGGGATCTGTGTCCTGACTCACAGGAGGGCTGTACAGGGATGACTTCCCCTGACAGCGCAGGGGTGAGAGGCGCCACCCAGCCTGTGACTTCTGAATCCCCCAAACCTTAACTGCTAAGAGCCTACGGATACCTGAAAGCCTGGACGATGGCATGGCCGATTAATCCGTATTTTGTAACACTGTACGTCTTGTAGACTGTATTCTTACAAGGAAGTCAGGTAGAGGAAAACGTTTTTAAATCGTAAGGAAAATGCTACACTGGAGAGTATTTGTCAACAAAAAAAAACTACGTATGAACCTGTGCTGCTCAACAGTCGACTGTGTGTGTGCGCAGTTCAGACCTCTCCCTTCAACTCGACTCCAGTACCCAACCGCCAGCCCCACGCACCCGTTGGGACATCTAACAGGTGGGCTCCCTGCTCCCTAACTTGCTCCGCACAGTCCTCCCTAGGTTACCAAGCGGCTGCTTCATTCTTCGTTTCAAGCCCAAAATCGTAGTCTTCCCTGATTCTTTTCTCCCACCCTCATCTAATCCATCCACATAGACTATCTGCTCTACTATCAAAATACATGCCGTATCTGACGGTTATTTCCACTGCACTTGGCCTCACTTAAACTACACCATGTTTCATCGGGACTGGAACACCCTCCCACCTAACACTGCTGGCTTCCATCCTTGCTTTGATCAGAACCCTAAGCGCTTCCCGCCTCACTCAACTGAAGTCTGTCTTCAGAAAGGTGAACAAGGCCCTATGTGATTACCTACAATCAGGTACCATCACTAACCCCTGTCTCTCTAACCTCACCTTCTAGTCTTGGCTACGCCTCTCCTCTTGCTCACTGCAGTTACAACGATCTCCTTGCCGTTTCCGGAAAACACGAAGCACATGCGCAGCTCAGGGCCTTAACGTGAAATATTCCTTCTGCCTGGTAAGCTCTTCCCCAGACATGCAAATGGCTGCACTGCTCACTTCTTCAGATCTCTGTCCAGTGTCACTTTGTCAGCGTATGTGTACTCTGTGCTCACACACTCCCCAGACCCCTTCCTCGACTTACTTCCCTCAATTACTTTGTCATCATTGGATAAACTACACACACACACACACACACACACACACACACACACACACACACAGAGTCCTAGAAGACCTGCTGGTATATACCAGATGCTTGGGAGTTCTTGAAATATCTAGTCCAAGGGGAATGTGAACAAGCCTGATTATAAAAACAAATGGTAGAAGAGAAGAAGAAACCCCTTGGACGTGTTTACACAAGATAGAAAACTTGTTTAACAAAACCATTATAACTAATCATTTTTTGTTCAAATACCTGTATTCATTTAACACTAACTGCTATGCACAAGGCCTGTTTGGACTTTCTAACAGTTCTGGTAGGTATTCATGCTATTTTACAGAAGGTGAAACTGAAGATAACAGATGTGAAATGACTTGTCTAAAAGTGACACGGCAAAATGCGGCAAAGAGAAAACCAACCAGGGTTCTCTGATACTTACTTCTATACTCTTTCTCAACATTCAAAGTCTTTTAAGGAATGACATAAATCCAAAACAGGTAAGGTTTCCACATTTGTGGATAAAAGTGTCTGTTAATTTGCTACAAGCCATTTCAATTGCATGATAGAATAATACAGCTAAAATACTCAAGGTCAACTAACTGAATACCCACACAAATCAGTTTTGCTAAGCTTGATAAATAATACTAAGTCTCAAATGACAAACCGTTCCAATAAAGTATTAAAGTCTTCCATCTCACGTGGTTCACACACAACTGGTAGCAATCATATGAAAACAAAATTCTCCTTCCACCTTCAAAATACGTGAAGAGCTTCTATGCGCAATCTGTCTTTTACAAGGAAAAATAAACGATGGGTAAATTTTACACATTCAGTAGTACTCAATGTACACACACGCGCGCCCATGGAGTTTCGGGTAAATCTGGCTTTGTACATTTTACTTACTCTTGTTAGCTTTTCAAATTAATTGTAAGTGTGCTATTTGATCATTTCAGGATATCCACATTCTAAGTGAATAGTTGAAACAATCCGTGAAACCATCTTCATTAATGCTTTAAAGCTGAGAAAGCCAAAACACAGAATGATAAAACTTCCTTAAAGTGATGTAAGTTTGGAGGGAACTAAGGAATTTTTAATAAAACTTTCACTGTAAGTCTTCCATTTATGCACCATAGTTCCACAAAATACAACAAAGCTCCGATAAAACTGGCACTGTTAAGACAAGATTCTATACTCATATTCATTCAAGTCTGACCTTGTCACAGATTTTAAAGAGTATCAAATACATGGTAAACTAGAACTCGTGCAAAAATGAGCCATATCATTAAAGGCTCTAATAAATTACAGACGAAGCACACAAAATAGAGAGAAAATGGTCGAAATAACAACAACTGGTGTAGGAAAGTTACAAGGAAACGCTATCTGTATAGGATTCAAAGGACTGTAAGGGGTGCCTGGGTGGCTCAGTTGGTTAAGAATTCAAAGGACTGTAAAGTGGATATAACAATTTTAAGATGTTTTAGTAAGACTGGTCTTTGGGAAAAGGTGAATAAATTGTGCCTTAAAAAAGTCTAAAGATTCACTCCAATGAAATAAAAGTTCACGAGAAAAATCTCTACAATGGTAAATTAGTGACAGTTCACCTGTGCCGTGGGGCTAAAATCCATCTTTCCACAATCTATAATCTACAAAAATTTACCATAAAAGCAGACTGCTTTTTGGCTTTGCAAGTACTGCTCACAGGTTAACTGCGACCGTCAACAGAAAAGACCAAGTCGTAAGCAATCTGTTTTTCTGGTTATTACCAAGCATTTGTGAAACTAATAAAACTACATTCATTTAAAAATCCTACGATGCAGAATAGTTAATGATTCAGACTAGCCTTTCCTACTGAGGAAATCAATGAGATTTTTTTCTCCCGAAGAGGAAATGTACTCTTCGTTGAAATGTTTCCTTATAATGTTTTCCAGTGTGACTTCAGAAGTAATGCTTCCTCAGGAATTCTTTAGGGGTAAGAATTCTTTATGATAAGGTGAAGAGATGACTGGGCCTTCTCTCTCAGTTTATCAAAGAAATGTATTCACATTATGTACTGAAACATCCCTAACTTATGTGATACTGTAGTTACATGATAAATGTATGAGATGTGCCACAAAACCTAAGGTGACAGGAGCCCTCAAAGCCCAAACAAAACATTATCAGACTATGAATTATCCCAGTTTTCAGTGCGCTTCTTCAAGAAAGCAAAGTCCACATTCTGACGATCTGCTTGTCAAGAGGACCACAAAATATATTTCAGTAAGTCCTTTCATAATTTCACACTAGCAACTAGGCAGAAAGGACACGTTTTGTTACGGAAACACTGGAGTTCCAAGAGAAATGTTTCAGCGCGAATATGCTTGTGTGTCCTGAATCTAAGCTACTCTACATAATATGTAGCCTTAGAAACTCTAGTTCTCTTAAATCTCCGCTCCCTTCCTCCCCTCCTCGCACAAAGTGAAGGCATTCAATACTGTTAAGGGTAAATTTTTGGTTTACTAGGTGAAAAGGCATTTAAGAAAAATACTCCTCAGGGTCGAGCTAACATCCCACAGAAGGCCCTCGTGCTCCAGGTTAGGAAACACTCATCGAGGGTACTTCAAACAGACTAAAATCCAAATCAGCAAAACCCACACATTACACATGAAAATACTATCACTATCAAACATGTTTTGTCAAGAACCGTATGGGCAGCATTTAAAAAAGAAGAAATCATTAGACCATAAATGACACTGTAACGTAGACTCAGATCAGCACATAAGCATATACTGGTTTTTTAAATCTCCCACTCAGGTAAAATTATGGTAGCTGTTTAGAGACAACACTGTGTGACTTGAATCCCCGGCAATTTCCTAAAGACACCGGGCTGCGTCAAGAATTACTGGCTCCAAGAGGTAACCGGACAACAGCTGAGAATCCACACCCGCTCTGCTTCCTTCCAGTTGTATGACATCGGTATGCTCTTCTAGAAGAAGCAAGTCCTTTCCAACCATATAGCACCAGTGAGGATTTCATCCTATACGAAGAAAGTAATTCTGAAAACTGTACAGCAGGATTCCTGGGAAAGCACTTGAAGCTAACTAATAAAAAGGACAGCAGGGCAGTCAGGAGACATTTATATACCGTAGGCTCCTTACTACTGACCTGTTTGCTGAGCCACTAAACGTCTTCTCGTAGATCTTCCAGTAAGTTAAGTTGTTCAAACCTAACTTAAGAAATGAAAACCAAGGAACGAGACCACACCCTGACTGATGAATTAGTAAATGAGCCTCCAAAGCAGGCGAATGCTGGGACTCTACGGAGGCACAAGATCTAGAAGGAGGAAGAGTGCAAAGCAAGCCTGGCCTAGACAGGGTCGGGCTGTTGACTTTAGGGAAAAAAAGTTTCATTTTAATTTTCAAATTCCAAAGTCTAAACGTACTTCGGGTTAAGTGCAAAGTAAATAGTTTAGTATGTGTATTTTTCAAGTCATCCATATGTTCTGAGTGTTCCTTATTAACGAAGATGACAAAGACGTTGCTAATTACTTCAAAGGCTATAAATTGACAACTTGGAGGATTTCACTGAAATCCTGTTTTTTGAACTTAAACACAAGTGGTCAACATCCTTCAAGTTTAGAAGTTGTGCCACGGAGGAAAGAGTCAGTTAAATTATAAAGATTCAAATGTCTGAAAATCGGAACACTTTACTCATAAATAAACTTGATATTAAAACGTCACTCATGATGTTAAACCGTAACACTGTTGGTATATGCTCTGTTCTAATAATTCACTGATTCCAGTACTTCGGAGGAGCATTTCAGGAAAATTATCCCGATTTTTAAGACATTTAGGAAAAAAAAAATGTTCTTCGTTGTTAGATCAGGGTTTTACAGAGTCGTACAAGCAATTTCATTAAAAGTCAAGACAGTATTCATTTTCTCCCAGCTCATTAACCAAAAAGCAAACAAACCATAAGAATCTTTATATCTGATTCTCCCTTAAGGAGTCAATACTGAAAGTCACTCATGCCAATAGAAATGTCCTTATGGAAAAATAATCTATTTACTTCCTCCATTCACACAATGAAATTAGGAATGCTGTTGGGGATATGGCCGGACTGTGAATGTGGACACTTCTCGTGTTACTGGGACGTCGGGTGGTTTGAAGAGCAGTGTCCAAACAGCCCTGCTCCTGGCCCAAAAGACGCCTTTTATGTGAATCAGAAAGGCTGTCCTTTCCTCAAGAGACTTTATCGCTAACATTTAGAAACTCGTGATAATTAGCAACAGTGATTGTACCAAGGTAGCATGGTGCCCTTGAGTTGTGCACCACTCTCCATATCACAAGACGATCATACAACTTCAATATTGGTCTTGATTCTCCCAAAAGCCTCATTTGGAGACCATTAATACATGAACCTTGCCCTTTCAAATAGAGATGGAACTTTTAAACTTTTAAAACTTAAGCCACATTAAGAATATACATACAATGCTGATTTACACTAATTGATAAAACTATTTAATGGTTAGGAAACAAAACAGCTGGACATAACATATCCAATTCTAAACTTTTCAGATAAAGTATGTGCATAAGACCATGGTACTTTCACAGAAAACCAGAGCTGAAAGCTGGAGAACGCCCAATATCCAGAAATGTATTTATTTGCTGAATCAGAAAATCATCATCCCAGAAGTGAAGCCAACATTCTTCCTAACAGTGCACAGATGAATACACGAGCCGTACTATCAGCAGGCCACACTCCCAAATATTAAGGTTGTTCAGAATCTTTAAAATTCCAAATCCATGGCAAGAAAGATCCTCTAAAATTCAAGAATTAAAATTTACAAAAATAAATACCACTCTGACACTCAAGGGACATCTTCACTTTAAGGCCTTTGTCACAAATCTGAATCTTTATTGTTCTGAAATAAATGTTATAAACATAACCCAAAACAAAACTTGGATACTCAGTCTCAGAAGAGGTGTGGCTCAATGCCCATCACATGTAACAAGAAAACTTCCTTTTAAAAAAAAGGAAAACAAAGTACTAGGAGAAGTCTTTCACATGAAGGAAAATGCAGCCTTTGGATTTCTCCTCTCATTAGCCTGTACACACGTGGGCATCAGAAGGTTTGCATTTTCTCCGCAAGAGCTCTTGCTATGATGTCTGACGGATTTTCTGCCACTCAACAAATTCATCGAGAAGAACAGGCCCTAGAAAGAGAGAAGCATTTGTTAGAATTCAGTGACCTCAGACCTCCCACTACAAACACTCTCCCCGAGTTCTGGTGGTGATGAGGACGGACCCCGGCGTCTAAGGTGTGTTTCCTGTCCTGCTGGCTACTTAGCGCTTTTCCTTCTCGGCCTGCTCTTTCCTGATAGAAGAGACTTTCCACAAGGGGTATGTGCTGCAGCTTCCTTCACAAGGTTGCAATGGCTTCAGAACTCTCCAATAACTAAGTCAAGATTGACTGCTCCCTTTGTCTAAATGCTCACAGCACTGTTATTTCTATTAAGGAATATGGAGAGTGTTCAACATGTTTCTACATTACGTCACCAAGAGCATGTAAGCTTGTTGAAGGAGTGGCCATATAAGAGAATTATTTTGTTCCAGTAACAGGACCGAGTATAAATCTAAACACAAAGCAAGTGCCTAATGAACACCTGACCTAAAAACTATACTGAAAAAACATGTGAGGGGCGCCTACGGGGCTCAGTCAGTGAAGTGGCTGACTTCAGCTCAGGTCATGATCTCACAGTTCATGAGTTCGAGACCTGTGTTGGGCTCTGTGCTGACAGCTCAAGCTCAGAGCCTGGAGCCTACTTCGGATTCGGTGTCTCCCTCTCTCTCTGCCCTTCCCCTGCTCATGCTTGCTCGCTCGCTCTCTCAAAAATAAACTTTAAAAAAATTAAAAATAAAAAAACAATAAATAAAAAGACATTCGCATAAAGCAGGGGGTCCACACTCATTTCCTTACAGGAGCCATTCCCTACATGAGCTCACTGTTTTTGTTCGTTGAAAAAGAGGGGAAAACTCATGGCCAGAAAAGAGTACGCTGGCCCTATTTTTCTTAAAACACATACCCCTCAATGGTCTTTCTCTCATTTTTTATTGACGTACCTCCCTACTCTAAGAAAATCGGCAGACAGGGACAATCGTAAACAGCAGCCGAAAAGCACCCTAGCTGGTGGCGTAGCTACAAGCCAGCGAAGTGAGACGCAAGTTGGACACAAGCTATTACTTGGCTTCTGTCACTAATTCCTCACATACTTGAGTCAGATTTTCTGCTTTTTCAAACAAATCTGGAAGCTTTATTTTTATACAAAAATTGTTTCATATGTTGACTCAAAACACGCATGAATATACACATGTGTAGGCCTGCCTGCAAGTTTACTGCTGCTACCAAAGGGCTGTTTCCAAAAATATTACTGAATTTTAGAACATTCCGGGGGGAGAGGTCACAATGTAAACTACAGGCAGAATAAAGTTATTCCTTCTTCAGCATTTTGTATGATCTTCAGGGTTGCAGAAGTCCACATTTCAATTTACTTTTATAGGAATGTATCCTACAGCGTACTTCAAGGATCTGTTTTATGGTATTCTGCCCTTTCCACTGAAGAGTATGGACAGATATTTTAACTTGAACGATTGAAAAATGGTATTTCATCAAGTGTTTACTGAGGCATTTCTGAGGGAACTTATTGTGGCATAATCTGCTATGCCATCAGTGGGCACTATGATTAGCCTTGAAGGTTTTTCTCTTGTACCTGATGTTTTGCTTTTCTCTATTTAAATCCTGACTGTTCTTTTCTTCCATAGGAAAATGCCAGGGAAGGCAGGAAAGCAGAATTTTAGCTTTTACATGCAGAAATTATCATTTAACCTTAGCTATACTGCTCCATTACATTTCTGAGAAATTGGCAACATTCCACCTGTCAGCACAGACTTTCTAACGTAAGCCCTCCCCCACACCTTCAACATGATTCCATAAGAAAAGTTACTATCAGCAACTTTAAATTCTTTATGGTAACGCTACACAAATGCATGTTCCCACTTAACAGTTTAAAGAACTTCATTTTCCTAGGAAAACACAGTTATTATACTTACAAGCACCATCTTCATCGTAGTTACTAAGATCGGCATGGACGGTTCTGCTGAATTCTAACACATTGTACCACTGATCTTTGTTCATAACACGATACTTCGATTGCTGTAGAAGAGGATATAAATATTTGGAATACAGAACAAGCGTTACCTAAGGCTCTGACTTAAATAAATCTAGTTATGCCATCTTTTTGTGATTTGGTCTTTCTTAAAGCACTTAGTCCTCTTTAGTCACTTGGGCTTCCAAGAGAATCCTCAGGGCCGTTTACATGTTAACATCATCCAACCTACTTTTTCTTTATCTTTCCTTCATTTTTGAGAAGTAACAGGAGCAACAAAGGTACCGATCTGATAAAACGCCTGAGTGTCTTCCGTGTAGGCATTTCTATAATCGTCACTGAAATCAAGTCATACAGCGTATCCTACGTACACTAAGTTCCCTCACACGGCTTCCCAGGAGACTGCTTTGCGTGAGATTTAATGTTCCGCCACATCTTGAAGCTGGTGCTTTTGTAGGCAGTGGAAAGAGTACTGGCTTGGGTTCAAACCCCACTTCTGTCACTGAATTGAGTGGCCTTGGGAACATTACTTAACAACAGAGCCCATTTCTTCATTCGCTGAACAGGGATAAAACCTAATTTGAAACAGTGTCAAACACCCTCCCCATAACCAGCGTTGAAAATACTTTGTCCTCTTAGCTCCCTGTAGAGGTGACTATTTTTAGATTCAGTCCTCTTTATTTTTGCCCCAAACTACTAATAGGAGGAAGACGGATAACATTCATCAAAAACGTCTACTTTACCAGCCTTTCCTAAGCCTACTCTATCAGGCTTAAAGATCTAAGTGTACCTGAAACCCACTCGCTCAAGTCCTGGTCATGACTGCCTCTCGGCAGAAGCTTTCAACAAAATTACTCCGAGGAATTCGCTATGATAATCAGCTTTATGAGAAATCATTTTCAAAGCAAAAAGCAAAAGCATCTGTATTCAAGAAACGGTGAGATCTATACCAAAAAACCTGAAATTGAAAAGGCACAAAAACAGAAAACCAAAGAAAGCAGTGGAAAAAAAGAACAGTATCTTAAAACCACTGCCGGTAGTAGGTGCTACGCTAAACCTGCTAAATGAACACTTTCTTCATAAATTCAGCAGACATTTTAAAGTTGTTAGTACATTTAAGTAGTCCTTCTCGTATTTGTGGGCATAAAATTTTAATTCTAACTATTTAGACTGAACCCAAGTGAAAAGGAAAGTGTTATCACTACACACAACGGGTTCCCTTATGTGGCTATCAGCCTAAGAGCTAGTAATTTACGAAGAAACCTGAAACCTGAGTTAGAAGCATAACATTTGTACACGAGCATCAGTTTTCTGTCAAAAACCCAAGAAACTAATTTTGTGTGAAAAATGTCTTTGCTATAGTTTATTTGAGCGTTCATTTTTTTCATGGGGGGGAGGGGGGCTGCAAGGCTGGAATGAAAGTATCTCATGTACAGAATATATTAATGAACATGAACTTGTGTCTACAAATGACGACGTATATGTACACAATTTATCAGAAACTTTTTACTTAAGTTTTTTTTTTAAAAACACACTATCTAAAGATCCATTTATGTTTCCTCATTTAAAGGTACGTTTTCAGAGTAAGTTTTACAATTAATATTTAATGCTTCCAGATGAGAACAGCGCACATACCTCCAGGTACTGGTAAAACACTGAAAACAGCGGCCATGTCCTTCCAAGCAGCAGGGCGAGCATAGACTTAGCAGTGTCGATATCAAGGCTTCTCTGATCTTTATCCTACAATGGAAGTAAAAAATTTCCCTAAGTGTGGTTCCGAGATGAAAAAAATGTTAAAATTACAAAACATGGAAATTCTACCTACCCTTGCAAAATCAAAGGCATATCTGTAGATATTCTTAAACGAAGAAATATCATTCAACTGTGAGCGCAAAAAGTCAAATTTGTTCTGTAACTTTTCTGTGCAGTCACACCTTAAATTAAAAAAGCCAAATACATTATAAAATCCATAAAATTAAATAAAAGCATCATTAGGGGGTCAGAAGAAATGTATTGAGAAGAAAGTCAGTGCATCTAATGAAATCAATCTAGGTTTAAAATTCTGCTTCACAAATTTAGAGTTACTAACATATTGCCTCGTACTGACCTCGTACAATGGGATAAAAAGGAAAAAAGGAAAATAGGAAAAAAAGAGAAAACCTGGCAACCAATGAAATTCAGTCCAATGACCTTTAAAAAAAAAAAAAAAAAAAAAGCTCAATCGAAAGCTCCAGTACAATCATGAGTATGTCTCAAGAAGAGATTCAGAAGATGTACTTTTACTACATGTAAAGTTAAGAAGATGGCAGAACAGAGGAGATGAACCAGGCCTCGGTCACAGATTTCACTGGAAATTCTCAGGCACAGCTTGGTGACAGGGATTAGCCATGAGTGGTTTTGAAAGTTCAGGCTATAACACAGAGAAAATTAACACATTGTATTAGTGCTTCTGTCATAAACTCAGATTCCTACATTTTCAGTGACTAAGCACCAAGGCAATCAGTGGCAGCACCTGACTTCAAATAAGGTACAGATGCCAAAGAAGGAAACCAGTTAAAGGCTCAAAGAGACGCTCTCCCACGGGCTGACTCAGCAAGAACCAGGTCACCACACCATGAGCTCTGGTCAAGCCGCACTCACCACGCACACTGACCACAGCTATGTGTCAGCACAGATCACTGCCTCTACTCGACGTGGTGCTCCCTCCAACAGGCCGACGAAACCTCACTCACCAAAACCTAACTCCCAGGTTGCCATCTCTGAGCATACACCTGACTCCCTTTCATTACATGGGCCGTACCATCTACCGTGACCCACAGTATTCCTCCCAGAACGGACTTAGTTCTCATCATGTACTAGAGATATCTAGTACCCAAATTTAACTAAGACCTTGACTATTCTAAACCCACAATGTGACAGGTGACTCCTAACTTTATTAAGGTGTAAATGTTTTGGATAATTTTCTAATGCTGATTAAACCTTGTGTTCCTAGAATAAGCCAAACTGAGTGATGTTTGTTACCGGTGTCGTACACTCCTAGATTTTCTGGCTATTTTCGTAAGTGAGACTTGCTGGTAAATCTCATTCCTTCACACTCTCTTCACTAATTTTGATAACAAGCTCATGGCATAGGCCTTAGAAAAATGAAATTATAATTATTACTTTTTTTCTCTTTTCTGAAAAAGTTTACTAAACACTGGAATTAGCATTTGGCCAAAATCAGCTGAAAAGCCATCTGGGTCTTTCACTGAGGTGAGGTATTTTCTAGTCTGTATTATTATTTATTTTTGCTTTCTGTTTTTCTTTTTTTAATTTTTTTCATTTTTTTTAATGTTTGTTTATTTTTGAGCGAGACAGAGACAGAATGCGAGTGGGTTAGGGGCAGAGAGAGAGGGAGACACAGAAGCAGAAGCAGACTCCAGGCTCTGAGCTGTCAGCACAGAGCCCGACACAAGGCTCACACTCACGAGCTGTGAGATCAGGACCTGAGCCAAAGTCGGACGCTCAACTGACTGAGCCACCCAGGCACCCCGCTTTCTGTTTTTCTTAATCATCTTGGCAGAATTTCTTAATTATTTCAACTGCAGGTTTGCTTTCCCTTTTACTCTAAACATCTTTTTTTTAAATTTTTTTTAATCTTTACTTATTTTTTGAGAGAGAGCGCGCGCCAGTGAGCATGCAAGCTGGGGAGCGGCAGAGAGAGGCGGAGACACAGAATGTGAAGCAGGCTCCAGGCTCCCAGCTGTCAGCATGACAGACCCTGACATGGGGCTTGAACCCGCGAGCCGTGAGATCATGACCTGAGCTGATGCCGGACACTCAACCAACTGAGACACCCAGGCGCCCCCATTTCTCTTCTAATGTAACATTCAAAGCTACAGATTTTCCTCTAAGTACAATTAAAGCTTCAGCTCAGTTCTGATAAATATTATTGCTTTGATTATTCACTTGTAAATGATGCCTTGACAAGATGGTTTCAGAGAACGGGTAGAGATAAAAGTCTTAGAACAGCTTTAACAGACACTAAGAAGAGAGCAATCAGAGAAAATAAGTAAAGGTGACCCTTGAACAACAAGGGTTTGCACCGTGTGGGTCGACTTATATGGGGATATATTTTTTTTCGATACACACAGTATAGTGCTGTAAATATATTTTCTTGATAGTTTTTTCTTTTTTTTTTAAATGTTTATTTTTGAGACAGAGAGAGACAGAGCATGAACAGGGGAGGGTCAGAGAGAGAGGGAGACACAGAATCCGAAACAGGCTCCAGGCTCCGAGCTGTCAGCACAGAGCCCGACGCGGGGCTCGAACTCACGGACCGTGAGATCGTGACCTGAGCCGAAGTCGGACGCTCAACCTACTGAGCCACCCAGGCGCCCCTCTTGACAGTTTTCTTAAGAACATTTCTTTCCTCTAGCTTACCGTACTGTAAGAACACAGTATATAATACATTTAATGTACAAAATATGCTATTTGACTGTTTATGTCATGGGAAAGGCTTCCAATCAACAGTAGACTAGTAAGTTTTGGGGAAGTCAAGAGTTACACGCAGATGTCTGACTGTGCAGGAAGTCCCATGCCTGCCAGCAGTGAGGAGGGCTTCCTGCCCTCTCCTGCCGAGGTGGTGTTGGTGGCAGCCAGCTAAAACAGAAGGTTTAAATAAGGTCCAGAGTCAGAACGCCTGGGTAGCTCAGTCGGTTGGGCGTCCAACTCTTGGTTTGATCTCACAGTTCATGGGATCAAGCCCCACATCAGGCTCTGCACTGACAACACAGAGCCTGCCTGGGATTCTTTCCCTCTCTCTGCCTCTCTCCCCACTCTGAAAATAAACAAAGAAAAAATAAGATCCGGAGTTTTATAACATAATACTCAAAATTTCCAGGTTTCAATAAAAATTCCCACGTTGTTCAAAGGTCAAGTGTACAGCCAAATGCTTTCAAAGAATCTGGTTCCAAAAGGGAGCAGAGGAAATCGACACTAAATAGTGTGGGAAGGGGACAGAAGGTTCGTTTGTTTTTTTTAGTAGACAAATATCTTCTGCTTCCAGGATGATGAAGTCAATGTACTTTTCATCCATGTCTCCTGCTCATTCCACTAAAAGCCAGAGACGACATACATAAAACAAACACAAGACTGAAAGAACTCTGAGATTCTCAGGAACAATACAGTGGGGCGCTTCCTGGGTTTTCTTTTCCTTTTCTCCACCAGATCTGGAGATGAAGGAGTCAGCAAACCAGAAATGCCAATGGGGTAGACAGAAACCAAAAACTCGCTCTCCCTCCAGCAGAAGTTGAACAGCCTAGCACGAAAGCAAGCTTAGAAAAGATACTCTTCTCCATTCAAACAGCACAGAAAAAGCCCGCTCAGTGCCCACAGCTGCCAGCAGACTGAATGAGGACCGCATGGCCCACCCACCCCAGGAAGGACGTAGACGCCCCCCTTCCACCTCCTGCACCGTCAGTGGGAACCACATACAACAAGGACTTCAGCTCCGCTCCCAGCAAGGGGTAAGGAGTAGCGCCCTGGGCCATCAAAGGGTGCCTGGGAGGAGGCGGGGCTACACCATCATGCTCACCCAGCAGTGTCACCCAGAAATTCGTGGAGCCTCCTGGGGGCGGGACCTCTCCTGTCTGCTTACAGCGATGAAGAATCCCCTCCTCCTAATGAGGTGGTGACAGAAAGCTAGCGAAAATGGAGGTTTAAATAAGATCCAGAGTTTCGTAACATAATACTCAGTATTTCCAAGTTCCGATAAAAAAGCACTTCTCATACCAACAACCAAGATGGCAAGCAGAATGTAAAAAGAGGGCCAATACATGCAAATATTGCATGTAAATGACAAGATGTGTTTAAAATTATCTGATGCAGATTTTAAAGCAGCTATGATGAAAATGCTTCAATGAGCAATTATGGACCCAATAAAACAACCCTTGAAAATGTAGCAAGTCTCAGCAAAGAAACAGTGAGTCTAGGAAAAGAAATCTAACAAAAAAGAACCAAGTGGAAAAGTCTGAATTGTAAAATACAGGGCAGACTTAAACCTTAATGTACTAATAATTATATTAAATGTAAGTAGCCTGTACCAATCAGAACACAGAGATTAACAGAGCAGGTCAAAAAAACCCATGAAACCAAAGTGACCCAACCATATGCTATCTAGAAGAAACAGACTTCAAACACAACATAGGCAGACTGAAAGTAAAAGACAAAAACGAACACATTCTGGAAACAGTAACCAAAATAAAGGAGAAGCAGCTTCATCAATATGAGCTAATGTAGACTTCCAAGTGAAGAAAATAGAACATAGAAGAATATTATGTAATGATAACAGGTCAATCCACCGAAAATATGTAACAATTAGTTTTGTTTGTTTGTTTGTTTGTTTTTCAGAGAGGGAGAGAGAGTGCGTGAGCACGTGCGACCAGGGAGAAGGGCAGAGGAAGAGAGAGACAGAGAGAATCTAGCTGACAGTGTGGAGCCTGACACGGGGCTCCATCCCACAACCGTGAGATCATGACGTGAGCTGAAACCAAGAGTCGGACACTGAACCAACTGAGCCACCCAGGTGCCCCACAAGATGCAACAATTCTACAAATGTTTGCACCAAGCAACAGAACTGCAAAGTGAAGCAAAAACTTAAGAGAAGTAAAAGGAGAAATAAACAAATATGCAATTATTGTTAGAAATTTCAACACTCCTCTGTTGAAACACTTCCTCAGGAACTGACAGAACAACCAGACACTACATCAGGAAAGAATTCAACACCACCAACCACCAAGATCCACCTGGCACTAACAGAACATGCCACTCAGTGACAACAAAACACGTATTCTTTTCGAGTGTCTGTACAACAGAACCCAAGAGAGACCACAGCCTGAGCCATTGAGAAAATGCTGACAAATATAATAGAACTGAAATCACGCAGGATATGTTCTCTGACTACAATGAAACCAAACTAGAAGTAACAGGAAGATAAAAGCAAAATCTCCAAACACTTAGAAACTAAACAAACTCCTAAGCAATCCATGGGTGAGAACAAGTCTCAATGGAAACCAAAAAAAAAAACAAAAAACAAAAAACTGAACTCAATGAAAATAAAAACGCAACTCAAATTTTGTGAGACCCAAAGCAGTGCTGAGGGGGAAATTCACAGAACTAAATGCAAATATTATAAGAGAGAAAAAAATCTCAATCAATAATCTAACCTCCTATCTTCAGAATCTAGAAAAAGAAGAGCAAAATAAGCCTAAAGCAAGCAGGAGAAAGTAAGAGCAGAAATCAGTAAAATTGAAAACAGAAAAATGAGACAGGAAGATCAATGAAACAAAGAGCTGATTCTTTGGAAAAAGAAAGTCAGTAAAACTGACAAGTCCCTAGCACGAATGACAAAGAGAAAAACTGAAGACAAAAATTATCAATATCAGGAATGAAACAAAAGATACCATTACAGACCTGTAGACATGAAAAGGATATAAATATGGCCACTTAGACAAAATAGACCCATTCTTTGAAAAACAAAAACTACTGTAACACACAGTATGAAACAAATAATTTGACACAATGATCTGAAATAAACAGTAATTTGAGTAGCCCTGTAACTATTAAAAAATCGAATTCAAAAATCCCAAAAATTCTGAAAAAGAAACCTGTAGGTTCAGATGGTTTCATGGGAGAATTCCACCAATCTCTGAAGACCAATTCTATGTTCTACCTTGCAAAAGATAAATTCTAAGGAAAAATTTCCTAATTCCTTTTATAAAGCCAGATTTACCTTGACACCAAAACCGATTAAAAGCAGTATCAAAAAAAAAAAATTTTTTTTTCCACAAGAAAAAAAAATTTTACTATGATGATGGATGGATGTTAATTAGACTTATTGTGGTAATCATTTCCCAAAATACATACATATTGAATCGTTATGTTGTACACCCAAAACGAACAATGTTATGTCTATTATATCCTCAGATAAATAAGAAACCAAAAACAAAAACAGACCAATATCCCTCATGAATCCTTAACAAATATTAACAAAAAGAATTCAGCACCATATAAAAATAATTATACACCAAGTGGGATATAGTCCAGGTATGCAAACTGATTCAGTAGTCAAAACCAATCAATGGAACCACAATGTTAACACTCTAAAAGAAAAACTACATGATTAGATGATTTAATACAGAAAAAGCACTTAAAATATTTAACATCAACTCGTGTAAACTCACAGAAAAACACGAACAGAGGGCAACTCCCTCAACTTGATAAAGAGCATCTACAAACAACCCACAGCTAGGGAGCAAAGGAATGGGTGTCCACTTTTACCAGGCTTATTCAGCACAATGGTAGAAGTTCCAGCTAATGCAATACGTCAAGGAAAGGAAATAAAAGACATGCAAGAGCGGAAAAGAAATAAGATGGTCCCTATTTCCCTATTTTGTGTTATAATCATAGGACATGACTGTCTATGTAGACAACCCAACGAAGACACACATACACATACACTCAGAATAAGTGAGTTCAGCAAGGTCAGTCACTGGATACAAGACAACCACACAAAAATCAATTGTACTTCTACATATTAGTAACTAATACATTGATATTAGAATTAAAAATAAATGGCTCAAAATAAAAACAAAATATTCACATGTAATTCTAACACAACATGTACAGAATCTGTATGCTGAAAACTACACACAATGAAAGAAATCAAACACCAAAAAGAGAGACATAGCTATCTTGCATGTATTCAGACCCTGAAAACAGTGGTCAATTCTCCCCAAATTCACTATGTAGTTTAACCAAAATCTCAGTAAGATCTTTTGCAGATAAAAAGATCATCCTAAAACTTTTGGAAGAGCTAAAACAATTTTGAAAAGAGATCAATCAGTCTTTGTGGTTTCAAGATTCTGTATACAGCAGCACCGCGTGGTACTGGCAGAGGCTTAAGGCACAGATCGACAGAACAGAGAGCCCAGAGGCAGACCTACGCACAGGCGTGTCCAACCGATACCGGACAAGGCGCAAAAGCAATTCAAGGGAGGAAAAGACCTTTTTCAAAACATGAACTATGGAGCAAGTGGACAGCTGTAGCCAAGGAATAAACCAAAACCTGTCTCTCACCTTTAAGGAAATTAACTCAAAATGGATCACTGATTTAAACGTAAAATATAAAAACATAAACCCTTCCAGAAAAAAAACCAAAAGGTAAAATTCTCCGGATCTAGGGAAAGAATTCTTGGATTTGACATCAAAAGCACAATTCATAGAAGGAAAAACTCATAAAGTGAACTCCGTCAAAATTAAAAATTTTGCTCTGCCCAAGTTATAAGAAGCAAAAACACAAGCTACAGAGTGGGAGAAAATACCTGCAGTCTACATACTTGATGAAGGGCTTATATCTAAAAAATTCAGGAAACTCAACAGTTTAAAAAATTATCCACTATGTCCCTTATCTTCTTGCGTATTTGCCTCAGCTACTGTAGGTCACTGATTCTATACCCACCTCCTTCGTAACTCATCCACTGATTTTTAAATCTTTAATGTTTTTCACTTTCAGAGATTTAATTATGCATGGGAAATCTGATCATCTGAGGCCGTTCTTTATTCTTTAAACATAGTAGCTATTTTATGCTGAGATTAAGATAATTCAAAATACTAGTCTTAAAGAGTCTAATTCTGAAATTTAAGATGTTCCCCAATATGCTTAGTAATTTATGATTGTTAAAAAGTGAACCTTTTTCTGCAGAAATTGAGGCTTCTGTTTAAAATGCATTCCTGTACAGAAGAATCACTTCCACCATATACATGAAAACACTACTTACCTGGGACATTTGTAAAATACATTTTTGGCTTGTGTCATACAAATAATGCATTCCAGCTTTGAATCTGCACGATGAAGAATTTCTGGTAAGAACTCTCTTGGAAATAAGCCCTTCACCGTATGCAGAACCAAGCCCAAGCAATCACATCTCCATCTACTAGCTATGTGTGACATCAGTGACTTAATATGAGTTTTTGATCTGATTCTCACCCTACTCAGGCATTGCCATTTTGTTTCCTATTCAGAATATGCACCACAAGTTAATGGCCAGACGCCAGGTGACTAGAAACAGGTAGTAACCTTAAGGTTAAGTGTCAGATCTAAATGTCCCTATGGTATCACCATCTCTCCTCATTTCTGGCCTCTGATTATTTTCCTTAATTTACAGTGAAGTCCAGGCATGCTTTTTAAAATATATACATTTTTATATTTTATCCTGCATTTAAATGTCTTACATGACAAATGGCTTCTTTGCACATTTTATCTGCCATATGGCCAGAAAAGGAAATCAAAATTTGGATAGGTTAACCATCCAATTTGTCTGGGGCCTAGTTCCTATGTATGAATGAGGGCACAATATATTTCATGCAGAAACAAGATTCTTACTATTTATTAAAAATGTATTATTTACTATTTGATTAAGTGGATTTATCAGCTCAAACATTCTTCACTATGCGAAAAATAAAGGTTTAATGGCATTGAAAACGCAGTTAACTACTACCAGAAGGATATGCAAAAGGAACAAATTCTCAGATTACATGTGCCTGTGATGCTGTGTGGAAATCTGGGTGTCTTCAGGCCCTCCAGCGTCATGAGGTGGTAAGTTCAGAGGGCACTGCATTTTAAGCAGCCAGTTACATGTACGATCTTCCTCGTGATGATCCATCCTAAGAGGCCTCATCTTCTAAATCTTTGTGGCTTCCTGAAGAAGCGTTTTTCACATTATTTTTTAATGATGTGATTCACATTTTCACACAGACTCTCCCTTAGAACCTTAATACACCTGAGATTCAGGAAGACATACGATAAAGACACTTCCCAGCATTCAGGTCTTCCTCTCACGACCACTGGGGTTTAAAATCTTTCTTCAGGGCCTGGCGTGCACAAGCGCCCCACAATTATTTGTTAAACAGAAGTATGAATACCAAAAATAAGCCACAAAGTATATATTTATTTAATTACAAAAAGTTTCAAAATCCCTCCCTGGGAAAGGTTAGCAGGAAATTGGAGTTCAAACAAGATTATCAAGTCTGTGAGCAGTGACTTACAAGTTACCAAGGAGAAAAGAATCCAAATAAAATGACAACCTTTTGCAAATAACACTCCACAGGGACAAAGAGCACAATGTTATTTAGGGTGGGCTCTCAGTAAGCTTAAGACGGACACGAGAGGAAGAACAAAGTTCTAAGTCACACGGAGAGACACCCCGAAACAGTGCACCTTCTCCGTTTCCACACACGTGGTTTCAGGAAGCTACTTAATCCTTCAGCCTCGGTTTCCTCATTTTTAAAATGACAACAATAGACAACCATGAGATTAAATGAGAACACACAAGTTCGATGTTTACAACAGTTCTCAGTGTGAGATGCTCCTTTTGAAGCAAATGGTTTAAAAATCACCTTAAAAAAAAATCACACTGTTGTCTCTGTCCCAACTATCCCACACCAGTGCTCATCGTCTCCCTAAATCTGGAGCAGAGAAAGAATCTAACCGAACAAAGAACAAGTAATGTTTTCTTGGAGAAGAGTAAAACAACAACAACAACCTTGCACATTACTGGTCTCATAGAGACTGAACAGACCTTGCAAAACCAGTGAACACATCACAATTCTTACATTTAACCTGGCCCCAAATAGACTCAGCAATTAATAACGTCCATACCCCATAACTTGGGAGGTTTAGAAAGAGCATTTCCCCTGAAGTAAAAAGAAACGCATACTTAACTAGTGTATCACGGAAAGCAAGGGATAGTTTTTTGAAGAACAACTAAATAAAACCCCACAGATTTTACAGAACGCTGGCACAACAGGACACCATTCTCCAGGCCACTGAGGTGAGAACGAGTGGAGACGGGTTTAAATTTCAACATTAGGACTTGGACATTAATTTCTTGAGTATTGTAAACATCTGATTAACAAGGAAGGCTTTTACATTTCTGCTTCACTAAAGCCCTCTAAAATGAGAAGAAATCACCATCCATGTTTTAGCTCTAAGTGAGGTCCTCTTCCTTAATTAGTAAGGTGCTGTGGCACCCCGATCTGTAACAGGAAGAGTTTTATCCACAAAGTTCCGTATTTAGAACTCTCTGTGAATGAGGTCTATTGACCAGAACAAAACAGCACACCCCTGGGGATGTCTGGAAATGTGGATGGGGAATTAAAAATCGTCAAGATGAATGTCGGGGAGAGCAGAGGGGAAGAATGCTAATGGCGACTAGCAGTTGGCCCCAAATGCTAAGTGAGCGGCAGTCACACACCACACGCCCCAGAGCACACCGTCCCCACGGGAAAATCGGACAGATGCTCCCCAACGCTCCCCCTAAATAAGGTCAGGCCAGACCACCGCCTTCAATCCTCAAGTCCAGGGCCGAGAACGGTGACCAGAAGGTGCACAACTCGTAACCTACCCACAGGCAGCTGCGTACTTCCATTCCCGTCAGACGCTATCCTCCTGACGGTTTTCTCACGATCGCGACCAAGGACAGTCAGTGTTCTCCACCAGCATGGTTTTTCGCCCTCGCCCCAACCCCACTTCCAGCGGGCAGGTGTGAGGAGAGCTCTCCGCTGCAGCCAGCAAAAACGCGAAGTACCCGCGCACTCTGGCCCCCACAGACACAAGGAAGAGGGAGGTCCGCGGGCCACACCCCGCGCCTTCCCGGGGCGGGGAAGGGGCCTGCTGTGGTCACAAGAGGATGTGATCCCGGGGCGTAAAACAACTGCTCTAGCGACGGCTCCCCGCCAACCTCCGACACAGGGACCTGGAACACGGGGCGAAGCTCTCTCCACCGGCCGGCTCAGGCCCTCCGTCTGGAGCCGTTACCCCACCACCCCGGACGCAGCCCCGTTCTGTCAATGTTCTTTCCTTCGCACGTGCTCTCCTTTGGCCGGCTCTGCTCACAATCTCCTCTTCAGAAAGAACATTTTCCTAGATCCTGAACCGTCGTCATCCTAATCATTCTTCAAGGTCCAGTTCAGGGACCCCATACGAAGACTCTCCTGTCTACTCGGCCGACACTCATCTCACCCCCAGCTGTGCTTCCACAGGACGTCGTACTTTCACTCTAGCACCTGTCCCCTCCGACCTGGCTTCCGCCGCAGTATTTCCATGCCGCCCCGGCCCTCTCAGCATGTTACCCAAGGGCAGGGGCCACGTCTCCAGCTTCCCTGTGATCAGCACTTAAGAGGCACAGTAGCTTACACAACATAAGTGTTGATCATGAATGACTATCAAATCAAATCCAATCCAATCTGAGGAGAAATTTGGCTGTTACTAAACAACGACAGAGAGATGGCAATGGCGCCCTCTGAAACCTACAAAATGGCCGTGCCAGTCTACTTATGTACCAACTCATACCCACAGATTCTCTCACACAAAAAAGGCGATCCAGTTATGAAAAGTAGGCATCAATAGCCTTAACATAAATGAACGTACAAGTATTGTGAATGCTGATCAACACTATATAATTACAGATTTTAACTACTCATGGCTATTACTGTCTACTACCTTTGACCACGGTGTATGTTTTAACTACCACACTGTCTCTACTCCTTAGCAGAGCTCTAAGGGTTAAAATTAACTAACTTGAAACAATTGATAACTATATTAAGATGATATAAGGGACCACGAAATAACTATGCCCAGATTAAATGAAATCATAAAAATATTAAAAAATCTAGAAAGGGAATCGAGTCTGTGAAGGTTTACATTTTATGATTATAAGTCAACATAAAACCAAACACACTAAGGCAACTATAAAATAAAAAATTAAGACTTACATATGTTCTTTGGTCTCTCAGTTTAAATTTTAAACTACTGTATTCCTCAGCAAGTTTTGTATAAGGAAATTCAGGGAGTAATAAAGACTTAGCTAATTGATAAAAGATACTTGGTATTTCACATAGCAATCTAGATGAGGGGGAAAAACACAACTCTTGTCCCTCCCAGTCAAGAGGGCTTGCCTGACTTGAGCAGCTCCAAGGCCCTACAACACAGACAGGGCTCTAGGCAGACAGGCAAGAGAGCATAAAGGAGTGAAACGGAAACCTCTAGGTCAACTTTAAATGTTAAATCATTGCTTCCATTTTGTGCAGCTTGTGAACTTCCTAGAGAGACGAGGTGCTAATAAAACCGAAGTTCAAGGGTTAAGTCAATTTCTATTCTTGTACCCAAAGCCAGATGCTAGTTATTCAAGAATAATTATTAGAAATGCTTTGTATTTAAAAGTTTCTGTTATACAAAGTCTCTTTATGTTATATCAAGTTATGCGGACACATGATGAGAAAACTTTTGGTTTTAAAATACACAAACTGATTATTCAAAACAAGTAATACACAAAAAATACAGCAGGAGTAGTACAAAAAGCAGTTATAGTGCCAACTAAAATGTCTTACAATGAATAAGCCATGTTATAACTGACGAAAATTTCAATAAAACAGACTAAGCTACATGAAAACCAGTTTATATTCTTTGCATACTCCTCCGTATTTTATATTCATAAAAATATTTTATATTTTATCTTTCTCTAAAAAGCTAATTGCAGGTTGGATATTTCCAAGAATTTCAGAATCAACATCATTTTAATTGGTAGGTTATGACACCTAGATGAATGACAGAGTTCACGCTTGGTTGTAAACACCATGATTCAAAGTTAGTTAACAGTCTTGCATTTTATAAAGAACGCTAACATACATACAGAAACGTGACGCAAACAAAGCACAGTATGCTAGACTGGTGATGAGGGAATTTAAATTCCAGGTCCTAGCTCTGCCAGTAAGTAGCTACATAAACCTAGGCGAACATTTTCTTTACCTTGGAGTCTGATTCCTCATCTCTCCTATAAGTAATTGAAATGACAGGTTTGATTTTATATTCTATCTTAGAAATTATAATTTGGCTCATATAAGCAAAGGTTTTCCCTAAAATATACATAAAATAGCTATATGTTAAGGCTGGTTAAAAAGGAAAATTACAAAACATTAGATGCTGAAAATTCAAATATAAAAATTTAAGTTCCATATGAACACTTGAAAAAAATAACCAAGGTATTCTGAAATGTAAGGACAGGCAAACAAGTAATAAAAAATAGTTAAATGTGTTAATAAAAGCATAACCACAATAGGAAACCACATGGCTAATTAACCTCCACTTTTTGGCTCAAAAATATCATCAATTAATGCTTCCTCTATTTTAGAATGTTGATCATTAGTAACATCCTGCACGAACATTAGGAACATGACATAATTTAAAAATAACACATAATTACTAACTGATTCTGCAACTAAGCACACTTTACTCTGGAAAGTCAAGATCAAATTATTATCAAGAAGCAATTCTGTAACTTACAGAAGAATTCAAAGGCAGCCTCAGTAAGTAAGTAACCAGAACTTGGCTGAAGGCTGCAGGTGAGCCATATAAGGTTTCTACTTTTGTTCTTTGTAAGATTAATTTGGCAAAAAAGAAACAACAAAAGTGCCATGTAACTCTACCTTCGGATTTCTTTTCAAAATAAAGCATAAAACTGAAGAGGCCCCAGAACTTGGGGCAGCTCAAAGAAAAAACTCCTTCCGTGGCAGAACTCTGTATTCAGAGAAGGAAACTGCTCATTGCTCAATCTGAGAGTAAGTAACTTTGATCGCAGACCTCTAATTCACCCACGAAGAGTCAATAATTTTAATAAGACTGTACTAAGGTTCTCAGAGAATAGGAAAGATGGGGTAACTGTTCATTTTGCCAAGACCACAATATAAATTTTATCAAACCCTAACTGATTGTCACAGATCAAACCAATGTGAGTATTTTAAGGTGAAACCTTACTTCTAAAAATTATGAAGCATATAATATCAATTAAGATCTTCAAATAGGCCATCAAATTTGTTTTTTAAAAAAATGTCTTACTGTAATGAAGTCATCCCCTTTAACCATTCTTCCTTGGTAAAAAATCCCATGCTTTCAGCCTCCAATTTCCACGCTAAAACTAACATAATAATCTGGAAAGAACAGAACATAAAGGATAGGGGAAAAGTCAGCACAGAGATAATCATGTCTATATTTTATCATGGAGAGCATTTTTATACAACTATTTCCATCCTTCAACTATTAAAGAGTATAACCTCTGGAATTATTAACTCTGAAGAAGTGGGCCAATTTCTTAAAAGTAAGAAGTTCTAACAGTTTCTGAAGGTGGAATCTCTCTCACTCTATCACAAATGACATTTGTATTAAGAAAGAGAACAGTGCCCAACTTAAATTGATTAAAAATACCTTAAATGAAAATCTACAATATAAAACATGAAGAAACAAAATCTTGATATAAGATTAAAGTGTCCCAATTTTTAGACATTTATAAATATGCTATATCCCACTTGTATTCCATTCTACTTAGAAATAAAACATACATTTTCAGGTTCAACACCAATGTCTTCACAAAATTTTTCCATTCCTTCTGGCCCTACAACTTCATCAGGACCTTCAAAGACAAAAATAATTTATATATTTTATTGTTATAATTTAATACCAACATAAAACATAAGCCATTGTACTAAAGGCATCTATGAATACACCATAACTTTTATAAATAACTAAATTTGAATTTTGATATATTTTTGATAAAGTGTTAAATATCAGCTATATGATTTAAAATGTAAAACTTCTGAAATATTCTTGAAACACCACATTACAAAACGAAATTAAGGAAAGAAAAAATATCAATCACTTGTCTGTATAGTAACTTGAACCTATCAATTAAAACAACATTCATGAGAGCGTATCTGAACAAAATTTTTGGTAATGCATAAATATAAAGAAGTATAAGAAATTCTATGACAACATGTAGGCCCAACCCATTACTCAAGACAGTAAGCAAAGAACACCTGTTTTCTTACTAAAACAGAAGGTCATTTATTACCCTTTTGAAATACAACCAAATAAAATTTAATATTTTAAAAAGATATACATATTACGAAGATAACGACTTAAAGAAACTACTATTTTCTTTATCATCTTGGTTCTAAAATAGCAAAGCATTAGTTCCACCACCTTAACATTGAAACAAAAGTTTAATTCCTCACTTATGTCTACCATTTGTCCAAAACTTAATGATACTTAGCTTGTTTCTTATTTTTCTCCCTCTATAACACTAAATATAAATCAATACACCCATTCTCCCACTTTTTTATGTCATCAGATTCCCAAAAGATAGTGATTTACATCACTGCTGGGTCTCTTTTGTAAGTGAGAGATTACAAACAACAAAATTTGTTGTAAGATTACAACAAATTTGTGACAGCATGGATGGACCTTGAGAGCATTATGCTGTAATTGAAGGAAGTCAAAGACAAATAACATATGATGTCACTTACTTGTGAAATCTACAAACAAGCAAAAACAAGGGCCCCAAACTCGTAGATACAAAGGTAGAGGTGAGAGGCAGGGATTGGGGGGGTTGGGGGGTGGAATGGATGAAGGTGGTCAAAAGGAACAAACGTCTAGTTATAAAGCAGGTAAATCCTGGGGATGTGACGTACAGCCAGTCTGATGACTGCAATCACTACTACCATACTGTATATTGGAAAGCTCCTATGAGAGTAGGTCTTAAAGTGCTCATCATGAGAGAAAATGTATAACCCTGTGTGGGTAGAGATGTCCACTAGACTTACTGTGATCATTCTGCAGTATATACATATATCAAATTGTTACACTGTACATCTGAAACTGTCCTTTGTTATAAAAAGATCGAACCATTTAAAGCAATTACAAAATACGATAGAAATATGCTATTACTTCTGATTTTTGAAAACATAGTCTTGAAATATTATTGTTAGAGTGACCCAAAAAACCCTTGTTTTCCTTTCTTAAGAACTTATAAAAATACTCCAGCTTTATAAATCACAAGCCAGACCACAGCTACTGGGGGGGAGGTGGGGGGGGGCACTTTACACCCACCATCATTCGTTCACAAGTACAACATGAAATCCATGCTCCACAGTTTGTCCTAACAGAAGAATGCAGCCGTCCAGTCTGTGTGCCAATATAGTCCTGCAGCTTCAGACGAGATCCATCCAGGCTGCTAAGAGGACGTTAAAACATGGTCTGAAACCAAAATGCTTAACTTTTTGGTTTAAATAAGTACTGCACTTATTTATGCAGTGAGGTGTTAAAAGGTGAAAGGGTGGTAATTATAGGACTTTCACTTCCCGATATATATTTGGAGAAGTTTTTTAATGAGAATGTGTTAATCATTGTAATTTTAGAAGCATACATATACAATAAAGCTGTTAAAAAATATAACTGAGTATGTTCCCCTACATGTGGTTTGGTTGAAAGTAAGTCAGGTAAAAAATTCAGTGGAAGAAAACAAAGGTTTTTTTAAGCCAAAACAAGAATGCATTGTCAATTTTTCTTATGAAAAAGAAAACTGACTTGATCTCAGAGCAGCCATCATCAGAAATCAAAAGACAAAGCTGAAGAGCTGTTATCAAGAAATATCAGTCACTATCATGAAACAGTCTCCCTAGAAACTGGGGAATTGATCAGTGGTTAAAATTTGATGAGATTCAAATTAAATTATGTCATAAGGAGATATACACGACATACACAAGACTTTTCTGTAAATGTTCAGTGTCTTTCCCAAAGCAATGCAAATAATAACAAATTTGAATCTAAAGCAAGGTCAATACTAATATTCTTTTCCCAGACCACATAATGTTAGTTTTACTTTCTCAAATATACTCTTCCAATAAATCTACTCTGGGGCTGAATTTAACTCTCAGGCAAAAAAATAGGTTTCCATTCAACTTAAGAAGCTTTGGAAATTATTTAGAATCTATCAGAATTATTTACGGGTGCCTGAGTGGCTCAGTTGGTTAAGTGTCCAACTTCGGCTCAGGTCATGATCTCATGGCTCATGAGTTCGAGCCCCACGTCGGGCTCTGTGCCGACAGCTCAGAGCCTAGAGACTGCTTCGGATTCTGTGTCTCCCTCTCTCTCTGCCCCTCCCCAGCTCGCACTCTGTCTCTCTCTCTCTCTCTCTCTCTCAAAAAAAACCAAACGTTATAAAAAAAAAAAAGAACTTATTAGATTTATAGTTTTATTAGAACTCAGCAATTCTATCCTCTTTTGGGTTCTCTGTAAGATTTAAAAAGTGCCTTTTTACTTTCCACGCTTTTGTTCAGTAACAGGCCCCACGTATTAACGAATCCTTGCGAATGTAAGTATCACTCAAGAGGAGAGGTCTTGTGCAAGAGCAAAACTATCAGGCTTACCACACGTCACCTATATTATATTAACCAGATTAGTGGTAAAATAGTTTTTAAACTAAAACAAAAAATCAATTTTTTTTTTTTATAACCATAAAATGTTCCTAGAGATGTGCAGAGTACAAAACCATGCCAGTCATAGCAGACGCTCAGGAATAAAAATTGTGCTCAATGAATAACACACCTTCCCCATGAGCTATACAGGAGCTATGCTGTTAATTCTGGAACAGTACTGTTAAAACACAGCCAGTCCACCTAATGCTGTAATGCTATTACTCCTTTAACAACGGTTTACACGTATGAGTTCTGACTCATTCCAGGTACTGTGCTAAGTGCTTTACGTGCCTTATTCCCAGTCTCCATTTTAATAAGGGACACCCCCATTTTAAGACAGAACACCTACTGTTGATTTGGCAAATAACTGGTTCCTCCTGGTCAGTTAGGTCTCCACCCAGAGTAATGTCTAGAGAGGCCTTCCCTATCACCCTATTTGAAAGTCATCCAAACTTTCTAACCACACCGTATTTTAACATTTATAACCCTCCACAATCTCTACTTATCTTGCTTACTTACCTATTTACTGTCTTCCCCACTAGAAGTCAAGTCCCCCAAGGGTAGGGATCTTGTCTAACTTGTTCCCTACTGTGTCCCCAGCACTGATCACTGCCTGACACACAGTAAATGCTCAGGAAACATTTACTGAATGAATCGTTCCATACATAAGATAAATTGCCTTCAAGTGCATTTACTAATATTTCTTTGTAGAAGGAAAATGAGTTGCCATGTACATACTGAAAACAGAAATGACAAGACAGTAGTCATTAAAAGCATAAGCTCTGCAAGAGAATGACCTAAATCTGAATCCTCGCTCTTGTCACCGTATGATCCTGGGCCAATTACTTAATCTCAACCTCAGTTTTCTCATCTCTAAAAAGAGGTAACACTGCCTACGTGACAAAATGATTGTAAGGATACATTATATAATTATGATTTTTGAAATACACAGAGCAATTATTATGCTGGCTACTACAAAAATGCTAGCATAGCAAATAAATGTTTAACTAATTAGAATCTCATGCTACCCACCAAAGTCCCAAGGAGAGGTAATACAAATGAGCAGAAATGAAAAAAAATGCACTAATTTTGTGGTATCTTAAGGTGTCTTTTTACAAGTGAAATAAGATGAGGGGCTTTTTGATTCTATATCATAAATCCCAGTAAAACCGGCGCTTGGAATAATGGGTCACCATTTTAAATGGAGGTCAGTAAGAAATGAATTCCTTTCATTTAATTTGGGTTAGACATTGTCTTGGGATGCCAGTAATAGCAGTTTTTCTGGTCTAGAAAGAATCTGTTCTGTTACTAAACAATTTTTAAATTATACTTTGGGGATCCAGCTGATTCAAGCTACATCAGTGGTCTTACCTTCCATACTGTTAGCCTAGGGTTACACTTCAAGTTCAGAGTATACTTTAGACCTTAATGGATTAGCATGAAACGTAAGAGTGACTCCATCTACACTGTTCTATGTTAGACACTGAGAATCAGAGTTAAAAAAGGAGGAGGGGGAAGCTATAAAATCATGAATTCTAGAAGACCAAAACCTAGGTTCTAAGGGAAAAAAATATCTTTATACATACTTATAAAAAAGTTAGTCATAAATGGGAAGTGTTCTTGTTCACACATTTGCTGAACACCAAAGTCTCCTCCCTGGTTTTGGCTTTCACCCTTAAGCTCCAGCCCTACCATGGGCCCAGAGCTTTAGGCCCACTACCTGCAGGGTTTAGTTTAAGTCACAGCTCCTGCAGAAGCTCTTCGTGACACCATGAGGCTGGGTTCTATGGGTTCCATCCTCCTCTGAACTATCGCAGTGCATCTTCCCAACACAGCATTTATCACACTGTATCACATCAGTGTTTCCGTTCTTAGGGATTACTGCACTTCTGGCAGAAACGACGGGCTAAACAGCAATTATCAAAGGGCAAATGTGCTGTGCCATGACATATCTGCATTTCAAATCTTTTACTACGTTTCCAAAAAGTTTCAGAAAAATATCAGTTTGGGTTCAGAAAATTGTCAACAGAATATGCAAAAGAACAGTAAGAACTACATAAAGTGTATAATGTTTTATTACATAGTTTGTTTTTCAGAATATCAACTCTCCTTTAGCTAATGGACTTAAACCAATAAATGCACCTGTTCACAAATGGAATTCATAGTGAATCTCACCCCTCCCACTAGCACATACTAAATTACATATTTAAAGAAAAAGCATCCTGACGTAGCACCGAATTCTTAGCCTACACATAATTCTCAGTCTTGACCTTGATCCCAGGTCACAGCACTAACACAAAGCAGGCCTGCAATAAATAATTGTTAAATGAATAAACCAAAACACTTTTTAAAGCACGTGACTGATATCTTCTTATATTAATTTCATTACCTGCATACTCATAAAACCAAGCCAGGCACTTCTTGCTTGAAAAATGTTCCTCTCCACTTATTAGTCTAGCAGGGGGTTGGGATCTGCAATAGCTTAGAAAACACACAAATACCTAAGAATTTTATCAAGTCTCAACTTTCAGTGAAAAGCTAAGTGCAACATGAACTACTTCAATTCAAACTAAACAAAGTGTTTTGTTTACAGCTGGTATTATAGGAAAAAATGGGAGTTGTATTTGCAATTGGAAATTGGAAACAGTAGTCTATAGGTAAAATTTTCTTGCTAACAAAGCCGGAAATGCTACTTTGCTCACTATCAAAGTCCAATAACATCAACTAAAATCATTTCCCCAGATTTGAAGTGAGCATGTGGAAGTTCAACATAATGTTCTCGATACAGGGCTAAGCTGGGAAAGTATAAATCTTCAGAGCGGTGAAAATTGTATTTCTGTAAAATAGACAAACATTCGAAAACAAAATCTTACAAAGTAGATTTTGGTACTTAATGAATCAATATTTTTTAAAAATTACATATTAACCGTTGTTGATCATCTGCGAAACTTAAATGGATGATTGAAGATAAAAGACGAGTTAGGACCCAAGAGTATAATTAAACTCCACACATTAAAAACAAAATTGTACAAATAAAAAGATAATAATTGTACAAATAATTGAGCCAAAGCTATTTAACGCCAAAGTCCGTACGTTCCATAAAATCATTAAAACTTGGGAAGCTCAAAATCGGCCTTTGGGGTTTAAGGAACTTCAGAGGACCTTTCCCGGAGGAGCTCAAACAGTGACACCTGCACGAGGACCTAGAAACGCCGCGCCTTCGGCGGCTGAGTCATCTAACAATGGAGGCCCGCATGGAAAACTGTAGGTTGATACAGCGAAGCGGGCCCTGGGCTGTAACACCACTGCGCGGCTCTGAGCGTGCTCGGTGTAAATAACTGTGCCACGTTACGCACGGAGGACGGCCACACGTGGGAGCAGTAAAAGCTAACGTGTCTGCTTCGTACAGACGGGCTGGCGGCGCAGCCCTGGCCAGTTCCCGGGCGAGGTACCGGGAGGCCCGGGAGGCCGTGTCACCGTGCACCGGCTCTTCTGCTAACCGCAGCGAGACGGGAAAACTTCCGTCCACGACAAAAAGGAAGAGGAGCCTAGGTTACGTACCTCCCGCCGTAAGCAGACGCCTCTGCAAGGAGACAGCTCTGCCATCACGTCTACAAGGCTGACTACCGTCTCCTCTCAATGGCAGCAAGTGAAGTCGTTCCCTCGCGGGCCCGCCGGCGACACGGCCGGACACCCGAGGAGCAGATGCGGGACCACTCCCCTGTCACACACCTAGCCTGCAGACCGAGCAGCACACCTCGCCGCTGGGCCGCCTCAAGGACACGCCGCAGCGGGATCAAAGAGCCGTAATTACAGCTCAGCTCTCCCTTCGCTTTCTTTCTCGGGGGGGAGGGAGGGGGTACCGGGTAAAATAAGGACCAGATTGTTAACGATCACGTCGACCGCGAACAGCGTCCTCAATGCCCGGAAACAGAACCGCGAGCAGGGCCTTCCCGACGCCGCGCACACGGACTTGGCGCAGGTGGAGCCACCAGACTTCCAGAAAGCCGGCTTCCTGCTGGGACCTTCCGGCACCGGCCGCTGCGAAGACTCGGCGTGCAGCTCCCCCCCGCCCCAGCCCGGGCGGCGGGCAGCGCCAGGCCGCTCCCCTCCTCACCCCCTCCCCTTCAAAGAAATTCCAGAGGCGACCCTTCCGCCGGTCTGCACTCCCGTCCAGGTCTGGAAGGGCGCGGGGCAGGGGCACGGCCCCGGGCGCCGGAGCGCCCACACGGAGCCCGAGCCCGAGGCGCAGCCCGCGGTGTCGGCGGGGGCTCACCCCCGGGCCCCGGACAGCCGCTCACGGGGGAACGCGGGAGGCTGAGGGCGGGGTGGGGGGGAACGTGATACCTGGAGATTTTACACTTCTTGAGGCCTCCGTCTTCCGCCACTGCCGCTGCCACCCCCGGGGATTTTCTCTTCTTCTTCACCGGCATCTTCCGCCCTCCCCGGCGGGGCGGCCAGGGGAGCCGGGGAAGGGGGTCGCTGTCCGCCGGGGACGCCTCAGTGCCGGCACCCGGGTCCCAGGGACAGCAGCAGGCGCAGGAGCGGGGCCGCCAGCCCGCCCCAGCGCGGCCCAGCGCGGCCGCAGTCCGCCCCCAGGTCCCCTCCTGGTCCTCCGCGCGGGGCCGGGGGCGCTCCTGGCCGGGGGGCACCGCGGCTCGCTCCCTCCGGGACGACAGAACCCGGACAGCGCGGCACCGCCACCACTCACACACTCGGAGGGCAGGAGGCTCGCTCTGACCCGGACGCGAACCGCCCAGAGCCGGAAGTGACGCGAGCGCGGCGCTGCCCGCCGGGAGGGGGCGTGGCCGCGGTGCTGCTGCGGCCGAGCGCGCGGGCCGGGCTTCCGTCGGCGGAGGAGGGCTCCCGGCGCGTCTCAGGAAGCGGGGAGTCACCCCGCGAGATGTCTGAGGACACCCCTGGAAGCCTGCGGCTCCGAGTGGCTGGTAGAGCACGCCGAGGTGCACTCGCGCGCGTCCTCGCGAGGGCCGCGCCCTGCCGCTGCCCCCGCGTCCGGGGCACGTTTCCCCTGGGCCGGCCGCGGCCTCCCACTCCCGCACTGCCGGGCCCTCGCCCTGGTTGGGGGTGGTGGGTGCTGGCCGCCCGGCGAGGAGGGCCTCCCCCCGCCCCGGCGCCTTCCTTCCCCGTTCTGGTGCTCCGGCCCACAGCCCCCGGTGCTCCCCCCGCCCCCACCGCCGCGATGCTCCCCCCGTCCCCACCGCCGCGATGCCCCCCCCCCCCCCCCCCGCTCTTCCCTCCACTGCCCTGATGCTCCTCCCACCGCCCTGGTGTTCCTTCTATCTCCCAGATGCTCCCTCCCCTCAGTGTGCTGCTTCCTTCCCAGGCCTGGTGTTCCCAGCACACACACCCCAGTGCTCTCTCCCCCATGCCCGGTCCCCCTAACTATAGCTCTGGTTTGGTTTCCCCTCCCTCGTTCCTGGTGCTCTTTCTCCTCCCTCCTCCCCTCCCCTGCACCCCCATGGCCTCCACCATTGCCGAGGCGCTCCCTTCCCTGGCATTCCCCTCCCTCCCTCCCCTACCATACTCTCCCCTGCCCTCCACCACCACTGCTCCTAAAGAGGCCACAGGCCACGATTGTGTGCAGACTGTGGGGGAGGGTCTTGGCAGTCAGCACACGTGTGACCCAGGGTGTGGCTGTGTGCAGAGGACCAGTGGTGCCGTGAGGCACCTCCACCTAGGCACTGTCCTTTGGCCACCCAGGAGATCTGGTTTCCTTAGTGCCACCAGAATGCACACGTGACCCAAGCCCGGACAGGCAGTGCCAACCAGGGAGGTCTGGTCGCTTTTCCAGAGTTGTCCTTTTTCTAGACTCCAGCTAGACATACTTTAGTTTTTGTTCACTCTCTCAGTCTAATGTCTTCAAGATCCATCCGCATGGGATTTCTCCCTTTCGTTAGGGTGAATAAATAACACTCTGATGTGATACACACACGCACAGAACTTTATCCATCTCTTGGTGGACACTTAGGTTATTTCCGTGTCTGGGCTCTTGTAGATAACGCTGCTGTGAGCATGGGGTGAGGACATCTTTATAAGTTAGTGTTTTTGTTACCTTTGCGAGTACACACCTGACCCTTGAATTGTGCCAGTCACTTCCCTGCAGGTGTTTTCTGTAAATACACCTGGGTACTGCAAATGTGTCTTCCTTCTTTTCTCTGGCTGACTTTGTTGTGAGAGCACAGTGATACATGTAACATACAAGGTACATGGTAACCGACTGTTGGTGTCACCTGTAAGGCTCTGGTCAGTAGCAGGCTCTTAACAGTAAAGTTTTCGGGGAGCCAAAAGTTATAAACAGATTTTCACCTGAGCATGGGGGTGCTGGTGCTTGTTCCCCCACGTAGTTCACGGGTCAACTGTATTCCCACAAGTGGAAGTGAGGCATCATACGGTAGTTTAAGTCTTTGAGGATCCGCTGTGTGCTTTTCCAGTCTGCAAGTCCCACCAGCAGGGCACGAGGTCCATCCTCCACCCCTGACAGTGTTTGTTCCCTCTCTTTGACGACGGCCATGCTACCATACGCGAGGTGATACCTCCTTGTGGATTTGCGGTGCACTTCCCCAATGACTGGTAATGGAAAACTCCCTTCCTGTACCTGTTGGCCTTTCACATATTGAGTTGTTTCCTTGTCGAGTTGTAGGAGTTCTTTATATGTTTTGGATACTAACCCCTTATCAGGCATGTGGTTTGCGATTCTCCCCTTGGTTCTTTCACTTTATTGTTGTTTTTTTTTGCTGTGCAGAAGTGTGATGTAGGCCACTTGTTGATTTTTGACTTTATTGCTTGTGGTTTAGGTGTGACAGCCAAAAATCATCACCAAGACCACATCAAGGAGCTTTATTACTATGCATTCTTCTAAGAGTTTCATCATTTCTGCTCTTACATTTAAGTCTTTAATCCATTTTGAGTTAGTTTTTGTGAGTACTGTCAGATCAGGGTCCAGTTTTATTTCTTTACATGCGGATATACAGGTATCCCAGCACCATTTTTTGAAAAGACTGTCTTTTCTCCACTGAATAGTCTTTAAAGAAGAGAGAACCCCTTTTAAAAAAATTTTTTTTAAATGTTTATTCATTTCTTGAGAGAGAGAGAGTGTGAGTGGGGGAGGGGCAGAGAGAGAGGGAGACACAGAATCCAAAGCAGGCTCCAAGCTGTCAGCACAGAGCCCAACGTGGGGCTTAAACTCACGAACTGCGAGATCATGACCTGAGCCGAAGTCGGACACTTAACCGACTGAGCCACCCAGGAGCCCCAAGAGAATTCTGTTATAGACAACAATTACCAATGCTACTTCTAGACATAGGGAAGAAAATCCCCACCCCAGCCACCTGGAGAATTGACTGGATAGGATCTTGCATCTGTGGAATTCTCTGGAATAAAAATAATTGAAAGGCTGAGTCTATGCATGGTATTCATTCAGTTTATTACTCACATAATATCTAATGATCACTTAAACCAGAACTGTGCTGGGTTAGGGATAAAGGTAGGCATGACTCCTGCATTCATGAAACTTACAGTCCAGAGGGGAAAATATATGGGAAGCATTTGCATTTAAGAGAACTTTAGGAGCAAGGAATACGGCCAGTAACCTGTGCTTGTCAGTGGTGTGAAAGGGATGACAATGTCCAGGGTTCCAGCCTTCTCTGGTCAGTACCTACTGCCACTACCATCTACCTCCATTGGCAGAATGGAATATTCTGTCATCCCCCATTACTCACAGAAGGGGCAGACTGATTGCATCACTGCTCATGAATAGTACCCCCGCGTATGGTTACGTGGTTTTAATCTTTCCCATTGCTCACTAACCCATGGGCAGCACATGAATTCACAACTATTCACAATAATGGAGGGGCGATATGACACAGCAGTGCGGTTCTCTCTGTGTAGAATTTTTTAAATGAGAATAATGAGAAAGAAAGGGAAGCATGAAGCTCTACGTTGAGCAGAAACTCACGGGTGGCTTTAGGTAAGATACAGAATTTCCTTTATTCTTCATTTCATCCAACTGTTAGGTAGAAGGCTATAGAAAAAAACAACTGAATATCCATCTATAACAACAGTGGGCGTGTATTTATGCCAAATAGGGCGGTGAGGGAAGGACTGGGACTGAGCCATAGCTCTACTGGTGTCTACTCAGCGTCTTGATTATACCTGCGTCCCTTAGCTTTTGAAGGTTATAGAATCAAGTGATGAAAAAGATATTTTAAAATAGTTGTATTTGAATCAAGGCAGCCAAAATGGTCCACTGAAAGCTGTTAAGTTATTCCATACACAGTTTATTTTTTCTTAGCACTTCTTTAAAATAGGGCATTTGCACTTGCCAGAAAAAGAAGCAACACAAAAATTAAGTGATTGATAGGATGCCACGTACATGGTCCCAAGTCTACATCCTGTCCTTGCTATACATTAATGTCGATTTATTTTTATTTTTTATTTTTTTTAATGGCCATTTATTTTTGAGAGAGGGAGACAGAGAATCTGAAGCAGCCTTCAGGCCCTGAGTTGTCAGCACAGAGCCCGACGCAGGGCTGGAACCCACGAGCCATGAGATCATGACCTAAGCCAAAGTTGGATACTTAACCCAGTGAGCCACCCAACTGCCCCTTGTAACATTGATTTTTTAAAACAACCTTGCCAGGGGTGGCTGGGTGGCTCAGTCAGTTAAGTGTTACACTCTTCTTGGTTTTGGGTGAGGTCATGATCTCACGGTTCGTGGGTTCGCGCCCTCCGTCAGGCTCTGTGCTGACAGCTCAGAGTCTGCAGCCTGCTTCAGATTCTCTGTCTCCCTCTCTCTCTGTCCTTGCCCTGCTCTGATGCTCTCCCTCAAAATAAATAAATAGAAAAAAAGAATGGAGCCTACTTAATAACAATAAATCATAATTGGTTCATTAATTGTGAGAAATAAACCATACTAACGTTAGATGTTAACAACAGTAGAAACTGCAATATATGGGAACTTTCTGTATGACTGCCACTCCCTTTAAATCTGAAACTGCTCAAATGAAAAAAGTGTATTTTTAAAAGGGTCGAAGTGAACAGAAATAAGTAGATCAGCATTTAAAACTAGCAGAGTGCAGGAAAAAGTGGTAACTTGAGAGCCATCTAGGCAGGAACCCCTTAGGAAGGTCAGAATTCATAAAAATCTGTATGTGGGGTCGTAGGTAAAAAGCGTTGTCTTGTACACCGGGTAGGCAACCCAGGAGGGCTCTGAGCTTGACATCTAACCAGGAAGACTAAGAGTGAGTGTTCAGGGGCCCCTGGCTGGCCTAGTCCATAGAGCATGCCGTACTTGATCTTGGGGTTGTGAATCTGGGGCCCACGTTGGGTGTAGAGATTACTTAAAAATGAAAATGGAAGTGCTCAGAAGGGAAATCATATTCAACTGGCCCCTGAGTTGCCCTCTGGTAGATGAATGTGTGTCCCGGATGAACACCAAGAGTTCCCAGAATTAAAACTACCGGCAAAGAGTGCACGGGTTTCGTGGCTTGCTGCAGAAAAGAGCTGCCTTCTTGGACGCGTAGTATAGTAGGCCAGAGTGGGTGCAAGCAGCTAGGACTTATGTGTGTTCTTAAAAGCATTTCTACGGTCTTAAGCATGGATGACTGTTGTGTTTTGTTACACTTTATACTCCCCCAAACCTAACGTGGGAAAGATGGCATAGTGGAAATGGTGTCTTAAAAGGAGAGCCACCAATGGGGCGCCTGGGTGGCTTGTAGGTTAAGTGTCCAACTTCAGCTCAGGTCATGATCTCATGGTTTGTGAGTTCAAGCCCCGCGTCGGGCCCTCTGCTGACAGCTCAGAGCCTGGAGCCTGCTTCAGATTCTGTGTGTGTGTGTCTCTCTTCTCCCCTCCTCACGCTCTTTGTCTCTCAAAAATAAATAAATGTTAAAAAAAAGAAAAGAAAAAAGAACCACCAACAGACTGATGGGCTTGCCTTTTAAAATTCTGCAACCATGGATAAACCATCGAATCATGCTGTGACTCGTCTGTATGATAAAGTAACCATGTCTGCCGAATCAAGACGTCACAGCATTGGACTGTGGAGAAAGTGGGAAAATAAACATAAAGGTGCTAACAGAAGTGCCAAGGGGGGGACACAATCACGATTGGTTGGACTCCTTGGGGAACACCCAACAGAAGTCAAGTTCCACTCAGCTAGAAAGGGGCTCAATTTCAGGTCGTCCACAGAACCAAAGCCAGGAGGAAAAGGATGCATGTTAAAGGGGTGGTTTGCCCCTTTTTTTTGATATTCCCACCCAAATCCTGGTAAGGGGGCTTTCCCTCTCGTACCACTACCACCCTTTCTGAATGTCAACAGCCCTGTCTTTGGTTCCAGGGATCTTAGCCATGTTGTCAGCCACTGAAAATCGGGTGTGGACACAGGGCTGTTTGAATGGAACTGAGCGAATTCTTGGGCCATGGGTATGCATCGTGTCTTTGGATGATCCATAGGTGGCGAGGGCGGGGGCGGGGGGGGGGGGCAGTTCCTGGAGGTCAGGGAAGACCAGTTCATGTGACTCTGCAGCAGAGGCCATGATTCCTGGAAGACAGGAAGTGGCCCGCATGCAATCTCAGACACTCACTGGGCAGGCGCGCTGCTCTGTGCTGCCGTTTCTGCTTTCCACATGTTGTTCACAGAGCTACTCCCTCGCCTCCAGCCTCACAGGGACCCCCTCCGAGGCTGAGTCTTCCCCAGCTCTTGACCCCTTTCCTAACCCAGATGACCTCCCGCTGCTACAGCATAGCAGATTTGTCAAGTAAAAAGCCAAAATCGACTGGTTTTCTTGGCATTTCTGCTTTTACGGGCATAATTCTTGAGACAACGAGAATGACCCTGACTATAACGGCCAGGAGCAAGCATGTGCAGACGAGAAAAGCACACACAATTTTTTTTCTCTCTACAGGCTAAAAAACCCAGAGAGTTCTCAGACAACCTTCAGTGAATTCTTCCCCGTTCCATAGGCCAAGGGCTCTATCTGCACGTCTTCTGGGTATAACCTACCTGTAGGCCCAGCTACATAATCCCTGGGGCCCAGAACAAAATGAAACTGCAAAATCCCTTGTCCAGAAAGTAGTGAGTGCTCTGGAGAGCCTGAAACCCTTCTGAGCATGAGGCTCTGTGCGACTGCAGCCTGTATGCCGGGAGGCCAGCGCTGCACACACCTTGGAAGCCAGTCAGGGCCGACAGGTGCATTGAACAGAGCTCAGGGTTTGTGTCACTGAGGACTGTGCTCGCTAAAACTCCTTCTCTTACTTCAGAGACACCGCGAGAGTATGTTCCCCACTGGCTCAGGCCGTCGGGAACTGCCATCACAGTCTCCTGTGTCAGACTTCACCCTACCTGCCAATCCGCCACATTCGAAGTCCTCTGGAGAGAATTCTATCACCTGGGGGACAGTGGAGCCACAAAATGGAGGACATGATGCCTGAGTCCTCATGTGGAAGGCTGCCTGCCAGATACCACAGTGAACTCCAGGATAAGTAAAATTTCTAGTATGTGAAGCCACTGAAATTGTGGGGTTTTTATTGGTAAACGCTGCCATACCTCGACTGTACATGTCAGGACAGGGCTATGTTACAGTTACATACAACACCAAAATCTCATTATCTTATAACAAAAATGCATTTCTTGTTTTCGATACACCATCAAGAACACTATACTCAGTGAACAGCTATCTACTCAGGGAGCGAGGCTGATAAAAGTTCCCTCCTGACTTCTGTTTCCGAGATCACCACGGGACTGGGAAAGAACGTGGTAAATGATACATCAGCTTTGAAGGTTTGTGTGCATACGTGACACGTCACTTCTGCTTACATTTCAAAGAAATGGTCATGCTTATCTTTAAAAAGAGCAAAGAACTGCAATCCTACTTTGTGCCACAAAAGGGAAAATCCAGACACATTGGCGAATGAGAGCGAGGATTACCGTGTGAATCGACGTTGGTGCCTGGAAGAAGGGCACTGCCATACAGACATTTAAAATACGTCGTACAGAACAAGTCATCGGGCAGCAGGCTGGTCAGCGGGACAGCCCTTCTGTACCCTGGTAACATATTTAGTAAATCCATCCCCAGTGGGACGTAGAAGGTAGACCAGGAGCCCAGTGAGACTCTAACCTAATGGGAAGTAGATGGAGGCAGTGACGCATGTTACATACTGTTATCTGCCTTTAGCAAGATACCGTAAGTGACAGCTCAGAGGAGAACCGCTTGGTTTTCTAGAAGACATAGAAAGGTATTAAGGAATTCTGCCGGTCCAGGTCCTTTTAGGGTTAGAAAAGCGGACTGTCCCTAGACCCTCAGTAACAAGACTGGAAAGTGTTAAGTGACAAAGGTACTAAAAGATCTCTGATTTAAAAAAAGAAATGACACAATTTTTCCGCAAAGATGAGATTAAGGGTTCTAAGCTTAGTGTTTCAGAGAGCAGTCAGATAGTCCTTAGTCGAGAGAGAGGGGCACACACGTGAGGAGGCAAAAAGATACATCATCCTTGAGAGTTTTATACAGGAAGGAACTCGAGTGCGGAATTTACAATACGGGAACCAGAAGCACATATAGCAAAAAGGTCACCTTTTAAAGGTAATTGTTATTGTTAAGGAAACCATGGGCATGGATAAAAAGAAGACTTTGATCCTTAAAACAAGCAATCCCTCCGAGTGTCCCTGCAGGAAGCCCAGATAACTTATCTTTCTGGTTTACAGGTTGCCGCTGGACCATAAGGAGCCATGTTTCAACCGGATACAAAAGACCGTGTATCACGTGGAGATCTTAGATCCTTTTCTCGAGTCAGGGCCTGCCCCAGATGTGTTTCCATTGACTCTTAGCCCCATTCCAGGCAAGATCATTCAACACACAAGAGTGACTTTCCCTGGTTTCAGGGAGCAAGTTTCTTCTTGGGGTAAAATTGCAAATTCCGTATTTTTTAGATGTCTTTAGGGACTACGGGTGCCAAGGTAATACTTGCAAAATGGGACTTGCAACTTGCTCTCTTATCCTTGAAATGTGTCTGGAGCTACCCTGCTGAGTAAAAGGATGCTGCTAATTTTGTGATGTTCTATTCTCATAGCAACCGGCGGTGACGTCAGAGGGCTATTTTATCACAGAAGCTATCCAAAAAAAGAAGGAGACAGTCCTGGCTTCCTTGCGCTTTATGCAACAATCATTTCACATCGATAAAAATGGAAACAGGAAATAAAAGACTCTGATAGCTTATGTGAACCTTCTTATGAATAGTTGCCACGGTATGAAAAAGCTTTCAGTTTGTATCAGTGGTTATGTATGTGTGTGTTTTTCAAATAGTATTACAGGACATTCAGTTATGAGCCTAAGCAAGATTAGATAAGCTAGGTCAGGCACACAGGAGAGAAAGCAGCATCAAAGCATTTAAAAGAATAATTAGCATCATTAGAGAATATTACCTATTACTTGTTCTGACATTTTTTTATCAAGAACCTTAAAACAGTAGGTTCACTAGCATACTTAATTACACTGAAAGGCAACATTAAAGGCACTAGCTTTGTTTGTCAGATGACGGGCACCTAACTTGGTACAGGTGCAGATTTCAGGAAGACGGCGTTGTGTAAAGCAGCCTTGCGAACTCACACAGTCAAGTCAATTAGCGAACTGGCCCGGGGGTGTGGGCCGGGTGTGGGACATGCCCTAACTGCAGCGCTCAGATGGGTGAGTTGGGCCACAGCAACAAAGACGCCAACAGCTCCACCGTTTAAGACATGACGTTTGTTTGCTTGCTCACACTAGGCGGTGGTCAAGGGTCAGCAGGAGACTCTGTTCTTTGTCATTAGAGCAGCCGCCATCTACAACTTTATTCCTTGCTGTGGCAGGAGAAAGAACGAGGGCAGGTTATTTTGTGCGGTCCAAGTGGTATTGTTTTCCTTACTTTGAAAGGTGTTGAGAAGGTGTGCAGTCACTGGGAAGGCTCTCAAACATTCTACAGCTCTCTTCCCTACAAGCCACAGTTGCACTTACCTGTGCACTTGTGGCTAGATGTGACCATGTGACTTGCTTGGCCTAGAAAATGTGAATGGAACTGATGTGCAGAGACGGTCAGAGCCAGTAAGCGCTTTGCCATATGGTTTCTTGTCCCTCAATACCAAGAAGATACTTGTCTTACGGAAAGTAAATACAAACCAAACATCAAGAAGTAGAAACAATTTTTACCAAGAAGTATATAAACATCACAAAACTATACTTAAAAAAAAAATCTCTTGGGGCTCCTGGGTGGCTTAGTTGGTTAAGTGTCCAGCTTCAGCTCAGGTCATGACCTCACAGCTCCTGAGTTCTAGCCCTGCGTCAGGCTCTGTGCTGACAGCTCAGAGCCTGGAGCCTGCTTCGGATTCTGTGTCTCCCTCTCTGCCGCACCCTCACTCACACTGTCTCTCTCTCCCAAAAATAAACATTAAAAAAATTTTAAAAAAGAGAATAGATTTAGTTTCTGCCATACCTCCCATAATTCTTACCATTAATATTATGTTGAAAATTAACTTTGATATTTAATTTTTAAAACATAATAAAGCACCAACATTGATAAATAGGATTTAAAATTTGATAGAAGAGTCAAATATTTCAATTATTCAGTCATGTCTGTACTTTTTTATAATGAAACACACACACAAGTATTATCTGCAAGGAACTCCACACCTTTCATTCTCCTCTGTTTCTGGTTCTCTCAGTGGAGGCTGGGGAAAATCTTACCCACATTATCACGTTTCCGGCCCATTCTCCTACCTCCTCAACTCTGCCCAGGATTCGCTGGGGGCAAGAGGCGTGCAGACGAAAGGACTGTCCAGCTATGAGCCCCCTGTTTACATATCTCCCCCTCCCTCCCTGTATCTCCAGTACACCTGGCTGCAGGAGCATCTAGCTCCCTATTTGTCCCAGAGGTAGCAGCTAGCAATTTCTCAGGGACTTCAGAAACATTCAGAAAAAACAGAGTTCCTTGTCTTCCATAGGGACACATACACATGCAGAGAGGTGAGTAGATTTCAGTATGTGAGTTGATCATTGAGTGTCCTATTAGAGTGTGTACATTTCTCTCTGCTGGTGATTGAAATATGTGAGGGCTATGCCCAAGAGTGAGTTTCAGCCTTTGTAAGTGTGAAGGCAAGGTTCTGAAATGACATCTCTCCAGTATGTTCCCCCCAGCACGGTCTAAAAACACGAACAAGATGATTACTGCCTTACTACAAAAAATTGTCTGACAATCCCATGGTATTCTTTCTTTCCATTGGGTAAGTATAAAGAATATATTTAATAAAGGGAGCAATTAAAAAAAAATTTTTTTTAACATTTATTCATTTTTGAAAGGCAGAGAGAGACAGAGTGGGAATGGGGGAGGGGCAGAGAGAGAGGGAGACAGAAACAGAAGCAGGCTCCAGGCTCTGAGCTATCAGCACAGAGCCTGATGCGGGGCTTGAACTCATGGACCACGAGATCATGACCTGAGCTGAAGCTGGCCACCCGACCAACTGAGCCACCCAGGCGCCCTAAGGGAGCAATTTTTATAACTAACATGATAAATAATTTACCCAATATTTGTCAAAGATAATGGATAAAACAGAAAAAGCCTGTTTTCCTGCAGTCACCACCGTAGAAAAGATGTAGATCTGTTAGAGATCATCTGGACCCCTGGGGGAACTTAAGGCATCTTCAGGGGTTTGGGAGATCAAGCAATTTTCACAAGGTGGGACATTCTATGCCTCTTTTAACTGCTTGTCATGTTCACCGGTGGTGCAAAAGCAAGGGTAGCTGAGGCAGGCTCAACTTGGGAGGGGCCCCAAGGTTTCCACTTCCTGGTGGGTACACCCTGTGCAGCCCTCTGACCTTGAGATGGGGCGCCACGCCTGCAGACAGCATGGGCTGTCATTCCCATGCTTAATTTACTAATCCGTTGACTGAAAGTTCATAAAGGTCATCCACTGGGCCCGGTCTAATCAGGTGAACCCTTAAAAGGAATGAGCCTCTTTTCTGTTACAAGAGGTGTGATGGGAGAACTGATGGGTGGGAAAGTTCTCTGGCTGGCTCTGAAGCCAGACGTGAGGAATGTGGCGGCCTCCACCTGCTGAAAGGAACCACAGTCGACAGCCAGCAAAGAAATGGGGAGTGAGTCTCACAACTGCAAGGAACTTAATTCTGCCTCAATGGTCTGAACTTGGGAGAGGACCCCCAAGCTGCAGGGGAGAACTCAGCCCGGCCCATGTCTTGATTTAAGCTACAGGAGATCCTTAGTGGACATCCATGTAGGCAGTTTCCCCATTACTGACAGGCGGGACTTCACGCTAAAAGAGGTGTTGTTTTAAGCTGCTAGCTTTGCAGTTCTTGGTGATGAAACACTGGAAAACTAATGTGGCTGCTAAAACTGCCAGCACCTTGGCCCAGATGGAGACTGGGGCACACAACTGTTCCAGAAGCCATCCGGTCTCCACCTCCATGCACTCACAGGAAAGGATCCCCGTTTCCCGGAAGAGTTCCTTAATAAAGGGGTAAAGATTACCATCTTGACTGAGTCCCAAAGCTTGAGGACAAGTCATTTCACGTCCTGGGTGATGAGATGAAGCACACACAAGGCACGCGGGCGGCTCAGTGACCCGTGATCTGCCTGCAGGAAGGAGCCTGGGCCTGGAGTCCTGATCAGAACCAGCAGCTGTATTCACATAAGGCCATTTATGGCAGAAAAGCTCTGGTTATCGAGACTGAGCCTTTAGCAGACATTTTTCTCAAAAATGCATTCTCTAATAAGGCTATCTTCTTAAACTTTATTTAAATTCTAGTTAGTTAACATATAGCGTAGTAATGGTTTCAGGAGTAGACTTCAATGATTCATCACTTAAAACACCCAGTGTTCATCCCAACCCCATCATCCATCTAGCCCACCCCCCACCCTCTTCCCTCAATCAACCCTGTTTGTTCTCCGGTGGTTAAGAGTCTCTTACGGTTTAAGGCTATTATTTCAAGGAAAACAACTGCCAGTTTTCATTGCTGATGATAAAATTCAAGTTTGCATGCAAAAATTAGAAACTTGTACCCCATCGTTTACAGTAGCACTTTCAATAATAGCCAAAATATGGAAAGAGCCTAAATGTCCATCAACTGATGAATGGATAAAGAAATTGTGGTTTATATACACAATGGAATACCACGTGGCAATGAGAAAGAATGAGATATGGCCCTTTGTAGCAACGTGGATGGAACTGGAGAGTGTTATGCTAAATGAAATAAGTCACATAGAGAAAGACAGATACTATGTTTTCACTCTTATGTGGATCCTGAGAAACTTAACAGAAGACCATGGGGGAGGGAAGGAAAAAAAAAGGTTAGAGATGGAGGGAGCCAAACCGTAAGAGACTCTTAAAAACTGAGAATAAACTGAGGGTTGATGAGGGGGTGGGAGGGAGGGGAGGGTGGGTGATGGGCATGGAGGAGGGCACCTGTTGGGAGGAGCACTGGGTGTTGCATGGAAACCAATTTGACAATAAATTTCATATTAAAAAAAGAAATTAAAAAAATTAGAATTTTGGAAAAGTTACATTCTCTGTTGTAAACCTAACAACCTCTTCAGACATAGAGACTTGTGAGCTGAGTGGTATACTAATGCATGTGATTGTTTTAATATTGTATTATGAAACGTATCAACATTTGGAAGATCCTCATAGCTCAGTGAACCAGTATTTTCCAAATGACCAATGTGTGATGTTATGAAACCGTGCCTAGGTAAAAAATCCATTCAGAGTACAAGATAACCAACGGCTTTTAACGTAGCTGAGTACGAAATGTCGTCCAGATTCCAAACGGCAACAGCCTTTAAGAACTGATGCTTGAGAAATACAAATATAGAACAAAATCAGGAAATTTTAGCCCAGAAAGGTCCTGTCCCTTGTCCTCCACTTCACATTTCATGCTACCTGCTAGCCAACTACTAAACCAATGTCCTACATAAAATTTAAAAAAATGGGGGTGCATAGGTAGCTCAGTTAGTTGGGTGCCCAACTCTTGGTTGGGGATCAAGCTCCACGTTGGGTTCCATGCTGCGGGTTCGGAGCCTGCTTGAGCTTCTCTCTCTCCCTCATGCTCTCATAATAAACATAAAAACAAAAGAAAACAAAACCCCAAACACACAAATAGCACCCTACTGCTGAGATCAGTCACTCTATTGATTAGAGTGGCTTACGTTACTCTAAAAAAACAGACCCACATAAGTATAATGCGAAATGGCTCAAACACAGTGAAGGTTATTTCTTGCTTACTTAACAGCTGCTGGCTTTACTCCACACGGAGCCAGGAGCCCTGAGGTCCTCCTGGTTTGTGGCTCGGTCATCTTTTATGGCTTTGTTGTCTGTATCCAGCTGGGCAAAGATGAAGGCGCACTCCCTTCTTTGAAACTTCCCTTGTCAATGGCACACATTGCTTCTGGCCGCATTCTGCTGATGAGAGTTACATAATGGCCACACCTGGCTAGTAGTTCTTTTTTTTTTTTTTTTTTTTTTTGAAGTTTATTTATTTTTGAGAGAGACAGAGACAGCATGAGCACAGCATGAGCAAGGGGCAGGGGAGGGGCAGAAAGAGAGAGAGAACCAAACATTCCCTGCATTAGCAGCACAGAGCCCAACGCAGGCTGGAACTCACTAAACTGTGAGATCATGATCAGAGTCAAACCAAGAGTGGGACGCCCAACCGAGAGTGGGGTGCCCTGGTAGTAGCTACTTAGCTGTGGCTGGAGACAATGGATACTGGTGGACAGCTGGCTGCGTACCACTGTGGTGTCGTGCCTAGAGATCGGTTTGGAGTTGGAGCTCGATATGAATCTCGGTTCTACAGCTAATTATTTCTGTGGCTTTGTATAAGTTACTTATCTCTGAGATTCCTTCCTCCTTTTTGAAGCTTCAGGAGTACAGGGACCTTTCCACTCTATGCCTAATTCTAGGTACAGAGCAGTGAGCAAGACATACAAAATTCCTATCCTCACAGGGTTTACGCGTCAGCTGGAGTTTCTATGTTTCTGGACATCCGGGTTAAACTACACTCAAACACTCTAATTTCCTATCTCGTGGAAGTCCAAAGCCCACCCAAGAGTCCCACAAGTTTCTGGAAGGGTAGCATTCGTAGTATCTCAACTGCTTTCCTGACTCCTGTCGCTACACCTGCTGCCTTTACATTTACCACGTTGTCATGGATGCTAAATCCAACCGTTTCTGTTTCCAGCAAAACAACTCCTCCAGACCAAGCGTTTGTGAGTAGTGGTGACTTTCCTGAAGACCCTGTTAAGGGTCATAATGCCCGCTGCAGAGCGGGGTATCTCTGTATCCATACCAGCCATTTTCGCTTTCAAAATCCTTTTTTAGCTAGTCAGTCACCTTGGGTTCTTGTCTGGATTTTTTCCCCATTCGGTGACCAGAATCCCAATTCATGGACGCCTCTCTCCCACCATCTGGCACAGCAGTTCAGCTGTCTTTAGTTCGCACTCCCTAATCTTAAGCAAGTTGCTCAGCAGATCAAAAGACCCTCTTTGCAATGATAAAATAATATAGTTTTAGCAGGAAGTTATGACTCCTGAATGCAAAAAAAAAAAAAAAAAAAAAAAAAAAAATCCGTAACCTATTTAAGTTCCCGAGGATAAAGCCGGCAAAATGCTTTCCGGGCAGGGCCCATGTCTCCGGGGCCCAGGGTTCTTGGAAGATAATTTTGGGATTCACAAAACCGGGATCAGAGAGCAGCAGTATCGGAGTTCACAATGACGCCACGGCGTAGAAAACGATAACGCCCCACGTCCTGTATTTCTCCAGGATTCGGCTGTGCTTGTTATAAGATTAGCCAGCTGGTGTCACAGGTGGCCGCAAGCTCAGGTCCCGACCGCGCCGAAAACCTCTACGTTTTCCTGAAGTTGGTTAATAAAGAGGGGTGGGAAATGGGCAACACAGAGAGGGGAGGGGTAGATGCAACAAGCGAGTTACCGCTGCACTCCACCACTCGTTCTCGGCCTCCTCGGAAAGCGACTTTTAAGGGAGCGTCCCTCCAAGCGCGGCGGCCGGCGGCTGCAGGTGCAGCGGAAGCCCCGCGGCCTAGCCCTCCGAAATCCGGGGCGCGCGACTTCACTGAGGACCGCGTGGACCGCTTCCAACCGCTTCCGGCTTTTGCGACCGGAAAGCTTTACCTCCGCGGCGGCGACCGACGAGCAGCCGCAAAGCGCGGAAGCGGCAGCGGCCTCCCATCGCGGCGCGTGCGCGCACCCGCGCGTTAACGTCCACGGCGCGCGCGCGGCCCGCGCCGACGTCGGGTCCCGTCGCCATAGCGACTGGCCCTGGCAACCGCGAAGCCGAGCAGGCCGGCGGCGGGCGGTGTGAGCGGAGCTGCGCCGGTCGGGTGGCGGCCCCCGGACCCCGCGTGTCCCCGCGTCGTGGCCGCCGCCATGGCGGGAGGGGCCCGGGACGTTCGGAAGGCCTTCCTCCTCACCACCACCCAGAACTACTTCGGCCTCCTGCCGGAGCCCTGCGACCAGCCGCGGGCGGACGGCTGCCCAGAGGTCAACAACTTTCTGGACGACGGCAACCAGATGCTCCTCAGGGTGCAGCGCTCGGACGCCGGCGTCACCTTCTCCAACTCGGTACGGGCCCCTCGCCTCCGCCGCCGCCCCTCCGCGCCGCAGGCCCGGCCGGGGTCGTGGGCCTCCTCCGCCTGCGTCCGCGGGTCGTCCCCCTCCCCGCCTCCCTGAGAGCCCGGGAGTCTCTACCCGCCCCCCGTCCCCATGCCTCCCCGCTTCCCCAGAGACCCCGACTGTCTCTACCCGCGCCTCCCAGCCTCTCCCCAGAGCCTCGCTGTCCCCGCTCCCTCCACTCCCAGCCCTGCTGTCGCCCTCATTACCCACCCCACCCCCCGACCCCTGCTGTCTCCCTCACCACCCCCCCCCAGCCCTGCTGTCTCCCTCACCACCCCCCAGCCCTGCTGTCTACCTCACCCCCCCCAACCCTGCTGTCTCCCTCATCCCCCCAGCCCTGCTGTCTCTCTCATCCCCCCAGCCCTGCTGCCTCCCTCATCCCCCAGCCCTGCTGTCTCTCTCATCCCCCCAGCCCTGCTGTCTCTCTCATCCCCCCAGCCCTGCTGCCTCCCTCACCCCCCCAGCCCTGCTGCCTCCCTCACCCCCCCAGCCCTGCTGCCTCCCTCATCCCCCCCCAGCCCTGCTGGCTCTCTCATCCCCCCAGCCCTGCTGTCTCTCTCATCCCCCCTAGCCCTGCTGTCCCTCTCATCACTGCTCCCAGCCCTGCTGCCTCCCTCATCCCCCCAGCCCTGCTGTCTCCCTCACCCCCCCCCCCCCGCTGTCTCCCTCATCCCCCCCAGCCCTGCTGTCTCCCTCATCCCCCCAGCCCTGCTGTCTCTCTCATCCCCCTAGCCCTGCTGTCCCTCTCATCACTGCTCCCAGCCCTGCTGCCTCCCTCATCCCCCCAGCCCTGCTGTCTCCCTCACCCCCCCCCCCCCGCTGTCTCCCTCATCCCCCCCAGCCCTGCTGTCTCCCTCATCCCCCCAGCCCTGCTGTCTCTCTCATCCCCCCAGCCCTGCTGCCTCCCTCACCCCCCCAGCCCTGCTGTCTCCCTCACCACCCCCCCAGCCCTGCTGCCTACCTGATCCCCCCCAGCCCTGCTGTCTCCCTCACCCCCCCAGCCCTGCTGCCTCCCTCATCCCCCCCAGCCCTGCTGCCTCCCTCATCCCCCCCAGCCCTGCTGTCTCCCTCATCCCCCCAGCCCTGCTGCCTACCTGATCCCCCCCAGCCCTGCTGTCTCCCTCACCCCCCCAGCCCTGCTGCCTCCCTCATCCCCCCCAGCCCTGCTGCCTCCCTCATCCCCCCCAGCCCTGCTGTCTCCCTCATCCCCCCAGCCCTGCTGTCTCCCTCACCCCCCCAGCCCTGCTGGCTCTCTCATCCCCCCAGCCCTGCTGTCTCCCTCACCCCCCCCAGCCCTGCTGTCTCCCTCATCCCCCCAGCCCTGCTCTCTCCTTCACCACCCCCCCCAGCCCTGCTGCCTCCCTCATCCCCCCCAGCCCTGCTGTCTCCCTCATCCCCCCAGCCCTGCTGTCTCCCTCACCCCCCCCAGCCCTGCTGTCTCCCTCACCCCCCCAGCCCTGCTGGCTCTCTCATCCCCCCAGCCCTGCTGTCTCCCTCACCCCCCCCCAGCCCTGCTGTCTCCCTCATCCCCCCAGCCCTGCTCTCTCCTTCACCACCCCCCCCAGCCCTGCTGCCCTCCCTCATCCCCCCCCCCCCCAGCCCTGCTGCCTCCCTCATCCCCCCAGCCCTGCTGTCTCCCTCATCCCCCCCAGCCCTGCTGTCTCCCTCACCCCCCCAGCCCTGCTGTCTCCCTCACCCCCCCAGCCCTGCTGGCTCCCTCATCCCCCCAGCCCTGCTGGCTCCCTCACCCCCCCCAGCCCTGCTGGCTCCCTCACCCCCCCCAGCCCTGCTGGCTCCCTCACCCCCCCCAGCCCTGCTGTCTCCCTCACCCCCCCCCAGCCCTGCTGTCTCCCTCACCCCCCCCAGCCCTGCTGTCTCCCTCATCCCCCCAGCCCTGCTGTCTCTCTCATCCCCCCAGCCCTGCTGTCTCCCTCATCCCCCAGCCCTGCTGTCTCTCTCATCCCCCCAGCCCTGCTGTCTCTCTCATCCCCCCTAGCCCTGCTGTCTCTCTCATCCCCCCAGCCCGGCTGTCCCTCGCATCACTGCCCCCAGCCCCTGCTGCCTCCCTCATTCCCCCAGCCCTGCTGTCTCCCTCACCACCCCCCCCCCCCCCGCTGTCTCCCTCACCACCCCCCCCCCCCCGCTGTCTCCCTCATCCCCCCAGCCCCGCTGTCTCCTCACCCCCCAGCCCCGCTGTCTCCCTCACCCCCCCAGCCCTGCTGTCTCCCTCACCCCCCCAGCCCTGCTGTCTCCCTCATCCCCCCAGCCCTGCTGTCTCTCTCATCCCCCAGCCCTGCTGTCTCTTCATCCCCCTAGCCCCTGCTGTCTCTCTCATCCCCCCAGCCCTGCTGCCTCCGTCATTCCCCCCAGCCCTGCTGTCTCCCTCACCCCCCCCCCCCCCCAGCCCTGCTGTCCCTCTCATCACTCCCCCCAGCCCTTCTGTCTCCCTCATCCCCAACCCCTCATTCTCTCCAGCCCTTCCCCTCCTCCTCTGCCCCTCTGCAGCCTGGGCTGTTCCCCTCCATCCTCAGAGCCTGGTTGTTCCCCTTCCCCCACCCCCAACCTGGTGTTGACCTTCAGGACCCCCTCTGCCTCCACCTCAGTCCCTCCACCCTCTTAGGGAGCCAGGCTGTCCCCCCCCCCCCCCCCAGCCCTACCCTTGCCCACACCTGTGCACCTGAGCAGAGCACCTTTGTGCTTTTCTGGATTCTTTTAAAGACTGTAGGTATGTTACAACTAAAAACATCAACCTTATTTATCAAACTTTTTTTTTCTGCCTCTTGAAGTTCTTTGAGGCAAATTCTAGGGTATCTTTTTTTGGGATATGTGCTGAGCCTATATAGGAGGGAAAGTTTGGTTAGGAATTTGAATCTTTTAGGAAAAGATATAATACAAAGTTTAAATTATTATTATTATTATTATTATTATTATTATTTTTGAATCGTGGTTTGAGATATTTTGATGGACTTCCTGCACTGCCTTCACTGGCAGGATTGCTTAAGAAATGGTTCCTTCGGCGATCAGGACTTAAGTAAGTAAACTGTAGCCTCACGGGCAGGAAAGAAAGGCCTCCCACATTACAGGGTCTCAGTAGATGGACGAAAGTCGTGTTTGATTTGATTTTTATTTTTTTCGTTGCTGAATTCTGTGTTTTTTAAAACACATTTGAGTTAACATCCAGAACAATACTGGTTTCAGGTGTCGAATTCAGTGCTTCATCACCTGCACGGGACACCCAGTGCTCACCCCAGCAGGTCCCGCCTTAGTGCCCCTCCCCCTCCACCCCGCAGCGCCTATTTTAGGACCTCTTCCTGTCCTGCTGGCCCGAATCACTAGGTTGAACAGATGTAAGCGTGCAGTGCAGTTGTTTGCACGATGGAGTCCTCCACTCCCTTCGCTAGGATTCTTTAGTCCTGGGCTTAGTTTGATTCTCTTGAGTAGAGTTTTATTTCGAACTGAATACAGGCAAGCTCTTGGCTCCGCGCGTGTGTGGTATGAAGACGCGAGAAGGATGCCTGCTCATAGATTGCCGCTGCTTTTCTCTTGACACCCGATCGGGCACTGGTGGAAGCACTTGTGCCCAGGGGCTCGTATGATATTCTCAGCAACACTGTGAGACAGGGATTATTTTTATTTCTATTTTATGGGAAATATGACTCCCGGGTGTGAGCTACCCCGCTTCTCTAATTGGCAGTGGATTTCAGAAGAGGATTCTCTGCTTCCGCCCTCCGGTGGCCCGAGAGGACACACACTCCTCTACAAACAATGAGTCAGGGCACAGTGTGGTAAATGCCACTCAAAGTGTAAATACAGGCCTGGGAAAACGGGGAGGGCGTGGATGGGCGCAAATGGGCACAGATGGATCTTGGGTTGGGTATCGAACATTGAGGCTGCAACTCTGTATAATGCCGTTGCCGCTAGAGCCCAACAACGTGTTTATGTGGAGTCCTGTACCGCACGACAGACCGTTAGTCACCTTGGAAAATGTTTTGTTACTTATTTATTTATTTGAGAGAGACGGTGTGAGTGAGCAAAGGGCAGAGGGAGAGAACATCCCATGTGGGGCCCGGGCACGGCGAGATCATGACCTGAGCCAAAGTCGGATGCTCGACCGAGTGAGCCACCCAGGCACTGTTTTGTTATGTCTTAAGTTGTACCCTAGATGTCTGAGAGTCAGCGTGACTTAAGAAGTTCCCAGATGTTTACTGAGTACTTACTCGGGTTTGGCACTGTCCTGGGTGCTTGCAGTAAAGCCGTGAACACATCAGAATTTGCACAGAGTAACATTCGAGTGGACAAAATAGGCTACAGACATGCATGCAGATGTGTAACATAATCTTGGGCATTGATAAGTGCTTTTTTTAAAAAAAATTTTTTTCTTTTAATGTTTGTTTATTTTTGAGAGAGAAAGAGCGTAAGTGGGGGAGGACAGAGAGAGAGGGAGACACAGAATCCAAAGCAGCCCCTCCAGGCTCCGAGCTGTCGGCGCAGAGCCGGGTGTGGGGCTCGAACTCAGGAACAGTGAGATCATGACCTGATCATGACCCAGACGCCCCAAGTGCTGTTTGTTTGTTTGCTTTTTAAATTTTTAAATGTTTTATTTACTTTTGAGAGAGAGAGAGAGCAAGCAAGCGAGAGTGGGATACACAGAATTTGAAGCAGGCCTTCGAGAGCTGTCAGCACAGAGCCCAATGTGGGGCTCGAGCCCAAACACCGTGGGATCATGACCTGAGGCGAAGTCACATGTTTGACTGACTGAGCGCCTAAGCACCCCGTGATAAGTGCTGTTTGGATAAAAATAGAAGAACGTTCTAGTGATGGGGGTGGAGCCTGGAACTGCATGAAAAGAGAGGCGGAGGGACTACCTGTCTGAATTGGTAAACTTAGAAGTGAGTTACTTGAATGAGTTGTGGGCAGACATAAGGTTTAGAGGAAGAGTGTTCTCAGCAGAAGAAATGAAGAGTCCTGAGGCCCTGAGCTGCGTCTCTCCGTGGTTTCAAGGACCCGGCAAAAGAATCAAGTGACTGCAGCAGTGTCATGGTTGGGGAGTGTGGCAGGCGATGGCATGGGGTGATCCCCGACAACCTTGGACACCATTTAGACTGAGCTCGAGTTCCACTGGTCGTCTTAAACCAGACACCAATGTGATGTGCTTTATCCTGTAGGCTAGAAGTTGGCAAACATTTTCTGTGATGTGCCAGACAATCCCTAGTGTAGGCTCTGCCCGCCGTAGTGTCTCTGTTGAGACTACAGCTCTGCCCTTGTGTCAAAGCAGACAACGCGTACATGAAGCAGTAAGACCGTGTTCTAATAAAACTGTGTTCACAGGAAAATAAAACTGTTCTAGTAAACTGTTTATTTACAGACACTGATAAGTGAATTTCATATAATTTTTAAGGGTCATGAGATGCCTTTATTCTTTTGATTTTTTTTTTTTTTAAACCTATTTTACCTTGTGGGCTGTGCAAAAACAGGCAGTGGGTTGTGGCAGGCCGATGCCTGATGGGTCCCAGTAGGTGAGAAGTTATTTTGCAAGCTCAAAGAAGAACAGCTTTGTAATTTGAATTAACAGCTATCAAAATTTAGTCAGTTAAGGGGGAATAGCAGTTGCCACTGATAGGGAAACTAGCGGGAGAGGCAGCTAGGAGTAGTGATTTTGTTTCCCTGTTTTCAGGGAATGACGAGCAGCTGTGGTCAACTGATCCTTTGCTTTAGCTCTGACTTTGTTTAGGACGAAACTCCTCATCCTGGCTGATGCCTGGGAGCCTTGGCCAGTGACTATGGTTACTGTTTTCAAAGTATGATGATACAGTGTGTATTTTCTGCGTTTTCTTTCTTCAGATAAGTGGGGGGAGAAAGTACAAGGGAATGGAGCACTTAATGCTCAGGAGTGAAGTTTTCAAATCTACGTATCTGCAGCTTGTTATTCTCACCTGCTTGTTATTGGAATGATCATGCTAGCAATAGAATTTTTTTTTTTTAAATTTAATGTTTGTTTATTTTTGAGAGAGAGAGTGAGCGAGCAGGGGAGGGGCAGAGAGAGGGAGACGCAGAATCTGAAGCAGGCTCCAGGCCCTGAGCTGTCAGCACAGAGCCCATCGTGGGGCTCAGGCTCATGAACCGTGAAATCACTACCCGAGCCAAAGTTGGACGCTCAGCCGACTGAGCCACCCAGGCGCCCCTGGCAATAGAATTTTAATGTGTGCAGATGGGAGTTTGAGAAATGCAGCAACACCAAATAAATGCCGGTTTCCTCTTAGTGCATAAAAATATAAAGACCAGGATAAAAGTTTCATGAAATCTCATCTAGAAGGCGTTTTCATGCACAGCAATGAACTTGTTTGAAAGCTTTTAAATGCATATACTTCTCTTCCTGGAAAAAGAAGTGAGAAAAGGTGTGAAATATGTATGTAATGCAAAAACTTCTTTTGGGTGATAGACTTTGCAGCTAATGAACTAATTACTATGAACTGACCAACTTTAAACATGGTTGTTTTCGTGAATTCCAATTTAGCTCATTGAGTTCCAACTTTAAATAATCTAGTTATACAACATTAATAAAAAGTTAGATGCTCAAGTACTTTAAGGAAAAATTTTGATTCAGATGAAGATAATCTAGGAGATAGACAACTTAAGTTCCTTTTGGTAGCTTTGAATTGAGTTAAAAAACACCTTTTAAAATGCTAGTTTCAGGTAAGGGTATAATTAACATCGTTTGTATAGACTTTTTGGAATAGAGTGGAGATGACTACTCATCAGTTTGTAGCTGGGGCATGCAACTTTGTTAGTACCGAGTCTGGTTGGAGTGGAGTAGTTGGCAGTGCATGTCCACGATATTTGTGTAGTGATTTGTGTTTATGAACCACTTGTCACTGTAGCCTTATGATACAGTCACATGGAAGTGGGGATACATTTAAAAACCCAGATACTCTTAAGGAGCAGGGATAGATGGGTTGTAACATGCTGTAATTATTTTAATTATTTTTCCCCCAAGGGGAAACGTTTTAGGGAAAAGTTTGTTTCAAATATTAACTTTTATGAAGGTAACTTTAAGAATCATTTGTTTATCACCTAGATTGATTTTGCTGACACAAAAGATAAAGTGCTGGTGTTTTTCAAGCTGCGACCTGAAGTAATTACTGATCAGAATCTACATAGTAACATTCTTGTTTCATCTATGTTAGAATCACCTATAAATTCTCTCTATCAAGCCGTGCGGCAAGTATTTGCACCAATGTTGTTAAAGGTAAGTAAAATAAAGTAGCTGTACGGTCATTTTTGTTTTTTGTTTTTTGTTTTTAACATAGGGGTTTGCATTAATGTCTCTATAAACACAGAGAAAAATATTATTTTATTAATATCATTAGTATTTTGGTTTTTGAAAACGTCTCATAAAAATTGAAAAAAAAACTTTAAAGTCAGCTTCGTTGACAAATAGAAGAATGGGAGAAAGGTATGAATGCAGTCCACACAGCTCTTATGTTGCTATACAGGAAATTACAAAGTTTTAACTGTTGAAAGGACTTTTTTTTCTCCCTTAGGTGATGGAGGTAGTCAGGCTTTGAGTGGCATGGTGTATTTGGACTTATTTCTCTCAACAGTATTTTAAGGGGGCCAGTTTGATTGGGGTACTTGTGGTCAATGTTTGCTCTTGTCTGTTTTTATTTAGGATCAGGAATGGAGCAGAGACCTTGATCCCAAACTTCAGAATCTTTTGAGTGAACTAGAAGCTGGATTGGGCGTAGTTCTACGAAGATCAGACACTAACTTATCAAAATTGAAATTTAAGGAAGATGACACACGAGGTAGAGAACCATAACTTAAGGTCAAAATAGCTTTCTTACTAGCATGCTAGTAAATTAATTATTTTTTCACAGACTTTTCTGAGCCTGAGCTTCCTTTAAATGAGTAGATTTACAAGGATTTTGAGAAGAGGAAAGTGTAATCTTTAACAATGTGCAAGTCATGGCGAGAGAAAATGCAGTTGCTTCTCACAATGTGTGGCAGTTACGTTCTGTAAAGTCACTGTGAACACTGCATCGGTAACGACTGAATAGAGCTCCTCGGGCGAAAACAAGGTTAGGTTCCTGTGAGCCTCTGGTCATAACATTTTCTACTCAACATAGAACCATAGTTTACGTGTGTTTCTGCTTAAAGACACTGTTGTTAATATAGATGGGTGATTACCCTAGAGCTCACTGCCAACAGCCCTGTAACTCGTGCCTGAGTGAAGCTTCTCTAACACAAGCATTTTCTCAGGAAGGCACATCGCAGTGTTCTTGGCCTTGGTAACACTAGGCTGTACTTCGGTCCTGTGCTCGGGGGCCATCTTAAACAGAGCACTCACCAATAAAAAGCCCCCCAGATGAGAAAAACATGCAGCTGGATAGGTTGCAAAGAGGAGAATTGTTTACAGCAGGAGATCTGAAACAGGCAGCGTGGCTTTGTAGAGCCTCAGCTGGGAACGTATGCGTGGGGTGACTGGAACTGTTTGTTGCTCTGCACATGTCTGTGAGCGGTCACGAAAACACCGCAGGCATTGATTTCAGATTACAGGTAAATGTTAGGAAATGGATGAGTTCATAAATCCGGCATCCGTGAATACATAGGAGCGACCCCTAATGGTCTACTTGGCAAAGATACTTGATTTTAATTTTAAAAATGTATTTTATCTGAAGCTAGTTATAATTTTATTGTACTTGTAGATGATATCATTTATATGAACAGTTCACATGAAATGCATGACATACACAAATCCTATTCTACAGTACTGGATACAGTTTTACACTCTGCTTGAGCAGTAAATCAGATACTTTTTGAATCCTATAGGCCTAGAATAGTGCACATATTTGCAGTGTGTGATTAAGCAACTAGAAATTGTCCAGTTCTTTGGGAAATATAAAAGCAAATTGAAAAGTAAGATTATTTTTATTTATTTATATTTTGACATTAAATTACAAGTGTTTATTGATTAAATTGTAATCATTTCTAATTTGGATGGTGTTCACTGAGATGCACGGTATGCACAGTGACCGAATGGTGACACATGTGAACTACAGTGGGTCATGTCTGTAAGTAATTAAGGCCACTTCCTTTGAGTAACTAGAAGAAATGAATCCAAACTTAAAATTAGGGCAAGAGCAAAAGTAAATGAATCGACTTTTTGTCATTCTCATTTTTTCTCCTGGCTGTCACGACATTTATGTTTGCGAGGGAACTTGTAGGGTATTTGCATCAAGAAGTAACCCGTCACCTGGTAGGAAAAGGAGGCGAAAGTGATATGACAGGTTTTAGAATTGTAGCAGTTGCTACAAAGGCTTCGGAAAGCCGTGTGCTGCAGAAGCAAGTTTGCTAGTATTAGATGCAGACCGACAGCCTGCATGTGGATGGTTGACGAACACATACGGGAAACATACTGAGCACCAAACCTGCAAAGCATAAATTTGATGCCGTTAATTGTTGTTAGTGCATTTAGGTAAGAACTGTCTGTTGATAGAAATCGTAAAACTTTATGTACATCTTTGAGAGTACAGGACAGATGCATAATCAGCAAATGAACCAGATAATTTTCTGGCTTTTCATTCTCAATGGGTATTTCTTTTTTTCCCTTTATACCTTTTCAGGTATTCTTACACCAAGTGATGAGTTCCAGTTCTGGGTGGAAGAAGCTCATCGTGGAAGTAAACAGATTAGCAGAGAGAGAGCCGGCTATTTTAAGGAGCTGTTTGAAACCATCGCAAGAGTATGTGGTTCCTACATGGTCACATGCCAGGCTTCAGATGGAGGTGCTTAGGGCCCAGCTGCATCAGAGTTCCCTCTGTTTTACAGCTGTTACTTGATGGTTATGAACGAAGTACATCCTTCATGTGTAGCAGGGTTTTCTGAAGGTGTGCATGTAATGTGGGTACAACTTAGAAACGAAAACTTGTACGAAAGGTAGATTCTAATCTTTAGTACATATTTTTCTCAAAAACGTCATTACTTTTCTGCAGGTAGATAGGAAACGCAAAGCCTGAAATACTAGCAGACGTTAATCTACGTGGAGGCAGTGGTCCTTTTGAAAGAATGTTCGCTTTATTCAAATTAGCGTTTTGAAGTAATTTGAAGTATGAAAAGCCTTAGTTTTATACTCGATTGATTATTCTTTGAAATATTCAGAGGTTGAATAAGTGAAGATTCTTTTCAAAATAAATGCCTAGTAATTTTCTCTTTATTCCCAAGATTGTTTCAATAATACCATTTTAGTGAAGTGTTTGAAATGGTTTTAAGCTCTTTTTGTGATAATGATGGAATATAAAATAAGAAATCTTGAACTCTAATTGTATTACTGGTAACGTGCAGCACAGTGACCGAATGACGACACGTGTGAACTACAGTGGGTCATGTCCGTAAGTCATTAAGGCCACGTCCTTTGAATGACTAGGAGAAATGAATCCAAACTTAAAATTAGGGCAAGAGCAAAAGTAAATGAATCGACTTTTTGTCATTCTCATTTTTTCTCCTGGCTGTCATGACATTTATGTTTGCGAGGGAACTTGTAGGGTATTTGCATCAAGAAGTAACCCATCGACCTGGTAGGAAAAGGAGGGGAAAGTGATGTGACAGGTCTTAGAATTGTAGCAGTTGAAAAGTCTGGGAACATGTTGACTGTATTGCCTAAGGTACAGTTACCATTACGTTTAAAAATGAATGCCTTTTGGTTTTAGGAGTTCTATAATTTGGACAGTCTATCCTTACTGGAAGTGGTTGACTTGGTGGAGACCACCCGGGATGTTGTAGATGATGTGTGGAGACAAACAGAGCATGATCACTTTCCTGAGTCACGGATGTTACATCTCTTAGATGTCATAGGTACTGGTAAAGAAGTAAACTTGTGGAACTTTGGAAGCCTGCCTTATTATATTCTAGTTTTTCTTTCAAGTTCTTACTGAAAGTGCTCCTTAATGTAATAATTGTTGCTTAGGGTAACTTTTAGAGCATCATATAGGATTATTTAAATGGAAATTTGTATATAGTTGGTTAATTTAAATAATATGTGTCAAATTCTTTGACCATGAATACAAGTAAATTTACATAGATTTGTAGTCCCTACGCGTGTATTAATTTAAGCTTTATTTTGTAATGATCTCCAAAGTCTTAAAGGGTATTGGTTTGTCAGTATTCAAAGTGCATATGCTTTTTGACCTAGACAATACCATTGGCATTCTTATCCTCAGGAAATATTACACAAGCACATCGAGGTATATGGGCAGGGACGTGTACTGTGGCATCATTTGTAGGAGTACAGAAACATTGTAGGAGTAGAAACAAATAGCATTCGAGAATTGGTTGTATAATGCTACATCCACACAGTAGGCCCTGCAACCTTTTGAAAAAATAATATGTATTTCTGCGCTTGAAAGGTGCACATGGTATATTGAAAGATGCGAAAATAAAAACAAACGTGTGTGTGCATGTGTGTCTTGAAAGGTATTTGTTTTTGATAATCTAAGGATGTGGATGTGGTATTTCATAGATCCTTAGTTTGCTAATTTGTATTATTTTAAATTTTGTCATAAGCATGTGTTCTGTAATTATTTGTTAAAAAGACATTTCCATTAAAAATTTTCTTTCTTGGGGCACTTGAGTGGCTCAGTCGGTTAAGCGTCCGACTTTGGCTCAGATTATGATCTCACAGCTCGTGAGTTTGAGGCCTGTGTAGGGCTCTGTGCTGACAGCTCAGAGCCTGGAGCCTGCTTCTGATTTTGTGTCTCCCTCTCTCTCTGCCCCTCCCCCTCTTTTTCTCTGTCTGTCTCTCTCAAAAATAAATTAAAACATTAAAAAAATTAAAAAAATTTGCTTTCTCTTTTATTAGGTGGTTCATTTGGAAGATTTGTTCAGAAGAAGTTGGGAACTTTGAATCTGTGGGAAGATCCTTACTATCTTGTGAAAGACCACCTCAGAGCGGGTGTGTCCATTTGTGAACAGTGGGTGATCGCCTGTAACCACCTCACGGGTCAGGTGTGGCAGCGCTATGTTCCTCATCCGTGGAAAAGTGAGAAATACTTCCCTGAAACACTCGACAGACTGGGCAAGCGCCTGGAAGAGGTATCGTTCGTTTCTCTGGATCTCTGACGTTAAGTGTCAGGTAGTCCTCACTTGTTTGGGCATGTATTTATCATTAATAAGCATTACACATCTGAGAGAAATCATTTATTCTTTTGGGAGAGAATAAGAATTAAAGCTCGTGTGAGGTAATTTGTGGCGGTCATGTGATCCAGTGCCCGGTGCCCAGTGGGACCACCTAAGTGCTGGTTTCCATCTGCTTTCTTTCTTCCTTCTTTTTCTTTTTTTCTTTTTTATTCTTTTGACAGACAATGTGAGCAGGGGAGGGACAGAGAGGGGGGGAAAAGAGAGAGAGAGAGAGAGAGAGAGAGAGAGAGAGAGGGAGAGTCCCAAGCAGGCTCTGTGCTCTCAGTGCAGAGCCTCACATGGGGCTCCATCCCATGCCCTGGGATGGTGACCTGAGCCAGAATCCAGAGTCAGCTGCCGAGCCAGCTGAGCCACCCAGAAGCCCCTGTCACTGTGTAGAACAATGAATAATAAGCCAGTATCATGGTAAGTTCCATACACAACTAATGAAATGCTAGTGTTGTTGGAAGCTGCACGTTCTTACAGTTTGAGTTTCAGTCTATTAGAGCTGTTATTGTCCTCAGATTGCCTGAGCTTTGTGCAGTGAGTGCCCACTTACGTTGGCTCTTAGGTCATTTTGACAGGAACCCAGTTGTCTCCTTGACGACTCCCTTACTTTCGGCCCCCAAGTATGCCCGCCCATCTTGGAAAGTCTTGTGCCTCGTTTCTGGAATTAGTCATTTCTCCCGCTGCTTTTTACTGAAAAATGGTATCTAGTAACAGTTGTCTGGTTAGGGAATGGCTGGTGCTTTCAGGCCTTCCCAGTAGATGGGTGTTATATTGGTATTTTTGTTCTTAGCAAGAGGAAACTGAATCAGTAGTTTGTAGTCATATTTTGAACTTCGATGAAAGGTTGTAATGTTTTTACTTAATTTTTTAATTGGTGCCGGACATTTTATTTATTCGTTATTTTTTAAATTAAAATACCACACCTTTTATTCATTTAAACTATAGACAATTTTTTTTTTTTAAAGTAGGCTCCATGGCCAGCCTGGGGCTTGATCTCAACAACCCTGAGATCAACAGTTGGTTGTGTGCGCTGCCAACTGAACCAGCCGGGCGCCCCTGATGGGGGATGTTTTAGATACAAAATACAACAATTTGTTTTCTACTATTGTAAACTACACATAACAGGGTTGTTAACATATTATTTCATTAGCAGAATGGAACTTAATGCGGAATAATGAAAATTAGAAGTTTTTACATGTGTTGAGGTCTCTAAAACGTTGCTTAAATGAACTTTAAACATGTTTAAAAACATTTAGATTTGATGTTTTCATGAGGTTTGAGCACATGGACAGTAGCGTAATGATAGATCTTCGAGCGCCACTTTGATTACTGATGAGTCGTAGTTCTCAAGATTAGTCTTATCGCTCATTTCAGTGAACCTAGTTTAAATAAATTCTGGCTCAGTATATTTAGACTTCAGATTGATTTAAATAAATTTGTTGTTTTGATATTTTATGTTTTAGGTCTTGGCTGTTAGAACAATTCATGAGAAGCTTCTTTATTTTTTACCTGCCAGTGAAGAGAAAACGATATGCCTGACTCGAGTATTTGAACCCTTTACCGGCCTGAATCCTGTGCATTATAATCCATATACTGAGGTTGAATCCTGTTTTGTCTGTCAATTTCCTGTTTGTGTCGTCCTTCTCAAGGCAGACATTTATATACTAAAAGTCTAATAATGTTGTTAATTTGTTTAGCCTTTATGGAAAGCTGCAGTGTCTCAGTATGAAAAAATTATTGCACCTGCGGAACAGAAAATAGCAGGAAAATTGAAAATTTATATTTCAGAAATTCAGGACAGCCCACAGCAGGTAAAATGCTGAAATATTTCCCTTAAGCTGTTTTAGGAGATATTTATATATTTACTAAGTTGATCAATTTAGGATGAATATATACTGTTTTTATTTTATGTTAGCTTCTTCAAGCGTTTCTGAAATACAAAGAGCTGGTGAAGCGTCCAACTATAAGTAAAGAATTGATGTTAGAAAGAGAAACTTTACTGGCAAGACTTGTGGACTCAATAAAAGGTAAAAGTTTATCAGAGATTATAGCGTTTACCTAAGAAAATATTTTTGTAGGTTACTTTTTCTTGTATACTATTTAGGATTAAGAGTGTATCTTATAACAATATAGGTGGAAGATTAATTTACTATTTTTGTTACAAATTACAGATTTTTATTATTTATTCTTTTAAATGTTTATTTTTGAGAGAGTGCGAGTTGGGGAGGAGCAGAGAGAGAGGGAGACAGAGGGTCTGAGGCAGGCTCCAAGTTGTCAGCACAGCTGTCAGCCCCACGTGGAGCTTGAACTCACGAACCACGAAAGCATGACCTGGGCCGAATTCGGACACTCAACCACCTGCGCCATCCAGGTGCCCCAAATTACAGATTTTAAAAATTAGTTATTTTCTTTCTCTGTCTCATTGGATGCATGGTAAGGTTCCTGAGGGCAAAGGACCAAGTCTTACTATTTTTCTGTTCGTTACCTTTAATGTACTACTTGGTGCATGGAAAGCATTTAGGAAGTACTTGCCGAATGTGTGTAATCATTTATTTGACTTAAATGTTACAGATTTTCGATTAGACTTTGAGAATCGATGCCGAGGAGTTCCTGGTGAGGCGTCTGGACCACTTGCTGGCAAAAACCTGTCGGAAGTTGTTAATAATATAGTTTGGGTTCGCCAGTTGGAACTGAAGGTATTAGTTTTGATAGATGTTGAAGGATACTAGTTGTAAAATGTGCCAAAGTAATGTAGAAGGCACTCTAGAACTGGAGTGAAAACATTAAAAACATTCTCTGTTTTCTTTGGCGTATCCATCTAATTTTCTTGTGCAGATTTCCGAAAAAGGGTACAGACGTGGCTGTAATGGTCTACTCATTTTTATGTAGGGATAATTATCAAGTCACTTATTACCCAGGTGCCGTTGTTACAGGTAAAGTGCCTTCTTAGAAATATTCAAGAGGAAACCATCTTTTACTTATTTTCTTTTTTTTTTTTTTTCAACGTTATTTTATTTATTTTTGGGACAGAGAGAGACAGAGCATGAACGGGGGAGGGGCAGAGAGAGAGGGAGACACAGAATCGGAAACAGGCTCCAGGCTCCGAGCCATCAGCCCAGAGCCTGACGCGGGGCTCGAACTCACGGACCGCGAGATCGTGACCTGGCTGAAGTCGGACGCTTAACCGACTGCGCCACCCAGGCGCCCCTCTTTTACTTATTTTCAAAGGATTGTTTTAATCCTTCGAGATTATCATAGTAGAATGTTGGTCGTTGTGAGGTCTCTCTGAAAGTGTATTTCTGTGAGTAAATCATTCTAGGTTGGAGGGAGTTAAAGGAAATGTGAAGGTAATTATGACTTTGCGTGAGGTAGTGTCAGCAGTTTCTGGGTTTAACGGCTATTATGTTAATGTTTTAGTATTACTAAAATTGATCTCAGATTCTCACGTACTCACTATTTAATGTACATGGTATGGCACTTGACTCATAAAATGAACATTACCTGGTTATAGTCTGTGACTAAGAGCCAGAAGACATAGAATATTATAAAGGCTAGTATATTTGAGAGTTCTGCCTATTGAAGTTTGTATTTTTGATGTTTTATTTTCTGGAATATTCTGCCCAATTTTGTCAGTCAGCTTTCCAAATTGCTATAAGGTTCTTTGTACAGTTGTGGAAGAAAGGCATTTCTTTCTTTTAATTGCTATTCCGACTGGCAGTTATTGTTTGAGCTGTTTGTGAGAGCACTTAGCACATTATTGCTTCCTTTGTTTAGGGACATTGCTGAATTCTTGGAAGTTTGCCTTGAATTTCCCTTACCTTACCCTTCAGGTTATACCCAGTTGGCATTATCATCTGTGTTTTGTTATTCTGAGGTTGTCTAAAGCGGAGCAGAGTAGGGGTTGATTTTCTTACATTCCTTGGCAAGTTTTCTATTTTACTGTGTATAGTTGAATGGGAAAATAATTTCTGAATCACAGATTAGAGAATGTGGTTCCTTTTGTGCTAATCTTATAATAAGTATTAATACATTCTTGTAATATTCATGTAATTTGGCTTTTTAAGGTGGATGATACTCTCAAGATTGCAGAGGCTCTTTTATCTGACTTGTCAGGATTTCGATCTTTCCATCGAGCTGCCGAAGATCTGTTAGACCAGTTTAAACTGTATGAACAAGAACAATTTGATGATTGGTCCAGGGACATTCAGTCCGGTTTGTCTGATTCCAGATCCGGCTTGTGGTAAGTGTAACTACACTAAACAGTGAAATCTACACAAGGATCTTGTTTCTTATGTGAGTAATCTAAGTGACAGGATGGAATTAATGATCTCTCTTCTCTCCTTTCCCCAAACTTGCTGCTGCTCCTTAAAAAAATTTGTGTTAGTTTTTGATTTTCAGCTTTTAAGTCCTGACAGTTGGGGACTTGGGAGATTGAGTTAGTTGGCCACCCGCCTTGCTTCTTGGGTCTGTTTCTCAGACCTACAGATTCTGATTTTGGAATGAGGCTGTCCTTTCCCATGGTTCTTTGCTATCGATATTCATATATGTTTTTCTACCTTTTTTACGTGAAGATTATTTACATGGGCACACACACAAACACACCATTATCAATTGTAAAATTTCATAATTTCAAACTCTTTGAGGTAGAGAGTATTTCTTTATGAAATACTCTTATGGCGCCTACCATAGGATAAGGGTTTGGTCAACATTTATTGAGCTAGATTGAACCTAATTTAGTTGGTTAACCTAATTATTCTAATGGCTGTTTAAAATGGATGGTCTAGGGGCGCCTGGGTGGCTCAGTTTATAAAGCATCCGACTTCAGCTCAGGTCATGATCTCACAGTCTGTGGGTTCGAGTCCCGTGTCGGGCTCTATGCTGACAGCTCAGCCTGAAGCCTGCTTCAGATTCTGTGTCTCCTTCTCTCTCTGCCTCTCCCCTGCTCATGCTTTGTCTCTCTTTGTCTCAAAAATAAATAAAAACATTAAAATAAAATAAAAAGAAAAAATGTCCTGTTTAAAAAAAAAAGTATAGTCTGGAAAAACCATTGTTTCTTTGTTCAGGTAAACTTTTCTTAGTGTATTATTATATTTTTAGAAACTAGTCATGTTTTAGTTTTTAGAAACTTGTTACTTTTCAAAAGTTAATTTTGTTCATAATATGAAATTCTGTGTATTTTCCCTATCTTTATTATATGTGTTGTTACGTGGGTGGGATAGATTTGTTCTTTGCTTTTCAGTAGCTTGCGTTTTAAGACCTACATGTTTTCTAAATGATAAAAGTGATTCGAAGGAATAAGCATTATATAAACCTGATCCTGAAAGAGAGGTCATGAGAATAAAATACTTGTTGATCACTTTAGCTCAGTGTTGTCACAGTCCACGCTGACTTGAATGACCTGATTTAAAAGTAGCTGCTGTAGCCTTGAAAGAAACACAAAGGCCAGTCCTTAGGTAGAGAAACAAAGATCCGAGGAATGAAACATTTGAGTATCTCTACTCCTACCATTTTTATGTTCTTTGTCACTGATCCTTTTTTTTTAAAAATTTTTTAATGTTTGTTTATTTCTGAGACAGAGACAGAGCATCAGTGGGGGAGGGGTAGAGAGAGAGGGACACAGAATCTGAAGCAGGCTCCAGGCTCTGAGCTGTCAGCACAGAGCCCCATGTGGGGCTCGAACTCACAGACCACAAGATCATGACCTGAGCCGAAGCTGGACTCTCAACCGACTGAGCCACCCAGGCGCCCCTATCATTGATGCTTTAATGAAAGTATTAAAGGGCCAAGTAGGCTGACTCAAAAAAAAAAAAAAAAAATCTAAGGTACCCTTTAGAAGATGAATCACCACCTTTTCTCTTTTTTTAAATTTTTACATTTTTTTAGTGTTTATTTTTGAAAGAGAAACAGAGAGCACAAGCAGGGGAGGGGCAGAGAGAGAGGGAGCCACAGAATCTGAAGTAGGCTCCATGCTCTGGACTGTCAGAACAGAGCCCGATATGGGGCTCAAACTCACGAATGGTGAGATTATGACCTGAGCCGAAGTCGGTTGCTTAACTGACTGAACCCCCCAGGTTCCCCCAAACCTTTTCTGTTTATGGTGAATATGATGTGAGTTTTGAGTCTTAGCTGGAGGCTAAGCAACTGATTTTTCTGACTTCAAAAAACTGCTTGAGTGAAATATTAATGTGATGGTGTAGTTTGGGTATTGCAGTTTATTACCAAGATCTGAATTGTGAGATACCATGTAGAAAAAAAGATTACTTGGAAACTATGATTAAAATTTTTTTTTTTATTTTGAGTTAATTTTATATTTATAGAAGAGGTATAAAAACTATTGTGTTTTTTATGTCAAGAGTGAGAATGTGAAACTTAAGAAGTTATTTTATTTTGTAGCATCGAGGCTAATAGTCGAATTATGGAATTGGATCCTAGTGATGGATCATTAAAGGTGCATTATTCAGATCGGTTGGTGATTCTCCTGAGAGAAGTTCGTCAGCTTTCTGCTCTTGGCTTTGTTATTCCTGCCAAAATACAGCAAGTTGCAAACATTGCACAGAAATTCTGCAAGCAAGCAATTATTCTTAAACAAGTATGGCATTACATTTTTGAATATATGACTGTTCTGAGTTCATTGCATTAGACTATTTTAAGGGCTTCATTTTCTACTTTTGTTATTTTTTAGGCTAATAGAATAGCACCAGTGAGTCTTGTGAAATTATGGTTTGCTAAATGACTACTTTACAAAATTTGCTTTTTAAGCCTATAGAGGAATTCATTAATTTGAAGTATTGATATTCATTCTAAAAACATTTGGAAAATTAGAATGTAATTTTTCTTTTTCCTTTTCTTTCATGTTACATGCATGGATATTAAAGGACTTTCTAACCAAAGTGTCCTCTGTCCTCTGCTCACCTTCAGTAGGCAGGTTCTTAGAGATTTACAAGGCTGATGAACTAGTCTCTATTTCTGGTCATTTCCTGGGTCTATCTGTTCAGCACATTGCCATCATATCATTTACCTGTTTATTTTTTTAATGTTTTTTAAAGTTTGCTTATTTATTTTGAGAAAGAGAGCAGGCACATGTTTGTTAGTGGCAGAAGCAGGCGGGGGGAGGGGGGGGAGAGAGAGAGACAGAGAGAGAGAGAGAGAGAGAGAGAGAGAGAGAGAGAGAGAGAGAGAGAAAGAAAGAAAGAGAAAGAAAGAGAGAGAGAAAGCCAAGTAGGCTCTGCACTGTCAGCACAGAGCCCAGTGCGGGCTCAAACTCATGAACTATGAGGTCATGACCTGAGCCGAAATCAAGAGTCAGATGCTTCACCCATAGAGCCACGCAGGTGCCCCACATTTCCCTGTTTAAAGCCAACTATTACCCCTCGTTGTGTGTCTCTTTAGCACAGTCCTCAGGCCCTTGTTAATCATGCTCTAACTGACCTGACTGGCTGTGGCCTTCACCCCCTGGACTCATCCCCTTTAGGTTGTGCCCTATGCTTCAATCACACGAGACCCGGTTCTCCTCTGAACGTGTCTCCATGGATGGATACCTGTTCCTTCTTAGTAGAAAACTCAGACTCATCCCTAATTCCCCACTCAGAAATCTCTTTCTTTGTTTTGTCTTCCTTTGGGTGATCTGTCCTTATTCCGTATGCAGTATGCACATCAGTCTTGAACGCTTTTCTGTAGTATTGGATGTGTTTTGCCTTTTCGCTCATGTAATTAACAGATCTTAGAGGTCAGGAACGGTATCTTAGAGGCAGGAATGGTATCTTAGAGGCAGGAACGGTATCTTAGAGGCAGGAACGGTATCTTAGAGGCAGGAGTGGTATCTTAGAGGCAGTAACGGTATCTTAGAGGCAGGAGTGGTATCTCAGAGGCAGGAGTGGTGTCTCAGAGGCAGGAGAGGTGTCTCAGGGGCAGGAGTGGTGTCTCAGAGGCAGGAGAGGTGTCTCAGGGGCAGGAGTGGTGTCTCAGGGGCAGGAGTGGTGTCTCAGGGGCAGGAGTGGTGTCTCAGGGGCAGGAGAGGTGTCTCAGGGGCAGGAGAGGTGTCTCAGAGGCAGGAGAGGTGTCTCAGGGGCAGGAGTGGTGTCTCAGGGGCAGGAGTGGTGTCTCAGGGGCAGGAGAGGTGTCTCAGGGGCAGGAGTGGTGTCTCAGGGGCAGGAGAGGTGTCTCAGGGGCAGGAGTGGTGTCTCAGGGGCAGGAGAGGTGTCTCAGGGGCAGGAGAGGTGTCTCAGGGGCAGGAGAGGTGTCTCAGGGGCAGGAGTGGTGTCTCAGAGGCAGGAGAGGTGTCTCAGGGGCAGGAGAGGTGTCTCAGGGGCAGGAGAGGTGTCTCAGGGGCAGGAGGCAGGAGAGGTGTCTCAGGGGCAGGAGAGGTGTCTCAGAGGCAGGAGTGGTGTCTCCGAGGCAGGAGTGGTGTCTCAGAGGCAGGAGAGGTGTCTCAGAGGCAGGAGTGGTGTCTCAGAGGCAGGAGAGGTGTCTCAGAGGCAGGAGTGGTGTCTCAGAGGCAGGAGTGGTGTCTCAGAGGCAGGAGAGGTGTCTCAGAGCCAGGAGTGGTGTCTCAGCGGCAGGGTCTCAGAGCCAGGAGAGGTGTCTTAGAGGCAGGAGAGGTGTCTTAGAGGCAGGAGTGGTGTCTTAGTGGTCAGGAACAATATATTAGAGGCAAGAGCAGTATCCTGCCTGTCTTGCTCTCCATCTGTTCTTTGAGCGAGGATCCACTGAGCACCTGTACTGCTGTGCACAGTGTAGCGAGGGTGTGAGATGAATACGTGGCTGCTGTATTCTGGCACATGGTTTCTCGGCCTCAGCACTGTTAACATTTTGCACCACTTCTTTTCTGTGGGGGCGTCCTCTGCATTTTAGGGTGTTGGGTAGCCTCTCTGGCCGGTAGCACCTGCCTAGTATTGACATTCAAAGGTGTCTCCTGACGTTGCCAAGTGTCCCCTTGGGTGCAAATCAACCATGGTTGCGAACCACTGGTCTAGAGGGAGAGAGCGAAACAAACAATGAATCCTCATAAATATCAGGCCTTCTGGTAGATACCTTATTTATGTTATTTCAGTTAACTCCCCGTTTTTCACATTACTAATTGGGGATCCGATTCATAACATAGTTTTTCTGATGCCACGTAGCTAGTAAGTTACGAAGCTGGGATTTGATACCAAAGGTGGCTCCAAAGCCCGTATTTATTCCATTAAGTTTATGTACCGATGACAGATAAGTGAAAACTTGATAAAATAGGTATTGGGGTACCTGGGAGGCTCAGGCAGTTGAGCATCCAACTTCGACTCAGGTCATGATCTCGTGGTTCGTGGGTTCGAGCCCTGTGTTGGGCTCTGTGCTGACTGTGGAGGCTGGATCCTGCTTCCGATTCTGGGGTATCGCTCTCTCTGCTCCTCCACCAGTCATGCTCTGTCTCGCTGTCTCTCTCTCTCTCTCAAAAGTAAATAAACATTAAAAAAATAGGTAATATATTACGAGTACTCTATTAAAGATTTTGTAAAGTCCCAGGAAAGCATAGAGGTGGCAATTTTCAGTTATTTCCTGGGTAGGGGTAGAGGCAGTATCAGGTAAATCCTTACGGAGGAATGCTGTTTGGTGTGAGCCTGGAGGGGTATGTGGCTTCTCTCAGGAGCACGAGGGTGGGGTCGGTGAGTGTTACACAGAGGGGCTGCGTCTTCGAAAGCAGAGAGGCTTGCTCACTCTCGTATACTGTGTATTTAGTGCACAACACAGGAGCTCCAAGGACGAGTGTGGTCATGTAGCATCGGCATTTCCCCTGGGGAGATCCGTTTACACGTACCTTCACTTCTGAGCCAGAATTCAGCCGGAGCAGGGAGTGGGAAGTGGGAGTTGGTTAGAGAGTAGCTCAGCCAGATTGCTGTAATACTGTGCATTCTTTTGCTTCTAGTGTTCTGGAATAGGCTTTTTCTTGGACTGCGACTGTGGTGTAGGATAAGTACCCTGGATATCCTCCACCAAATGCAGCCTATTTTTATGTGTACTAGTGGCAGGAAGCAGACCGTCTGTAAAATTAGGAAATATGTTTTAAGAATGTACTCTGGGCCAAGTGTATTGTGAGGTGCTGGGGATACAGACATGAAAAGACCATCGTTTTCAGTTCCTTCGACTTACTCCATGGTGTCCACTTGATCTGCTTTCCTGAACCTCTCTTTTTCCCCCAACAGAGTTGACAGTTGCTCTTTCGTTCATCAGTGTACCTTGTAGGTATCTCTGGTTTTTGATTCCTTGATTGAAGAAATAATGACCAAGTGCCTACTGTTTGCTAGATGCTGTTCTTGAAGCAGGTGTTGTAATTTGGGAGCTAGTGTAGTGCTAAGTACTGTGAAGCAAAAGAAAAAACGATTGGAGCAGAGACTGCCGTGTTATACAGAGTGGTCAGGGTAGGCCTTGAAAGGTGATATTTGGGAAGACACAGAAGCTTGCAGGTGTCTGGAGGAAGGCTGTTGGGTGCGGGACGTTCACACGTGGCTCCTGAGGGAGACTCCCCTGGAGGTCACAGGAGCAGCAAGGAGCCCAGCGTGGCCGCCCTGCAGTGAGGCTCTGTGGTGGGGCAGCTTATGTAAAACGTATGTTCTGGGGGAGCGGCATGGCTTGGGGATTTGGGTTTTATCCGACAGCGTATTGGGAAGCCAGTGGAAGGTTTTAGGTGAGAGTGTTGGGATTTGGGGTTTTATTCTCACATGCAGTGGGGAGTCATCGGGAGTTTTGGTGGAGCGTATAGAATAGTGTGACTTATCTTTAGGAAGGACCACTCTGGCTTCTTTGAATGCTTTGAACAGACACTAGGAAGCCACCGCTGGAGACAGACCAGTTTGGAGACGGCCACACTGGTCTTGTCGAGCGACGGGGGTGCTCACTCTCCTTGGGGTTGGTGGACGTGCGTGACATGGTTGCCTGTAACGTATGTTGTAAAAGTGTAGGCAGTAGACAAATTCATGATTTCACTCGTGTAATTTAAGAAACAAAACTGATGAACATCTGGGAAGGGAGGAAAAAAGAGAAGAAAACAAACCACAAGAGACTTTTTTTTTTAAGTTTATTTATTTAAAAAGAGAGAAAGGGAGTGTGTTGGTGTGTGGGGGAGGGACAGAGAGAGAGAGAGAGAGACAGACAGACAGACAGACAGAATCCCAAGCAAGTCTTGCTGTCAGCATAGAGTCCAATGCAGGACTCTATCCCACAACCTGTGAGTTGAGATAATACCTGAGCTGAAGTCAGACTCTCAACGGACTGAGAGACCAGGCATCCTGTCTACAAGAGAGTCCTAAGTACAGACAATACCCTGAGGGCTGCTGGAGGGGGGGAGGGTGGGAGGATGAGTTACCTGGTGATGAGCCCCAGGGGTTGTAGGTGAGAGCTGAATCACTGAATTCTGCTCTCAAAACCAATACTGCTCAGTATGTTACTAACTAGAATTTGAGTAAAAAATAAATAAAAAAACAAACAAAAAGTATAGTCACTAGACTTCATTGATGTGGGATGTAAAAGAAAAGTAAAGGACAACTCAAGGATCTCTTGGTCTGAGAAGTGGATTAATTGTTAAATGCTGACAAAGGAACACGTTTGCAGAGTTGCAGGAGTGAAGAGTTCAGTTTTTAGCATTTGATATGCTTTACTGGTTTCTTCCATATTTCCCCTGAGACTGTGAACTTCTTGGTCACAGGGACTGGGTTTTCTAGTCTTTGTTTAATCAGCCCCTGGGACGGGACTTGGCACATTGTGGGAACTCAGCAAGGAGTGACTGCGTATGTTAACATGGGCATCAGTGCTGTATTAGAGATGAAAAGCTGCTTCTTGTTAAATCTTACGATGAGAAGCATTGATGTTTCCGTTCAAACAAGTAAAAATGAAAACAGGTGAAAAATTAAGTGTCTTAGTTATTAATGATTGTTGCTAATTGTACTTTTACTTTGTAGGTGGCACATTTTTACAATTCCATCGATCAACAAATGATTCAAAGTCAGAGACCAATGATGTTACAATCTGCATTAGCATTTGAACAGATAATTAAGGTAAATGGACTTTCTGTGTTATAATAATTAGATTTTACTTGTGAGGTGTTTCTTGTTTCTTAGTTTTTTAGTGTACCCTTCAGCTTAATATTGATCAAAGTTTTGTTCCCCAGTGACTTCCTTCACTTTTAACAAGTAACACTTGTAGATTTAAGTGGTTGTAGTGTTTCACATATTCAGGTGCTGAGTTTGATCCAGTGAATTAATACATGTAGTATACAACTTGTGTGCTATTATATTTACTTATTCACTGAATTGTGAGGTCTTTTTTTTTTTTTAAAGTTTATTTTTCATGGGCACCTGGGTGGCTCAGTCGGTTAAGCGTTGACTTCAGCTGAGGTCATGATCTCATGGTTTGTGAGTTGGAGCCCCATGTCCGGCTCCATGCTGACAGCTCAGAGCCTGGAGTCTGCTTGGGATTCTGTATCTCCCTTGCTTTCTGTCCCTCCCCCGTTTGCACTCTTGTCTCTCTCTCTCAAAAATAAATAACATTAAAAAGAATTTTATTTTTGAGAGAGACAGAGACAAAGTGTGAGTGGGGGAGGGGCAGAGAGAGAAAGGGAGACACAGAATCCCAAGCCGGCTCCCAGCTCTGAGATGTCAGCACAGAGCCTAATGCGGGGCTGGAACCCATGCGACCGTGAGGTCATGACCTGAGCTGAGATCAAGAGTCAGATGCTTAACTGACTGGGCCACCCAGGCGCCCCTGAATTGTGAGGCCTTATATACCAGTCTTTAATGCTTTTCTGTCGTCTCCTCATTTTATACTTTGAGATTTACTTGGCTTTTTTTATTTGTGCTTGTTTAAATATCCATGCATATGGCATTAGGAAAACCTACACTAGTTTTCAAACTATACTATTACTATGTGACTTGTAGCTTTTCTTATTGTTTTATACCCTTTTCTTATTGTTTTATTTGCAAGTGGATCAGTGGTTGTGATTTTCCTCAAGACTGCGCCCAGTTTCTGTGCTTTTGTAGGAGGACTGCTAGGTCATGGTGTAGTTGTACTCACGGCCAATCTCCTTATGGTCTCCTACAGCAGGAGGTGCAGAGCAGAGTCCATACAGGGAAGGGTCCGGAACGAAGGCTGGGCAAACGGGGCGCTGGCTGTCAGGAACCCCTCCCTGTGGACCCACACAGGGCGTCCTCCACCTGCCCCCGCACCCCCGCCCTGCTCCCCATCACAAGTTGTAATACATGTGATGTTTTCTCACCGGGAAGACCATTAGAGACTCTGTACCTGGGCACTTTTGGGGGACTCGTCCTGGAGGTATCTTCTGCCTGATAATGTACCAAACTTCCAGATGCCCAGAAGGAGATCAAGTGTTGAGTATAAACTGTGTGGTTGAGCTACCATGAGCTGTCTTACAAGTTAGGGTGGTGGGGGGCCTCCAAGATCCACGTGTGCAGGTGCCGGGGCCGCGTCAGGGTCAGGATGTTAAATAGGCCTTTAAGGGATGGCAGTCAGATCTACTACATTAACTTTGTTCTGCTCACTAGTTCTCAGGCCTACAATTTACAACAAGTCCTATAATTCATATTACAGATTTTTAAATTTTTAAAATTTTTTAATGAAAAATTTTTTATTGCGAAAGCTCCAAACTTTATAATGCAAAGTTTAAAAAACACAGGTAAACAAGAGGAAAAAAGGTGTTTTAAAACTGTATCATCAAGAGATGGCCATTGTTAGCAGTCTGGAGTATATCCCTTAAATTTTTTTTCTGTACCTGTTTACAAGTGTACTTTTGAAAATGGGAAATAGTTTATTATTTTTTTACCCCTTTTTACCAAATAGATAATGTTTAATTGCACACCTTTAGGACTTTTTCTTTTGTAATAAATATACTCAAAGAAACATCTGTTGATATTTCTATGAGAAATTGGGTTGTGAGAAGTACATCATTAAATTAGCATATGTTAAATGAGACCGAATAGTAGAGAAGAAACCAAGATGGAAGGAGCAAGAACGCCGAGGTTCTTTCTAATCCTCTGGCCACTCGCTGTCTCCGAGGGCAGGGACTCTGACTTACTTTCCTTCATGACCTCTAGCAGTGCGACAGTGGGTCACGTGTGGTGGTTGCTCATTCATGCTTTCTAGGCTGTTGCACGGAGTGCTCTGTTGGATTGAATACGATTGCGTTTCATCCATTCAGTGGCTGCGTATGGAGGGTCTGCTGTATTCTGGACGTGAGTGAGCCCCTGCCTTGCCAGGCAGCACGTCAAGGACGTGTAGAAACCTGGCTGCTGTTGGGCACTTTCTCCCCTCCATCCTTACATATTTGTCCTGAGTGTGTAGTACTGTCTGTGTGCACACAGCACCAGGCACATGGGGTTTTGATTTTTGCTTCAGTCATCAGGTAGGATTTAAGAAATTCACAAGAAGGACAGTTTATTTTATATTGACATTTCCCTAATCCCAGAGTTTTCCTTTGCTTTTGAAGTCCTTACCGAGAGAATTGGCTTTAGCCATGTCTTACGAGCAGCTTTGCAACAGATTTTCTTGTCTTTTCCTTTGTCCCGCAATGTTTGTATTCCCCCCTTTACCGAAGGATATTGTTACCAGAAATGAAAGTCACAGTTGACAGATCTGTTAGCACTTTCAGAATCTTCTACTTCCTCCTGGCTGTCATGGTCTTAGCTTTTGAGTTTGCGGTCCTTTCTGAGTAGCGTTTCTCTGTGACGGAATGAAGCGTAGTGATCCCCGAGTGAGTGTGTGTGCTCCACACTCTGCTGGGCCCCGCAGGAACCGTCCTGGACTTGCGCGGCCTCCCGTGAGGGAGTGGGAGTTGAGTGCCCCTTTCAGGGCACTGACACCTTCCCTTGAGGGTGGGCCCGGCCTGTGCTGCCCCTAAGCAGGGTATGAGCCTGGCCCCTTCTCGAGCCCCGTTGACGTGGCTGGGAGGGAGCATTGGACTGACCTGCCTGCCCGGGGGTGGGCAGCTCGTTGCTCAGCCAGCCTTCCCTTGGCAAGGACTTGAATACTCCTGGCCTTTGATTGGTGGATGGAGGGTCAGCCCCCTGTTTGGTCCTGCTCAGGCTGCAGAGCTGTGGCATTTCTGTTGGTGTTTGGCCAGAGTAGGGTGGGTATTGCTAAAGGTTCCCTTGGACCACAGTGTTCCCAGTCCTTTGGCCAGAGGGAGCCGGCTTCTTCTGGAGCTTGTGGTGTGTTCCTGGAGGTGGCTCCTGGTGGGAGGCATGTCCATCGCCCTGTCCTGCACATATGGAGACGGTGAGGAAGCGTGCATGTGTCTCTCCTCAGCTCTCCAGGCCTCAAGGTCATCTGCTGCCTTCCACCTGTCATTCCTGTGTGTGTGTGTGTGTGTGTGTGTGTGTGTGTGTGTGTGTGTGAGAGAGAGAGAGAGAGAGAGAGAGAGAGAGAGAGAGAGAGAGAGGTCAATCTAGCTCATCTAGGGCTGTTTCACTCTAAGAGAGGAAATTTGGGAGGGAGGGAGCTATTCATTTTGCCACATTGCCTTATCGTTTATAAAATGGAAGCATTACTCTATGAATCCTCATTGCAGATAGTGTTAGGGATAACTGGACTGAAGATGGACAGTGTGAAATCTTGTGGAAAAAAGAAATGCATTGTATCGCTAAATGACATTTGTTGTACCTTAGAATTCAAAAGCAGGAAGTGGGGGAAAGTCACAGATTACTTGGGATAATCCTAAAGAATTAGAAGCCTACATTCAAAAGCTCCAAAATGCTGCCCAACGACTTGCCACTGAAAATAGAAAACTGAGAAAATGGCACACTACATTTTGTGAAAAGGTAGGTTTTATTTGTACAATTAGATAATCTATGAAGAGTATTATTAAAATGGTAATTGGGATGTAATTTTATTCTTTTTAAATTAAAAAAAAAAGTTTATTTTTGAGAGAGGGACAGAGCAGGGCAGGGGCAGAGAGAGAGAGTAAGAGAGAGAGTAAGAGAGAGAGAGAGAGAGAGAGAGAATCCCAAGCAGGCTCTGCACTGTCAGCACAGAGCCCGACGTGGGTGGGACTTGAACTCACAAACTGTGAGATCATGACCTGGACTGAAATCAAGAGTTGGATGCTTAGTTGACTGAACCCCCCAGGCACCGTGTGTTATAATTTGAAATAGTTTTTGCTTATTTGGAAGTCTAATTATTTAACAGACTTACGGTTGCCAAAATAGTACAGAGTTCACACTTATTGACTTCCTCTGTTGTTAACAACTTGAATAACCATACTACATTTATGATAACTAGGCAATAGGCGGGTTTTGAATTTTACAGCTTTTCCACTGATGTCTTGTTGCATTTGGTCGTTGAGTCTCTGTAGTCTCCTCCTCCTTCTGAGACTTTCCTTGCTTGTCATCACCTTGATACTCGTTACAGAATCAGTCATTTTTTTGTAGAAAGTGTCTCAATGTGGTTTGTATGAAGCTCTCTCATTCTTAGATCACGGTGATGCGGTTCTGACAGAAATACCGCAGCAGCGATGTTTGCCTCTGTTGGGGTATCAATCAGTTATTTCTATGTCTTACTATCGGTTGAATTAATCTTGATCACTCGGTTGAGGTGGTTGGTGTCTGTCAGGTTTTCCTACCGAAAAGTTACTGCTTTTCCAGGGTTACTTTGCGACTGCTGTGCTTTAATTTTTAACAGGTCGTCTTTCTCATGAACATTGATCTGCTTCGGCAGCAGCAGCGTTGGAAAGATGGATTACAAGAACTGAGAACTGGCTTAGCAAGCGTAGAAGCCCAGGTAATTATGTTTTCCTTGGTGTCTACTCTTTGAGTGTGATCTTTTCAGAAGGTAAATATAGGAGTTGAGGACGAGTTCATAAAGGTTATCTGTAAATCTTTACTAAGAAATTTCTAATAAATGTAGAGTTCTGCTGAATTGTATATACAGACCACAAATTAGCAATGCATTTACATTTAAAAATATAAAAATAAGTTTTCATTTATCTTTTGGAACGTCCAGTCTCTCAGTTCAGACTTAGTAGTTTCTTTGACTTGGTGCTTAAACGTTACCATTGTTTAGTTTTCTTTTAGCTGGTGGAGACATGTGTAGAACATGAAGCGAAGTTGGGCAGAAGCCCAGTAATTGAAATAACCATTTCAGAGTGTTTTCCTTTTTTTTGGGTAAAATTCCATTTCTATACACATTTTGATAAATTACAGTATTTATGTAAGTGTAATGCACAGAGCCTCCTGCCCGGTCTGTGGTAGGGTGTCTTAGCTGAGGATGAATTACGTGTCTTATCTGTTTACATGTAGTTTTCAGTTCTTAAATTAAAAAAAAAATTTTTTTTAATGTTTATTTATTTTTGAGAGAGACAGAGAGAGACAGAGTGTGAGTTTGGGAGGGGCAGAGAGAGAGGGAGACACAGAATCCGAAGCAGTCTCCAGCTCTGAGCTGTCAGCACAGAGCCCTATGTGGGGTCGAACTCACGAACCATGAGATCATGACCTGAGCTGAAGTCGGATGCTTAACCGACTGAGCCACCCGGTGCCCTGAGATTTTTTTTCAATTCTTTTTAAGTTTATTTCTTTTTTTCTTTTGAGAAAGAGGGAGCATGTGCGCACACACACAGGGGTGGAGGGTGGCAGGCAGAGACAGCCGGAGAGGGGGAATCCCAAGCAGGCTCTGTGCCGCCAGCACAGAGCCTGATCCAGGCCTTAAACTCGTGAACCCCGAGATCATGAGCTGAGCTGAAAGCAAGAGTCAGACACTTAGCCGACTGAGCCACCTGGGAGCTCCCAATTCTTAGATCTTGAAGAAAAAACAAGTGTTAGCATTAATGTATTTATGGTTATATGGAAGCACAAAGAGTATAAACTGTCTTGAGCACCTTCATATTTTTCAGTTGATTATTTTTTAAAAATGTGTGGTGGATTATTTAGGGGGTGAAGAAGGAAGAGAAGAGCTGCACTTGATGGGGGTTTTAGAAAGAGGTCTAAGAAGTTGATCAAATAAACCACTGACTTTTTTTTAGCGCCATAGTATAAAGCCCATATATAACATCCACTTAACGTTAATTTGATATTTTAAATTTTGCCGGTTTTTTTGTGGACTATTTAAAAGCATGAAGCTTGGAAATTTTTATATTTGACTTTATATAAACTGTCCTACTACAGGTAGCAGTGAAGGAGTTGCATGTTTTAAGATGTTAAAAATGGGTTGTTTTTTTTGTTTGTTTTTTGCTTATAATTTCACTGTATACGATATAAATGCTTTAAATGAAGACCCAATTTGTCGTAGAATCTAAGTCTAAAGTTCTCTCTTGTGGAGCAAGAGAGTGGGACGCAGGATTAAAGCGAGAGATGACTAATGTCCAGAAAAGACGAGCCCCAAATAAGGGCCCTTGCTCCGCTTTTATTGGGATCAGAAGGCTTACAAACATGGCAATGGACGTGCACAAAGGGACAATGAATCTGTGAACATTAACTTGTGGACGTGAGGGAAAGGGGGTCTTGAAGACATTCGGGGTTAGGGGTTTGGGTTAAGACACAACAACGTCAGGGCACCGGGCAGCCTGGCGGAAGGTTGTTTACAGAGGACAGGAGGCAGCACCTTTGTTTGTCTTAGCCTAGGGGACGAGGCAGGTGAGGCAGGTAGGACACGTGACCTCAGGGTTGACAAGGCACCTTTCTTTTGTTGTTGTTGAAGGACAATGAAATGTATTATCAAATTGGTTTCCATACAACACCCAGTGCTTGTCCCAACAGGTGCCCTCCTCAATACCTATCACTGCAAATGCACCTTTCTTTTGTTAATCATCTCCGCTCTGGGCAGCTTCACTGCCCCACAGGGTCTATAGCCCAATTTACCTGTTTACCTAACTTCAGCCTTCCCTCCTGTGAAAGCAGCTTTCTGCTCTAGTACTAAATGGGTGTGTGTGTGGGGGGGGTTTTGCTCTGAATGCCTAATCTTGTTTACCTCATACACCTTTGTATTGGGGGCCTTTGTCCCCTCTCTCTATTCTGGGGGCCTTTGCCCCCCCTCTCTATTCTGGGGGACTTGGCCCCCCTTCTCTGTCCTTATTCCCCCGATCTTGTTGATGTAAACTTGGATGAGAGCATCCCATGGCCTTGTAATTCTCTGTGCCTTGTTAACCCATGGGTGCAGGCCCAGGGAGTTCCGAAGCTTATTCCCCACATCCATTCTGTCACCTGGTTTTTAAATAAAAAACATGACTCTAACCTATCAGGGGTTCCAGGCCGGTGACATGCGTGCGTGGAAGCAGCACTGGAATCACCAGCTGTACAAAGCCCTCGAACACCAGTATCAGATGGGCCTGGAGGCACTGAATGAGAACCTGCCAGAAATAAGCATAGACCTAGTGCACAAGTAAGCTTTCTTACAGCCCCTTTCATTTTCAGACCATGTTTTTCCAGTAATTCATATGTTAAAGCTATTTCTTTGTTTTCAGACAGGGACGGTTACAATTCAGGCCTCCTCTTGAAGAAATCCGGGCTAAATATTACAGAGAAATGAAGAGGTTCATTGGCATTCCTAATCAGTTTAGGGGAGTGGGTGAGGCCGGAGATGAGTCCATTTTTTCTGTTATGATTGATAGAAATGCAAGTGGATTTTTGACTATTTTCAGCAAAGCAGAAGATCTGTTTAGGAGATTATCAGCTGTTTTACACCAACATCAGGTATGGAACTTGTAATTGTCTGTTATTCTGTTATAACGTTTCATCTGATTGGTTGAGTGAGTATTAAGTGTACTGATCTACGGTTTATCTTGTGTGGCATAATGTAAAAGTACGGCAAGGTGGGGAGCCAGTGTGAGGTTTCCTGTACAACCCAGACTTACACCACAGATGAGAACCAAGTTATACTAAGATTTTTTTGTCTTTGACTCTTTGAAGATTGAGAAACTAGTTGCATCAGCTTGGGATGTGACAAGATTCTGTTGTGTCCATTTTAACTCCTCTTGGGAAACTATCTCCTTTCATTCATTCTTTGAATCGAGCGGCCCTTGGAGTGAGGTCTCAGATGTAGTGAGGTGGAGAGGATTTCACTTCCTCCTCGTGTTGGAGTGAACCTTGGCTGCTCAATGGGGAGAGACCCCAGCTGTGTCCCTCGTCCTTCCTTTTGCTCCCAAGACGCGTGACTGAGAAGTCAGCCCGTCTCCCAGTTGCCACCGGGTGCTGCTTCTGACTGTCGGGTTTCTAGGACTGATTGAATGTGCATACGTTCAAATTTGTAGCCTTGGCTTTGCCAAATGATTCTGTATTTGGATACATCAAATTTGAGAAGAGAATCTGAGAAAAGGGTTTTGTGGTCTTTTAAAAAAAGTTTGATGATCACTTTTATATATTAAATAGTTTTTTTAGGCTCTACAGTAATGGTTATATTTGCGTACTTAAATTGAAATTTACCTGAATACCTTACATCTGTACCTTTTTATCAGTGTTAATCAGTTGGACCCTAATTTTTTATATGTTAATAAATTCTGTTTCTTTAATATGTTTTCCATTCTTTAATAGGAATGGATCGTAATTGGACAAGTTGATATGGAAGCTCTAGTGGAAAAACATCTCTCTACGGTCCATGATTGGGAGAAAAATTTCAAAGCACTGAAAATAAAAGGGAAAGAAGTAGAACGACTTCCGAGGTATGAGAAGTTAGAGTCGAGTTTCGGTCCCATTCAGTAGAAGGGAAAGAAGTAGGGCGGCCTCCGGGGCCTGAGAAGTTAGAGTTTCTGTCACGTTCCAGTGTTGTCATGACCTGGTGAGGGTGCTCGTCAGTAGTGGCCTCGTGTCAGTCACCTTCTGCCTCCCGTAAAGCTTGGCCTTGGCTCTTGGGTATCGTCTGCGTTGGGTGCCGAGACGAAGGTATTTTTCTTCTGGAGGTTCTGCCGGCTGGGACCTAACTGGGGGGAGTCGATCGGGGCCTGAGGATCTGACATTTGACACGCACAGGCACGGGCTACGAGCGCTGAGACTCGCCCGTGAGAATGTGCTCCGGGATATCAAGCCAATGCCGTTGGACTCTGGCTTTGTACTGCTCTGCCTCCTTTCGGGATACCGTGGCAATCACACAGCCTGGTGCTGCATCGACGTAGGGCCCGAGACGTGGTGGAGACCCTCTGAGGGGCCTGTCCTAACCCAGCTACTTGAGAACGGAGTCCCCCTCCTACCTGAAATTCTTACCACTGGAACCGCTCTTGGTAGGAAGCTCTATGACAGGCCTGTTTAACTGTGCATGTATTTCCTCTAAAGGATAAGACCACTTGTGTTAATCTACTTGCTCATTGTCTCAACAAATATTGGGTGAGCGTGGATATATGCAGAGCTTGTCCCGTGGGAGGATAAAGATGAGGAAGAGAGGACCTCACGTTGCTTACTGTCTGCCGGTGCAGTGACACATGACTCAGTACTCACAGGGGTTAAGGGAGTGGGCTCTGGGGGCAGATGGCTGGTCCCAGCTGCGTGACCGCGACTGCCATTTACACCCCGTGAGCCTCGATTTCCTCAGCTTTCAAATAGTTAATACAGAGGTGCCTGGGTGGCTCAGTCAGCTGAGCATCCGAGTCTTGGTTTCGGCTCGGGTCACGATATCCCGGTTCATGGGATTGAGCCCCATATTGGGCTCTGCGCTGACAGTGTGGAGCCTGCTTGGGATTCTGTCTCTCCCTCTCTGCCCTCCCCTGCTTGTGCCCGCTCACTCTCTCTCTCAAAATAAAAAAAAATAGTTACGACAACTGTAATATTGATCACACGGTGTTTTGAGGATTAAATGAGTAATTTGAACACAAAGTACTGGTATGGCTGACATTCGCAGTGTATGTTACTTACTGTTAATTGTTATTAATACCGGATGGAATAGTGTGTCTCATTTTAGAGATTGAACTAAGGGCTGGGGAAGTGTATACAGCATGGCGGTGACATCCCATCCTTTCTGGGCAAAACTGGGGAAAGTTTCATTCAGATAGAAATCCTTGAGCTGGAATTTTGACAGGAAAAGCGAGAACTGGAGGTTGCACCAGGGTGTCTCAGGAGAGGAGTTTGTATGCTGAAAATAAGTTGGTTAATTGAGAATTTGATGAATTAGCGTTTTATTAGGGGCTAGAGGGCCTGTTCCTGGAGAGGGGTAATGAAGGTACAGATTTGGGAGAGTTTTACGTTCCCATTGGGCAATTTGGATTTTATTCATATTAGAGTGGTTAGCTCTCGATTTCTCGTCCAAAAGGTGTCAGTACCTGCACATTAGGGGTGTTAGTCTGGAACGAGAGAGTTGTATGGTTTGAGAAAGAGACCATGGAGGAAGGGAGCTTAGTCTGTCATCACCCAGAAAACCAGCAGTAATTAATTGAATTAAGTTGTTGGTACTCCAAATGGGGAAGAGGAAACATTATGAAATATGAAACAGTATGAGGTATTAAGAGGTCTTAATTTTGGAGGAAGATGAGGGATGAGGAACAGAAAAGAGACAAATGTCCTGTGGGTTTGAGGTCAGAGGAGTTAGATGATGATATACCACTAATGTTGGTTGGAAGTAGGGAAGAGAGTGCTTTTGTAATGTTTGGGTACAAGGTTTCTCTTCTCTATTGGATACGGTCTTTGGTTTTTTGTTTTTTTAATTTTGTTGTTGTTGTTGTTGAGAGAATGAGAGTGCCAGTAGGGGAGAGGGGCAGAGGGAGAGACAGAATCCCAAGCAGCCTCCACGTGGAGGCTCCATAATTTGGGGGTAGCCTATCTAGGGCTATCCCATTTTATTTGTGGCTGAAGGGAGCCTCATTTTCATGCTACCAGTATTTTCAAATGAAAGGGGAATGTTGGTCTGTCCCCAGGATTCTATAGTCGGTGAGTAAAACTCTGCTGTAATCAGACCATGTGGTGATGCTAATTCATTAGCAAAATATGGCATAGTTAATTTTAGTGTTTATTAAAATCATCTGTTTTAAAATTTTTAAAATTTTTTGTTTTTTGGTTTTTTTTTGAGAGAGCATAAGCATGAGCAGGGGAGGGGCAGAGAGAAAGGGAAAGAGAGGGAATCCCAAGCAGGCTCTGTCAGCGCAGAGCCTGATGCAGGGCTCAATCCCACTGAGTCGCTTGAGTGACTGACTGACTGAGCCTTCCAGGTGCCCTTAAAATAATGTATCTTTATCAAATATTAGCAATCTCGACATTTTATATGTCAGAATTTCAAAAATTGTATAAAATTTCATGTTGAAGTAAATCGGTATGTCGTACTGGTTAAGAACTGGAGTTAAAACCACTCTAGTCAGTGGGTGATTGAGAATAAATCTTTAAGAGAATAAGATTTTTATAATAAAAGTGAGTATTGAACTCTACAATTTACTTTGTAAAATGTCACCTGGATCTGTGTTTCCAAAAGATTAGTAGCTTTTTAAATGATCTTTGTGACCATAATTTCCAGGCTTTTTAAAAATTTTGTGAATTTAAGAAAGATATGAGATTTTTTTCTGATGAGCAAGTCTGGTGCAACGTCTGCTTAGAATATGACAATTTGCATTAAGGATATTGTGCAAAGAATTAATATTCTTAACAGTATATGCCTTTTTTTCTGAGTTAAAACAATGTTTCATAAATTTTTTAGAGTGTGGAAACTCTTCTTAATGTTTCATGTTATGGACATAGTACATATACTGAAAAATTTGGATCCTACTGTATCCTGGTATTTTTATTTAACACTAATCTTTAGTATTTTGTCCTGTTATTAGCCCTCAAAAATGTGATTTTTTAATTGTGTGGATATACAATTAGCCATTTTTGTATTCAAATTATTCCTAATTTTTCACTATTATAATTAATGCTTTAAAGAAGATACTTGTATATAAAATCTCGGCATCTGCTCTGAAAATTTCCTTGGGATAAATTCTCAAGGTGAAGTTAGTTAAGACAAGTGGCCTGGTGTTCATGGCTCACTTGCTCCCCGTGAAAGCCGCATGGTCGTCTGCTCTGATCCGAATTTGTGAGAGTTCTCTTTGCCTACACAACTGAAGACATGAATTAGCAATTCATTACATTTTTGTTAATTTGATAGGCAGAAATGATGGCATGTTGTTGTCTTAGTGCCTTAACAGTCTCTATTTGCCTTCTGTCTTTTCTGTCCCTTATCACTGTTTGTACTTAGCAGAATAGCGAATTTATGTAATAAATATTTAAATAAGTACATTAAATGCTGTGACAGATACAGGGCTTGTAAATGTTTATGTATATTCATGTTGACACTCTAGGAGGTTTTAATGTGCTGTCCTTTTAAAAAAACTGATACACTGGGTGATAAAAAACTTTAGTATTGTAACACAATCATTGTTTCATGAAAACTTCTTGATAGTACGTGGAAAACATTTTACTAAATGAAATCTGAATGTGCTTAGAGATTACAATAATACTTTTTGAGTTATTTTGAAATGTATTATATAAAATCATTATAATGAGGTTCTTTCCCTCTAATAAGTCTTTCTCATGTCAAAATCTGTCATTTGGCATTTTTCAGTGCGGTCAAGGTAGATTGTTTAAATATTAATTGTAACCCCGTGAAGACTGTGATTGATGATCTCATCCAGAAGTTATTTGATACGCTTGTTCTTTCTTTGAAGAAGTGCATCCAGGGTAAGGACGCTTTTTGATTTTCATTTTAACTTACTGTTATATACAAAGGCATGTACTTTGATAGTATGAAATGTGAATCCCAGTGATTAAAATCAACCAAGCTGGAAAGTATCATGAAATGAAATGGGCTTCAAATGGCAATTTTCGTAACGTGGGAAAGCCCATGCCCAGCTTTTAAGAGTAAAAGTGGAGGCGGTTTTGCTGTTGACAACATGCGCCAGTATCAGTTTGGTGCCTGTGTACTGAGCAAGGTAGGCGATTCTGCCCTCATGTGTTTCTTCTCATCTGTTCAGTTACTAAGATTTTCCAAAATTCTGCACTGTGTCTTTTTCCATGAAACTGGGATGCTGTAGCATATTAGCTAAAGGAGGGAAAGGTTACCAATTTTGAGTAAAATATACTAAGAATGAGTACATTTTAACTTTGTCAAAATTTTGAGGTGTAACGTAAAACAACTAAACTTGTACGGCAAGGCATTTCTTTGCTTATTCTGTATTTTAAAATTCTGTCGTATGAGCAAATAATAATTTAAGATTTAACGTATGCCATATGGTGAGTACTTCCAGTGCTCTTTGATTTTAAAATGATGCAGCGAAATATTTTTAGTGATAATAACATTCTATGTCACTGTTACCTGTTCAGCTCACTTACATGAAATTGACGCATTTGTAACCGAGGCTATGGACGTCTTAACAGTCATGCCCCAGTCTGTGGAAGAGATTGGCGATGCAAATTTGCAATACAGTAGGCTCCAACAGCGGAAACCAGAGGTGAGCATCGCCAAAGTTAAATCAAAGTTATTGATTGATTTTTATTGGACTGGAATGTTTCAATCAGGTAATTTTATGTGACCGTTGAGAAACATCGTATAATTTCAGTGTTGTAAGGAAGTCCACATAATCTGGCCCAATCGCTGAGCTCATGGTTGGACTCTGGTGCTATGTTGGTGCAGTGAAACAGTCCGAGTCAGAGTTAATATTGAGGAGTAGGTACAGTCTGCTAGGATGTGGCACATCTGAATCAGACTAAACTTAGTAATTCATGCTGTTCCCTCCGGGGTTTGTAACCGGAAGTGTGCGGTTTGAGCTGAATTAGGAATACACATGTTCACACACGTACACACACACTTGCATATGGAGTTATTATATTATGGATGGTTTTAACTAAGTTTAGAAGCAGCAAGAGACATAACTCAAATCACAAGAGAAACTTTGATGTGTCCCTGCTGCGTCATAGACTTCATATGATAAAGCTCGCTGAGAGGTGAAATCGTATGCTTTTGTGGCGCATTCCACAGCGAGGGTTAGAGAGAGAGGAGTAAATGTGTGTCCGAGCTGCTGGGCTTGGGCCCCTGGAAAGCTGATGGTAGCATTTCCTGGGAATGTGGGTGGCTGGAGGGGGAAGGTGTCTGGAGAGTGGAAGTGGTGGGGGGTTGGGACGTCAGACGGAAGTTGAGGGAGGAATAGGGACTTCAGAGTGGAGACTGCGTTTATTAATTGGATATAAATTTAAAAGTCATCTCTCCACGCATGAACTGTGAAGCCAGGGGATTGGATGAGACCACGTGGTTGATGGCGGACCATGGAGGGTGCAGAGCAGGGTAGGACATCCCAGCATTTACTGTGGGGATGTCAGAGGAGACGGCAGAGGACCCTGTGAGTGAAGCGAGAGGAGAGACAGAAAAGGTACCTTCGCAGAAACTAGGAGGAGAGACAGAGACGCTGTGCTGTTCTGCCCGCGAGGCGGGAAGTGGCAGCGGTGGTAGGAAGAGTCCCTGTCACTCGAGCCACAGTCAGGGGCCTGGGGCCGACCCGTGGGTGCAGGGGAGTCACGCTGCCGGGTTTGAAGCAGCAGGGGCCATACAGAATCGGGCCGTCACGTCTCTCGGGTGCCGTGTGGACTTGCAGGGGAGGAAAGGAGGGCCCTGCCCGGGAGTTTGTGGTACTCGCTTCTCAGGCTAATCTGGGTTCTGTCCACGTGTGGAAACCACAACCTGACTCTTCGTTTCTGCCTTCTCTGGCCTTCCTAGTATGTCATGACTCAGTTTCACTTTCTCCGTTGTCCTTTTCTTAAATACTTTCTTTGTGACTTTTCCTTCTGTTCCTGGAATAGTTTATTTCTGTTCTTACCTAATCCCTAATCTTCATTCTTTGAGAAGCCTCCTTCTAACAGTTCCCTGTGAGTGGAAGATTTCTAATAAGAACTTCACCTGGAATAGTTAGAGCATTGTCTTTACAGACTCACAGGTTCCTTCAGTCCTTGTGACCATCTTTAGGATCCTTTTAACCTCTTTGGTAGAGTGCCATAGTTGAGTTTGTAGATAGTAATGAGTAAGTATTAGGAACTTCATATCCAGGAATTTAACAAATTGTTTAGAACAGAAACCTTGATTTCTAAAAAAGCAAGAACAGGTTAGAATAGAATCTTTTTTTAAAATTTTACTTATTTTTTATTTTAATTTTTTGGAGAGAGAGAGGGTACAAGTTAGCGAGGGGCAGAGAGCAAGGGAGAGAGAAAAGTGGGGCTCACCCGATGGGGGGCCATGCCTACCTGAGGCAGGGCTGGAACTCACAATCCATGAGATCATGACCTGAGCCGCAGTCAGATGCTTAACCAACTGAGCCACCCAGGCGCCACTTTTTTTCTTTAAGTTTATTTATTTATTTTGAGAGAGAGAGGGAGGGAGAAAAGAAGAGAGAGAATCCCAAGCAGATTCTTGCTGTCCGCATAGAGCCTGATGCATGGGCTCCAACCAATGAACTGTGAGCCCATGACCTGAGCTGAAATCAAGAGTCGGACGCTTAACCGACTGAGCCACCCAGACACCCCTAAAATAAATGGAATCTTTAAAGAAATTTGATAAAATAGGTTGTTTTTTATGTTGTTATTTCTTCAACCTTTAGATTTTGCCCTTATTCCAAGAAGCTGAAGATAAAAACAGACTTTTACGAACTGTGGCAGGTGGAGGTTTGGAAACAATTAGCAATCTGAAGGCTAAGTGGGATAAATTTGAGTTGATGATGGAAAGTCACCAACTTATGATTAAAGATCAGGTAGGAACCTTTTAGTCATTGTGTTAACATGGAAACTTCATTTTTTTCTCACTGAAGATTCTGGCTTATCTTTATTCCATTGGAGCTCAGGTAGGTAGGAATTTTATACTGTGGATGAAATTGGCCTCCCTCAGTATTTCCGTACCATAAAATGCTTTATTTAAATGATCGTTTCCCGTACTTTGTCTTTATTTCCTACCATATGGAGAACTCAGGTAATCATATTTTCGGTTTTCCTTATGAGTGAATATGTTTGCCTGCTATGTATGGTGACTTTTGAGGGGACACCTGGTAGTTAAACACACCTGTTGTACTCTTCTGCGTGGACACTGGGACACGCCTCCTCGGTTACGCAGCTCCCTGCTGGTGTGGCACAGCTGGTGGTCATTGGCCAAGTGTGTCTTATCACATCAATTTTGCTGATAGTTGTGGTGGATGCTGCTGATGACATGAATGAGTTTTTTTCTTTAATGTTTTATTTATTTTTTGAGTGAGAGAGTGAGAGAGAGTGAGAGAGAGAGAGCATGGGAAGGGGCAGAGAGAGAAGGAGACCAAATCTGAAGCAGGCTCCAGGCTCCAAGCTATCAGCACAGAGCCCGATGGGGGGGCTCGAACTCACGGACTGTGGGATCATGACCTGAGTCGAAGTTAGACACTCAACCAACTGAGCCACCCAGGTGCCCCTGACACGAATGAGTTTTTAATGATGATGCAGGCAGTATATCTCTCATTACTGAATATTTATAGTCTGATTCTATGTTTTTGACATCAAAATTTTATTGTACTTGAAGTCAGTAATTGAAAACAATCTTCTGAAAAATTTGTTTTGGTGGTTTTTCACCTCTACCTAGAAAGTGTTAGAAATAAAATGTGAAAATAAAGTGAGATTTTACTATAAACTGAATTACCTAAACTCTTTTGGCTCATAGATCGAAGTGATGAAAGGGAACGTTCAGTCGCGTCTTCAGATCTATTACCAAGAATTGGAAAAATTTAAAGCTCGTTGGGACCAACTAAAGCCTGGTGACGATATTATTGAAACTGGCCCACAAAGTACTCTTGATAAAAGCGCCAAGTCAATTAAAGAGAAAAAGATTGAATTTGATGATCTTGAAGTCATAAGGAAAAAGCTGGTGTATGTTTTTTCTTTAAAATGGATAGTAACCATTTTGATTTATATTTCTCTGTATTAGGCCAGAGGCTTTCTTGTATCTGTTTGTCTTAATGTTTTTCTATATAAATTTCTGAAGTTTTAAAAATGATAATTCTAAGTGCTCATGCTACTACTTTCTTAGGAGTTGTGGGTGGAGTCTATAAGGACGTTAAAGGAAGCAAATTTCTGGTTAGGCTTAGAAACAGAACAGAAAATTAAGTTTACTTAGAAGTTACACTGGGAGTTGGAATACTTGTTTTCTGTGATTTCATTGTATTTCAAAATGAGGCCTATAAAATTAATGGAAAATTGCTTTCAGAGACCCTGAGAAGAAAAATGAACCTATAACAATAATATGAGGTTTCCAAGGAAAAAACGTGTTGCTTTATGTTACAAGTATTAAGGTTTTAAGTAAGCAGTGTTTCAGGTGTCGTCTCTTAGGTAAATGCTTCCATAAGATAGTGGTCTTCATGGGTGAGTGAAGGGTTTAGTACCAATTAGATGAAGGGTATCTTATATTCTAGAATCTCACCCTTGGGTATTAATATTAATGTGATATTTTATCAGTCCATGATATATGTCATTCTGAATCTTTACATTATTATCATTTATGACGTATGACGGACATAAAATACAGATGTTATCAATTCCACTTGGACTTCTTTGGAGAAATACATATTTATGAATTTAAAAGAGGTTATACTTAAGTAGTTAAAGTAAAATTCTTATGCAGTCCCCCACTGTCTACCTTCACTATCAAATATGCACACACACACACACACACACACACACGGAATGCAGTTAAATAAACTTAGTGACATTTGACAGTTTTTTAAAATCTAATGGTATTTCACTCTTTGTTTCCATAGTGATGATTGCCGTCATTTTGGCCTAGAAGAGCCCAGCTTGTCTTTGGCAGATAGCATCTCCAAGGACATTGAGAGCTGTGCACAAATTTGGGCCCTTTATGAAGAGTTTCAGCAGAGGCTTGAGGAAATGGCCAATGAAGATTGGATTACTTTTCGGTTTGATTCATAAACACTATTTAGATTCTTATAATTTGGTAGTGTTTTTTTGGGAGGTACATTTTGAGGTGTATTCCTGGTCTCTTACAGGACTAAGACATATCTGTTTGAAGAATTTTTGATGAATTGGCATGACAGATTAAGAAAAGTTGAAGAACATTCGGTTATGACGGTGAAATTACAATCAGAAGTTGACAAATACAAAGTAAGATAGTTTTACTTTACTATTTTAGAATGAGGTTTGCACCTTTCACGTGTCTTTTATGCAGCTGAGTGAGCTGTACTTTTAGTTTCTGATTTTCAGTGACTCCATTACATGAACAAAATAGGTATGGAGTAAACCATAGAAATTATTGATCTTTCTGCTACTCTTCTGAAAAGTTAGAACTAAGAAATTTATGGTTAAAGTTAAAAATTGGAGTGTTTATACCTCTTAGAGCAGTTTAGGATCTGAGTCATTTAGCATATTTAGGATATAGGTTATTTCCTAAAATAATAAAGATAGAAACATTTTAGGTCATGTCGTCAAATCTGTCAAGCTACAACAGGAAGTTTGGATGTATCCACAGTAGTGTTTAATAAAAAATCATACACAATTCTGTTTGAGAATTTGATTTCGAGTTTGTTAAATAAGATAATAGAGTAATTAAAATTTTATAACTAATCATTAAAGGAAATAACAGTTTGCATTTTGACATATATTCTTGTGTGTACATGTGTCTTTTTCTCTTTTTACAGACCGTAATTCCTATCTTGAAATACGTGAGAGGGGAGTGTCTTTCTCCAGATCACTGGCTTGACCTTTTTCGTCTGCTTGGCCTTCCTCGGGGGACTAGCCTGGAGAAATTAATGTTTGGTGACCTGCTCAGAGTAGCTGATACGATTGTTGCCAAAGCTTCAGACCTTAAAGTAAGAATCACTTGTATAAATATCTCATGAATATGACCTTTTTTAACAGATGGTTTTGCTTTGTGTTTTACGTAAAAAAAGCAGCAAAATTTTTTTTTCTCTTAATATAGTGACAATGTTCCGCTAGTCCATTATTCTTTAGTAATACATCTGAATCTGTATAGGAGTATAGAAGCAGCGTAAACCCCTTCCTTGAGAGAAAGAAGACAATATGAAATAAAAAATAATCTTGGTTTAAGAAGGGAGTCAGCTTTGGGGCGCCTGGGTGGCTCAGTCGGGTGAGCGTCCGACTTCGGCTCAGGTCATGATCTCACAGTTCGTGGGTTTGAGCCCCACATCGGGCTCTGTGCTGATGGCTCAGAGCCTGAGGCTGCTTCAGATTCTGTGTCTCCCTCTCTCTGCCCCTCCCCCACTCGTGCCATGTCTCTCTCAAAAATAAATAAACATGAAAAAAAAATGTGTTTTTTGAAAAAAGGAAGGGAGTCAGCTTTAATCGAAAGGCAAACAAATACAAATCATTTTATATAAAATACATTTAAAATCATGGGGTATATTATAAATACAAGCTAAGAGATCGCAAAATCCAGAGAGCTAAACCAAGAACCAGTTTGCAAATCAGGTTTAGGAAAGGTCTGTGGTACAAGGAGAAATGGTACCGCCTTTGGCCGTCTTAAGTGGCAGACTCTGTGTGTTGTGATCTGCCCGTTTGATGTAAAAATAAAAGGACTCTTGATGTCACATTGTTTTTTTCCTATTCAATATGTTCACCTTTGTGTTTGTTCAGAACCCTGGAGCCTGTTAGGTAATTGTGAGATCATAAAGTACAGTTGCTGTAGAAGATGGTTACTAACCACTTCAGCTGCCTCAGAAGTTAAAGTTACAGTATCATTGTTGAGGGCTGCAAAATTTTAAATAAGCCTGTTTTTGTGTTTTGCAATGGATTCTTGATTTTTCTTTCTTTTTTAGAAGTAAAAAGCTTATGGCAGGTCTTTAATATCATACTTCGACTATGTGAGATTGGATACTTTGTATCTGATATCTCCTGATACATTAGCTAGTGATTAATTCTCTTGGATAACATGTAAAATATATTCACTTATTTTTTCCTTTATTGTGAAAAGCCAAATAAAAATATATTGTGTTATAAAATAAATATTATATGGTTTATTTATAAAATTAATGTGGAAATAATAAATATGAATATTTTATGTTAAATAGGATTTAAACAGTCGGGCACAAGGTGAAGTTACGATTAGAGAAGCTTTACGTGAACTTGATCTTTGGGGAGTTGGAGCGGTATTTACATTGATTGATTATGAAGACAGCCAGAGTCGAACTATCAAGCTGATTAAAGACTGGAAAGACATCGTAAATCAAGTTGGAGATAATAGATGTCTTCTTCAGTCCTTAAAGGATTCTCCTTATTATAAGGGATTTGAAGATAAAGTGTCCATTTGGGAAAGAAAACTTGCAGAATTAGATGAATACCTGCAGAATTTAAATCATATTCAGAGGAAGTGGGTGTATTTGGAGCCCATATTTGGCCGTGGAGCATTGCCGAAAGAGCAGACACGCTTCAGCAGGGTTGATGAAGATTTTAGGTGAGCACGGCTACGTGGGGCAGAGACACACGCAGCAGCTTTTTATTCGTGTTGGGAGGTGCTTAACACGAGCCGATTACTTTTACGTTATGAGTGTCACCTGTGTCTTCAACCTCTTTCTCTTTTGGATCCTTGTAAGGGCTGTTTTCTCTCATTCAGCCATTTGCTTCTTGAACCGTGTTGATCTGACCTGTCTTTACCACGTGACCTGATACTAACAGTAATGTTACTACAGTAGGAGAGGAATCATAATAGTACTAATATGTAGCTACTGTTGCCAAAAGTAACACATTACTCTCCTGTTGTAAATTTGATGGGCATTTTTCACGCCTCATTTTACTTCATCTCTGACTAGTATTTAAAAGCATTGAGCATTTCTTGTTGGAGAGTTTTTTCCCTTGGCTTCTGGGGTACTGCAGGTGGTTTTCTGGCCGTCTGTCTGGGTCCTCTTCTAGTTTCTAGTCCTCAGGCCTCTCTGAACATCCAGCTGTGGACACTCCGCGGGATTTTGGTGCCGGGTCTCCTGTCAGTGTGTCACGCTCCATGGGCGGTCTCATCCCCTCTTCCGTCCTTGTCCACCTGTTGAGCCCTCCTTCTCTCCTGAGCCCCAGTGGTGTGGACACCCTCAGTGTGCCAAAAGCAGGTTCACAAGCTTATCCCTTTAGCTCAGGTCCTCTTCCCTGTGTCTTTCTCGCTAACTGACTGCTCAGAGTGGAATCATAGGGGTATTTGACCTCCCCCTGTACCTCCAAATCCAGTAGGTCACTGCATTTGTTGATTCTGACCTACTTTATGTCTTTATGTCTCTCCTGGTTTGCCTTTATTCTGAGCTACTTTTGTCGTCACTCCCTGGGTCCATGGCCTCACTTGAGTTTGTGCTCATCCTCAGCAGTGAGCCTCGTGTGTGACCGCCAGAGTGGTCTTGTGCTGGTGACTTGTTGTGGCCCGTTTCCTTGAATTCTTTAGTAAACGTGTAGAGAGGTTTCCTGTTGTTCTGAGGATAGAGCATAGCCTCTCCTTGTCCATTTCCGCAGCCTTCTCTTGTGCATTCTGTTTGTTTTGGGGACGCCAGCCTTGACTTGCTCGAACATTTAGAGCCCTTCCCAGGATCTTTGCCAGAAGGTGCTCCCCTCCTGCTCACTGATGTCTTCTTTCTATTCACCATGCAGGCTCAGCCTCAATCACTTTCTCACAGAAGCTGTGGATTACGGATTGGCCCGTTAGCTGCCCTAAAATACTTTGTACTTTTCCTCATTAGTATATATCAATATTTTATTTAAATAATTCGAGAAAATTATTTAATATCTTTCTCACTGGACCATTATCTTTATGAGATAGGGCTAAATATTTGTTTAGAGAATGAATGAAATAAGCGAATTTGCAACATGGGAGGTAAGAATGGTAATGGAGGGCACCTGGTGGGCTCATTCGGTGGAGCATGCAACTCTTGATCTCCGGGTCATGAGTTCGAGCCCCATGTTGGATGTAGAGCTTCCTTACAGGAGAAAAAATAATTAAAAAATGGTAATGGGGCTTTACTAATTTTTGCCATTATTTCTTAGAAGAAACACAGTGATGTTTTGCTTTTATAGTAGCGTTACCTCTATTTTATTTTAAGTAGATAAAAAATAAATGTGTTAATATTTCTCTTTCAGTCAAAAACTGTTAAAATGGAGGTAAAAATAACTTTTTTTTCTTCTGTAGATCGATAATGAGTGACATCAAGAAAGACAATAGAGTCACAACATTAACGACTCACGCAGGAATCAGAAATTCGCTGCTAACCATACTCGATCAACTTCAAAGATGTCAGAAATCATTGAATGAATTTTTAGAGGCATGTTCTTTAAAAATATTTATGTAACAAGTTGTAAAGTACTTTATTAGTTATTTGAAAAGATAAGGCTATTCTTTTTGTTGTTATCAGGAAAAACGCTCAACGTTTCCAAGGTTTTATTTCATCGGTGACGATGACCTGTTGGAGATCCTGGGCCAGTCTACTAGCCCGTCAGTGATTCAGTCTCACCTCAGAAAGCTGTTCGCCGGTAAGAGCCAACACTCCTTCAACAGGTCCTGCATTTCACGTACCTTCCAGGCATAATGTTAGGCTCTGACGTAGGCTACTGAATAAAATGCCTGTCCTGCCCTCAGGAGGGATTTATATCTTGATGGGACAGGCAGCCTCGTGAGTTGGCCAGTCGATGGCCCTGGCTGCGGCTGACAGGTATGTGCTGTCGTGGCTCGTCTGTGGGACCCGTCGCTCACATCTGTGGCATCTCAAGGCTGACATCTAAAGGTGGATCTGAAGAAGGCGTCGGTCTTAGCTGGAAGAAAGGTGTGAGGGCAGAAGGAATTGGCCATGCGGAGGCCTGGGAGTGATGGGGAACGTGCCTCTTCATTGTCGAGCTGAAGGTTTCCTGCCTGACGTCCAGGTGGAGGCACCCAGAAGGCAGTTCCTGAGAGCAGAGAGGTCTGGGACGGGGGTGGACAGTCGGGGGTCCACTGTGTGCTGGTAGTGGTTAAGCTGTGGGACTCGGTGAGGTTACCCGGTGACAGGCGTACGGTGATGGGACCCTGGGCTCCAGCAGTGTTGTCACTGTAGGCGGGTTATTGAATACTGAACGGTCTGCCAACGAAATGATTATTTTCTCAAAGCATTCCATTTGTGGGAAGAGAGCTGTATTTTTCAAAATAACAAGAAAAAACTTTCATCGTGATCTTCACTTCTGATTAGGTATCAGTGAACTACAGGCCCACAGGCCAAATCCGGCTCACAGCCTGATTTATTTTATTTTATTATTTTATTTTATTATTATTTGTAACGTTTACTTACTTTTCGAGTGGGGGGCAGAGGATCTGAAGCAGGCTTCAAGCTCTACGCTGACCGCAGAGAGCCTGACGCGAGGCTCGAACCCATGCACCATGAGATCATCACCTGAGCCGAAGTCGGACGCCCAACCGACTGAGCCCCCCAGGCACCCTCACAGCCGGATAGTTGAAAGTAGAGTTTCGTTCGAACACGGCCATGCCCGTCGTGGTCCAGAGCCACTTTCGTGCTGCAAGCGCAGAGCAGAGAAGTTGCCCCAGGGAGGGCAGAGCTGTGAAAACCTAATGTATTGAGTTTCTGGTGCTTCACAGAAACATTTACTCACCAGTGTATGTGTGAAGCTTTCAGGTCCTTTATCTCAGCTGTGATTTGGGCTGTGGGAGGCTTGGAGAGAGCTCTTGGCATCAGCAGGCTCGCATCCAAACTCTGCCTCCACTCTCTCAGTGTCGTCTCTTACTGTCATTTTTCTAAAATGTTTATTAATTTTTGAGAGAGAGAGAGAGACAGAGCGTGAGTGGAGGAGGGTCAGAGAGAGAGGGAGACACAGAATCCGAAGCAGGCTCCAGGCTCTGAGCTGCCAGCACAGAGCCTGACGTGGGGCTCAAACCCACGAACCGTGAGATCATGACCTGAGCTGAAGTCGGACGCTCAACCGACTGAGCCCCCAAGGTGCCCCTTGTTTCCTGTTTTAAATTGGAAAGAATAACTTAGAGGGTTTTTCCTAAGATCAAAATTGGGTAATGTATTTAAGCTTTTGTTGTATACTGTAAAATAAAGTGTACAAATCTGGGGGAGGGGAGTCCCGTTTGCCCTCCCTCTTTCTTTTGTCTCTTGTATCCTGTTAGTGGAGTCAGCAGTATATGTTCTTTTCTTTTTTTAATGTTCATTTATTTATTTTGAGAGAGCACACATGCATGTGAGTCGGGGAGGGGCAGACAGAGAGGGAGAGAGAATCCCAAGCAGGTTCTGCACGGTCAGCGTGGGGCCCTATGTGGGGCTCGAACTCACAAACTGTGAGATCATGGCCTCGGCTGAAACCAAGAGTCAGATGCTTAACCGACTGAGCCCACATGTGCCCAGTCAGTGTGTGTTCTTACGCACCTGTTTGTGTCTGGCCTGTTGTGCTTATTAGAATGGTTGGGAGGTCCCTGCAGGTACGTTTTGTTCCTTTTCATCGTGGAGTAGTTTTCCAATGTTGGAGTGTGTCAGCTGTTCGTTCACTGGCTGGCGGGCATTTGGGGGCATTTGGGTTGTTGTCAATTTTTGGTTAGGAGAAGCCCTTCTGTTGTATAGGGGAATTAATATAATTGTCATATGTAATGCATATTATGAGGTGTATATTACGCATTCTGTGGTAATGATGTGTCTGGTTTAATAATGATATCTTTAATCTTTGTGCATTTCAAGTGTTCTTTTATATTATAGGTATTAACAGCGTGTGCTTTGATGAAGAATCAAAACATATAACTGCAATGAAATCTTTAGAGGGAGAAGTTGTACCTTTTAAAAATAAAGTTTTAATTTCAAATAATGTAGAGGTAAGTAATTCTTTTCCAACTATGAAAATAAAAAGAATTAACTGTATGAACTTTGTATCAAAAATAAATTAGTCAATTTGTAGGGTAAACTTTGGCCATTTAGGAAACTCCTCTTGTGTCTTAAAAAATAACAGGGCACCTGAGTGGCTCAGTTGGTTAAGTGCCCGACTCTTGACTTGGCTCAGGCCATGATCTCACGGTTCATGAGATCGAACCTCATGCCGGGCTGTGTGCTGACAAGACTGTCTATTAATGTGAGCTCCTCAATTTACTAGCTGTGTGACTTAGAATCACAACTTTCCTGTCTATCAGATACTCATCTTACTATATGTTGCAAAGCCTGTTTATTAAAAATACGGCTTTGGGGCGCCTGGGTGGCTCAGTCGGTTAAGTGTCCGACTTTGGCTCAGGTCACGATCTCACAGTTTGTGAATTCGAGCCCCGCGTTGGGCTTTGTGCTGACAGCTCAGAGCCTGGAGCCTGCTTCACATTCTGTGTCTCCCTCTCTCTCTGCCCCTTCCCTGCTCATGCTGTGTCTCTCTCTGTCTCAAAAATAAATAAACATTAAAAAAAAATTTTTAAAAATACGGCTTTATACCATATAGTGTTTGGAACATTAGTATTCAACAGGTACTTGTATAAGATGAGTTTTTTCAAGAGGTGGAATTAAAATTTCTTCTTGACTCTCACACTCCCAAAATGTGTTGTATGAGATGATTGTTTTATAAGATGATTTAGGTAAGCCTGAAACTAATGCATTTATGGAACGACTGTTGATTACTTGGTCCTGGAGCACTGGACGCAGACTGGGACATCTGACTGGTGTGCAGCGAATGCCAGACAGTGGTGGATTGCATCATACTGAACTGTAATCTTCACATTCCACAATTATCTTCAAACTTGCAGTTGGGGCCCGTGGCTTATCCCACACTTAGCCGTATAGTTCAGCGACATGCCCGTTCCTGGTTAAGGCTCAGCATTTTATCGGATGTCGATTACACAAATGAGGTGATTGAAAGCACATGCTTGCTAGGTAGCTCCCATGTTTGTGCTTGGTAAAGAGGTGTGTTTCTGTTGTTTGCCCTTCCTCCCTCCCTCCCTCCCTCCCTCCCTCCCTCACTTCCTTCCTTCCTTCCTTCCTTCCTTCCTTCCTTCCTTCCTTCCTTCCTTCGTGTTTATTTCAAGAGAATGACAGAAAGAGCACAAGCAGGGAAGGGACAGAGAAAAAGGGAAAGAGAACCCCAAGTGGGCTCTGTGCCATCAGCACAAAGCCTGACATGGGGATCGAGCCCATGTGCTGCGAGATCAAGACCTGAGTTAAAATTAAGAGTTGGATGCTTGAGTGACTGAGCCACCCAGGCGCCCCTGTTGTTGTTCTGTTGGGACCAGATGCATGGAGAGAGGAAGAGCTTCAGCGGGAGCCGCTGGCCAGAGCAGGTTTGCCAGCGGAGGAATGGTGGGGTCTGGAAGCCCTGACTGTGATGAGCAGAGCTATTGGTACCCTGGAGAGTACTCGAAAGATAAAAAAGTCTAGAACTTTAAGTCTAGAACTTAGAGCTATTTAGCATTGTAGATTTTGTACTCCTTTTATTGCACATATAGTTTCTTAAAGTGATCAGTAAACATTCACTGCTATTTTTATCAGTCTTTTTATGTTACCTTCCATTACCTTTTATTATTTTACCTACAATCAAGTGAAAAAAATGTGTTATTTTGACTCGGAAACAAAATTAGTTTTGTGTAAAGGAGCAGCGTAGCTCCCTGAGTAATAGACATCACCCTAATGATGCATTTCCTGTTTACATCACAGCCTTCTGAACATGGGCTCACCAGGAGAGCCTGAGCCCCGACACTTAGCCAGTCACTGTGGCCCTGATTTACTGGCCTATCTAGCTTGATTTCTTAGAATGATGAAACCATGGGGTTACGTTGCTCGTAGTACCGTCATTTGTAGAGTTGGTGATGGTGGCTGACTGCACTTGTATGGGTTTTCACGCTTAACCATGATCCCCAGAAGTGAAAAAATTGATTTCTTCCAATTATTTAAATCTTTCATTAATAAAATAAGTGTGTCCTGTAAGACGATTTTGGGAGTATGAGGGGCAGTAAGAAGTGGTAATCCTGCTTCCTGAAATAAATGAACAGGGTCACTCAACAGGGTAGGTGTTTGTTTTACGACTGCGTTTGTCATTGGTAATTCTGTTTCCAGACCTGGTTAAATGGTTTAGCCTTGGAAATGAAGCAGACCTTGAAACAGTTGTTGGCGGAATGTGTCACTGCTGCACGCAGTCCTCCAGGTGCCGTGGACCCGTCCTTGTTCCCCTCACAGGTAAGCGGCCTCTGTCTGGGGCGGAGGGAGGCCAGGGCGTCACACGGCAGGCGGCTCTTCATCCGGCGGTTCGCACCGACCAGCTGCCTCGCTTCTGCGTGTTCGCTCCCTCAGCTGTGAGGTGTGCCGGGCGAGCTGCTTGGCGGCCACGTTCTCTTCCAGCCCCGTCAGCTTGCTGTCACTCAGATGCCTTCACGCCGAAGGCATGCCGAGAGCCCAGCAGCACGGGCCGGTGGGGCATGAAGCGGGAGGGGGGTCAGTCACGTGGGAGTGCTCTGGTTCCCCGAAGACTAGCCCGTCGTTGATGGAGACGCCCGGAACCCGCAACACTGTCCCTGCTGCTCCCGCGGGATCATCCCGGAGATGGGGCTGGCAGGAGGTTGGCGGGGGTGTCGGTGCAGGTCAGAGATCCGGCCTGGGCCCTGAGCCAGAGTGCCGGCCGGCAGCTGGGAGCCAGGGTGCACGCGCTCGCTGGTCACAGGAACGCCCACCTGAAACACCAGCCGTGGATCTGCATCGTGTGAAACGTGTTCCAGGTCTCACCCGAGCGTAGTGCTAAGACCCGCGCTCAGTGCCCTGCGTCGTTCAGGGCTTGCTTCCTGGCTGGCTGGGGCTCAGCCTCCAAGTGAAGGGCACCCGGGACTTAGTTCTTGGGGCCTGTGAAGGGCGGGCCTTGAGGTGTTCTCTGATCTCTCACAGGAAAATCTACCCTGCTCAGCGTTGGTTTCTTTCCACGCTGAAGCATGTGGTAGCTTTGGCACAAGTTTCATGTTGGTTCTTTTAAAGCGTGAGACCTTAGATAGGAATCTTGGAACATTGTAGATTCTTAGCCATTTTATCTTTCATTCTTTGGTGCTTTCTAGCCTTTTGAGTCAAACTAAAATATGTTTTAAAAATTCTCGTTTTTAAAATATGTTTTAAAAATTGCTCTTAGAGAAAATTAAGAGTAATCAGCAACGAATAATAATGCCGTTGCAAAGTCAAAGGTAAGCTGCTGTGTTACTACTGAAAATGCTCCCTGTTCCTGTCGACTTCCAGGTAGGATTTAAGTGAACTTAGGCTAAAAGGCAAAAGGTGAACGACTCCACAGAAGTAAGGATTGCATAGCGATGGACTGGGAGAATGACCCTCGTGTGAGGAGATGCACGGGAGAGACGGGCAGAGGAAACCGGGCTGTACAATCAGAGCCCGCAGCTGACCTCAGGGCTCTCGAGCGGCCAGGTGACAGTGTGGACGGTGGACACTGTGAATAGTTCATTATCTCCGTGCAAACATGGACAAGTACCAGTAGGAATAGTTCATTTTCAACACAAACCAAGTATTCTAGTGTCTTAGCAGTTAATGCTTAAAAAAATTTGTCTCAAGAGCATTTATGTAGGCGATTGAATGGTGCACCTGGGTTCATGTACCTGATGCAGGCTGTTAGGTACTCTTTTATTTATTCTCTTTGAGCTCTTCTTTTTTAAATTTAATTTATTGTTTTAATTTACATCCAAGTTAGTTAGCATATAGTGCAACAATGATTTCAGGGGTAGATTCCTTAATGCCTCTTACTTATTTAGCCCATCCCCCCCCCCCGCCCCCATAATCCCTCCAGTAACCTCTGTTTGTTCTCCATATTTAAGAGTCTTTCATGTTTTGTCCCCCTCCCTGTTTTTACATTATTTTTGCTTCCCTTCCCTTATGTTCATCTGTTTTGTCTCTTAAAGTCCTCATATGAGTGAAGTCCTATGATATTTGTCTTTCTCTGACTGACTGATTTTGCTTAGCGTGATACCCTCCAGTTCCATCCATGTAGTTGCAAATGGCAAGATTTCATTTTTTTTGGTTGCCGAGTAATACTCCATTGTGTATATACCACATTTTTATCCATTCATCCATCGATGGACATTTGGGCTCTTTCCATACTTTGGCTATTGTCGATAGTGCTGCTATAAACATGGGGGTGCACGTGTCCCTTCGAAAGAGCACACCTGTATCCTGTAGATAAATGCCTAGTAGCGCAATCGCTGGGTCACAGGGTAGTTCTATTTTTAGTTTTTTGAGGAACCTCCACACTGTTTTCCAGAGTGGCTGCACCATTTTGCATTCCCATGTTACATACTCTTCATTCACTTCTGTAAAGGCATTTTTGTAAGGACCTCAGGTAATGTAGACAAGGAACTTTCTGCTCTGGGAAGGAGACAGCATGCAGAGTGGAAAGAATCTCACAGACCTTGGTTCAAAAATTGCTTTTGTCAGCATACTCTGATTCTTCTAGGCACGCGTTAAGAGGGTGTAATGATAGGAACATTGCCAACTTGTTTTGAAGGTTAAATTGTACAATGTTGGCAAAATACTGTCAGTGATGGTTACATTTTGGGCAATTAATAGCGTGAGTGCCTGTGCACATATGCTGATGGTAGCATGACTACAGGATTAGCCTGGACTGTATCTTGACTCCCTTTTTGTAGCGTCCTATGGAAATTGCATAGCAGGCTGCTAAAAGTTGAGATTATTGACGTGCGTTTATAATACAGAAATTCAGTGATGGTGTCTGAAAGGAGGGTCCTGTGTATGAGTACTAGTTTGGGGGTGGCAAGTGAACATTTTCATACGGAAATTCAGAGCAAAGTCTTTTCTCCAGAAGTAGATTTGGATCTTCTTAAATGTTTCTCCTTACACCTGATGAAAGACGCTAATGAGTTTGTCCTACAAATCTGGGGTGGGGGGGGGTTGATTTTGCCCCAGACAGAATTACTCTTCCTTTAAAGAATGATATTTAATGCTGCATATACAATGATATTTATACAGTGTTTGATGATATGTGAATACCAGTAACACACAGCTTAGCCTGCTGTGTTAAGTCATAAAATGTATACTGAGGTGACTAAATTTGATGACATATGATATTCATCTGGGTACTGAAAAGTATGTACAGAAAAACACTCTTCCATAGTAGTTGGTCAGCAGGTCTAGTGTTTTTATGTGATGATGTTTCATGTCTTTAGTTTCTGTGTTCATTTGGGAACTGTATCAAGGGGCGCCTGGGTGGCTCAGTCAGCTGGGCGTCCGACTTCAGCTCAGGTCACAATCTTGTGGTTTGTGGGTTCGGCCCTGTGCCGGGCTCTGTGCTGACAGCTCAGAGCAGCTCAGAGCCTGGAGTCTGCTTTGGATTCCATGTGTCGCTCTTTCTCTTCCCCTCCCCTGTTCGCACTCTGTCTCTCTCAAAAATAAACATTAAAAAAAAAAAAAAAAAAAAACTGGGGTGCCTGGGTGGCTCAGTCGGTTAAGCGTCCGACTTCAGCTCAGGTCACGATCTCACACTCCGTGAGTTCGAGCCCCGCCTCGGGCTCTGGGCCGATGGCTCAGAGCCTGGAGCCTGCTTCCGATTCTGTGTCTCCCTCTCTCTCTGCCCCTCCCCCGTTCATGCTCTGTCTCTCTCTGTCTCAAAAATAAATGTTAAAAAAAAAATTAAAAAAAAAAACTGTATCAAAGAATTTGACTCTAAGTTTTCAAAGGTTAGCGTTTAAATGTATAATTGCTTTATCAGTAGCCGTGTTAGATTGCTACCGTTCCAGAAAGCCTTTCAACTAGCGTTACCATTTCATGTTTTATGTAGATATAAAGGTTCTGTCTTAATCCATACCTAGTTTCTATTTATGGGTGTTAGAATGAAAGATTACAACAACTTAATTTAAGATAAAATTTTGAGGGACTCCTGGGTGGCTCAGTCGGTCAAACGTCCAACTCTCGATTTAGGCTCGGGTCATAATCTCATAGTTCGTGAGTTCAAGCCCTGCGTCAGGCTCTGTGCTGACAGTGTAGAGCCTGCTTGGGATTCTCTCTTGCTTTCTTTCTCTCTCTCAAAATGAATAAATTAATTAATAAATTAATTTAAAAAGTTAGAATTTGGAAATTCGAGACTTCAGTAGTATACTGAGATTATTTTGGAATGCTAGAATATTACCATTTTACTAGATGGAACGCATCATACGCTGGTATCCTTGCATCCTTGAAAAGAAGCCATTTATAAAGGGGAGAGTGCAGAGAAGAAAGGGCAGATGTCTTGGGTTGCATGAGCTTGGTGGGTCTTAGGACGGAACCCAGGTGTGTGGGAGGGTCGTGGGAGGCGGGTCGGTGGTGGGCTTGGTGGCAGCACACGGTGCTTCCCTGCGGCCGTGCGGTCCCGTGCAGTTTGAGATGCCAGTGACACATGCCCATAGACCTTGCATGCGAGTGCAAATCCAGAAAAGTGTCTTCCCTTACATTTATGAAATATTTCTAGGTAAATTTACCTTGTAAAATATTTTTTCTCTTGATCCATTAGATACTGTGTTTGGCAGAGCAGATTAAGTTCACTGAAGATGTGGAAAATGCTATCCAAGACCATAGTCTTCATCAGATCGAAACCCAGCTGGTGACTAAGTTAGAGCACTATACTAGCATCGATACGAGTTCGGAGGATCCAGGGGGCACTGGTATGAACAATGTTCCATTTTTTTGCCTCCTTTTGGGTTACTGGAACTTTTTTTGTTACTTTATCTTATCTGTCGTGTTTCTGACTCTCAGCCATCCGTTTCAGAGGTTAGTTTAGGAATTACAATGTACATGCTTTAATATTGTACTTAGAATTGGTGATTCATTAAAACGAGTGTAGAAACCTTACCCCGTACTAATTTCCTCCTCCTCTTCTAGTTGTGTGGTAATTGTTTCATTTATTACATCTGCATACTCTGAAACCTCGAAGTTACATTGTTGCCTGTAAACATGGAGTGTATCTTTAAGGACCGGGAAGCACAGTCTGTTGTACTTAACTGGGTGCTCACCACTTCTGTCGCTCTGCCTCCGTCCTGATGCTCCAAGCTTCCTTCGGGTACTGTTTTCCTTCTCTTTGAAGGACATCCTTCAGCATTTCTTTTAGAGCAGGATTGCGGGCTGTGATTTCTTTCCTACAGATTTTCCTTCATTGGAGAATGTTTTAATTTCATCTCTGCTGTCGTAAGTGAATTAGGATTGTTTTGGTTCTTTGCATGTTTTTTTTTTTTTTTTTTTTTTAACTTTTTTTATGTTTATTTTTGAGACAGAGACAGAGATTGAGTAGGGAAGGGACAGAAAGAGAGGGAGACACAGATTCCAAAGCAGGCTCCAGGCTCTGAGCTGTCAGCACAGAGCCCAACGCGGGGCTCCAGCCCATGAACCATGAGATAATGACCTGAACCAAAGTTGGAGACAACCGAGTGAGCACCCCAGGCGCCCCTATTCTTTGCATGTTGAATGATGTGGGATGATACCCTGGACGTTTTCAACATTGTGTTATGAGCGTCTGGGTCTTGTCAGTCCTTGAGACAGTGTTGATATTTTCTGTTAGCAGTAGATGTTGGGTTCGGGCCCCACGTGCCAGCCAGCCTTCTGAGGTTTGTGGTTCTGATGCCAGTTCTCTTTCCAGAGTCTCTGAGTCATGTGTAAGATGTCAGATCACTATGCTGTGCTCCTGAATCGGTCACAACACCATAAATCAACTGTACTTCAAAAATGAAGCCTTTGCAGCACTGTTGAGATGGGCTTCACGTGTGCGCCATCTAGCGGCCAGTTCTCAGAGTGCCTGCTTTGGTGGTTAGGGTGCCATCTGCGTTGCTTGGGGGTGAGCCCAGCAATCCTAAACAAGTTTCCAGGGTCATTTTCCCATTCCTCCATCTCCATGCTCTTCATAGTACTTGGTGGTTTTCTTGGGCTCCTTTTCTGTTCTCCTGGCCAGAAAGCTGGGGTTTCCTGTGCCCCGACCTGCTCACTTTCTGTGACTGTGTCTGTGTCCTGGGGCAGTTGGTGGCAGAAGAGAGAGGAGGAGAGCACGTGGGGTTTGTCCTAGTCTCCAGGGATCCCAGGTTCTGTGATTTCAGAGGAAGGTTCCCTTCCCTCAGGGTTTTAGCCCCTCGGTCTCCGGGGCTAGTGCTATAGCCCCCAACAGATTCCTTGTCTGTTCCTCACGCCTGAGCCCCGGGCCCTCCCCGGGAGTCTGCCTGACTGCACCAGTCCGGGTTTCTGGCTGCATTGGCCCAGGCCTGGGGAGCCCAGAGAGATCAAAAGAAAAGGGTAAATCCGCCACTGGTTTGGTGACACGTCTAATTCTGATCTTCCCCAGTTGGCCTGATACTCTTTGCTTTTCAGACTCCGAAGTAGCAGCTGAGTGCCCATTGTGCGTGTCTTATACTTGTGTTCACAGGGAAAAGCCGGATGGGGTGTGCTTGCTTCTGGTGTAAGGGACCGCAGCCCACTCTCACTGAATTTGATGTCCTATTCTTTGCAGGAGAATTCTTATTTCTGACTGGTGGATTTGACATCGGTTTAATTTGTTACATTATTGTGTCATTCATTTGTATCATGAAATTAACATTTAGATTCATTTTGAAGCTCTGTGTATGTACGTACTGAGTACAGAAATCTCAGGCTAACATTTTCTCCAAACATTTTACTTTGCATACAGAGTCTGGCATTCTGGAGCTTAAACTTAAAGCACTGATTCTTGATATCATTCATAACATTGATGTGGTAAAGCATTTAAACCAAGTTCAGGTTCATACAACTGAAGACTGGGCCTGGAAAAAACAAGTCAGATTTTATATGAAAAGTGATCATACTTGTTATATTCAAATGGTGGATTGTGAACTTCAGTACACTTATGAGTACCAGGTATGACTCGTGGCAAAAGTGTTTCATTTTTTCAATTAAAAATTATTTATTTTAACGGAAATTTGCTGTTGTATGAAAGAATTTTATTTTAGTCCTAATTTTGAAGAATATATTTGTCTGTGACTGTTTTTTTCTGTTTCATCATAACTAAGAAGACGTTATGTTGGAGAAATATTGGCAGAAAATCTAAAATAGTGGCGGGGTTGTACTGCATTGCGACAGAAGCCGGGCTCTCCCTTCAATCTGGGAAGGGTGGAAGACCGATCCCACGGAAGGAGCCTGGCCGGGCCCCACGCGAGGCCGTGGTTAGCACCGTCTCACTTGCCGAGTGTTTTCAGTCTGTGCCATAGGAGAATTTCCAAACAGACAGACAACCTAGCTCATGGAATCTGTTCTCAAAACACCCCGCTGCATCCTCTCTGCATTTCCCATCACGAGTCAGTCTTCGGAATATATCTGACAGTTGGGTTAATAAGTGCACGTCAGGAGAGTTGCCAGCTGGCTCCTTCAAGAAGGGAATGTATTTGGAGACCATGTCTGTGTCTACCACCATTGAAGAAAAGCCCTATAAACAGCAACTGGGATTGGTTCTATTTTCCCGAAGACTTAGGAGAAACTTTGAGACCTCTTTGATGGGATAAAATTAGTAATTTCACGAGGCATTTTTCAAAATAATAATGTTGGAGTTCCAAAGTTGTTCTGACTTAAAAAGATAATAAGATTCAGGGAAATAATTTACACGAATTTTAAAATACAAAATAGGATAATTACTGTTATCATATAGTTTTGGATTTTTTCGCCTTAGCAGTATGTCTGTACCATTATCAAGAACCGGAGAGAATGTTTGGAAAACCTAACTGTATGTTAATTGAGGAAGGCATAAACCACATGCCTGAGATTAATTAAGTTTAGTTTTTACCGCTGTGCGCTTTTAAAAAGTTTCTTTCCTTAAAAAAGTATTTCGGGTATTTTTCTCTGTTAACAGCTTTTTAGCTAGTGCCACAAGGACACGTGTGGGACGTTGAGTACAGCGTGAGCATTCACCCTTTCCCTCTCCCTCGTGTAGGGCAATGCTCCCAAGCTGGTCTACACGCCGCTGACGGACAAGTGCTACCTGACGCTGACGCAGGCCATGAAGATGGGCCTGGGCGGGAACCCGTACGGGCCGGCGGGCACGGGGAAGACCGAGTCGGTGAAGGCCCTGGGCGGACTTCTCGGGAGACAAGTCTTAGTTTTTAATTGTGATGAGGTAGAGGAAATCATTCGCAAACTAGATAGTAGTGTGTTAGTTATGAGTCTGGGTTAGTTTTCACGTCCTTACATATGAAATACTCTATCTTGAGATCACTTTGCTTTTGGGTAGCTTGAAAACAGAATTTGTTTTGTTTGAAAAGCAACATGGAGAAAGGCTGCAGATAATGTAGAGTCCGAACTTTTCTAGAGAGAACTATTGCAAATAATTTTAAATACAGAATGAAGATTTGAGGGTGCAGAAATGCTTATTATAGGAAGGAAAAGAGTGAACAGAAAAGAGAAAAAAGTAAACTAATTTTGAAATTACTGTTTTTAGAACATTTTGTGTAGGATTTCTATTTTAACATAATAGCTAAGAATCCTGTATCTATTTAGTTCTGTGTCCTTCGCAGAACACTTGTACATGAGTTCCTTTGTTTATTCTTTGAAACCCCCTCGGAAAGTGTAGCTATTGAACCTGTGCGAAGAAGAGAGAGAGATTAGTGAAATGATGACCTGCTCACTAAGTGACCAAGTATTCAGTTATTTTTAGAGATCTTCGTTAGTTTTTAACGGATGTAATTTTTGTTGTAATTTTTTAGGGCATCGATGTGAAGTCAATGGGACGGATTTTTGTTGGTTTGGTGAAGTGTGGGGCCTGGGGTTGTTTTGATGAGTTCAATAGACTGGAGGAGTCTGTGCTGTCGGCAGTGTCCATGCAAATCCAGACCATCCAGGATGCCCTGAAGAACCACAGAACCGTGTGCGAGCTGCTTGGCAAGGAGGTATAGCACGTGTTGGGAACTGAAAGAGTTGAAGTATTCTGTGAGACTGCGCATTACTCACACTCAGGCAAACGCTCTGTCTTTATCTCTCCTGGCATCCCTGCTTCTGACTTGTTTGTTAAACCTTTTTGCCCATGAATCATCCGAGGTTTCTCACCCTATTTTGGTCGCACCTCAGACTTCGAGTGCTGCGTGTTTGTGGGAATGCTGCTAGCGTTTACTGGGCACTTACCCTGGGCTGGCACCCTCGTGCTCCTGTGTATGCTCTCACTTCATGCTGGTAACTCTTCCACATGGGTACTGTTGTGCTTTTCTTCTTTATGGTTGGGGAAGCAGAGCTTGGTGAGTCGGGAGTAAGCAGTGGGGCTGCGAATTGAACTCGGGTCTAATTTGGAAGCGCACGTTTTTAATCACTAGTCTTTTTTTTTTTAAGATTTTTTTAAATGTTCATTTATTTTTGATAGAGACCATGAGTGGGAGAGGGGCAGAGAGTGAGAGAGGGAGACACAGAATCTGAAGCAGGTTCCAGGTTCTGAGCTGTCAGCACAGAGCCCGATGCAGGCTCGAACCCATGAACTATGAGATCGTGACTTGAGCCGAAGTCGGACGCTTAACCGACTGAGCCACCCAGGTGCCCCTTTAATTACTACTCTGTATGCATCTTAGAACAGTAAGCACTTAGCTGTTTTTCTGTTCCTCACTTTTCCCCAGAGGAGATCCACACTCAAGTCAGGAGAGCGTGAGCATCTGTGTATGGAAGTGTAGCGCTGACAACACTGGAAGTTAGCTGTGAAGTTACCCGCTGAGCCACATAGTGTCTTCGCAGCACAGGTCTCTCAGGGCAGGGCAAGGAAGGAAGAGCGGTTCTCATTTAGTAACAGCTTACTCACGTGTTGCTTCAACTCTCCGTGAGGAAACGAGAAGCTATTACGTTTCTACCTTTGTGCCGTCACAGTTGACTTTCTTCCACGCTGAGTGCGTTTTCTCCTCTCCTGCTCTTACAAAGAAAGGGTTGTCCTTGTTCCCGGTCCACACTAACCTGCCCACTTGCCGGGGCCGTGTCCCTGTGTCCTCTGTATTGAGGACTTAGCCCTCCCTCCTCTGCCCGCTCGTCACTGGCCTTTAACACCACTGCATCTTGTCCTCTTTAATAATGTATGTCGTGTAATAATACTATAACATTTGATGTAATGAACACACAAGCAGACCTTCCCCTCACTTACCTGTCCATTCATTGCTCTTGCTCTTTTGTCTCCTTTATGGCCAGATTTTCTTACTCCAGGTGTTTCTACCTAATTGCCCATTCACTGTCTACACTCTGATTTCGCTTTAAGTGTGCTGTGGAAAACGCTCCTGCTAGGTGCTCTCATGATACGCTGCCCTGCCCTGCCCGGCCCGGCCACAGCCTCGATCATACCGTGATTGCTCGTAGACTGTGAGCTGCAGGAGGACAGAAACCGTTACTTACTTTAGGTCAGAGTTATGTTGTCTCCCGATACAAGGAGGCTCGTGGTAAACACAGACAGGAGCAGATGGGCAAGCGAGTCACCACCTCCGAAATTCTGGCCTCACAGAACTGATTATAAAGGGCCTCCGCAAATGCCGTTGTTCCTAAGGCGGTTATTGTATGTCGAGCAGGGAGATCCTTAGCTCGTTAGCGTTTACCTTTTGCCGAGTTCTAAGATCTGTGTGTCGAAGTATGCACAATAAAATTCTGTTGGCAGTGTATTTTATATTTATAGTTACAGATACTTGGTGCCCATATTGTAAATTAATATTTCAGGTGGAAATCAATTCAAATTCTGGGATTTTTATCACCATGAATCCTGCTGGAAAAGGTTACGGAGGAAGACAGAAGCTGCCTGATAATCTTAAACAGCTTTTCAGGCCGGTTGCCATGTCCCGCCCAGACAACGAGCTTATCGCTGAGGTCATTCTCTATTCCGAGGGCTTCAAAGAGGCCAAAGTCCTGGGCAGAAAACTGGTAGCTATCTTCAATCTATCTAGGTGAGTTTTCCTGTGTTAAATATTTTTATAATTTTTGGTTCCGATGATTGATTATGACCATTTTTCACGTTTGTCAGTGATTTTCATATTGGCGATTGTATTGCACTTAAGGTGTCAATAGGGAAGATTTTAGTTTGAATAAGGACACATCTCACTGAAAACTACTTGTTCCTTCAATGCTATCAATTTGATCTGACTTCCTTTCTGCAAAAATATCTTCACTGGGGCGCTCCAGCTAAATGATGCTAATTGAACAAATCAGCAGACTCCTTAAAACCTGTCCTTTGGAGGGAGTCCTCCAGTTTTTCTCGTGTCGTATTTCTAGTAATAGCGGTGGGCTTCTGGCTTCTCTGGGCATCCTAACATTCTGTTCACGTTACTTACGAGAGAACTGGGGTGCCAGAAACCGAGGGCCACAGGGCTGGAGTACAGAGTTTAGGAGTAAAGGTGATAGGCACTTGTCATTTAGTGTCTTCATGAAGGTGATTGGCCAGGTCATGACATGGTTGTCCTGATCCTTGGGAGTCATCCGTCTTCAACACTTTTCTGGAGTGATCGTTTTCTGTGATGGCTCCTTTATATAGATTAATGGAGTATCAGTACCCATTTCTATGTGTCAGTGGTTACCTCTTCAAATACAATGAAAAAGTAATTTCTGGCTGTCAGTGCTTTGTGATTTCCATATCTCTTTAAGGGAACTTTTGACGCCTCAGCAGCATTACGACTGGGGTCTGAGAGCCTTGAAGACGGTTCTTCGAGGAAGCGGAGGCCTTCTTAGACAGCTGCAGAGAGCCGGCGGGAAACACAAAGGTAAGGTCTGCGATTCAGATGCGATCTTAGTTTTTAAAATAAACTTTAATTTGGAATAGTTTTAGATTTATGGAAAAGCTATAAATACGGTAAAGATGGTTTTGAAAACCTGGCCCCGTTTCTCCTGTCGTTAACATCTTACGTTAGTGTGCTACATTTATTGCAACTAGTGGACCGATATTGATAGGTTATTTTTTCAGCAAAGTCCATACTTCATTCACGTTTTCTCTAGTTCTTACCCAGTGTCCTTAACTTTTAAATGTGCATTAGATACTAAATAGTTGTGATATATAGAAGAATCATCTAGTCCACTTCTCTGCCTTTGATGTGTGGTAGAATCACCTAGAAGCTTGTTAAAACACTGGTGTTGGACCCTTACTCCCAGCTTCCTGATTCTGTAGGTCTGGAGCAGAGCCTGAGAATTTCACTGGTCTGAAAATGAGAACAGAAACCATAGAAACACATAAGGATTTTCTTTTTTTCTTTTTTTTCTTTTTTCGAGTTTATTATTTGAGAGTGAGAGTGTGTGTGAGCAGGGAAGAGGCAGAGAGAGAGGGAGAGAGAGAGAATCCTAAGCAGGCTCCATGCTGTCAGCACAGAGCCCGACACGGGGCTCGAACTCACAAAATGTGAGATCATAACTTGAGCTGAAACCAAGAGTTGGACGCTCAACCAACTGAGCCAACCAGGGGCTCTGGGATGATTTTCTCTTTCAAAGAGACAGTATACCAAACAAAATTGCCCTTTAAAAAATCTTAAGATTACCAAAAAAAAAAAAACCCTTTTAGCCTTAAAATAATTTTACAGTGAAGTTGCAAAGGTAGCATCCCATTGTTTCGTCTTATTTACTGTGGTACATTTGTCTATACTTGGAAACTGAGACTCGTGTATTAATATTAACTAACGTCCAGACTTGATGTGGATTTCACCCGTTTAATCATTAATGTCCTCTTTGTGTTTGAGGATCGGATCTAGGGTGCATTTAGTCATCATGTCTCCTTAGTCTCCTCGGCCCTGTGACCGTTTCCCCTTGTGTTTTGTTTCCATGACCCTCGCATTCTTTAAGAGTACTGGTCACATGTCATGTAGAGTCTTCCTCAGTCTGGGTTTTTTTGTGATGTTTTTCTCATGATTAGAACTGGTTGTCCACATTTGGAAGGAAGAGCAGAGAGTGAAGGGCCTGTCACATCACATCACATCCTATCAGTGGGTACACAATGACCACATGCCATCATTGGTGATGTTCACCTTCATTGAGTATTGTGGTGGTATTTGCCAGGTTTCTCCAGTGTGATAGTAACTGTACAGTTACTGTTTCCCACTTTCCCTCCCGTACTCTTTAGAAGCTGGTTACTGAGTGTGGCTCACCTTCTAAGTGGGGTGGCAAGGACTAAACTTGATCCTTTAGTGCAAGGAGTATTTGAGAATATTATTTGAAACTCTTCTGTAAGTAAGATTTGTCTCTTCCCTATTTATGTATTTATTAAATCATCTATTTGCATCAGTTTGAACTCATGATATTTTATTATACTTTACCACCTTTTTTTCCCATTTACATAAAATAAATTATTCCCCCTCACTCATGGATGTGTGCTTTCATGAAAGGCTAAATATTCAGCTCTTCAGATGCCAGTAAAACTAAGTTAAAACACTGAAAATAAGACAACATAGAAAAAGGGACCATGTGAAATTATCTATTTGGACTTAAAATGATCAAAGTCTACATATTAGAAAAGGAAGTTGCTTTAGCTTTATTATTGGGTTGGCATTTGCCAGGGAAGATAGTCATTTGGTGAGTTGCTTAAATTACTGTTTTTCTGTTGTCTGTCTCTGCTGATTGTTAAGAAATGTTGAAACCATACCTGTAGTAATCAAAATGGCTTATTAACGAGTTCAGTGCTTAAACTCCAGTATGGCCATGCCTCTTTGCCTACACTTAAATATGGGAATATTAAGCAATTTTGGAGAAATATCGGACTAAAAGATAGTTTCTTGCCTTCATAGATATGTGTTATCAATCTGCAGCTAATTATTATCCTTGAAAAAATAAGAATCTAACAATGATATTAGCATTTGTATTTGTTTAAGGGATGGATTTGTGAACAGTTCTGAGTAAGGCTGATTAAAAATTATTGCTCAGTTTGTTAGTTGTTAGTCTCGGGACTTAATATCTCTGGGGGGGGGGGCCGTTCTGGTATATTTGGAGGCACCTGAGTCTGGAATGCATTGGTCTGGGTGTGAATCCCAGCTCTAATACTGCTGTGCCTTCGCAGGTATATTGCTTGATCCCTTAGAGATTCGTTATTCTCATATATGAAATCAGAGTAAAAATGGCAATACCCCCTTACTTGATGCAGTTATTATAAGGATCACATACAAATGGTAAAGTTTTATACAAATATAAGTGATCGTGATTTTTATTATTGATTAAAGTCTGGCAATGCTGGGACTCAAATTCTGCGGAAGAGAGTCCCGAGCTGTACCTAGGGATCTTTATTTCTCAGCAGACAAGACAGTAAGTAAGGTGGGCATGCCAGTTCCTGTGGTAGCATGTGGCTTTAACTGTTTCTAGGTTCTTGCACATCTATATTGTAACTAATAATGCGTATCACAGTTCTCAACGACTGTTTTACAGTCACTGAAACTTTCTGAAGCCAGTAACTAACCATTTTAAAATGAAACTTTTTCTCTAGTTGATGAAAGTCATATTGTGGTACAAGCATTGAGGCTTAATACAATGTCAAAGTTTACATTTGCTGATTGCACACGGTTTGATGCACTGATTAAAGATGTATTTCCTGGGATCGACTTTAAAGAAGTAGAATATGATGAGCTCAGGTCTGCGTTACAGCATGTCTTCGAGGAAGCCAATTATGAAATCATACCAAATCAGGTACCTGTCAAGAATATTTTATAATATGTTGATCCTTTCTTCTGGCTACTTCCTTATTAATAATCTTTATCTTTTATCTGTCCATTTTATTTTATTGTTTTAAAAAAATTTTTTTAATGTTTCTTTATTTTTGAGACAGAGACAGATGGAGCATGAACAGGGGAGGGTCAGAGAGAGAGGGAGACACAGAATCCAAAGCAGACTCGGGGCTCCAGGCTCCAGGCTGTCAGCACAGAGCCTCACACGGGGCTTGAACTCACAGACCGTGAGATTGTGACCTGAGCTGAAGTCGGACGCTCAACTGACTGAGCCACCCAGGCGTCCCTTATCTGTCCATTTTAATCTTGCTAACTCGGGGAAGCCTTCCCTGATCTTTGAGTCCACATTAGGTTTCCTTGCTGAGTATTTTCATTACTTCTTTATGTGTACTTATTAATGCTTAATTGTATGTTTGACTAATACTGATTTTCCCCACCAGATAATAGTGTTCATGGAAGGTGGAATCCATGTCTCTTTTTGCTCAGTATTTTACTCCTAGTGCCTGTTACAGAGCCTGGCACATAATAAGTCATTATTATAACGTTTGTTTATTTTTGAGAGACAGAGACTGAGTGCGAGTGGGGGAGGGGCAGAGAGAGAGGGAGACACAGAATCCAAAGCAGGCTCCAGGCTCCGAGCTGTCAGCATAGAGCCTGGTATGGGGTTCGAACTCACGAACTGTGAGATCATGACCTGAGCAGAAGTTGGGCATTTAACTGACTGAGCCACCCAGGTACCCCTACATTTTTTTTTTTTTTTTTAATGTTTATTCAGTTTTGAGAGAGAGAGAGAGAGCGAGAGAGAGACAGAGCATGAGCAGGGGAGGGGCAGAGAGAGTGAGAGAGGGACACACATCTGAAGCAGGCTCCAGGCTCCGAACTGTCAGCACAGAGCCCGACGTGGGACTCGAACCCACAAACTGTGAGATTATGACGTGAGCTGAAGTTGGACGCTTAACTGACTCACCCACCAGGTGCCCCAGCCTGGCATATAATAGACCATCATGCATATTTTTTGATAATTGATTACATTACTTTTGATGTTTTACTTTGATGATTTCTTAGGAGAAATTCTTTTTAGTAGCTTTTGTATGTAGTGCAAGTGTGTGTTCAAAATGAACATTTTTCCCTCAGGTTTTATCTCCCCCTTTTTTTTTTTTTTTTGAGAGATACAGGACATAAATGAATGCATCAGTAAGTGAATAAAATAATGAATATATTTCAATGTATGAGTGAAGAAAATAATGAACATATTGTATTGTCCAATGACTTGGGAAGCATACTTGTTTCTTTTAAAGAAATACTGGATTTAAAGATGACACTGCAAATGTGTTCAGATTTATTTAGGTGTACTCTTATTTAAGGCTGTATGTTACACTGAAGAAATCAAAGACTTAATTTTATGTGTTTGGAATAAGACAGTTGTTAGAGAGTGAGAACAGGACTGCGCATGATTACGTTCTATTAGTCATATTCAAACATGTCTCCTTTCTACTAGATCAAGAAGGCTTTAGAATTGTATGAGCAGTTACGCCAGAGGATGGGAGTGGTCATTGTTGGTCCAAGTGGTGCTGGAAAGTCAACCCTTTGGAGGATGTTAAGGGCAGCACTTTGTAGAATTGGCAGAGTGGTGAAACAGTACACCATGAACCCCAAAGCCATGCCTAGACATCAGCTGTTAGGCCACATTGACATGGACACACGGGAATGGTCGGACGGTGTTTTGACAAACAGCGCTCGCCAAGTCGTTCGGGAACCTCAAGGTTGGTCTCTGTCCCGTGACTCCTTGTTCTACTTCATGATTTTTAGAGGATGATAGAATTGTCTTTACTGCTGTCCCTCTCAAGTCTTACATGTGACCATAAACTGCCTTGTGAACGATGTTGTTTGGTATTTTATTTCAGAGGGACCCAACATGTGCTGTCATGTTGATCTCCACACTATAGGAGCTTCCGTTAGAATAGAAACTCAGAGTAGTCTGGGTGACGTGTGATTCACAACTACATTAATATACTGAAAAAAATATAAAATCTTTGCTGGGTTGATGCATTACTTAGTGCCTCATAAATAAGCAAGATGACAAATTTTTATTTGGGGTTAAAATTGGTTGTGTGTGTGTATGTGAACACTTTTCACTCATTAATTTCAATACAGTGCTTTGAATAATTTTGAAAAATTAAGTTGTAAAACTGTAGACTTCGTGGTCTCAAATGTCTGGCTTGATCTTTAAAATTTTTTTTTTTTTTAACGTTTATTTATTTTTGAGACAGAGACAAAGCATGAATGGGGGAGGGGCAGAGAGAGAGGGAGACACAGAATCGGAAGCAGGCTCCAGGCTCTGAGCCATCAGCCCAGAGCCCAACGTGGGGCTCGAACCCACGGACCGCGAGATCGTGACCTGAGCCGAAGTCGGACGCTCAACCGACTGAGCCACCCAGGCGCCCCTGTCTGGCTTGATCTTTAAAAGAATTTTTGGCCAGGGTCTGAGAAGACTCTCCAGTTTTTGTTAGATTGTAATTAACAGTTGTTTTTCTAAGCCCATGAGCGAAACGTTTAGAACTCTGTGACACTAGAAGAGATTTCAGTGAGGTTTTTCATTTTCACTGTAGTTAATAATATCACACTGGGGCAAATCCAGACATTGCCTGTATTTACTTGTCACACTTTCACTGGGGATAGTTTCTTCTTTGACGGTTTCAAATGTCCAAGTTCAAGTTGAAACCGCTCTCAGTTTAGGAAGGATGGATAAAAAAGGTTTGTCTCTGAAAAGACCTCTGTACACAGCGCTGCTTCTCCCCTTTGAGGTCACCTTTTTATATACCAAAGAAATCAGGTGAGTTTTGTATTTCTCAGGTAGGATGCTAAAAATGGACTTCCTGTATTTTCTACAAGAGATGTGACGTAGCAAGCACTCATACATTCTTAGGACATGGTGGAAGACAAGGGTGTGGACAATATGTGCCAAAGTCATGGGGCGGCTAATCCCCAAGTCTTGCACACCACCTTGTGTTTAGCGAGATTCCAGTTCTGTGTGCTGGTGGGTGAGTAGAACGTTACCACACGGTACGTAACCAGGTCTCTGGCCACCTGAGCCAGGACTTCCTGTGGGTGTCCAGCCTCCAGGACGTTTGTAGTGCAGATTCACGTGGAAAATGTTAGCTTGCTCAACTTGTGCTCCTGGTGTTCTGGCGCAGTAATATAAAATCATACTTCCTGGACATTACTTCTAAAGAAGAAGATAATTATTTTATTGCTTATTTTTAATTGTCATCACTGCACGTATTTGTGTTTTACCTCTTTTTTGTTTGGAAAACAGATGTCAGCTCATGGATAATATGTGACGGCGATATTGACCCTGAATGGATAGAATCTCTGAATTCTGTTCTGGATGACAATCGACTACTCACTATGCCCAGTGGAGAAAGGATTCAGTTCGGCCCAAATGTTAACTTTGTGTTTGAAACTCATGATTTAAGTTGTGCCTCGCCAGCCACAATATCTAGAATGGGCATGATCTTTCTTAGGTAAACCATAAGGGCATTTGCGAGTATTATATTAGGATATTCTTCAGTTATTAGTTTGGTTTCATAGCTAAGTGAAGTAAGTGTTGTATGAATAGTATATAAATACGCATTTTCCTCATTTTTGATTAGCTTCTTTTATTACTGGGTTTTAATTCAGAGAGTTTCTGTTTTATTGCAGTTAAATCGTTTGAGCAGTTCAGGCATAGTAGAGTTATTAAATATTTTTGTTTGCTTAAGTGAAAAAGTATTTAATTGGTTTTGTTTTCTCTTTTTTTTTTTTAAGTTTATTTCTTAAAGAGACAGAGACAGCATGAATGGGGGGTGGGCAGAGAGAGAGGGAGAGAGAGAGTCCCAGCAGGCTCTGAACTACCAACGTGGAGCTCGAACTCATGAAACTACGAGATCATGACCTGAGCTGAAACCAAGTCACACGCTCAACCGACTGAGCCACCCAGGCGCCTTCCCTCCCATTTTTTAAAAGTATTGTCCCTCTTTTTTTTTAAAGTTTATTTATTTTGAGAGAGAGTACATGTAGGGGAGGGCCAGAGAGAAAAAGACAGGGAGAGAATCCCCAGCAGACTCTGTCCTGTCACTGTAGAGGCCGACTTGGGGCTCGAGCTCATGACTGTGAAGTCATGATCTGACCTGAAACCAAGAGTTGGATGCCCAACTGAGTGAGCCCCCCAGTTGCCCCACTATTTCTTTGTTTAAATGTTAGAATTAAGTGCAAAGAAGTGAACATACTAGATATAAGCTAGAGGCTAATAATCTAAAACTAAGTAGCAATATTTTTATCATAGATCTTAGATTGATAGAATTTTAGGGCTAACCTAGGATGAATAGGCCCTGTGGTGCAGCCTTTTGTTTCACAACTAGAAACCTCTTCACTTAATGTTTTCTTTCTTCCTCAGCATGTTTGGAAGAGGCTTGAAGAACAAATATGAAGAATAAGCTGATTTTAGAAATCATGTACAGTAGTCACATATGAGAACATCAACATTGCAGGAAATGGCAAAATATTGAGCCCTTGTCAATTCTAAAATTATTAATCTAGGAGTTGTGTTTGCCATCGTTTTTTATAGTTATTTAAGCTATAGTTTTGAATAAGATGTTAGTGTCAAATTTAATTTAATTCATTGGATGTGACATATAATTAGGTGCTTTGCTAAAAGAATCCTGTTTTACTTCGGGAAGATCTTTGAGTTTTAATTAGTGGCATGAGAATTTAGGTAGTTGGCCTTTTTTGGGATAGAGAAGAAGAAAAAATATTTTTAAAGATCTGCATTAAGGTACAGGTGTCCTTGAACTCTATTGTGTGTTTGAATCACCCAGAAATTTTGTTAGAGTGGAGATATTGTTCCACTAAGTCTGGGATGGGACTTGGGATTCTCTGTTTCTTTGTTCCTAAGGATTTAGATCAGGTTTTGGCTAACCTGCGTGTATGTAATTCCTCTTTAATTTGTGTTTATAATATTGATGAAATTTATTTGCTTTATTTTACAGAAAATGACATATGTATATACGTATACATATGTGTGTGTGTGTACATATATCACTAATATACACACACATATTCATATAGGAATAGTTAAAATCAAGTCTCATATATAAGCAGATACAATACCTGTAGAATAATGTTTATTGGAGCAGAAGTTTATTTTGAAAGCACACTGACATTGTCTTCCTAAATAATTTCTTACACGTTTGTTAATCTATTTCAGCGATGAAGAGACAGATGTTAATTCTCTGATAAAATCTTGGTTGAAGAATCAGCCTCCTAGTTATAGGAATAATCTTGAGAGCTGGATTGGAGATTACTTTGAAAAGGCTTTACAGTGGGTTCTGAAGCAGGTAAGTTAGCCGTAATATTTCATAATTAACCATTTAGGCAAGAAGAATAACGATGAAGAGTGATGCTCAGCCAGGATGTGGGGTACAGGGACAGCTAGGTGTCCTCATTGCTCTCCTGCTCTTTGTCTTGGCTTTTAACTTTTTACTATAGTAATCTTTTTTTCCCTTCAAATTTTTATTTAACTTCTAGTCAGTTAACATACAGTGCGATATTGGTTTCAGGAGTAGAATTCATGATTCATCACTTACATCACCCAGGGCTCATCTCAGCGAGCGCCCTCCTTAGTCCCCATCCCTCACCCACCTCCCTCCATCAGGCCTCAATTTATTCTCTCTTGTTAAGAGTCTCTTACGGTCTCTCTCCCTCAAATAAATAAATAAATAAATTAAATAAATAAATAAATTAAATAAATAAATAAATAAATACCTTAAAGAAATTAAAAAAACAGAGTCTCTTATGGTTTGTTTCCTCCTCTTCTCTCCCCACTTCCCACATATTCATCTTTTTTGTTTCCTAAATTCCACATATGAGTGAAATCATATGATATTTGTCTTTCTCTGTCTTATTTTGTTAGTAGAATACACTAGCTCCATCCACATCATTTCAAATGGCAAGATTTCCTTCGTGTTGATGGCTGAGTAATACTCCATTGTGTCTCTGTGTGTGTGTGTGTGTGTGTGTGTGTGTGTGTGTGTGTATACACCACGTCTTCTTTATCCATTCATCTGTCCATGGAGAAATGGGCTCTTTCCATAATTTGGCTACTGTTGATAGTGCTGCTATAAACATTGGGGTACATGTACCCCATTGAATCTGTATTTTTGTATCCTTTGTGTAAATACCCAGTAGTGCAATTGCTGGGTCATAGGGTAGTTTATTTTTAATTTTTTGAGGAACTTCCATACTGCTTTCCAGAGTGGCTGCACCAGTTTGCATTCCCACCAGCAGTTCAAGAGAGATCCTCTTTCTCTGCATGTTCGCCAACATCTATTGTTGCCTGAGTTGTTAATGTTAGCCGTTCTGACAGGTGTGAGGTGGTATCTCATTGTGGTTTTGATTTGTATTTCCTGTATGATGAGTGATGTTGAGCATTTTTTCATGTGTCAGTTGGTGATCTGGATGTCTTCTTTGGAGAAGTGTCTATTTGTGTCTTTTGCCCATTTCTTCACTGGATTATTTGTTTTTTGGGTGTTGAGTTTGATAAGTTCTGTATAGATTTTGGATACTAACTGTTTATCAGATACGTCGTTTGCAAATATCTTCTCCCATTCTGTAGGCTGCTTTATAGTTTTGCTGACTGTTTCCTTCACTGTATAGAAGCTTTTTATCTTGATGACGTCCCAATAGTTCATGTTTGCTTTTGTTTCCCTTGCCTCCAGAGTCATGTTAAGTAAGAACTTGCTGAGGCCAACGTCAGAGAGGTTTTTGCCTGCTGGATTCCTGTCTCATATTTAGGTCCTTCATCCATTTTGAGGTTTTTTTTGTGTATGGTGTAAGAAAGTGGTCCAGGTTCATTCTTCTGCATGTCGCTATCCAGTTTTCCCAGCACCACTTGCTGAAGAGACTGTCTTTATTCTGTTGGATATTCTTTCCTGCTTTGTCAAAGATTAGTTGGACATACTGTTGTGGGTCCATTTCGGGTTCTCTATTGTGTTCCATTGATCTGAGGGTCTGTTCTTGTGCCAGTACTATACTTTCTTGATGATTACAGCTTTGTAGTATAGCTTGAAGTCTGGGATTGTGATACCTCCTGCTTTGGTTTTCTTTTTCAAGATCGCTTTGGGTATTCGGGGTCTTTTCTGGTTCCATACAGATTTTAGGATTGATTGTTCTAGCTCTGTGAAGAATGCAGGTGTTATTTTGTTAGGGATTGCATTGAATGTGTAGATTGCTTTGGATAGTGTAGACATTTAACAATATTTGTACTTCCTATCCATGAGCATGGAATGTTTTCCCATTTTTTTGTGTCCTCTTCAACTTCTCTCATAAGTGTTCTGTAGTTTTCAGAGTACAGATCTTCTACCTCTTTGGATAGGTTTGTTCCTAGATATCTTATGGTTTTTGGTGCAGTTGCAAATGGGATCAATTCCTTGGTTATTTTATTGATTCATTTTTTTTGCTGCTTCATTATTAGTGTATAAAAATGCAACTGGTTTCTGTACGTTGATTTTATATCCTGAAATTTTGTTGAGTTCATGTATTCTAGCAATTTTTTTTTTTTGTGGAGTCTTTTGGGTTTTCTACGTAGAGTATCATGTCATCTACAAATAGTGAAAGTTTGACTTCTTTGGCGATTTGGATGCCTTGTTGTTGTTGTTGTCTAATTGCTGAGGCTAGGACTTCCAGTACTATGGTAGATTGTAACTTGGGAGTGGACATCCTTGTCTTGTTCCTGACAATGGCTCTCACTTTTTCCCCATTGAAGGTGATACAAGCTGTGGGTCTTTCACATATGGCCTTTATGATGTTGATATATGTCCCATCTATCCCTGCGTTGTTGAGGGTTTTATCAAAAAAAGATGCTATATTTTGTCAAATGCTTTTTCTGCATCTATTGACAGGATCATATGGTTTTTATCAATCCTTTATTGTGGTATATCACATTGATTGATTTGCAAATATTGAACCACCCCAGCAGCCCAGGAATAGATCGCACTTGACCATGGTGAATAATTTATTTAATCTGTTGGATTTGATTTGCTAGTATCTTGTTGAGAATTTGTTACGGTAGTCTTAAGACACTTTAATTCTCTGACCTACACTATCTTGAGCTGCTTACCTAAAAATCTTGAATAGTGGAATCTCTCATGTTTCTAGTAAAACCATCTTGCTGTTACATTTCACTATCAATAAGTACCAGCATATATTTCATGCTAAAAACAATGTCAAGTTAATACTACAGTAGAAAAAGGGTGATGAGTTATTTACAATGTTATTAAAAACATCTGTTTATTCCAAAAAATTAATGAGTATCTAGTATATGTATCAAGCATAGGACTAGATAAGACTTTAAGAGGTGGACATTAATCGGATAGTCTGTTTCCTTGGGGAGGGATTTGCCTAATGGAGAAAAATGAGATGTAGAAAAATAAACAGGATGAAAAGAGTGTTACCATCCTCCAGAAGAGTTCAAAAAGTTGATAACACTTAGTTCTGAATTTGAAGCATGAATAGAAGTTTGACGTGCACAGAAGACAATGTAGGGCTTTCCGATATTCTATACGATTTTTTCAGTTTTTTTTTCTTGTATGTCATTGTTTCTATGAAAAATGTAAACATATAAAAAAGTAGAGGAAATAGGTAGCATTGAAAGTACTTTTTGAAAGTATCTGATTGTTAACCTGAAGTTGACTTAGTAGTCATTGTAGAAGATTGTAGAATGACAGAGAAGTGGAGATCTCACTTGAGTTTTCTCAAGGTGTCTCTTTCCTGTCTGTAAGGATGAGATGGAGGGATAGGGATTTGTGAGGAGAAGACGCACATGAATGGGTTCCTGGAGGCCTCGGGGAGAGGACCATTCCTTCCAGCCCTCAGTCTGACAGATCGGTCTCCTCCTTGCTAGTATAACTGCGTGCATTCAACTCCAAGCCCCTTGGAGGGCAGGACCACATTTTATTGTATCCCCAGAACCGAGTACCGTCATGGAGTAATGAATGAATGAGAGTTTATGTACTGCCTTAAATACCTGCTGCCTCCCTTGTAGCAACTTTTCAGCAGATATGTTATTTCATTCATATAAAATATACAGAGCCTAATAAGGCTCTCTAGGACAAATACTTTGAGGTCATCCACTTGTATGCTGTTGATGTTAGAAACAGAAATAGAACACTGGATGGGACAGATTGGTATGTAGGGGTTTTGTGACTATAGATACAATGACCAGATAAGATGGTCAAGCCATAGACTGGATATACCAAAGATTCAGTTAGAAAATAAACTGATTGTTTTGAGGTCAGGTCCCTGTTACAGTTTGAAATTTTTTTTATGTGTTGAGACTTCCTTCTTATTTTGTACTTTGTTCACTGTGTTCACGTTCTGAGAGCTAGACTGTCATGAGTACTCCAACCAAATGCTGATTTGATTTATAACTAGCGTTTTTCTTTCTTCTATTAATTCAGCAAATTAGACAATGCAGAAATAAATATATTGCCTTTAAAGTGTAGAACTCTTAGTATGGCTGAGGCAGCTGGATTTCTCCTCATCTTTTCCTTTTTCCTGGTCTTCCTCCCATTTATACAATCTTGTAGAAACATTTCTTTTGCAGGCAGAGTGATCTTGAAAAAAATGCAAATTGGATCTTTTTACTCTCTTATTTAAAACACCTTATAAGTAGTGAAAATAAAATTTGCACCCTTTCCATGGCCTGTGCAGTTGTGTATATTCTGGCCCTTGCCCATCCCTTTGACTTCAGCTTACTCTCCTTTGCTTACTCAGGCATAAAGCTGCTTTTAATTTCTTACCCACACTGGTGGCTTACATTTGCATATGCTACCCTCTCTGCATGCCCTGCAGATCTCATCCTTCAGGTGTCAGTTTCACTGTCCCCTTTTACAAAGAGGCTTAAGCTCTCTGAGTTACTCTCTTCTCCTCTGTAGCCTTTTTTTTTTTTTTTTTACCGATAATTTTTTTTAGCGTTTATTTTTGAGAGTGAGGGAGAGAGAGAGGGGGAAAGAGAGAGCGCAAGAGAGCACATGGGTACACGTGCGCGCAAGCCAGTGGGGGGGAGGTTAAGAGAGAGAAGGAAACACAGAATCCAAAGCAGGCTTCAGGCTCTGAGCTATCAGCACAGAGCCCAACGCGGGGCTTGAACCCATGCACCATGAGATCATGACCTGAGCTGAAGTCGGACACTCAACCAACTGAGCCACCCAGGCACCTTGCTCCTCTGTAGCTTTTACCATAAGTTGTTGACCATGTTCTCTACTGGACTTGAGTGACAGGAACATAAGTTCTCTGTGAAATTCACCTGTTTTTTTTTTTTTTTTAAAAAGAAAACACCTAGCACCACATGGACATCCTAATTCATAATTGGGTCTCAGTAAATACTTAGAGATTGAATGAGTGAGAACCTTTACCCCTTTTAACCTCTGGCAGTTACACAGGGGTCAGGGGCCCACAGATCAAAGTCATGTACACACTGCACCCCAAAGTTTCATTTTAAAAGTCTGTGTAAAGAGCTAACTTCAGATGTTTTTTTGTGTTAAGTTCACTTTTACGAGCCTTTAATGTCCAGGGTCCTTGATCGAGCCCTTACCGCTAGCTTCCTCTTTATCAGGAAGAGATTATGAGGGACTGTTATTTTCAGACCAGTGATGTACTTTTATATTCTTCAGACTTAGGAAGTAAAGTATATATCTAGTTAAGGACTCTACCACTTGAAGCTAGAAATAGACAATTGCATTTTTATGATTACATCTTAATTTCAAAATTTATATGTATAAACTGAATCAAATGTAAACTTTCTACACCTTAAATGGAGGGATATATTTAAAGATCATAATTGAAAAGATGTGTGAATGTAAATCTGTGGGTTTCCATGATAATATTTATTTTTTGTCTGTCCATGGATTTTAATCAACAGAATGACTATGTGGTTGAAACCAGTTTGGTTGGGACTGTGATGAATGGTTTGTCACATCTTCGTGGATGCAAAAATCATGAGCAGTTTGTTATTAGTCTCATACGGGGGCTTGGTGGAAACCTGAACATGAAATCCCGCCTGGAGTTCACCAAAGAGGTGATGCATATTTAACACATGTGTTCAGTCAGTGTTTTCTTTAATTTTCATCGACTCCTACTTGTCAAAATATAGTGATTTGTAGCTGTACTAAGCCTATTACTTTTGAAATGAAGCATTCAATAGAATAATAATGCATTTATCGATATGTACATGTAAACACATATACTTACTTTCTCCTTTGAACTAGTTTATGATATTTTATGATTTTATTAAAATTTTATAAAGTAATGTTTTAACAGGCTATAGTTTGGACCATATCTTTATTGTTAGACATGTTTGAGGCTACTTAGCCATATGACTAAATATAATTATTTAAATCATTTTTAATTGTAGAATAATACATATTTTTAATCATGTGCTTAAGCAGAACAGTTTTGGCAGTTAAAAATGCCAGGATGGATTCAGCATATTTTCCTTAATAAATTTAAAGGTATATTTCAGAGCCACTGTCCTCCTCTCCCTCTGCCCCTTCCCCACTCACACTCTCTATTTCTCAAAAATAAACATAAAAAAAACCCACGTCATTTAAAAGTTGAATGTATTTATATCTTGGTGTATGTGCAGACTAGATGACTTATATTTTTTGCCTCAGTGATGATTTAGAGAATAATAATTGACATAAAATGTTATCTTAAATATCAAAGATATTTGGTAGCAAATTTTTGTTGTTAAACTAAGATGACTGACTTTGGGACATTTACTTTGAAGAACTAAAATTTCACATACTCGTGGCTCACTTTGGCAGCACTTGTGCCAAAATTTCACATAACTTTTGGAGTATCTATCACAACTTTTTCCTCTTAAGGTTTTTACTTGGGCACGAGAGTCTCCTCCAGACCCTCACAAACCAATGGATACCTACTATGACTCAGGTCGGGGACGACTAGCATCTTATGTGCTGAAGAAGCCGGAAAACTTGACTGCCGATGATTTCAGCAACAGCCAAACTCTCCCCGTCATTCAGATTCCTGACATGCAGCGAGGCCTGGATTATTTCAAACCCTGGTTAAGTTCTGATACTAAACAGCCATTTATTCTTGTAGGACCAGAAGGATGTGGCAAAGGGTAAGAGCAGAAAAATGTTGACTGAAGTGCATATTGTGGATTTGTACTCCTCTCCTCACGTGAAATCGTTTCACAGCCCTGTTACCTTTCTTTTGGTTAAAGTAGTGTTTACATTTTAATGGAGGACTCTTTCCATTGTCACTACTAGTAGAAATAATACGACTTTAGATTAGATTAGAGAAGAATATATCTTTTTTTTCCTGCCAGGTTATGTATTTTCTAGGGGAAAGAGAACGATCTGGGAAGATACTCTTCAAAAGAAAATGAGCATACAATCACCACAAAAACTGAACCCCTTCGATATATTTACACATTATTATTTGCTTTAGTTATAAACAATGAATCTTGAAGTTAGCTTTCTACTTAAAAATAGCTTTTATATCAGTGTAATTCAGCTGTTTTTCGTGTCTACTGAGTGTAGTTTCTGAAAGGAAAAGAGACATGGCTTATTAGGTTCACATTTTTAGTAGGAATTTAAAAATTCTATAAAATCATTGTACTTTTTTTTTTTTTTAACTCTTCAACTATAGGGAACCAGTTGGTATCTTTTGTATGTACTTTATCAAATTAAATTATTTCTGTAAACTTTGTTTTTTCTGAAGGAGTTTCAAGGGTGCTTTAACATACAAATGTATTTTTTTATATTGTAAAAATTAGAAAGTTGCCTGTTTGTTAAGCCACATCCGTGTTTACCACTTTCCCTGTAAACATCATCATATATAATTTAGAAACTTCAATATTTATAAAAAGAGGAATTTTAGGTGGAATATAAGCGGCATGTTATATTTGAACACGTTCAACACACAAACGCAAATGTCCTTCCTCTCCCAGGATGCTGCTGAGACACGCCTTTTCCCAGCTCCGGTCCACTCAGATCGCCACCGTTCACTGTAGCGCGCAGACCACGCCTCGACACCTCCTGCAGAAGCTGAGCCAGACTTGCCTGGTGATCAGTACCAACACCGGTCGAGTGTACAGACCAAAAGACTGTGAAAGACTTGTTTTGTACTTGAAAGATCTCAACCTGCCTAAGCTGGATAAGTGGGGGACCAGTACTTTGGTTGCTTTCCTACAACAGGTGGGTCTTATTGCTTGAATGTTAGGATATAACTGGAAACAACTTAATTTCATTACCTTTCCTTAGAAAACCAGCTTTCCTCCTCAGGGCCGGTTTTGTCCAGTATATTAATGGAAACTCAACCCCTGACGCATGTAGCGATCTTGTTCCAGGGCGGTCTTTTTTCTTTTTAAAGTTTTTATTTTTAAGTAATATCTCCAACCAACGCAGAGCTTGAACTCACGACCTGAGATCAAGAGTCTCGTGCTGCACCAACTGAGCCAGCCAGGCGCCCCTAGAAAGCTACTTTCTTCGACCTTCTTCCTTGTAAAAGTTAGTATTACGTGGAGGTGATACATGACAGGAAGAGTGAAAACAGCCTTACCCTATGCTTATTACCTGTCCTTTATTCCTAAATAGCAGGGAAGCAGAAGCTGGGGTGGATGTGGGATTTAGGGGGAGTTGTGGCTTCATTTTTCTCGTAATTCCTTCTTCAGAGAACAGGTAGACTCGTGCCCCACTCTGGCTTCTTCAGCTCATGGCTCTCCGTCTTTACCTGTGGAATGGCAAAGGTTGGAGACCATATGTTCTGTCAGTGTGGTTTCCATCACATTAGAAGCCCTAAGGTCTACATTAGAGTTTATTCTGTTTCTGTGGGTTCAAATTTAGCTTTACTATGTAACCGTAGAATATGATACAAAATTTATAGAAGAAAACCAAAATATTTTCCTTATGTTTTTCCTGATTTCTTTTACTTTTTTCCCGATAATTGCTGGTAGATTTATACTGTCATCTGGTTTTTAATGTTTATTAGGAAAAACATTTTTAAAATGAGGCTCATTCAGCTAACATTAATTGAATACAGAGTCTTCAAGAGTATTATTCTTCAAGCTTAAATTCTTGAGTTGGATAGAGGATGATGGCTGCATTTGGAAACACTTGAATTTCATGCAAAAATATTTTCTATCAGAATTAGAAAAATCCTAAGCATAAAACATTTAAAATACATTTGTTTTCAAATAGGTATTGACATATCAAGGATTTTATGATGAAAATTTGGAATGGGTTGGTTTAGAAAATATTCACATTGTGGCTTCCATGTCACCTGGAGGAAGACTGGGAAGACATAAGCTTACCACCCGATTTACTTCTATTGTCCGTCTCTGTGCTGTGGAGTATGTATCTCTGTGTTTTTCATTGTTTTTCCTTTGGGGAGCTGTCTTATATATTTGAATTTTATTGAAGGTATCCATTAATGATATTTCCTCAAAATGAAGAATATAAAAATACTCAGAACTTAAGTTCTGATATTTTTTTCCCCTGTCCTTCCTAAACTGAAGGTGTTAATCAGCTCTTCGTAAATATTAGGAATAAAACACAACTGTTTTGTATCATTTCTGTTCTAAAATATCATATCAGTGTTAGGAATTTGAATGGTCGATTTTAGAATTAAATATTTTACGGGTTTCATAAAACAAAAGCAGTACCCATTTTATGCAGAGTGCACGAGGTGGAGTCGGTCACGTTCGCCGTGGCGGCATTAACCCTGACGCGTGCATCCAGTGCCATGGCCCATCGTTGTCGCAGGGACTTGCGGGCTGTATGGTTACAGCACTTGTCCTGTGTTCCATTGGACCTACACAATCTTATTTTCATGCTAATTGAAACTATAACCATCTATAACATTCTACTTTCAGAAGTGTTAAAGCCATCAGTTAAGCTGTAATGAGATAGATTTCGGTTTGAGAGAAACGGGTTGATTTCATTTGTGTGAATAGTTCTACTTTGATGGTTCTGAGGTGGATTAGTGCTCTATGGGTAGGCTCTACTCGACTCAAAATACTTTTTTTCTTGAGAAAAATATACCTTTTTGTCTTTTCTAAAGATCATGGTTTTCAAACAATTGTGTTTCTAAGTAATTTCACTGGGATCTTCTGGTAGGACCCTCTGTTTCAGAGCAGATACGTAGAGGGGTCTAATGTGGTTAAAGTCAGAGTAGGGACCATGAGCCTGTCCTTAGTCCCCGGGGAAACCTCTGGTGTCTAAATCTCAGGGCAGCACATTGGGAAAACCACTGCTGTAAGTGAACATTAAAATAATTTAGAACGTTGATTCTTCTAAAATAATTTTCTGATATTTCCTTTTTCAGTTACCCAGAAAGAGAGCAATTACAGACAATCTATGGAGCATATTTGGAACCAGTTCTATATAAAAATCTGAAGAATCATCCTATTTGGGGTTCTTCATCAAAAATCTATCTCTTAGCAGGGTCTATGGTACAAGTGTATGAACAGGTATATATATTCATTTATGTTGTTCTTACCATGTCTATTGGTTCCCGTCCCAAAGGACTGCTTTTAGTGCTGGCTTATGTCGACACTTCAGCTTTCTTTCCCTCTTCTTTACTAGACTTTTCTACTTGGGGAGTGGGCTCTGTGAGGTCATGTGCTCCGTGTGCTTTCTTCACTATTGACTCCCCTGGCACGGTTTCTAATAGTCAGTATTGAATGAATGGATCACTGGAAGATGGTTGGTTATTCTGTTACCTGCTAAAATTTAGCATGTTTAGAATGTTCTTCTTCTTTCCCAAACTACATCTTTCTCCTGACTTCCATCAGTTTCTGTCTTCTAGGCTTCAAACCCGGAGTAGTCTTTGAGGTTTCTTTCTTTCTTGTTGCCTGTGAGGAAATGTCTCAAGTGTGTTTCCTCGGCAAAGTGGGGACAGTGCTAAAAACAGGCGTTGCGGATGCAGAAGACGTCTGTTGAGTACCTCCTTTTCTAGCACTGATCCTAAGGGGGTGCAGAGATGACGGAGTCTCTGTTCTCTGGTAGCTCACAGACCAGTGAGGGGCCCAGTCACGTACGTGAACTATTAATACAGTGTGATGAGTGTAACAGTGACAAAATGCGCAACTTGCAGAGACTGTAGAAGAAGTTGTGTAGAACTTTGTTGTGTGTGGTAGTTGTTAAGGAGAGCGGAAGTATGATGTGAGTTTTGAAAAGTGAACAGAAATTCAACGTGGCTGGAGAGGAAGGATCTTCCTAGGAAAAGGGACCGGCGTGTGAAAGTGAGGGTGGTATGTGTGGAAGGTGCCCCGTGTAGTTTGGAGTAGAAGTGGGGAAGTAGAGTCAGCGAGCAAGGGTTCCTTCGTTTCGATTCTGAGTGAATGGAGACGTTACGTGACCAAGGCCAGAATGAGAGCAGTGGCCCTGTGGGTGGGGGAGGGAAGGCACCGGTCCCGGCGGGTTGTGCATCAGGCAGTGACACTGTGGTCCCTTAGAAGTTCAGTGACTCTGTGAGCAGAAGGCAGCTCTGGAGTTCCCACTGCCGGGAGCTGTGTTTTCCGGGACCTGTAGGGCCGTGGCATCGCAGCCCCTGTGCACAAAGCTTAGGTTTGCCTTCCTCAGGCCCCTTTCCTTGGCATGGCTCTTTGCCTCTCATGTTATTTTTTCTGTGGTCAGCCTTTGCAGTTTGCTGAAGACTTTGAACAGCCCCTGTTGGATGTTTTTAAATGCATAAAATATTAAGATAACTATGGAAATCAGTTCTATTGAAATACAGTTTCTACTGACTAGTACAAATAGGGCATTCCTGTGAGTCTACAGTGACTGAAAAGCTTATAGCATTATTACATATTTGGAAATATATTACAAATACTTACATATTACATATTTAGACAGCAGACAGATGGTTTACTGCACTGTCTTTTCCAGGTACGGGCCAGATTTACAGTTGATGATTATAGTCACTATTTGTTTACTCCGTGCATCCTTACCCAGTGGGTTCTTGGCTTATTCAGATACGATTTAGAAGGAGGTAAGTTTTCCTTTCATTATTTTAAATCACTTACCTTTCTCTGGAATGCCATAGCATATCTGTGTGTGCGCACGTGTGTGTTTATGTTATGTACTGTGTTTGTAATAGGTACGTTAAATGAGTGTTATAATTGATGACAGTATTCTAAAAATAACAATTAAAATTATGTTAATATTAAATTTAAACATTAATATTCAAATTAAACCTTAATATTGAAATAGAACATCGTGGCTTTTCTTCTAAACTTTATGATCGTCACTGTTAAAATTTGATTTGGGAAAAATAAAATCATTATTCGTGTTTGATACACTTTTTGGAATTAGTATTTTTATTGAACTAGGGATAATGATGCTTACTGTATTTTATAAATGATCAAAACAACTTTACCAACTTATTAACACATTGAATTTTAATTTTTTCTCCTTTTCTTCTTTGTATCTGACGCCAACGTGACGGTATGCAGATTCTCATTCCTTATTTCTTTCTAATACTGTGTTGAAACAGACTATTTGCAAGTCATTTGAACTTTCTTAGAACTAAAGAAAATGTTCTCTTTTTTAGGGTCCTCAAACCATCCACTAGATTATGTGTTAGAAATCATAGCATATGAAGCACGGCGCTTATTTCGTGACAAAATTGTTGGTGCAAAGGAACTTCATTTATTTGACAGCATTTTAACATCAGTGTTTCAAGGAGATTGGGGCTCAGATATATTAGATAATATGGCAGGTAATCTTTGTGGAGTTTATGTGAATATATAAATGTTATGAGAACCGTACACTTATTTTTCTTACTAATAGCATGATTTCATATACTATACAAGTGAAAAGTTTGGATAATTTTAATGTTTTTTTTACTATAAGCAAATGCTCTTTTCCTTTTTGCTAGATTTCAATAATCATATGCTAAATAAAATATAATGACAATAATTGTTTTCTTGGATTTAGCCATAGTGTTTTATATTTTTAATTCAGAATTCTATTTCCTGAAGGATTTTTACTGACAAATGTTTTTCTCAAGCCATATGTGTAGGAAACTTTGAGACCATTGGGAAAATCTGTATTTTGATTATAGTTAAGCTTTGCATTCTCCTGGCTGTCACTGCTCACGACATCGTTAGCATAGAGCTTCTCTCGCGCTCTGGTTACTGGCTTCGCCCCTGGTAGGACAGGCTGCGTGTAGCGCCACTCCCCACGAGCAGCCCAGTTGCTTTGGCATCTGTTACCGCTTAATCACCAGGCTGCACTCTGAAGACTGCTCGGGGGGTGGTTTGTGTGATTGGAAAGCCATCACAGCAAAAGGGCTTTTGGTACCGTAACGTGGAGACCGTAACATGGAAGTATTTTCCAATAAACCCCTTTCAAGCTGCAAAATGAGTTTCTATCCCATTAGACTGTCTCATGTAGTACGTTCTACATGTACGTTACCAGATTTGATTGGTCCCAGGGTCATGGTTGCATACAGCCAAAGGGGATCTTGACTGTTAGGAAGATGTTGAGCCCGACAGAGGGAATTTTCTCGGAGCTGCTAGAGTTTCAGAATCAGGAAGTGAGTTGGAGAAGCGAGGCAGGTTGGCATGCCTGGTGGTAGTTGGAAGTTGGCTTGATTTTGAGTGTGGGTTTGTCAGGGCTTCCTGGAGTTCTCATTGTGTGGCATGGAGAGCTTTGTTTTCTAACCTGTGCGGTCTTTCTCAGTCTGAGAATTGGGTGTGTAGTGTCTCTTCTTGCAGAGAAAGGAACATGTCCTTTGGGCCTTAGATAGTGTCAGTGTCTTATTGGGTATCTGAATTCTCTAGCGTTTGTTATCTTTCAGAGCCTCCTTTGTAGGATTCAGTATATAATATATGCTTTTTTTCCCTCACCATTTTACTTTTCAAGGAAAGATTGCATTTTTAAAAAAATATAGCCTTGATATATGTTCTGTGTAGGCAAATAAGATTTTCACATAGTGGAGTATTAAGAAAAATTTAATCTTGGAGAGTTAAAAATAAATGAGATACATTCCTGTGCTCAAGAAACGTGTAATCTAGTGGTAGGTGCAGATGTGAAAGTCTTTGTTTACAATGGTAACTATTGATAGTGTGTTTAGACGCCATGAAAATTTGTGCAAGTAGTTAAACTTAATTATAATAGAGAATGAAGTGTTGTACGATTAATCTAACTTTTCTGAATATATTTGGGATAAATGCTAGATGGTAGATACATAGAAGAGGGAGAGACTAATTCTTTTTTGAGGGAGCTACTTTCAAGCTTTTTAAAATGAATTTTTTTGGGACGTCTGGGAGGCTCAGCCTATTGGGTGGCTGACTCTTGATCTTGGCTCAGGTCATAATCTCATGAGTCGTGGGTTCGAGCCTGGAGTTGGGCTCTGCACTGACAGTGCGGAGCCTGCTTGGGATTCTCTCTCTGTCTCTCTCTGCCTCTCTCTGCTCCTGCCCTGCTGGTGTGCTCTCTTTATCCCTGTCTCTCTCAAACAAAACAAACTTAAAAAGAAAAGAATTTTTTATCTTGTGATCATCATGGATTAACCTACAGTTGTAAGAATTTACACAGACCGAGCACACGTGCCTTCTACGTGGTCTCTCCACGGTAACAGCTGGCAGAATTACAGTAGAACATCTCGGACAGGGTGTTGGCATCGCTCTAGTTTTATACAGAATATCACCACAGAGATCTGTCGTGTCGCCCTTTTGTGGCCACATCTGCTGCTCTGCAAACCACCCTTCTGTTCTGTGTTTAATTTTGCCGTTTCTTACTTTCGATCAGAATAATTCTCTGCAGACCTGTGCGGGTGGCTTGGGGTTTCAGTGGTTTGTTCCTTCTTAGTGCTGAGTAGGTGTTCAGGTACACTTCCATTTCCCAAACGCTTTACTTGTTGAAGGCCATCTGGGTTATGTTCGGTGTGTGTTAGACCGTTAGGAGGAAGGTGCTAGAACAACTCATGTAGGGATTTTTACGTGAAAATACATTGTTTGGGATAAGTGGTCATCCGTGCACTTGTGGGAGCGTCCGGTGTTTCTGTGCTCGGTGTTTGAAAACCACCGCCAACTCTTTCCTACAATGGCTGTGCCACTTCCCATTCCCATCAGCAGTATGGACGTAAGCCAGGTGCTGCACATCCTTGCCAGTGTTTGGGTGTGTCATCGCAGTCTGTGCTCTGCCGGCCGCCACTGCAGCTGGACGTTTTCTTGGGCTCCTTCGCCGCCTCTGTATCCTTTCAAGTGACATATCTCTGTGTGCGTCTTACTCACTTTCTCTTGGGATGGTTTATCTTTATTGTTGAGTTTTGAGCGTTCTTTGTATATTACAGACACTAGCTTTTCGTTAAATACATGGTTTGCAAACACATTCTCTTCCACTGTCACTTGTCTTTTCATCCTTTTAATAGGGTCTCCCACAGCTAAATATTTTAATTTTACGAAGTACAACTTGCTTTTTTTTTTAATGGTTATTTATTTCGAGAGAGAGACGGTGTGAGCAAGGGAGGAGCAGAGAGAGAGATGGAGACAGAGAATCCCAAGCAGGCTCCGAGCTGTCAGCACAGAGCCCAATGCGGGGCTCGAACTCGGGGAACTGTGAGATTGTTATCTGAGCCAAACCCAAGAGTCGGACACTTAACCGACTGAGTCACCCAGGCACCCTGTCTTATTAATTTTTTTTAAGGATCTTTTGGTGTCAAGTTTAAGAATTCCAACTGGTCCTATATCCTGAAGACTTTCTCCTATATTTTTTCCCTAAAAGTCTTACGGTTTTGTTCTAAGTCAGTGGTCCACTCTGAGTTAATTTCTGTATAAAGAGTGAGACGGGGTCACTTTACTTGCTGATGGATGTCCACCTGCTCCAGGGCCATTGATTGAAAAGGGAACTTTGCTCCCTTGACTTGGTTTTGCCCCTTTGTCCAAAACGGGTTTGTGTGACTACATTTCTAGGTTCTCTGTTTTTTTCCATTGATTTTATGTCTGTCCTTCCACCAGGACCCCGCTGTCTTGATTCCTGTCATATAATAAATCTTGAAATTGGGAAGACTCACTTCTACTTTCTTGTTCTTTTTTGGAGTTATTGTAGCTATTTAAGTTCCTTTGACTTTCTAGATCTATTTTAGGGTAATCTTACCTATAAATATGGTTGCTAAGCTTTTGATAGGAATTGCATTAACTCTGTGTATTGGTTTGGGGAGGATTGACACCTTCATTATGTTGAGTCTTCCTTTCCGTGAACATGATTTATCTGTCTGTTTATTTGGATGTTCTGTGTTTTCTTTCCTCAGTGTCGTCTAGTTTTCACCATGTAAGTGTCGTACGTACCTTGTTAGATTAACACCTACAGTTGTACAGTTTTTGAGCACTGCAGACGGTGAAAGTGTCTGAGGATGATTGTACTGAGTGAAGTGGAGGGAAGGGCATTCCAGACACGGGACAAGCATATGCGTAGAATCACCAGCTAAGGGAACTGGAGTGTGCAGTGGGATGCGGATGCAGACTGGAGGTGCAGGTGGCCAGTGGAGGCAGATTAGATGCAGATGAGGAGTTGGGCTGTTTGTCCTCAGGCGGTGGGGAGCTCTGTGCCGGTGGAGTGCTGGGGCACAGCCCGCCTGCCGCCTGTCGTGTGCTTCTCTGGGAATGGTGAGGGTGTAGCCAAAGGGACAGAGGCTCGAGGCAGGGATCTGAGCTGGGTGAGGCACGATGACACATGGAGACGATGAGTTCGGTTTTCTGTGTTTCAGGTTTGCAGGTGTCTTGAGTGTCTTTGGGGGCATCCTCGTAAGGTTTGTCAGGTCTGGGAGGGTAGGGTAGCGGCCGTGTCTTTCTGCCTCCTTCTCTCCAGCGGGAAGTGCAGGGTTGAAACTCAGGTGTGCCGTAGGCAAGTCTGTCAGGCATGTCTGTGGAACACCTGGAAGTTTGGGAGCAGATGAGAGCTTGGGACACTTGCCCGGAGAGAGGTGGTGAGTAGGTTTGGGCCTAGAGGCTGCCGCTGGTTCAAGGCACAGAGCAACATGGAGTAATTCAAGGTGGGTGGTTAGGATTAAAGAAGAGCAGGCTGAGTTTGGATCCCAGGGGAGGTGAAAGTAAAAGGGATAGGCAGGAGACTGATGATACGTGGCCAGGGCCTGATGAGCGTGGGAGTCCAGGGGCAAGGGACGCGCTCCGGGAGCCCAGAGGGTGATGAGGGCGCCTTGACCACGATGGAGGTGTGGTCTGGCGGTCCCGGCGGGGTTTCCCAAGGAGGGGCTGTCGTGCGGTGCGGTGCGTCCACAGCTGGCAGATGAGGCAAGAGAAAGGAGAGAAGCTCAAAGAAGCTGGGGTCCCGGATCTTACGGCCTCGGGGCCCAGCCTGCGCCGGCGAGGGTCTGTGCCCGCACGCGTCGGGAGGGGAGAGGTGTGCAGACTTTCCTGTGTGCTCATGGGGATGCCCCTGTAAGGGCTTTCAGGGGAAGTTTCTGGGGTTTTTGTTTGCTACTTAAAATTCAGCGAATTTTTCTTTAATTTGAGAATTAGGGCTCTTGATGGTAGTAATAAATTTATGTTCTTGCACACGGAGAGTTTTGGGTTTGTTTTATATGCCAATTTTATATGTTTTAATCTACAATTTATATGGACATTCTGGAGAAGGAGAAGGGAAAAGGGAGAAATGGTGGAAGTGAGAACCCTAGGGGAGCATTAGGAGGAAGATGTTTCATTTGGGGAAGAAGTGGGGTCGGAGATAGAACAGGGACACCATGAGTTCCTTTTCAGTAGTAGTTTGATAGTGCAGTGAGGTGTGGGTGCTGTAACTGAGTTGATTGATCTTACGAACTACGCTGTATAGGAATTTACCTTTGTGTTTCTGGGGATCGTCTTACTTGGGCTGATGAACTTTTCAAGTTTAGTGAGCGGGGTGCACGGGTGGTGCAGGCAGTTGAGCATCCACCTCTTGGTTTCGGCCCAGGTCTTGATCCCAGGGCATGGAATTGAGCCCTGCGTTGGTTCCATGCTGGGTGTGGAGCCTGCATGAGATTCTCTTTCCCTCTGCCCCTGTCCCACACTCTTATGCCGTCTCTCTCTCTCTCAAAATAAAAAAAAAAAATTAAAAAGGAGCAATGCAGTTCCTGATGCTGCCATTACAAATAACACACAGAAAACAGAAGAATACCTTTTATTTCTACAGACAGTTTCTATGTTACGTGGGGAGCCCGACACAGTTCAGGAGCAAGGCCAGCCCCTGGACAGCCCCTGCCTCCACACGGAAAACCGCTTGGGAAACTGAGCTCTGCAGATCTCAAGGATGTTATTAAGAAGGTATAATCTCAATCAGGGATTTGAGTTGGGGTTTTGTTATGATTGCAGGCATTTAAAAAGCATCTTGTAAGCTTTTTGAGACATGCAAAGATTATAAATTGACATTTTGGTAATTAAACTGATACTTCTCACTGTGTCTTACTAGTTATATTGATGACGTCCACAAGTTATGTGACTATTGTGAGGCCTTGAACTTGCTTGGCCTCACAGAAGTCTTTCTGGAGGAAGTGCCATAGACCTGGAATCCTGGTTAGGCTGTGGGGTGTGAGATGACATACAGTCACACTGAAGCCTTTCCCAGAGTGTATCAAAACTACACATCTTACTCTAGATAATTAACATTTTTATTCTATAATTGGAGTATATATTAATTATAAAATATTCTTTGTGATTTTTTTTAAAAGGGCCTTATTCATTATGGACGAGATAACCAGATGTTAGATATTTTACTTTTCCAAGAAGTCCTGGAGTATGTGTCCAGGACAGACAGAGTGCTGAGCTGCCCCGGGGGTTCCCTGCTGCTGGCGGGACGCAGCGGGGTAGGCCGCCGCACCGTCACGTCCTTAGTGAGCCACATGCACGGGGCCATGCTGTTTTCTCCGAAGATCTCCAGAGGGTATGAACTGAAGCAGTTCAAAAATGATATCAAACATGTGAGTTACTCAAAGTCTTTTGCTTTATTTGGTTTTACATCACAATTAGTTATTCTAGAAGCCTTCAGAGAGAACTTCACATCTCTGAGATGCAACATAATCTTTAATTTTGATGATTATTTTCCCCGTGGCTATTAGAAAATTCTATTTTTATGTACACATAGGAAAAAGATTCTTCGTAGGATTTCTAGCTTTCAGGTACCCCAGATTATGAGACATCAGGTGGGCATGGAAGATAAAAGGATAGAATTTCTATAGGACGTATGTGGATATGTTTAAAAATGATCATCTGTCTTAGTTGTAAAATAATTAAGATTTCCCTCAACTATTTTTTCGTGGACTGGATTTATTTTCCAAACTCTATGGCTAGAGTTTAATTTTTCGTTTTGGTAACAAAGAAGAAAAGGAAGGGGGGGGGAGGAAAGTGGGAGGGGAGGAAGGAGGGATGAGGGAAGGAAGGAGGAAGGAAGAAGAGGAGGAAGGAGGGAGGGAAGGAAGGGAGGGAGAAGGAAGGAGGGACGGAGGGAGGAGGAGGGAAAGGAGGAGGAAGGAGGGAGGGAAGAAGGAAGGAAGGATGGAGGGAGGAGGAAGGGAGGAGGAAGAGAGGAGGAAAGGAGGAAGGAGAGGAAGAAGGAAGGGGAGGAGTTTCCTTACATAGAGGACAGAAGTCTGTGCCCGTGCTGCCGTGTGATTGGTGCAAAATGAGATTTTGTGATGGTGCAGGTGCTGCATCTTGCCGGTGTGGAAGCTCAGCAGGTGGTTTTACTTCTTGAGGACTACCAGTTAGTCCATCCCACCTTTCTGGAGATGATCAACAGCCTCTTGTCTTCAGGCAAGTGCATGATTTCTATTCAGAAAAGTAAAAATAGTGATGTAAAAATTATTCAAGTAAATTACCTTGTGTAAAAGTATGTCTCAGAGAACATTTGGCTTGGGTTTTACTAAGTTGACATGGGGTGAAACGCTCTCATAGCTGGAGAGTTGAGAAGCCTCATTTTTATAAAACCAAGAGACGGAAGGATTAAAGAAACAGGATTATTAATGTCGGGGAAAATTCCGAAGAGCTGCCATCTCACCTGCTTCTGGTGGGACTGCTGGCTGTTACCTTTTGGGAAAGCTCCCAGCCAGTGCTTGTCTAAAAAACATGTGTTGTGCCCTTTAATACAGCACTTTTATTATCTGTGGAAATAATCGAGTTAGTGTGCAGGGAAACACATGGTCCAACTTATAAGAAAACAATCTGATGGGCCCTCACTGTCCAGCATTAGTGCAGTTGCTGAATAATGGCCTTCGTACGGGTGTGTGAATGCGGGTACATTTTCAGCCTCTGAGGCCTCCTGTTTCCCAAATCGTGGTCCGCTTCTGTTGTCTGTTGAGCCACCTGACCTTTTCTGTGGCTTCCTGGAGAAGACACTTGCAGTTTCCCACGTGTCTCCCTTTTCTGAAGAATTTATGAAATTTATTAGAATCTCTTCATGAGTAATCAAGGTTAGAGTTGGTATGAGGTGGCTTAGTTTTAGACTTGGACCGAGATTGTTTTGTTATTAAGTACAAAATAAACCTTGTTAAAAGCGAGTTTCAGCTGCATGATTAATCCATTGTGGAGACTTGCAGACAGACCTACGCGATGCTCGCGTTGGCCCCGGTAAGCTCTTAGATGAAGTGTTCTTTTTTTTTTCCAGAACTTAGCAGCTTTGGTTGACGAAAACATTTAATTTCTAGGCCAAAGTGTGTCTACACCTGAATGTTCCACTGAGAGCAGACCGGGACTCTAGAGGACAGGTGGCCGGCCAGTCTCTGGCACAAGTTGTGCGGCTGCTGTGGTAGGAGCGAGAGGTCCTGGGCAAGCTTGGGTGTCAGGACCTTCTTACAGCATAGCCTCCTGAGATCTTGCTGCTGTGTTTCCTGCACACCACTTCCCTTGTCACTAGATGGAGGCCTTTCATTAGGGATAAGATAGACTGGTCTACCAGATACACAGCTTTTTGTTTGGGGTTTTTCATTTTGTTTTGTTTGTGAAAGCAAACATGCAGATGAGCGCTGATGTGGGAATTATTGTTTTTATCTTAAGATAAGTTGGGCGTTGTCATCAAGTTATAACTGCAAAAATCATAAGCTAAATTTTATCGACATTTTTAGCAAAAAAGTATTTGAAAAATACTTTCAGAGAAAATAGACCTTTGTCTCTTTTTTTGTGTTTTAAACTCTTATTTTCTATAGAGGGGGTTTACGCATGTAAGTAGAGCTAACTTTTCTTGTTAATTTGAAGGAGTCAAAAGTGTCTAGGCATGGCTGAAATTTATGGCAAGACGTAGAGTAGATTTGCGTGTGCGTGTGTTTGGATACGTACCAGCTTGGGGGATGGGCAGCATTCCCACACCTCTGAGTTGACCCTGAAGAAAAGTAGGGTCTGCCTGTGGTGGGACCTGCATGAATGCCCTGCTTTGGACATGTGGCCCAAGGGTCATCTTAGAGTTTCTTGCAAACTTTAAATATACTCGCTTAACAGAGATTTATTAGACACCTGTTATGTGCCAGATCTGGTTCTAAATACTGGGTTTATAGAGGTGAATAAGATATAATTCAGCCCTCTATTAAATACTCATAGTCTTAATCCATTTTGATTTGCCTTTCATCACTCTGTAGCCTTATAGCAGGGCTATGGGTTAGTTTTCCTGATTCATAATACAAGTTCACCCATCCATCCATCTATCCATCCATCCATCCATTCATTCATCTAATAAACATTCATGTTCCAGGTACTTTGCTAAGTATGCTCTAAGATAAATGTTGAACATGATCAAATATCTGTCCTCTGGGAATTCAGAAGCTGATTGAAATACTTCATGATTACATGATGTGATAAATGCTGAACTGTGATATGTTTAGATACATGGAAAAAAAAGATCCTTCCCCAGTGCACGGGAGTCAGGGAAGGCTCATGGGCATGGGGGTCGGTACAGGAGTGTCTCATAGGGTAACAGGAAATATGGGGGGGGGAATGGGCAGAGGAAGACTGTGGGTATAGATTCACTATATTTATGGAACACACAGAAGTTCAGATGCTGGAATACAAGGTCTTGAATGCGAGGGGCAGAGAAGAAGCAGGAGAACCTGGAAAGATGGCTAGATGGCTAGATTATCCATTGTCTTGAATGGCTTGCTTAGGAATCTGAGTTTTATCAAATGAAGGCGACAGGTAGGTTTGTTAGTATAGAGGTGATAGGATCGTGTACTTTTGGAAACAGCTTGAATAAGAGCAGACTAATACAAACACAGAGAAGGTATTGTAGATGTAAAATGTGTTTGGATTAGGATATGCAGCTAAAATTCAAAAGAAATGCAATATTCCATAGGTGAAGTTCCTGGACTTTATACCCTTGAAGAATTAGAGCCTTTGCTGTTGCCTCTTAAAGATCAGGCTTCACAGGATGGTTTTTTTGGACCAGTCTTCAATTACTTCACATATAGTAAGTGACTATATTCAGTTAATCAATCAAACTCTGGTTCATGTGAAATAAATACCATTTAATTTGCTGTGTTTGCTAATTAGGTTGCAAAGGTATCTTAAATCTTGGGTCTGTTTGGTGTTTTGGTACTTTTTTCTTTTTCACGGTGCTTTTAGAAAACACGTAAGTAGCCTGAAGGCTTACCTATAGTAAAAGCATGTTAGCACAATTTTAGCAGAAGAGAAGGCAGAAAGTGTTCTAATGTTCTTTGGAATATTTACTTTGCTGCTTTTCTTTCTGTATGGTAAAAGTGGTGCTTAGGACCTCCTATCTTAGAAAATTCTGAAACTGTTTAGATTTTGCGAGACTCTATGCTTTTTTTTTTAATGAAACAACTTTTTATTATCACAGAAGCAGTTTTATGTGCAGTGTAGATATCTAAAATTGAATAAGTAAGTATAGGCAATGATATCATCACCCAGACATCACTACTACATTTATTTCCTTTTTTTCCCTAAAAGACCATTTATTGTTGACATAGAGAAGTTGTTAGAGAGCTACCCTCCCTTCCCTGTCCGTCAAATTTACAAGGAAATTCTACCACATCGCTAAGAAACAGATCATCCCAGTGCTATTTGAAACAATTTCAGAACATAGAAAATGAAGGAAAAGTTTCCAAATTCCTTTTTATGACATATTTATATTGAAACAGGGAAAATATATGTCTCCTAAAAGACAATCAGAGATCAATTTGCTTGTGAATATTGAAACTAAAATCGTTGAAAGAAAAATTGTAAAGTAGAATCCAGTATCACAGTTGAAAAGTAACATACAAAACAGCAATATGGTATATACACTTCTTCCCGAATTCCTTCTGGATCTTTCTCTTAACGTGAACATGCATGCGTGCGCATGCACACACACATACACGCGCACACACACACACACAAGTATACACTTCTTCCTGAATTCCTTCTGGATCTCTTCTCTTCACATGGGTGTGTGCACGCGCATGCACACACACACACGAGTATTTTTTAACAAAAGATCATAAGTATAATACTGTTTTATATAGCTTGTTTTTTGTAACAGCTACCATTTCATTTCAGAAATTGTTAAACTCATAAAAGTAGACCACATAAGGGTTTCTCCAATTACTATTGTCATAATATGCATGATAATGATTTTCTTATTTTTTTTAAGGAATTCAGCAAAACTTGCATATTGTCTTGATAATGGATTGTACGAATTTAAACTTCATAATAAACTGTGAGAGTAACCCAGCCTTGCACAAAAAATGCCAGGTGTTGTGGATGGAGGGCTGGTCAGACAGCAGTATGAGGAAAGTAAGTTCAATCCTGAAGTATGGAAATGAAAAGCATATTCTTTCTGAAGTTACTGATTTTCACAACTCCCTCTGGTGTTTGTTATAATGTTGTCTTAATTGTGCCACTGACCATAACACGTTTGAAAGCCTCTCCCTTCTCTTTATGCCCTGTACTCAACCTTAGTTGAGTACAGAAGTTCACGTTGAAGATTATGTTCTCAGTTGAGGACTGCGTAGAAAGCTACTGTACCTTAATAATTGTATTCCTTTCATTAACTAGCCTATCATAAGCCAGCTTATAATAGAACATTGCAGCAATAATTTTAGCAGTTTTTTAAATACGAATTTTAAATCTCTTCATATGTCCCGTTGCCGTGCTCAGTGTCTGGAGGGGAGTGTGTTTAAAGTGTGAATGCGTACCACCATCTTTGCCTGGAAACCTTACGGTGCTTGGTCCATAATAGTTTTAATGTCTCTGAATAGTACGTATATTCTTGACCATTCATTTCTTCATTTTTGGGTGATCGAGGTACAGACTGCTGAGTCAGACCATGAGTCAGAGGGAGGAATGTGATTTGGGATAATGGATGGGGTTTTCCGGAAGAGATAACATTTTAGTTAGATTTCCGCAAGCAAAGGACAGGAGAGTCATTCTAGTCTGAGGAGGTCCCGCGAACGAGGGGCTTCCAGAAGTAGTAATTACTGGGTGTGTTACAGGTGCCGCCGTTCTGCACGTTGGGTCACAGCAGAGAAAAAGCAGACACCGGTCCCGCCCTGGTGGGAGTCACAGTGTCGGGGGGGGGGGGGGGGTCTCGGGGGCCGCTTGCTTTGTGAAGACCCCGAGATGAGGGCCTGCCTGGTGATTGTGAGGGTCAGCCGGAAGCCGAGTGAGACGTCAAGAGTGATTCAGAGGGAGCGCGGCTGGAGAGGGGGTGGGGGGTAAGAGGACCGCCGTTAGGATGGGGCTTTGGAAGCTCTGCCTCGGGTTTTCCTTTCCCTGGAACGAGCCAGGGAGCCCTTGGAGGCTTGTCAGCAGGACCATTTGAATAATGTTTGAGCGCGCTTACGTTGGCTTCCAGGGTGAGAACGGACCGTAGAGGGCGAGGGTCGGGCTGGTTTCAAAGCTGCCGCAGGCGCAGGCGCAGGCGAGAGGAAAGGACGACGTGCCTCGGGGACGTCGGGGGAGCGGTGGTCGGAAACAGCAGGATTTGCTGACAGGTGTGCAGGGAAGCGAGCGCTCCGGGATACTTCCAGGTACGTCGGCTCGAGCCCCCGGCGGGACCAGTCGCCTGAGCAGTGACTGAGAAGAGCACGTCGGGAGGAGAACGTGAGGCTTCCAGTCTCCCACGTGCTTCGTACGAGACGCCGCCGGACGTCCACGTTGCAGGGCGGAGCAGGCGTGTGGCTGGAGGGGCCTGGAGACGAGGGGGGGGGCCGGACGTCGGGGATGCAACCCTGGGGATTGTCACGCTACAGGCGGTGGCTGGAGCTGCGAGAGGCGACGATGCCGCCGGGGTGGACGGGTGTTGACGGACACCCGCGGGAGACGTTCAGGGCCCCGCCGCGGCTCTTGGCCGTTCCCAGGGGGGCGTGCAGAGGCGGCGCCGCCACGGCCGCGGAGGGGGCGCTCTGGGAAGCGGGCAGCGGCGCGGGGCCGTGGGTGACCGCCGTCAGGCAGCGTCAGGCAGCGTCAGGCGGCGGTGGAAAAGGCCGTCTTGGAATGTGCCCCAGAGAGAAGAGGAGGAGGGGGGCTGGAGAGAGCGAGTCCCGTCACCTCTCGTGAGGGAGAGAGAGACGGATGGGGAGCGGAAGGCAGGGGGTAGCAACCATGCCCGTCTAGGTTTTGAATGTTAAGACGGGATTTCTGGCACCGCGGACGACGAGGTCGCAGGATGTGACCCTTGGAGGTGGGGGCGATGGGCCGGGGGGGAGGTGGGGAAGGGAGCAGGAGAGGAGCTCGGGGAACCGAGATGCTGACGTGTCAGCCGGAATCCAGAGAGTTAGACGCCCTTTCGGTGCCTTTAGAGAGGGCCGTTTTTATCTCCGGGGGGGAAATGGAGGCACGGGGAACTGCGGGCCAGTCCAGGTAGGAGAGCCGGGCTCAGGTGGCGTACGGTCTGGGGACAGACTCTCCTCCGGCCAGCTCCGCCGAGGTGCGTTTGGCCAGCGTCGTGCCTGTTGAATGTGCGCGTCGTGAGACGTAAGGGACAGACCGTGGTTAAGCCCGCGGGCTGCCGAAGAAACACACTTGAGCGGGTTTAGAGGGACATGCTTCAAATGTTCTCACAGAGGCGCCGACGTTTCGGCAGAAAGCGGTGAAGACGTTTGAGGAAAGCGCCGTGCTCTCGGCTCGGGCACCCTGCTGCCTTCAGGTTCTTCACCCGTTGACGGATCTTTTGTGTGACATGTGTTCGGTCTGGGAGATTCAGAAGACGATGTTTTGACCTGCACACCCGTGCTTTCCCGTTGCAAAAATGTCAGAGCTCTGCTTTAGTTTTTTCCTCAGGAAACTAAGACTCCTTTGCTTTTTTTTTTTTTTTTTTTTTGGTATCTTAAATGAGTACTCTTACTAGATTATCGTATGTTCTATAATAATGATCTGTTTGTGAAACGTGATTTTCTTATCTGTGATAGTGCAGTAACACAGTAACACAGTTCCAGGGAAAGGAAAATGATTTTCATTTGCTTTTAGTTGTTACTCAAGAGACCTCAGAATCCTTCCTATTCCTTTATGCATTGATGCCAGAAAAAGCATTTTACTATTATTACTTTATGGTCTTAATTGGTATTTGTGATTATTTTGTAATTTAATCCAAATTGTGATTTCCCTCATTTCTTACAGTCTAATCATTTTTCAGGTGAGGTGTTGTCATTAATTTGCAATCAGTGGCTGACGTGTGTCACATGTCTAGGAAACCATGTCTTCTGACAATGGCTATCTTATTTCGCTGAGTGTGGTGTGAAACCTGGGAGAAAAGGGTTGTTTTTGTTTGTTTTTTTAACCTCTGACATTGGATTTATGTAAACTTTTCCATACTGAGTTGAGGTTTGAAGAAATGCTCTTCCTGTTTTAGATACCTGAAATGTTATTCAGTGAAACAGATGGTGAAGAAAAACATAGTGACAAAAAAAGGAAAGAAGAAAAGAAAAAACACTCAGGTACTCTTTTGATGAAATCGACTCTGGGTTTTATTTGTGAAATAATTGCCATTCTCTAATATTACAACTTCGTTAAAGATTCACAATGATTATAAATTTGAAAAATGTTAAGGTAACAAAGTTAGGTTTCTTTTAAGGAAAACCGAACTTTGAAGCTTTCTAAATTTTTGAATTCGTGTTTATGTCGTTCTGTATAGGACCTAGCACAGTATCTGTTGTTCACAGCTAAGCAGTGAAACAGTTAGATGTTTGACCCAAACCATAGGATGTTCTGCTTCCACTGTTACAGGGTCTTTGGCTGGTGGGCCAAGTTTTCACTTTCCATTAGATATGTCCTGTCCTCAGCTCGTACATGAGAAAGTTCTGTGGTTTCTTTGGGCATTGACATAATGTTTTCTTAATTGTACTCTCATTGTTTTTTCCAGTTCCAAAATAATTTTGAATGTGGTCTTTTTTTTATATATCATAGCACATTCGTTAATTTATTTCTCTAATCATCTAGTCACCAAATAGTTACTGAACTCTGTTCACATTAGGTACTGGGCTGGATACTAGAGATGATTAGGAGCTTATGGTGGAGTGAAAAGTAGCAAGAATGATGTTCTGTTATAAAAATAAACTCTGCCGGAGCGAGACAAATGATGGCAGGAGTTTATGGGAAGTACCCTTGAGGGTGAGGCCTCTTACTGGCAGACGTTACAGCAGACGGACCCTGGCACCCAGGCACTTGGGGCGGTGGGGTCTGGTAAGAGTGAGTTGCGTGCAGGCATAGAACAGGCACTTGGCCGGATCTGCACGCCGCCCACCGGCTGGAGCATGGACATGTGGGTATTGGCTGGAAGAGGAGGAGGGGCTGAGAAATTTTGCTTCCAACTTGTGGGTGATGCGGGGTGATGGAGAGATTTTTAGCAGAGACGTAACCGGAGTCTTGTTTCGGAAACAGAAGTTTCTGGGTCCATGCCTTTCGTCAGTTACTGGAAAATAGGTCGGTGTGGGGAGGACCCGTGGAGGGACCGCTGCGGTCACCTGAGAGGAAGGAGCGGACCCGGGGCGCCAGGCCATGCCCTGGGGCGGGGGGGGGGGGGGGGCGGGGGTTGGTTCCACCATGGCTGTGGTGTGCCAGGCAGGGGTTCTGGCTTCAATGTTGCTTCGAAGTGGACTTTGTGGACTGACGCACAGAACACGGAAGGAAGTGGATGGAGACGGTGACAGGAAGATGGCGTGTTGAGTGAACGGCGTGCTGCATCTAGTGGGGCCTTACTCTCCGTTTTCTGGCTGCTGAAATCCTGCTGGTCCCTGTGTCAGATGACAGTGGATACATGTTACTTGGTTTGATCCTTCTTTTCCATTGAAGCAGCTTTTATTGTGCTTTCTTCTGGATTACATGTCATGTAGTTCTAACTAATTTATGTTATGACAGCAGATTTATCTTTCTTGCAGCAATAAAAGTGTTCAGAGGAAATATATAACAGTGGAAGGGCAGAGACCACTGATCCTAAGTAATTCAAATCTGTAAGGAGAGTGGGAGCTTGAATAGTGAATAGATACGTAGGAATGTGTGTGTACCTTGAAGACAGACGATGTCTGCCACTTACAGTGGCGGAGGTGGAGATACGTGTGATAAGTACAGTTCACGTTGTTCTCGCTAATTCGTCATGGATCGTATGTATATGAAGTCATGTTTGTTTTTTCTTTCCAGTTGATCCCGATTTTCTAAAATCATTTTTATTAATCCATGAATCTTGTAAAGCATATGGTGCTACACCAAGCCGATACATGACCTTCTTACGTGTGTATTCTGCCATTAGTAGCAGCAAGAAAAAGGAATTATTAAAAAGACAAAGTCATTTGCAGGTACAATATTTTAATCTCCAATCATTTCATCTAGACACAGGGTATAAGGATTATATCACAGTCCTTGGTTGTGGCATATATTTAGTATAAATAACTACTGCTCTATGTTACAGGTATTACAGGCCTTAAAACAGTCTCATCTACCTGTGGTTTTCACTAGGTATAGGAAGGGTTTTGTAATTTTTTTGATTCAGTAATTATTCCTTTTCTTCACTGGGTGGCATTTATGTGCTTTTGATAGTTTCTGGTGATCTTTAAAAATTTCTTTAATGTGAAAGCATTTTTAGAAATTCAGCAACGTGTCTTAAAACATGGAGAGTAAGCTTTATAATAACCTTTAAAATTAAAATTATACCTCCTAAAATAATACTTTTTATCTCTGTCACTTAGTATATTATGAACAGTTTTCGTTCTGTAATTACAGAGCTTCAACTTAAATGTGACATTAAAATGCCAGCCTTGGAAGTTGTCTGAGAGCATTTCCTTTCCAAAGTCATAGAGTCTCTGTTAGTGTAATAAACTAGGATCCCTCCCAATTGACAAAAAGTTATCTTTGTCTGTCTCTGTAATGATACACTTTCATTCGTAGCAAGCCACTAACTATAAAGGTCGTTGTACTGATTTAGTTCTCTTTGGTGCTGTGGATAAATTACTTAAACTCGTTGACCTGCAACTTAATTGGGTCAGTTGTATGTGAGCGTATTCAATAAAATATATACGCAGAGAGCCAGCCTGATGCCGTCCTCTGTGTTGGGTGCTCAATAAATATTGTTGATTTTTCCTTTTTGCTGTTACTATCTCCCCAAATCTTCTCATTTGTTAGGTGACAAAAACCTAACTTATATTATAGGAGAGCGGGCATTTTTTTCATGTCCATTCCTTCATTATTCATGGGCAGTGGGATGGGGTGACATAATGGCTAGCCCAGGGTCAAATGTCCTCCCCAAGGAATAGGTAAGGTATTTTGATTCAGAGCCCACCAGAACCCTATGTGAGGCAGCCTCTTATAAAAAGGTAGCTACTGGACAGACAGAACCAAATGATGTCCAGGATAAGAAGACTAGTCCTTGAGTCCTTTTACTCAGTGAGACTGAACAATGGAGAAGGTTTATGGACTTTTTCCTTGCTCTGTTTCCTCTCTCAGAACGCAGTGGGTAAAAATCCTGGTCTTCAAGCTGCCAAATATGTGTCGATCTGTTCACGTTTACTGTGATACTATAAAATCTGTGTGTGTGTGTGTGTGTGTGTATACTATAAAACACTGTGTGTTTTAATGCCTCTGTGGAGTCTTTTACTACATCTTACTGGGTGTGTGGTTGAATAAGTCATAACTGGCAGTAAGGAGAAACCCAAGTTCACTTGCAAGTTTGATGTGTACACACATTTTTTCTTGATGGTTTCTTACAGGTTTTATTTACTGTGTGTGTATGTAATACCTGTTTTTAATGCTACCAGTCCATATTTTATCGATCACGTACCAATCCATATTTTATTGATCGTCTATCAGTCCATATTTTATCAATGATCTACCAGTCCATATTTTATCGTTCGTCTACCAGTCCATATTTTATCGATCGTCTATCAGTCCATATTTTATTGATCGTCTACCAGTCCATATTTTATCGATCGTCTACCAGTCCGTATTTTATTGATTGTCTACCAGTCCATAGTTTATCGATCGTCTATCAGTCCATATTTTATTGATCATCTGCCAGTCTATACTTTATTGATCATCTGCCAGTCCATATCTTACCGATGCAGGCTGGTGTGTCTAAACTGAATGAAGCTAAAGCTCTTGTGGATGAGCTGAACAGAAAAGCTGGCGAGCAAAGTGTGTTATTAAAGACGAAGCAAGACGAAGCAGACGCCGCCCTTCAGGCGATCACGGTGTCGATGCAGGTGATGTTTCTGGGGCGCAGAGATGCGGGCGGTAGGGAGACCATTTCCACTTGATCAGTACCGGGAGAAATTACATTTCTACTTATGTGGATATAAAAAATACTTCTTGTCTGCTGAGTCACACTGATGGTATTAAACACTGAGCTTTTTGGAAAGAGTGATACAGTTTCCCATGTTATTTTAAAATCGTAACTATATTTTTCTCAATTCACCATACACTAATTTATCTAAACCCTATAAATATGCAAATATAAACATTTTAGGTTGGCGTAGATGTGTCTGTAAACAATTTTATTTGTTCACCCTCTGTTGTATGTCTTTATTTTTCTTAAAATTATCTCCTCAGGCTTCAAGGATTTTTTTCCTCCTGCCTTTAATATTTTCAGGATTTAAGAAATAAGTCTTTATTCATTTCATTTATACTTTCATGGTTATGTTTTGATGGTGTCACCTTTCTGCCATTGTCTTCAATGAACCTTTGTTGACGGTTGAACCTTTCAGAGGAGATTTCTTTGAAAGTCTTCTTTGCCCAGGTCGTGGGTTGTGTCTGCACGCCCTCTCAGGGTGTTCTTGTCTTGGCCTCTTTCCTGCCGACTCTGTACTGACTACCACCAAATTCATCGTTTTTATCCTTCAGCCCTACTCCCTCATCCTGGCCTCAGACTAAAATATGCAGTGTTCTAGTAAACGTGTCTTCTTAGAAGTCTCATGAATATTATGGCTGAGTAGTATTCCATTGTATACATAAACCACGTCTTTTTTATCCATTTGTCAAGTGATGGACACTTGGGCTCTCTCCATACTTTGGTTATTGTCGATAGTGCTGCTAGAAACATTGGGGTGCATGTGTCCCTTTGAGTTGGTATTTTTGTGTTCTTTGGGTAAAAACCTACTAGCGCAATTGCTGGGATGTAGGTAGTTCTATTTTTAATTTTTTGAGGTAACTCCATACTGTTTTCCAGAGTGGCCACACCAGTTTGCATTCCCATCAGCAGTGCAAGAGGGTTCCCCTTTCTCTGCATCCTTGCCAACCTCTGTAATTTTTTGTGTTACTGACATTATAGCTAATTATTCAAGACAGAACTGAAAACTTATATTGGACTTCTGTTCTCTCAATTCCTACCTTTTTTTTTTTTTAATGTTTATTTATTTTTGAGAGAGAGAGACACCCACACAGTGCATGTGGAGGAGGGGCAGAGAGAGAGAGGGAGACACAGAATCCAAAACAGGCTCCAGGCTCTGAGCTGTCAGCACAGAGCCCGATGTGGGGGTCCAGCTCACAAACTGCGAGATCATGACCTGAGCTGAAATCAGACGCTTAACCAACTGAGCCACCCAGGTGCCCCTCAATCCTTACCTTTAATGAATCACTGAATTGTTCGTTTACCTCCTTGATTAGGTCTTATGTATGTTTGTCCATCTTCATGTTGGTGACTATTAACCTTACTGCAAGTCTAATGTCTCTTTTAATTAACTTCAATAGTCACTAGATTAATGTATAAATTTCAGTAAAAGTAAATGGCACAAAAACTCACAAAATAATAAAGTTGGAGGACTTATGATTTAAAGACTTACTACTGAGCTGTGGTGGTCAAGGAAGCATGACATGGGTGTAATGACTCCTACAGGGTCACTCGAGCATTATGGAGGTCAGAAATAGATGAATGTGTACATAGTTGATAGATTTTATACAAAATGCCAGTTAAATGGTGAAAAGATTGTTTTTTTTAATGATATTTGGATATCCAGGAAGAGAACAAAAAACAGATCTTTACCTTAAACTTGTATAAAAGTTAACTCAGTATGGATCGTAGATCTAAATGTATACCAGAAATTATAAAACTTTTGAAGAAAACAGGAGAAAATGTTGAAGATATTGGATGAGACAAAGATTTTTTAGATGTGATACTAAAATAGAACAAGAAAAAATTTGATAAATTGGACCTTATCAAAATTAAAAACTTAGGCTCTGTGAAAAAAGCTCTGAAGAAAATTAAGAGGCAAATCACAGACTGGGAGAAATTAGTTACAAAACATAAATTTGATAAATCACTTGTATCCAAAATAGAAACCATGATGTACACAATAATAATAAAACATCTAATTTAAAGATGGCCAAAATATTTGAACGTACCCTGTGTGAAAGAAGAAGGGCCAGTAAACTCATGAAGGGATGCTCAACATCATTGGTCAGGAAGAAAATATAATCCCTTTGTTTTCAGACATTGAAAGTGCTACTCCAGTTCCTTCCAACTTCTCTTGTGACTGAAGTTCTCAAAGTTAGGTTAAGTTCTGATCCTTTTGCGGTGATCTTTTTCTTTTTTCCTCTCTTGAGGTTTTTTAGATTTGTGTTTTCATTGTTCTGAAAGTGACATGATCTGCCTTGATACAAGTTTATTTTCGTTCACTGTGTTGGACACAATGTGGATTCTTTGCACCAGAACACTTCTGTCCTCCAGTTCAGGGAAGTGTCCTTACATTATTCTGATGGTGCTTCTGTACCTCCCTGTCTGTCTTCACTTTCTAGAATCCCCATTACTTGCACTTTGGACTTCCTGCCTTGTTCGCTAATTTTCTCCTTTTCTCACCTTTTTTCTTCTCTTTTTGTTCACTTCCTTTAAAATTCTTCATTTTCTAATTTTCCTGTTAGTTTTTCATTTCTGTGACCATATTATTAGTTTTTTTTTTCAACCTCTGAATGTCTGCTTGTGGCAGTGTGCTTTCTTGTTGGTTTGTGTCATTGTTGAGTTGCCTCCACTTAGCTCTCATAGGATACTTGATGCAACCTTATGTTTCCCAAATATCTTTTCTTACTGCTTTTCTCCTTGTCCTCTCTCTCTCTCTCTCTCTCTCTCTTTTTTTTTTTTTTTTTTTTTTTTTTTTTTACTGTTTGTTTATTTTGGGAGAGAGAGGGAGAGAGAATCCCAAGCAGGTTCCACTCTGATAGTGTGGATCCTATGCAGGACTCCAGCCCGTGACCCTGGGATCATGACCTGAGGTGAAATCAAGAACCAGACACGTAAATGACTGAGCCATGCAGGCACCCCAAAAGATGATTTCTTCTTTTTTTTTTTTATATGAAATTTATTATCAAATTGATTTCCATATAGCACACAGTGCTCATCCCAACAGGTGCTCTCCTCAATGCCCATCACCTACTTTCCCCTCCCTCCCACCCCCATTAACCCTCAGTTTATTCTCAGTTTTTAAGAGTCTCTTATGGTTTGCCTCCTTCCCTCTCTGTAACTTTTTTTTTCCTTCCCCTCCCCCATGGCCTTCTGTTAAGTTTCTCAGGATTCACATAAGAGTAAAAACATATGGTATTTGTGCTTCTCTGTATGACTTATTTCACTTAGCATAACACTCTCCAATTCCATCCATGTTGCTACGAAAGGCCACATTTCGTTTTTTCTCCTTGCCACGTAGTATTCCATTGTGTATATAAACCACAACTTCTTTCTCCATTCATCAGTTGATGGACATTTAGGCTCTTTCCATAATTTGGCTATTGTCGAGAGTGCTGCTGTAAACATTGGGCTACAAGTGCCCCTATGCATCAGTACTCCTGTATCCCTTGGGTAAATTCCTAGCAGTGCTACTGCTGGGTCATAGGGTAGGTCTATTTTTAATTTTCTGAGGAACCTCCACACTGCTTTCCAGAGTGGCTGCACCAATTTGCATTCCCACCAACAGTGCAAGAGGGTTCCCGTTTCTCCACATCCTCTCCAGCATCTGTAGTCTCCTAATTTGTTCATCTTAGGCCACTCTGACTGGCGTGAGGTGGTATCTCAGTGTGGTTTTGATTTGTATTTCGCTGATGAGGAGTGACTTTGAGCATCTTTTCATGTGCCTGTTGGCCATCCGGATGTCTTCTTTAGAGAAGTGTCTATTCATGTCTTTTGCCCATTTCTTCACTGGCTTATTTGTTTCTCGGGTGCGGAGTTTGGTGAGTTCTTTATAGATTTTGGATACTAGCCCTTTGTCCAATATGTCATTTGCAAATATCTTTTCCCATTCCGTTGGTTGCCTTTTAGTTTTGTTGATTGTTTCCTTTGCTGTAAAGAAGCTTTTTATCTTCATGAGGTCCAATAGTTCATTTCTGCTTTTAATTCCCTTGCTTTTGGGGATGTTTCAAGTAAGAAATTGCTATGGCTGAGGTCAGAGAGGTTTTTTTTCCTGCTTTCTCCTCTAGGGTTTTGATGGTTTCCTGTCTCACATTCAGGTCCTTCATCCATTTTGAGTTTATTTTGGTGAATGGTGTAAGAAAGTGGTCTAGTTTCATTCTTCTGCATGTTGCTTTCCATTTCTCCCAGCACCATTTGTTAAAGAGACTGTCTTTTTTCCATTGTATATTCTTTCCTGCTTTGTCAAAGATTAGTTGGCCATCCATTTGTGGGTCCAATTCTGGAGTCTCTATTCTATTCCCTTGGTCTATGTGTCTGTTTTTGTGCCAATACCATGCTGTCTTGATGATGACAGCTTTGTAGTAGAGGCTAAAGTCTGGGATTGTGATGCCTCCCGCTTTGGTTGTCTTCTTCGAAATTACTTTGGCTATTTGGGGTCTTTTGTGGTTCCATACAAATTTTAGGATTGCTTGTTCTAGCTTTGAGAAGAATGCTGGTGCAATTTTGATTGGGATTGCATTGAATGTGTAGATTGCTTTGCGTAGTATTGACTTTTTTTTTTAAATTTTTTTTTTTTTAACGTTTATTTATTTTTGAGACAGAGAGAGACAGAGCATGAACAGGGGAGGGGCAGAGAGAGAGGGAGACACAGAATCTGAAACAGGCTCCAGGCTCTGAGCTGTCAGCACAGAGCCCAACGCGGGGCTCGAACTCACGGACCGTGAGATCATGACCTGAGCTGAAGTCGGACGCTTAACCGACCAAGCCACCCAGGCACCCCATTGACATTTTAAGAATATTTATTCTTCCAATCCATGAGCGTGGAATGTTTTTCCATTTCTTTGTACCTTCTTCAATTTCCTTCATAAGCTTTCTGTAGTTTTCAGCATACAGATCTTTTACATCTGTGGTTGGGTTTATTCCTAGGTATTTTATGATTCTTGGTGCAATTCTGAATGAGATCCTTTTCTTTGTCTTTCTGTTGCTTCATTATTAGTGCATAAGAATGCAACTGATTTCTGTACATTGATTTTGTATCCTCCGACTTTGCTGAATTCATGTATCAGTTCTAGCAGACTTTTGGTGGAGTCTGTCGGGTTTTCCATGTATAATATCATGTCATCTGCAAAAAGTGAAAGCTTGACTTCATCTTTGCCAATTTTGAAGCCTTTGATTTCCTTTTGTTGTCTGATTGCTGATGCTAGCACTTCCAACACTATGTTAAACAACAGCAGTGAGAGTGGACATCCCTGTCATGTTCCTGATCTCAGGGGGAAGCTCTCAGTTTTTCCCCATTGAGCATGATATTAGCTGTGGGCTTTTCATAAATGGCTTTTATGATGTTTAAGTGTGTTCCTTCTATCCTGAACTTTCTTGGGGGTTTTTATTAAGAAAGGATGCTGAATTTTGTCAAATGCTTTTTCTACATCGATTGACAGGATCATATGGTTCTTATCTTTTGTTTTATTAATGTGATGTATCACATTGATTGATTTGCGAATATTGAACCAGCCCTGCATCCCAGGAATGAATCCCACTTGATCATGTTGAATAATTCTTTTTATATGCTGTTGAATTCGACTTGCTAGTATCTTATTGAGAATTTTTTCATCCATATTCATCAGGGTTATTGGCCTGTAGTTCTCTTTTTTGGCTGGGTCTCTGTCTGGTTTGGGAATCAAAGTAATGCTGGCTTCATAGAATGAGTCTGGGAGTTTCCCTTCCCTTTCTAGGTTTTGGAACAGCTTGAGAAGGATAGGTGTTATCTCTGCTTTAAATGTCTGGTAGAATTCCCCAGGGAAGCCATCTGGTCCTGGACTCTTATTTGTTGGGAGATTTTTGATAACTGATTCCATTTCTTTGCTGGTGATGGGTCTATTCAAGTTTTCTATTTCTTCCTGTTTGAGTTTTGGAAGTGTGTGGGTGCTTAGGAATTTGTCCATTTCTTCCAGGTTGTCCAGTTTGTTGGCATATAGTTTTTCATAGTATTCCCTGATAATTGCTTGTATCTCTGAGGGATTGGTTGTAATAATTCCATTTTCATTCATGATTTTATCTATTTGGGTCATCTCCCTTTTCTTTTTGAGAAGCCTGGCTAGAGGTTTATCAATTTTGTTTATTTTTTCAAAAAACCAACTCTTGGTTTCGTTGATCTGCTCTCCAGTTTTTTTAGATTCTATATTGTTTATTTCTGCTCTGATCTTTATTATTTCTCTTCTTCTGCTGGGTTTGGAGTGTCTTTGCTGCTCTGCTTCTGTTTCCTTTAGGTGTGCTGTTAGATTTTGTGTTTGGGATTTTTCTTGTTGAGATAGGCCTGAATTGCAATGTATTCTCCTCTCAGAACTGCCTATGCTGCATCCCAAAGCGTTTAGATTGTTGTATTTTCATTTTCATTTGTTTCCATATATTTTTTAATTTCTTCTCTAACTGCCTGGTTGACCCATTCATTCGTTAGTAGGGTGTTCTTTAACCTCCATGCTTTTGGAGGTTTTCCAGAGTTTTCCCTGTGGTTGATTTCAAGTTTCATGGCATTGTGGTCTGAAAGTGTGCATGGTATGATCTCAATTCTCTTATACTTATGAAGGGCTGTTTTGTGACCCATATGTGACCTATCTTGGAGAATGTTCCATGTGCACTTGAGAAGAAAGTATATTCTGTTGCTTTGGGATGCACAGTTCTAAATATATCTGTCAAGTCCATCTGATCCAATGTATCATTCAGGGCCCTTGTTTCTTTATTGGTCCTGTGTCTAGATGATCTATTGTTGTCAGTGGAGTGTTAAAGTCCCCTGCAGTTACCACATTCTTATCAATAAGGTTGCTTATGTTTGTGATTAATTGTTTTATATATTTTGGGGGCTCCCATATTTGGCACATAGATATTTATAATTGTTAGCTGTTCCTGATGGATAGACCTCGTAATTATTATATAATGCCCTTCTTCATCTCTTGTTCCAGCCTTTAATTTAAAGTCTGGTTTGTCTGATAGAAGTATGGCTACTCCAGCTTTCTTTCGACTTCCAGTAGCATGATAAAGAAGATTTCTTCTTAAGTGTGCTCATCCTCCCTGGCAATCTGAGGGTTGGATGGACTGTGGGGGTGTGAGCTTCATGGGAGGGTTGTCTGGAAGGTCCCGAGTGGTCCAGTTAAGACCATCTTTGATGCATGTGGTCATTCTCAAAGGCAGTAACATTTCCAGAAACGTGACGGTTATGTACACATTCAATGTTTCCAAGATAATGTTATTGAGTCCCTGACCTGGTGAGTAATGTAATAGGAAAATCAAATGTAATTTTCATATTATAAAACTTTAGCATGTTTTTTTCCTCAGGGTATTTTGGAACCAAATTAATACGGATATTTTTTGTAAAGCAGCCAGCTATATTTATTGTTTAAAAAAATCTGTCAAATACTTACCTTTAAAGAGTAATTTGGAATATGAAAAAAGTGAAAGCTCTGTAGGGGATAATAGTGTTGGTAACTGTGTGTTTACTAGAGGGCCATAGCACTGTGTGCCTGTGTGGTCTCACACTAGTGGGCTGGAGACGGGTACGCTGGCCGCCATGCCCTTTCTCTGTTTGGGCCCTTCCTAGAAGAGGTTTTCCTAAGACTGTGGCTAATTGTATTGCCTAGCAGACACTAGAAAGAATCACTGTGCATCTCGTAAGTTGGTAATTGTTCTTAATTATGAATAGCTGACATTTTCTGTTATAAAAAGGTACTGTGGACAGACAGCTTAAGTATCCAACTGTGTAATTTCCAAAGCTTGGAGCTCTAGGTTTGTGACATAAGAAAAACAAGAAATAAATGCTATAAAATCTCACAATAGGGAGAACCTCCAGTTGGTAGAGTAGGCTAATAAAACAAGCAACACATGAGCCGGGCCTTTGGCGGCTCCTATGTGGAGGTGGAGAAAACGACTTCCTCCTGAGCAGCGAGGGGGAGATGTGCAGGTGGGAAGGCTTGTGGCCCGGGGACAGTTCCACCTGAGCTGGTGTGGAAGGTGCCTCCCAGGAAGGGCAGGGGGAAGCAAGGGTCCACTCCTCAGTGAGTCTCCGTTTGGGCCACGGATTGGAGCCACCTGACAAGTCTTTAAACAGTTCTGTGCTTCAGTTGCATCCAGTCTATTTCAATATATTTGGCAATAGAACACGGGACATTCCTTGTGATTATAATCGAGTTGAGAACCACTGAGGCGAGCGCTTGTGAAAGGTTTCTTGACGGATTTCCTCTTTGGATTTTCAGTTAGTACAGATAAACCAAATACGGACATTCACAACGATTCATAGCGTTTTCATGTAGGTGGGACCCTTGATATTTGCTTTCAGGAACAAAGAGTTCATGACTTAGTGTTTTTTGAATCTGTAGTAATTTTTGTTGATTATTCGCCATCGTATTATTGTCATGATTTCAATTAATTTTTGTCTAAAAGTGTAGAAACACAAACTTGCAATATAATGTAATTAGTCCCTAAGAGTTAGTCTTTACTGTTAGAATTATAGAAGAATTTGTTTTTAGTTTATGAAATGAACACGATAGTACTAACTTCTCTGGGTTATTTATTGCAAGTGTTAAATGTGTATTATAATTTTATACATTATGCATTTCTGAGTTGATTTTTATATAAATAGCATTTATTGCTTTGCTATTCAGAAAAAACTAAAGTAAAGCAGAGAAACCTCCTGATGATAAATATACAGTAAATTATATCTTCGGTTTCCCAGGCATTTTAGAAACTCTTATGTCAATTAACATGACAAAAGTATTTAATAGAAGATGTTATTTTAAAGTAACTTATTTTGATACTATGCTTTTAAATATTGAGTGCATTAAAATTAATTGGAATGCCTTATAAATACTTCTATAGGATGCTAGTGAGCAAAAGACAGAACTTGAAAGACTGAAGCACAAGATAGCAGAAGAAGTTGTTAAAATTGAAGAAAGAAAAAACAAAATTGATGATGAGTTAAAAGAAGTACAGGTAAGCTACAAAGGAAATTTCGTGGGGCACCTGGGTGGCTCCGTCAGTTGAGTGTCTGATTTTGGCTCAGGTCATGATCTCACGGTTTGTGGGTTCGAGCCCCATGTCCGACTCTGTGCTGTCAGTGCAGAGCCTGCTTGGGATTCTTACTCTCTGACCCTCCTCCTTCCCTGCTCTTGCTCATGCTCTCTCTGTCAAAAATAAAAATAAACATGAAAAAAAAAACCCCGAAAAATGGTAAGAGCCATTTTTGACTACCAGTGGTGTCTAGGAGTTCAAACATTACTTCTTGACTTATTTTCTAACAATATTACCAACTGTGGCTTTCAATCAGGGTATTATTTGTAGAAGAAAAGCAAGATGGAGGGTCCACCAGGTAAAGTCAGTGAATGAACCAGTAGTCATCAAAAACCATCTTTGTTTTTCACAAGCCGTGTTGTCTGAGAAGAAAAATGCATTGTAGGGAAATCAAGTCAAAGTCTTAGGCTCTTTTTTTTTTTTTTTTTTTTTTGGTTCCTCACTAGGTTAGCCAGCTTATCTTAGAATATAAGGAGGCTCTTGAAAATGGGAAATTGTCCATTTGCAGTAATGTGGTTGGAGCTAGAGTGGATTATGCTAAGTGAAATAAGAGAAAGACAAATACCATATGACTTCCCAGTATGAGGAATGTAAGGAACAAAACAGATCAAAGTATGGGAGGGGATGGGGTGCCTGGGTGGCTCATTCGGTTGAGCATCCGACTTCGGCTCAGGTCATGATCTCGTGATCTGTGAGTTCGAGCCCCGCGTCGGGCTCTATGCTGACAACTGAGAGCCTGGAGCCTGCTTCTGATTCTGTGTCTCCCTCTCTCTCTGCCCCTCCCCCGCTCATGCTCTGTCTCTCTCTCTCTGTCAAAAATAAATAAACATTAAAAAAAAAAAAGTGTGGGAGGGGAGGGGGACAGACAGGGAAACAAACCACAGGAGGCTCTTAATGATGGAGAACAAACAGGGTTGATGGAGTGGGTGGGAGATGGGCACTAAGGAGGACACCTGATGATGGGCACTGAGTATCGTGTGTAAGTGATGAATCACTGAATTCTACTTCTTAAACCAACAGTGCACTGCATGTTAACTAAAATTTAAATAAAATTTTGAAGGAAAAAATAGCAAATTGTCTCAAAACAAATTGAATTTTCTAAATTAGACTATTGCAGTTATGGTGGTAAGAACTTAAAGATTTTGTATTTTGTGTGTTTTAAAGCATTTTGATATTTGAAGAAAAAGGATATTAGTAACTAGAGTTATTAAAAAAAATTTTAACATTTATTTTTGAGAGAGAGAGACAGAGTGCAAGTGGGGGAGGGGTGGCAGAGAGAGAGGGAGACCCAGAATCCGAAGCAGGCTCTAAGCTCTGAACTGTCAGCACAGAGCTGGATGCTAAGCTCAAACTCAGGAACCCTGAGATCATGACCTCAGCCCAAGTCAGATGCATAACCGGCTGAGCCACCCAGGCGCCCCCTACAGTTATTTTTAATAAAATGACAAATATTCAATAATTTGTAAAGAGGTAATGATTTTTATATACATAATTTTGAAAGTAATAAGGCCCTTTGTCTTTTTAGCCTCTAGTCAATGAAGCTAAACTAGCAGTTGGAAACATCAAGCCAGAATCTCTTTCAGAAATTCGCTCACTGCGCATGCCACCTGACATCATCAGAGACATTCTTGAGGGTGTTTTAAGGCTGATGGGGATCTTTGATACATCTTGGGTGAGCATGAAAAGGTCAGTTTTTGAATTTGTGAAGAATTTTATTATTTCCCCTATGAAGTACACATTCACATTTTTATGTATGTATGTATTATTCATTTAGTTTTAAAGATTTTATTTGTAAGGAATCTCTACACCCAGTGTAGGGCTTGAACCCACAACCCCACGATCCAGAGTCACATGCTGTACTGACTGAGCCAGCCAGGCACCCATCCTTCATATTTTTATTTTTTTATTTTTTTTAATGTTTATTTATTATTGAAAGAAAGCATGAGAACGTGAGGGGCAGAGAGAGAGGGAGACACAGAATCCGAAGGAGGTTCTAGGCTCCGAGCTGTCAGCACAGAGCCCAACACGGGGCTTGAACTCACAAACCGTGAGACCATGATCTGAGCCAAAGTTGGACGCTTAACTGACTGAGCCACCCAGGCGCCCCATCCTTCGTATTTTTAAATATTTCTTTTGTTGCTTTTCACACTGTTTCATTAATTGCCTAGTATACACTTTGCCATCATATTTCAAGATACTTTATAAAATCATGCAACATCTATGTTTTTACCCATAATAAGGGATTATTTTAAGTGTCCAAAGAGGAGAAAGGAATGCCTGGAAATCTTGAAGAACATCTCAGTAAATACACTTCTTTGGTCCTCACACATTACAGAGCATTGTGTTTACTGTGATTCACTGACGAAGAAAATATAGCCACTATTGTTAGGGTCAGAGGACAGAAACAGGAGGCGGGAGCCCCGGAACAGTACAGATGTGAGCTGGAAGAGAAGAGGCTGTGTGAGAACTAAATATGCAGCCAGATAGCTCCGGAGCTTACGTTGCAACAGCATGATGGGCTTTGTTCTGATGCGTGGTCCGCGGTAGCATGGAGGTTGACAGTAGAGTCCTTTCCTGTCTAGAGATGGGAAGGGGATGTGGTCGAGGGCACAGCTGAAAATACCTTTCTTAGAAAAGAGTCAGGAACTTTTCTGACATCTCCTAGAACGTGCACGTACCTGGCGGTTCTCAGAAAGGGATGTGGGTAAAATGAAAGGACTGTGACCCCTTCATTTCACCGCTCCAAGTTGTTCACAGAACCCAGGAAAGGCTGCGGTGGATCTTCCTGGAGCTCTTCCTTGTCGTCTATAGAAACGACAGATACTGCATTAGAAGCTGGGATACATTAGTACCCTGTTGTTTGAGAACTAACAGATTGAACGTATTGTATGTACCATTTTGTGACGTTGGTATGCTCATCAGAAATAGCAAATGTTATGTAGCCTCACTTTAAGTAATATGCTGTAATTTTAGTTTCCTTGCGAAAAGAGGTGTGAGAGACGACATAGCAACCTTTGATGCACGAAATATTCCAAAGGAGATAAGACACAGTGTTGAAGAACTTCTTTATAAAAATAAAGGATCTTTTGATTCAAAGGTAATTGTTAACAGTTATTCTGCCAATTCCTTTTCCATACTGTATAATATTCTGCTTGTTAAAATGTGATAACTTTAAGTTATTGGTTATTTATATTGCCTGGAAACTAAAAGTTAAAAAAAAATAAGCTGTAGATGTTACGTGTCAGAAGCATTTACCAACGGGTGGACCGGAATCCAGGTTGGGTCTGGGGTGCACATTTATTGTAAGTGGTTTTTGAATCTTTGTGCTGTAAATTCTCAGTCTGTCATTTCTTAACCTCCAACTTGCCTGGTCTGCTTTTCCTTCTTCCTGTGTATTTGTTAGATAAGACCAGATATCTCTGTTAGGATTCTTGTGTCTCTTTTCAGTGAATAGGTTCAGTTACATGATTCCGGTATTTTTTTGAGATCTCTTATTCAACGTGTCATGTGCATTGTCTCTGGCACTAATAGCAATGGTTTCCGAATTGCTTTTTTCTAATAAAGTTGTGTCCCATGTACAGAGGAGGAAGAATTGATGCTTGAACATCATTGTGGACAGACATAATAATTTATAATAATTTATAATAAGGCATGTGGCTAATGGAACACTTTTGTCAATAAAATATCATTATATTAAAGATTTATGTGGTTCAAAATCACTAACTCTGAAGCAAAAATTCTAGATTACCTATCAAGGTAATTTCATTAGAAATTAACACTTTATTGTTATTTTAGCTATAAGCCAAACACTTTATTTTGGGAGATAAATTATTAAATAAAGGCCTACATAAGACAGACTAGAATTAGCTTTGCTTTTATTTGAAATTAAGTCTGGGTGCTGGATAACTCGTGATGGGTTTTTCAGAACGCGAAGCGAGCCAGTACTGCGGCGGCTCCTTTGGCCGCATGGGTTAAAGCAAACATCCAGTATTCCCACGTCTTGGAACGGATCCAGCCTTTGGAAACTGAACAGGCAGCATTAGAATCGTAAGTGAAATATAAAATAGAAATAAGTCTGACCTTTATTTTCATCATTTTAATGGCTGAGTTAATTATTCAGATATATTTATGTTTCATTTCTTGTTTACATCTAAAAAGGCAGCTGGCAACATTAAAACATACAACATGGGTCAATTATATAAAATTAAATACTAAACAGGGCAAAACAAAACAATTAGAAGCAGATGGAGGGTAGGACCCACTCTCTTTTTCCCTTGTCCATTGTGTATTGTTGGGAGAGGTTCTTCCACAGAGAGCTTGGGTTTGGGGAAGGAGTAATATTAACATACAGGAAGTAGGTTTTGGAAATTTAGGGCTTTTGAATTTCTTTTCTTCTTTTAAGTTCTAAGAAATGTGTCATATGTATTTTTCAAAGCATAGTCTGTCTGAGTAGGGGGACAATTTAACTATATACTTTGGGGCTTAAAATTTTAATTGGCTATTGTTCCTAAGTCAGCATTTTGTTTGTTGATTTAAATTTATTTTTTTAATTTATATCCAAGTTAGTTAAAATATAGTACAACAGTGATTTCAGGTGTAGATTCCTTAATGCCCCTTATCCATTTAGCCCATCCCCCCTCCCACAGCCCCTCCAGTAACACTCAGTTTGTTCTTCATATTTAAGAGTCTCTTATGTTTTGTCCCCCTCTCTGTTTTTATGTTATTTTTGCTTCCCTTCCCTTGTGTTCATCTGTTCTGTGTCTTAAAGTCCTCATATGAGTGAAGTCCTACGATATTTGTCTTTCTCTAATTTTGCTTGGGTTAATACCCTCCAGTTCCATCCATGTAGTTGCAAATGGCAAGATTTCATTCTTTTTGATGGCCGAGTAATACTCCATTGTATGTATATATGTGTGTGTGTATGTGTGTGTATATATATATATATATATATATATGTGTATATATATATTTGTACATGTACACACCATATATATATATACACACCATATATATATATATATATATATATACACACACACACACACACACTATAACACACACACACACACACACACACACACATATGTACATATACCACATCTTCTTTATCCATTCATCCACAGATGGACGTTTGGGCTCTTTCCATACGTTGGTTATTGCCAATAGTGCTGCTATAAACATGGGGGTGCATGTGCCCCTTCGAAATAGCACACCTGTATCCCGTGGATAAATGCCTACTAGTGCAATTGCTGGGTTGTAGGGTAGTTCTATTTTTCGTTTCTTGAGGAACCTCCATACTGTTTTCCAGAGTGGCTGCACCAGCTTGTATTCCCATGTTATGTTCTTGACTGATGAGTTTTGACATCATCTATTCTTATTCTGGGCAAAGAGAATTTTAGCAGTTTCAACATCTTAATTTTCTCAGTATAATTATATTACATTTTTGTGTTAGTTTGTCACAGATTTTTGTTTAATAAATGATGTTAAATATTTGTTATTTTGTGTATATGAATATTTTTCACAGCTGAGACATATATTTTATGTGTATATTTCCTTTCTTGTACATCTTTTATTCTTAATAATTTCCTCATTTTTTCCATTGATTGGGGGTTTTTTTGTTTGTTTAATATCACATATTTATCCACAATCTTTTTATCAGACGCTAAAGCATATTTGGGATCTACGTGTTGTATGTATTTTTTCTTAGTATTATCCCTTCTAGAGCCTTTGTCCCCCTGTCCCAACATGGACCAGTTCTTCCCCCAGGCTGCTGCTCCCATCTGTGGGGACCTCTTTTCACTGTGATTCTGGCTGTTTCTCTGAATCTCTTTTCTGACGTGTTGTCTTATTAGGGGTCCTTGTCCTTCTTAGTTCTGTCCTTCATTTTTCTAGGATACATCCTGCACTTTAGAAAGGGTGTATTGGATGAAAACTGTTTTGAGATCCTGCATGTCTAAAATTATCTGTGTTACGCTGTTCTGTCTGGTCAGTAATTGGACTGGGTTTATAGTACTGGGCAAGAAATGGTTTAGTCTCACAATTTTGAAGGCCTTATTCTATTGTAGTAGTTCTCAAAGTGTGATCCCTGAGCTATCAGTGTCCGTGTCACCTGGACACTTGTTAAAAGTGCACATTTTTGAGCTCTATCCAGACTTTACTGAATCAGATACGCTGGGGGTGCTGGGGTGTGACACCTTACAGTCTGTGTTTGATTTGTGCGAAGCACGGATGCCCAGCAGAGCGTAGCGGTGTGCACTGGTCATTACAGGACAACCTCTCAGATACTGTGGGAATTTTTTTTTTCAGTATATGAAATTTATTGTCAAATTGGTTTCCATACAACACCCAGTGCTCATCCCAAAAAGTGCCCTCCTCAATACCCATCTCCCACACCCCATCAACCCTCAGTTTGTTCTCAGTTTTTAAGAGTCACTTATGCTTTGACTCTCTACTGTGGGAATTTTTGAGGGGAGAAGGTAAGTCATGTCTCTAGAAGAGTCTTCACACTTTCTGCCTAGATGGGAGTGGAAGGGAGTGAGTGGGGATTATAAGCTTGCCTTTCTGGGATGTATTAAGAGGATAGTCCCTTCTCGGCGGGTGAGGGAATCTGAGGTTGATGTATTTATTATATCGACTAGTAGAAAATTCTCTATATTTAGCTCATTTGTCTTCTAAGTACCTATTGTCCACAATTCCTGAGCATTTGGAATTCTCCTTTTTGACTTTTCTTCCTGCACCTACTCAGCTTATAGCTTTTTGCATTCCGTTATGTCAGTTACCACCTTTCAAAATTATTGAAATTATTCCACTGCAGTACTTTGCTCTTCTGTTCTCTTTATCTGTGTGCATGTATATCTTCTTTCTATTCCCTTGGTTCCATATTGGTAGGGTTTTAGGAGGGATATGAAGGTGTTACTTCTGCTGGTGTTGATATATAAAATAGAATAAGTTTTATAAAATTGAATTGTTTTAGAAATTTGAAGAAAACTGAAGACCGAAAAAGGAAGCTAGAAGAACTTCTAAATTCTGTCGGCCAGAAAGTATCAGAACTCAAAGAGAAGTAAGTTAAGTTTAAAATGTATTTTGAAAAAAAATTGCATTGTGTGTATTCGAGAACATATCTCAACTGATTTTTCAATTTTGGAAAGCTTAGTTATAATCATTATTTTCATTTCTTTTTGTGATTTTTTACTCTAAAATGGGGAAGCATATGAAATAATGTAGAAGGTATTCTTCTTAAAAAAAATGTTTCTGGTAAGAGCAAACATATTTGGGGTCTCCATTTGTGGACTGGTCCCTGTAGACATTGCTGAGCCCGGGGGAATCCAACGAGAGGGACAGAACATAGCAATTTCATGCTCCGGGTTTCCATTGGTATCTGTGTATCTGTAGTCTCCAGACTTAGGGCTTCAGGCTCCTTTATTTTGACTGATGCTGTAGTCCAACCTATTTGGTGATCTTCTTGAGGCTGCGCGATCACATTTAAAAACTTGTCTTCTCTTAACTTTGTGCCTTTTAGTGTTGAGAAAAATATTCCTTTATGCAGTATTGTACTTAAGTTTCAGGACCATTTATGACTATTATTGATTGTAAAACCTCTTCTGTACCTCTGGCCTCATGTGATTGCTCTTGACTGTAGGATAGAAGATACTGGTGTGGGTATCCTAACAACTGTAGGACAGTTTTCCTATAAAAATTGTGAAGATTGAAAAACTGGAGGATATCGGGGGTGCCTGGGTAGCTCAGTTGGTTAAGCATCCGACTTTGGCTCAGGCCATGATCTCGGGATTCATGTGCTGACAGGTCAGAGCCTGGAGCCTGCTTCGGATTCTTTGTGTCCTCTCTCTGCCCGCCCCCCCCCCCACCTCTCTCTCTGTTTCCCAAATATAAATAAACATTAAAAATTTTTTTAAAAACCTGGAGGATATGTGATTAAATATTATGTATGTTGTCATTTGCTTACAGCTTTATAAGACTAAAACTTTTGTTTTTTAAAAAAAAATTGTAATGTTTATTTTTGGGAGAGAGAGAGAGAGAGACAGACAGACATAGCACCCCAAGATCATGACCTGAGCCGAAGTCAGATGCTTAACCAACTGAGCCCCCCAGGCACCCCAAGACTAAAACTTTTCTAAATGCATGCTTTTTTTTTTTTGTAATTTTTAAAGTTTATTTTTATATTTTTTTTGAGAGAGAGAAAGAGCAGGGGAGGGAGAGAGACAGAGAGGGAGAGACAGAATCCCAAGCAGGCTTCAAACTATCAGCACAGAGCCCGGCATGGGGACTCAAACTCACAAACCACGAGATCACGACCTGAGCCGAAATCAAGAGTTGGACACTCAACCGACTGAGCCACCCAGGCACCCCATTGCATGCTTTTTTTTTAAGTGGTGTGTTACATTTTGCTTCTCTTTTTGTGGAAGAAATACAAATTATTGTACCAAGAAAGAAATTCATCAGGTTGAAAACTATTTTTTCTCTATACAGGAAACAATGATCTCTATTTATATTTATATATATTAACTTACAGAGAAAAAAACCAAAAAGAAGCCTCAAACCTATAAATCCAGTGTTTTAAATATTTCTGAATTTTTTTGTGTTAGAGTTATACGAAAGAAACTTCACTTTTTTCCAGATACTGAGAGCTGTAGGGAAAATGATTATTCCTTTCAGTTTCATATGCTCAGCCTTAGTGCTTCATATTCAACCGATTGTCAAATATTTATTGAGTAGTTAGCATGTGGTAGCGATGTTTTGATTCCATTTGTTAGTCACTGTACAGGGGTCAGACATTGCCCTAGGCACTTTACATACTTACTATTTTTAGGACTCAGAGGTGGGTATTCTTTCATTGTGCAGATTAGGAAGGTTTGTCTGTGTGGAACAGTCTAAATGACAAAGCTAGCCTTAGATTGTTGCTTTTTTCTAACTCTGTAAAGTACCTGTTCTTAATCACTACGTCATACTATCAATATTTTGGAAGGATTGTTTTCAAAACCTTCAGAATTAGCTTTTAAGTGAAACAGAAAGGAATTTTCCATTTTTAGAGTTATTATCAAGAATGAATTCATGCTGGTTAATAATCGTTTACTTGAACCCTAAGATTTAACTGACTCTGGGTTGTGAGTGACAGTCTTTTCTGGGATACTTCCAAAGAAAAGAGTAGTTGAAAAATGAGTATGGTCTTTCAATTTTAAATTCTAATCTGACAAAATGGAGACATTTGCCATTTTAATACTTCTACAGAAGTATTAAAGTATTCTGTAGAAGTAACTTCTACAGAAACGTGCAAGTTGGCTTAATTCAGCCCACATTTATGGTAAAACTGTGTCCACAGAATGAATTGTTGAGGTGAGTGAGTATGTAGTACGTGTTCCCAGAGCTAGAGTGAGGCTGCACCATGGAACTGGACAAGATGGTGGAGACGTTCTGTAACCTGCATTATCCAGTCTGGTAGCCACCAGCACTGCAGTGTGTGTAATTCGACTGAGGAATTGAATTTGAAGTTTTGTTTGCTTTTAGTAATTTAAATTTGAAAAGCCCCATGTGGCTAGTGGCCACCATACTGGAAGCCTCAGTTCTGTCTAGTCCTATGTGCAGGAGAACAAGGTATGTAGAGCACTTAGAGAGGTGATAAAATGCACTGTTGGCCACATGGAGCTTAGACACACCCATGTATAAATTGTAGATCTTCTACTGATGATTGGTGAAATGTGAAATAATCTGTTGGGGTCTAAGTCTTCATTTTTGTAAGATGAGAATCATAATATTCATTTTGAACTGTGGTTCTGAGGATTACATGAGACATGACATGCTTTTTTTGTTGCTGTTTATTGTTTTGTCTTTTAAAATACTTATTTTGAGAGAGAGAGTGCATGGGTGCTAGCGGGGGAGCAGCAGAGAGACAGGGAGAGAGAGAATCCCAAGCAGGCTCCGTGATCTCAATGCAGAGCCCTACATGGGGCTCGATCTCACAAACCATGAGATCCTGACCTGAGCCAAAATCAAGAGTTGGATGCTTAACAGTGTGAGCCACCCAGGTGCCCCTTGTTTGGTTTTGTTTTGTTTATATTTGTCACAATCTGGGGCATTTTGTAAGTACTTACATATTTGTTGAAGGACTGACTGGGTAATAATCTGGAATAGTACTGTTCTATTTGATAAAATAATAAATTCGTACAAGTATTTCTTAAGGAAAATAATTTAAAAGGACAGTTATAAACTTGGACAAACAGGCACGTAGGTAGAGAATTGGATTTTTGAAATGAGTTTTAAAATTTTATTTATATTTTTGTTAAATAGAGATTTCAAGGAGTTAGAATGAGGGGTGGGGTAGGGATAAGAGGGGCTGGAATGTATTCCAGGCACATGGGGCACCCTGAAGAAGCAGATAGAGGACAGGGTGTTTCCGGAGAATAGAATTTCTAGAGATTGACATGTGGTGTTGCTGGACTGGCCTCAAATGATGTACAACTGAAGAGACAGATCGGGTCAGTCTTCCGACAGGGCCCTGAATGTCACATGGAGAAATTGGCCCGCAAGCAGCAGGACGTCGCGGCCCTGTAAGAGCAGGGCTTCAGTTCTCCCGGTTCGTGTTAATGATACTTCAAACACAAATATTGGCAGTATTATCGTTAATTAAATTCTTATATAAAAGCTCACTTTAGTATCTAAGGATAATGTAGTCAAATCTCTCTTAAACCCCTTGGCCTTTAATTAAATTTTAATGTTTTCCTAGATTTCAGAGCAGGACTTCAGAAGCCGCCAAGCTGGAAGCTGAAGTGAGCAGAGCGCAGGAAACAATTAAAGCTGCAGAAGTGCTAATTAATCAGCTTGACCGAGAGCACAAAAGATGGAACGCACAGGTTTGTCTGAGAGAGACAGAGGTCAGAAAGAGGCTTCCTTTAAAACACAGAAAAATCTGTAATGTATTTGTTAAAAAAAGAAAAAAAGGGGCGAAATATCCCTCAACTTTCCACTAGGTTAGGATAAATGACCTAGATTTTAATGGCCATTGTGTGAGTTGATTTTTAAGCAGAATGTTTTTATGTGAGTGGGTTTTGGACATTGTGGCCTGTTCCTCTTCCGGTTGCATATGTTACGGAGGGAAAGCCAGGGGTGACGATGACTTGAGGGGAAACGTCGTAGTTCTCTCCAGAGATTACCCTGAACTTCACCTTCCAGGACAGCAAGCTCAGGATTTGACAGTGCTGGCCACTGATTCCTTCTACAAATAATCTGTTATTTTGACTTTGTTACCGTGTTGTCTCATTTTTTTTGGTTGATAGGTTCGTTTTTCTTAAACCAGTTAGACCCCTCCCTACTCCTGTAGGGATTCCCTCCTGTGCTCACCCTGGAGTGTTTGAGTGCCTCAGCATTCCCTTCCTCAGCCCCTGTCCCTGCACCTGTTCTGGGCTTGTCTCGTCTAGTCTCAGTAATGTCCTCCATGCCATGGTGGTGACCAAAGCTGTATTTCCAGACTGCTGAGTTGTTAGGGGTTTGTTTTTTGTTTTTTTGTTTTGGTCCAGCCTTCATTTTCATTTTATTTTTAGTTATTTTCTTACTGAATTACAGTTGACTTACAATATTATATTAGTTTCAGGTGTTCAACATAGCGATTCAACATTTATGTACATTATAAAATATCTAGTTACCATCTGTCACCACACAATTATTACAGTCTTACGGACTACGTTCCCTATGTCGTATATCACATCCCCATGACTGACTTATTTTCTAGCTGCGAGTTTGTACCTCTTAATCTCCTTCATGTCTGGCAACCACCAGTTCTGTGTATTCACGAGTCTGTTTCTGTTTTTTTCTTTGTATGTTTGTTTGTTTGTTTGTTTGTTTTTTAGATTCCACATGTAAGTGAAATCCCATGGAATTTGTTTTCTTTGAGTTATTTCACTTAACATAATACTCTTAGGCCCCACCCATGTTGTCACAAATGGGCAGAGTTCATTCTTTTTTTAAGATTTTTTCCATTCTTTTTTTATGGCTGCATAATACTCTCTTGTGTGTGCATGTGTGTGTATCTTCTTTATTCATTCTCTTTTTTTATAGTAAGTTTTTAATTTTAATTTCAGTGTGGTTAGCATACAATGTTATATTAGTTTCAGGAATGCAGTACAGTAATTCAGCAGTTCTGTACATCATCATTCAGTGCTTGTCATGAGGAGTGTACTCCCAGTCCCCTTCACCTATTTCCCCCATGGCCCTGTCTACCTTCTTTCTCATATGCTTTGTTTTAAATGAGTTCCCTCAGTTAAAGTTACTGGTTTTTTTCAACAAGAGCATGTTTTACTTGGAGTACACTTAAGAATATATGGTTCTAAAAGATGCATATAAAACATTCCATCCATGAAAAATAGAATACACATTTTCTTTGAGTACATACAGAAGAATCCCCCTGGTTGAATCACATAAAAAGAGACATAAGAAATATTACAAACTTAAGAAGACTGAAATCCTACTATTTTCCAACCACAATTGGACAAAACTGAAGATCAATAACAAAACAAAGCTGGAAAGTCTACAGCGTAAATATTAAATATTTACGATGTATTAAATGATAACATTGTTGCACAGGCAGTGGGCCAAATAAATCAAGCGGCAAATCAAAATATGTGTCAAAGCAAAAAAACCAATATTCCAAAACCTATGAGATGCCACAAAAGCAGATGTTAAAGTGAAATTTACACTATAACTGCTTGTATTAAGAAAAAGTTCAAGTAAACAACCTTATACCACAAGGAACTAGAAAAAGAAGAAAATTAACTGAAATTTACTGGAGGAAGGAAGTAACACAGAAAAATCAGAAATAAATATAATAGTGACCTGAATAGACAATAACATATAACATTGAAAGCAATCACCAATTTTTCCAAAAAATAAAAATAAAAAACGGAATGAAACTTTAATTAGGAATCAGAAATCTCCCAGCATAGAAATGTCCAAGACCACATGGTTTCATTGGTGAATTGTACCAAACATTTGAAAAAAAATTAATGACAATCTTTATCAAAATATTACAAATAATGGAATAGAGGGAATACATTCAGTCATTTCATGAGGCCGGTGCAGGATAAAAACAATACAATATCAAAGTCGAATTTGTATGACATAAGTATTGCCAGTCTGACTTTCTTTTGACATCCATTTGTGTGATAAATATTTCTCCACATCCTTACTTTCCATCTGCAGGTGTCTTTAGGTCTAAAGTGAGTCTCTTGTAGGCAACATATAGATAGGTCTTTCTTTTTTTTTTTTTTTTTTAATCCATTCTGACACCCTGTGTCTTTGATTGGAGTGTTTAGTCTATTTACATTCAGAGTAATTATTGATAGATACATGTTTATTACCATTTTGTTACTTGTCTTGTCATTGTCTCTGCAGATTTTCTGTGTTCCTTTGTTGTCTCTGTCACTTTTGGTTTTTCCTTCCCACTCAAAGAGTCCCCTCTAGTATTTCTTATAGGGCTGGTATAGGTCATGACCTCCTTTAGTTTTTGTTTGTCTGGGAAACTCTTTATCTCTCCTTCTATTCTGAAAGATAGCTTTGCTGTATAGAGCATTCTTGGCTGTGGATTTTCCCCATTATGCACTTGGAATATATCATGCCACTCCATTCTGTCTTCCCCAGTTTCTGTTGAGAAATCTCCAGCTAGCCTTATGGGTCTTCCCTTTTAACTTAAGGGCTTCTTTTGTCTTGCTGCTTTTAAGATTTTTTTTCTTTACCACTATAGTTTGAAAATTTAATTAGAATATGTTTTGGTGTTGGCCTGCTTTTGTTGATTTTTATGGGAGTTTTTACTGCCTCCTGGATCTGGGTGTCTGTTTTCTTCTCCAGATTAGGGAAATTTTCTGCTATTATTTCTCGAAATAAATTTTCTGTCCCCTTCTCTCTCTCTTCTGGGACTCCTATAATATGAGTGCCATTATATTTGATGGAGACACTGAGTTCCCTAAGTCTATTTTACTATTCCGTAATTCTTCTTTCTTTTGTTCAGCTTCATTATTTTACATTATTTCATCTTACAGGTCATTAATTCATTCCTCTGCTTCTTCCAGCCTGTGTTCATTGCATGAAGTCCATTTCCAGCCTCATTTATTGCATTCTGCATCTCTACTTCTTTTTTAATTCTCTTACCTCCATGGTAAGTGTCTCCCTAATTTCTTCTGTTCTTCTCTCAAGTCCAGTGACTATCCTTAGGATTGTTGCTTTAAATTCTCCATCTGGTATGTTACTTCTATCTGTTTCTGTCAGATAGCTGGCTATGGCCTTATCTTGTTCTTTCATGTGGGATAAATTCCTCCATCTTGGTATTATGTCTAAGTCTTTGCCTTATTCTGTGTGTCTGAAAAGTATATATCCTGCTCTTGAAGGCAATGGCCTTATGAAGAAAGGTCATGTAGTCCCCAGGGCCTGGCACTTAAGAAATTGTCTTCAGTATGTGCTGCGTGTGCTCCGCTGTTGTGTTTTGGCTGCTCTGTCCTCCAGGCCAGTCATCTGCAGGTGCTCTCCTAGCCTGCTGTGGTCAGTGTTTGGTCCGTGGCCTGAATGTGGAGAGTTTTAACTATGCTTGCTCTGTTCTGCTTATGAAATGAGACCTGTCACCACCTCCACCAGAACTGAACCCCTGTAGAACACTCTGGTTTGGAGACATGGTGTGGGTGGGGGTTTCTGTTTGTCTCTGAGGAAGGGGCCCCCCACATTGAGATTGAGGCAAACTGGTGTGGGCGCTGTGCTGTTTACCGCAGGTGGCTTTCTGTCGATGCTGAGAAGCAGGGGAGGGAAGGCCACCAGCTAGGTCCTTAGTCCCCTGGGAGGGAGAGGTGTCTCCCAGAATGCTGCCTCACAGGGAAGCCCTGTGTGCCCCAGGCATTTTTCAGATCCTGTTTCCATGCTGTCTGCCTCCAGGTTGTTTGCCTGCCTTCTCCCCAGGTAACTCTTACGGGCTTCATCCCAGCCAGGCCCTCTGACCTTTGAAACTACAGGCTTTAAACCCTGATGGTGGCAAGAACTCATGAAAATCTGCCCCTCTTGTTTTCCAAGCCACTGGCTTTGTGGAATCGTTCTCCTTGTGCATTCCCCTGTGTGTGCCTCTCTCTCTCTCTGTTGCCCTTCTCTGTGACCATGGTTCCTTCCTGTCCACAGCATCTGCAGTCCGTTTCTCCCCCAAACCACGTCTCCACACTTTATACTTTCTTCATTGTGTCTTCTTCTCTGCTTTTGGTTGTTGGGTTGTTCTGTTAGTCTTCAGGTCGATTTTTGAGTATTTAAGATGATTTGATAGTTATCTAGTTGTGTTTGAGGCACAAGATGAGCCTGGGTTCCTCCTACTCCACTGCCATCTTTGATCTCTTCTTTATCCATTTATCTTCTTTTTTTTTTTTAAGTTTATTTATTTTTGAGAGAGGGAGAGACAGAGCACGAGCAGGGGAGGGCCAGAGAGAGAGGGAGAGACAGTCTGAAGCAGGCCTCAAACTCTGAGCTGTCAGCACAGAGCCCATTGTGGGGCTTGAACCCATGAACTCTGAGATCATGACCTGAGCCGTGGTCGGATGCTCAACCGACTGAGCCACCCAGGTGCCCATATCCATTCATCTTCTTTTTTTTTTTTTTTTTTTTTTTTTTTTTTTTTAAATTTTTTTTTTCAACGTTTTTTATTCAGTTTTGGGACAGAGAGAGACAGAGCATGAACGGGGGAGGGGCAGAGAGAGAGGGAGACACAGAATCGGAAACAGGCTCCAGGCTCCGAGCCATCAGCCCAGAGCCTGACGCGGGGCTCGAACTCACGGACCGCGAGATCGTGACCTGGCTGAAGTCGGACGCTCAACCGACTGCGCCACCCAGGCGCCCCTCCATTCATCTTCTTTATACCAGAAGTGGGATTATTGGACCATATGGTATTTCTCTTTTTAATTTTATGAGGAATTTCCATACTGTTCTCCACAGTGGCTGCACCATATATATTCCCACCAAGAATGCAAGAGGATTCCTTTCTCTTTACATTGCCAACAGTTGTTATTACTTGCCTTTTGTTACTAACCATTCTAACAGGTGTGAGGTTAGATCTCATGTGCTTTTGATTTGCATTTCCCTGATGATGAGTGATGTTGAGCATCTTTTCATGTGTTTGTTGGCCATCTGGATGTCTTTTTTTGGGAAAATGTCTCTTTAGGTCTTCTGCCCATTTTTAAATTGGATTATTAGGATTTTTTGGTATTGAGTTGTATTAATTCTTTAGGTATTTTGGATGCTAACACCTTATTGGCTATGTCATTTGCAGATATCTTCTCCCATTCAGCCTTTGTCTATTGTTGATGGTTTCTTTGCTGTGTAAAAGCAGTTTAGTTTCATGTAGTGCCATTAGTTTATTTTTGCTTTTGTTTCCCTCACCCGAGGAAACCTATCTAGCAAAATGTTGCTATGGTTGACATCCAAGAGATTACTGCCTGTTTTCTTCTAGGAGTTTTATGGTTTCATGTCTCCCGTTTAGGTCTTTAATGCACTTTATTTTGGGGTATGATGTTAGAAAGTGGTCCAGTTTTATTCTTTTGCATTTAGCTCTTCAGCTTCCCCAGCATCGTTTACTCATTGTATATTCTTGCCTCCTTTCTCATAAATTAATTGGTGATATACGTGATATACGTTTGGGTTTATTTCTTTTTTTTTTTATTTAAAAAAATTTTTTTTAACGTTTATTTATTTTTGAGACAGAGAGAGACAGAGCATGAATGGGGGAGGGGCAGAGAGAGAAGGAGACACAGAATCGGAAGCAGGCTCCAGGCTCTGAGCCATCAGCCCAGAGCCCGACGCGGGGCTCGAACTCATGGACCGCGAGATCGTGACCTGAGCTGAAGTCGGATGCTTAACTGACTGAGCCACCCAGGCGCCCCCGTGTGGGTTTATTTCTGATCTCTGTGTTCTCTTCCATTGATTTGTGTGCATATTATTTTGCCAATATCATACTGTTTGATTACTATAGGTTAATGTCATACAATGAAATCTAGGATGGTGAGATCTCCAGCTTTGTTTTTCTCAAGATTGCTTTGGTGATTGAAGGTTTTTTGTGGGTCCTTAGCAATTTTAGGATTATTTGTTCTAGTTCTGTGAAAGATGCTATTAGTATTTTGATAGGGATTGTGCTGAATCTGTAGATTGCTTTGGGTAGTATAGACATTTCAATGATAATAATTTTTCCAGTTAGTGAGTATGGTATATCTTCTCATTGGTGTCATCTTCAATTTCTTTCATCAGTGTCTTACAGTGTAGGGCTTTTACTTCCTTGGTTAAATTTATTTCTAGGCATTTTTTTTTAGTATAATTGTAAATGGGATTGTTTTCCTGATTTCTCTTTTTGCTACCTCATTATTAGTATACAGAAATACAACAGGTTTCTGTACATTAATTTTGTATCTTGCAACATTATTGAATTCATTTATCAGATAATTTTTTGGTGGAGTCTTTAGGGTTTTCTATGTATAGTATGTCATCTGCAAATAGTGCAAATTTTACTTCTTCCTTACCATTTTGGATGGCTTTTATGTATTTTTTTCTTGTCTGATTGCTGTGGCTACAACTTCTAATACTATATTGAATCTAAGTGTTGAGAGTGGGCATCCTTGTCTTCTTCCTGGTCTTACAGGAAAAGCTTTCAGTTTTTCACCCTTGTGTATGATGTTGGCTGTGTGTTTTCATTAACAGCTTTATTTATCTTGAGGTATGTTCTCTCTAAACCCACTTTGTTGAAAGTTTTTATCATGAATGGGTGTTGTATTTTGTCAGATGATTTTTCTGTGTCTATTGCGATCATCCTGTAGCTTTTACCCTTCTTGTTAATATGTGTCACATTGATTTTCAAATATTGAAGCACTCTTGCATTACTGGAGTAAATCCCATTTGAACATGGTAAGGGATTTTTTTAAGTTGTACTGTCGAATTTGTTTTGCTATTTGAGAATTTTTGCATCTTTGTTCATCAGAGATAGTGGCCTGTAGTTTTATTTATTTTTTTATTTATTGTTTGTTACGTTTTTGTCTGGTTTTGGTGTCAGGGTAATGCTGGCCTCCTAGAATGAATTTGGATGCTTTCCTTCCTCTCTATTTTTTTGAAATACTTTGAGATGAGTAGTCTATTTTTGTTTGTTTTTTTATAATTTTTTATTTGAGTATAGTTGACCTACAATGTTAAGTTAGTTTCAGGTATATACAGCATAGTGATTCAACAGCTCTACACATTACGCTGTGCTCAGCACATGTGCAGCTACATTTGTCACCATGCAGTGCAATCACAATATCATTGACTATGATTCCCTGTGTTGTGCCATTTATTTTCATGAATTATTCCTTCCCTAACTGGAATCCTGTATCTCCTGCCCCCCATTCACCCATTCCGTCCATCCCCTAAATCATCAGTTTGTTCTCTGTGTTTGTGGGGCTGAATCTGCTTTTCGTCTATTCATTTGTTTTTTAGATGCCACATATAAGTGAAATCATACAGTATTTCTGTTTCTCCTACTGACTTATTTCACTTAGCATAATATGAGAAAAATAGGTATTAACTCTTAGATGTTCGGTAGAATTTACCTGTGAAGCCATGAAGTCCTGGACTTTTGTTGAGAATTTTTTTTTTTAACATCGGTTTATTTTTGAGAGAGAGCAAGAGCATGAGCAGGGGAGATGCAGAGAGAGAGGGGGACAGAGGATCCAAAGCAGGCTCCAGCCTCTGCGATGACCAGAGAGAGCCTGATGTGGAGCTTGAACTCACACAGAGACACGAGATCATGACTTGAGCCAAAGTCTGTTGCTTAACCCACTGAGCCACCCAGGTGCCCTTGTTAGGAGTTTTTTGATTAATGATTGTGTTTAACTACGAGTAATCTCTCTGTTAGATTTCCTTGTTTGCTTGTCATGTCCACTTGCAAATATCCTTCAAATTTGTCTTCTGTCTTTAGTGCCAGTTTGTTTGTTTGTTTGTTTGTTTGTTTATTTACCTAAATTCTCCTCTAACTTGTCCCCCTCCTATCTGACCCTTAAATTGGTTGGTTCCTCATTTGTCAGCTGAATAATCTTTGTAAACCCAGTCTCATTCTATCCCTGTCTGCCCTGTTTGAACACTTGCAGTGGTTCATTACCGCCCCGGGTTACAGCAGAAGCTCCGTTGTGTGCATGGCAAGCCCGCTCTGCCTCTCTCTTTCCACCTTTTCTGCGTTGCTACTTTGCTTGCTCACATCTATGCTGCAGTCACACTGTGCTTTTAACTAAGGCATCTCCATGCATTTTTAAAATTTTGTTTTGTACCTTTGCTCTTACTCTGTGTACTTAGTTGTAGTTTCCAAAGTGATGCTAATTCACAGTTTTTAACTGTAATTGGGATAAAAGTTCTGCTTCATAGGAACCATTATGAACTTTCAATGACAAAATATGTTCATCTCTACAAATAATGTTGGTATTTCATACATTTTAAAAATTTCAGCAGGGTCTGAGATCTTGTGGCTATTTTTACATTTTCACAATTATATGCATAACAGGGGTTATTACTTTAAACCGGCAAATGATTTTTTTTTTCTACAGTCAAAACTCTAATTTATGAAGCTGTCATGCTTTTCACGTTTTAGAACATATCCATCCCCCCATCCCCGCCCCTGCTCTCTCTTTTCTTGTGCAGGTTGCAGAGATAACAGAGGAATTAGCTACTCTTCCTAAGAGGGCTCAGCTGGCCGCCGCCTTCATTACCTATCTTTCTGCTGCTCCTGAGGGTCTGAGAAAAACCTGCTTGGAAGAATGGACCAAGTCAGCTTGTCTTGAAAGTTTGTACTTAGTCATTCATGTTTTGAAATTTCAATATACTAAAACTGTATTTTTTGATAAATGAGAAAAATGTTCTAGAAGCTAAAAGAAACCAAATCTTCAGATTTGCTCAATTCTACAATTGTTCTCTGAATTGTTTTGTTACAATGATCTTACATTCCTGAAATGACTCTCTGAAACTGAGAGCGTGGGGTGTTTTTGGTAATGTATGAATGCATTTAAATATTTTAATACATTGATTTTCACAATAATTGCATATCATAAAATGGGATGTAGGAATTCCAACATTCCTTGTGACTGTTGTGGTTTTCACAAATTATTATAGTTGTGAAATGTTTATTAAATATACAAGAAATATAATTTAACTGACTTTCATTCCTTTGTACTTTCTGTTTTAAACTCCTCCCCTGCCACCCTTAGCTTTTGGTGCTAAAGGGGGAGGAATGGATTAAGGATAATTCTGCGACTTTTGTTTTAGTGTATTTTAAATAGTTTTGTTCCCTTTCCTTTGTCAAGTCCATGATCACTGTAGTGAGATATTAATATCTTTTCAGAATTTGATCTAAGGAGATTTCTTTGTACTGAAAGTGAGCAGTTAATTTGGAAAAGTGAAGGCCTACCATCAGATGACCTTTCCATAGAAAATGCTCTTGTGATCTTACAGGTAAGTAATCAATTTTAATTTCTCATTAGAATTATTCCTTCGGAAGCTCGCCCCAGGAAGTGCTTTGTTCAAGTTCTTAGGCTTTCGGGTTTTTTTCGTAACCTTAAAGTGAAGGTATTTTGGTAATGAAAATCCTCTTAGGATTCAGTTGGTGAATCTATAATTTTTGGTATAATTTACTTTTTACCTTAATAGAAAAGTATAAAGCGGTATTATCTTGATGACAAGAAGTTCTAAATTGAACTCCCTAATTGTAATACAAATAATTTAGGGGTACCCAGTTCACCTGGTTATATAGTTTCCTCATCTACAGTATATGATTTTACATTTTTATTTTGTTTTGCAAAACAAAGTTATACAAAGTGAAGATAAGATAAGTTTTGGGTTATAAGAGATGGTGATATGCATTTTTTGAAAATAATTCTTTCAGATAATGTATATTTCTTTTTTTTTCTTCAATATATGAAATTTATTGTCAAATTGGTTTTCATACAACACCCAGCGCTCATCCCAAAAGGTGCCCTCCTCAATACCCATCACCCACCCTCCGCTCCCTCCCACCCCCCATCAACCCTAAGTTTGTTCTCAGTTTTTAAGAGTCTCTTATGTTTTGGCTCTCTCCCACTCTAACCTCTTTTTTTTTTTTTTTTCCTTCCCCTCCCCCTTTGGTTTCTGTTAAGTTTCTCAGGATCCACATAAGAGTGAAAATATATGGTATCTGTCTTTCTCTGTATGGCTTATTTCACTTAGCATCACACTTTCCAGTTCCATCCACATTGCTACAAAGGGCCATATTTCATTCTTTCTCATTGCCAGGTAGTACTCCATTGTGTATATAAACCACAATTTCTTTATCCATTCATCAGTTGATGGACATTTAGGCTCTTTCCATAATTTGGCTATTGTCGAGAGTGCTGCTGTAAACATTGGGCTACAAGTGCCCCTATGCGTCAGCATTCCTGGATCCCTAGGGTAAATTCCTAGCAGTGCTACTGCTGGGTCATAGGATAGGTCTATTTTTAATTTTTTGAGGAACCTCCACACTGTTTTCCAGAGAGGCTGCCCCAGTTTGCATTCCCACCAACAGTGCAAGAGGGTTCCCGTTTCTCCACATCCTCTCCAGCATCTATAGTCTCCTGATTTGTTCATTTTGGCCACTCTGACTGGTGTGAGGTGATATCTGAGTGTGGTTTTGATTTGTATTTCCCTGATGAGGAGCGACGTTGAGCATCTTTTCATGTGCCTGTTGGCCCTCCGGATGTCTTCTTTAGAGAAGTGTCTATTCATGTTTTCAGCCCATTTCTTCACTGGGTTATTTGTTTTCCGGGTGTGGAGTTTGGTGAGCTCTTTATAGATTTTGGATACTAGCCCTTTGTCTGATATGTCATTTGCAAATATCTTTTCCCATTCTGTTGGTTGCCGTTTAGTTTTGTTGATTGTTTCCTTTGCTGTGCAGAAGCTTTTTATCTTCATAAGGTCCCAGTAGTTCATTTTTGCTTTTAATTCCCTTGCCTTTGGGGATGTGTCGAGTAAGAGATTGCTACGGCTGAGGTCAGAGAGGTCTTTTCCTGCTTTCTCCTCTAGGGTTTTGATGGTCTCCTGTCTCACATTCAGGTCCTTTATCCATTTTGAGTTTAATTTTTGTGAATGGTGTGAGAAAGTGGTCTAGTTTCAATCTTCTGCATGTTGCTGTCCAGTTCTCCCAGCACCATTTGTTAAAGAGACTGTCTTTTTTCCATTGGATGTTCTTTCCTGCTTTGTCAAAGATGAGTTGGCCATATGTTTGTGGGTCTAATTCTGGGTTTTTTATTCTATTCCATTGGTCTATGTGTCTGTTTTTGTGCCAATACCATGCTGTCTTGATGATGACAGCTTTGTAGTAGAGGCTAAAGTTGGGGATTGTGATGTCTCCTGCTTTGGTCTTCTTCTTCAAAATTACTATGGATATTCGGGGCCTTTTGTGGTTCCATATGAATTTTAGGATTGCTTGTTCTAGTTTTGAGAAGAATGCTGGTGCAATTTTGATTGGGATTGCATGGAATGTGTAGATAGCTTTGGGTAGTATTGACATTTTGACAATATTTATTCTTCCAATCCATGAGCAGGGAATGTCTTTCCATTTCTTTATATCTTCTTCAATTTCCTTCATAAGCTTTCTATAGTTTTCAGCATACAGATTTTTTACATCTTTGGTTAGATTTATCCCTAGGTATTTTATGCTTTTTGGTGCAATTGTGAATGGGATCAGTTTCTTTATTTGTCTTTCTGTTGCTTCATTGTTAGTGTATAAGAATGCAACTGATTTCTGTACATTGATTTTGTATCCTGCAACTTTGCTGAATTCATGTATCAGTTCTAGCAGACTTTTGGTGGAGTCTGTAGGATTTCCCATGTATAACATCATGTCATCTGCAAAAAGTAAAAGCTTGACTTCATCTTTGCCAATTTTGATGCCTTTGATTTCCTTTTGTTGTCTGATTGCTGATGCTAGCACTTCCAATACTATGTTAAACAACAGCGGTGAGAGTGGACATCCCTGTCGTGTTCCTGGTCTCAGGGAAAGAGCTCTCAGTTTTTCCCCATTGAGGATGATGTTAGCTGTGGGCTTTTCATAAATGGCTTTTATGATGTTTAAGTATGTTCCTTCTATCCCGACTTTCTCAAGGGTTTTTATTAAGAAAGGGTGCTGAATTTTGTCAAAGGCCTTTTCTGCCTCGATTGACAGGATCATATGGTTCTTCTCTTTTCCGTTATTAATGTGGTGTATCACGTTGATCGATTTGCGAATGTTGAACCAGCCCTGCATCCCAGGAATGAATCCCACTTGATCATGGTGAATAATTCTTTTTATATGCTGTTGAATTCAATTTGCTAGTATCTTATTGAGAATTTTTTCATCCATATTCATCAGGGATATTGGCCTGTAGTTCTCTTTTTTTACTGGGTCTCTGTCTGGTTTAGGAATCAAAGTAACACTGGCTTCATAGAATGAGTCTGGAAGTTTTCCTTCCCTTTCTATTTTTTGGAATAGCTTGAGAAGGATAGGTATTATCTCTGCTTTAAATGTCTGATAGAACTCCCCTGGGAAGCCATCTGGTCCTGGACTCTTATTTGTTGGGAGATGTTTGATAACTGATTCAATTTCTTCGCTGGTTATGGGTCTGTTCAAGCTTTCTATTTCCTCCTGATTGAGTTTTGGAAGCGTGTGGATGTTTAGGAATTTGTCCATTTCTTCCAGGTTGTCCAGTTTGTTGGCATATAATTTTTCATAGTATTCCCTGATAATTGCTTGTATCTCTGAGGGATTGGTTGTAATAATTCCATTTTCATTCATGATTTTATCTATTTGGGTCCTCTGCCTTTTCTTCTTGAGAAGCCTGGCTAGAGTTTTATCAATTTTGTTTATTTTTTCAAAAAACCAACTCTTGGTTTCGTTGATCTGCTCTCCAGTTTTTTTAGATTCTATATTGTTTATTTCTGCTCTGATCTTTATTATTTCTCTTCTTCTGCTGGGTTTAGGCTGTCTTTACTGCTCTGCTTCTGTTTCCTTTAGGTGTGCTGTTAGATTTTGTATTTGGGATTTTTCTTGTTTCTTGAGATAGGCCTGGATTGCAATGTATTTTCCTCTCAGGACTGCCTTCGCTGCATCCCAAAGCATTTGGATTGTTGTATTTTCATTTTCATTTGTTTCCATATATGTTTTAATTTCTTCTCTAATTGCCTGGTTGACCCACTCATTCTTTAGTAGGGTGTTCTTTAACCTCCATGCTTTTGGAGGTTTTCCAGACTTTTTCCTGTGGTTGATTTCAAGTTTCATCGCATTGTGGTCTGAAAGTATGCATGGTATGATTTCAATTCTTGTATACTTATGAAGGGCTGTTTTGTGACCCATATGTGACCTATCTTGGAGAATGTTCCATGTGCACTCGAGAAGAAAGTATATTCTGTTGCTTTGGGATGCAGAGTTCTAAATATATCTGTCAAGTCCATCTGGTCCAATGTATCATTCAGGGCCCTTGTTTCTTTATTGACCGTGTGTCTAGATGATCTATCCATTGCTGTAAGTGGAGTGTTAAAGTCCCCTGCAATGACCACATTCTTATCAATAAGGTTGCTTATGTTTATGAGTAATTGTTTTATATATTTTGGGGGCTCCCGTATTCGGCGCATAGACATTTATAATTGTTAGCTTTTCCTGATGGATAGACCCTGTAATTATTATATAATGCCCTTCTTCATCTCTTGTTACAGCCTTTAATTTAAAGTCTGGTTTGTCTGATATAAGTATGGCTACTCCAGCTTTCTTTTCGCTTCCAGTAGCATGATAAATAGTTCTCCATCCCCTCACTCTCAATCTGAAGGTGTCCTCAGGTCTAAAATGAGTCTCTTGTAGACAGCAAATAGATGGGTCTTGTTTTTTTATTCATTCTGATACCCTGTGTCTTTTGGTTGGCGCATTTAGTCCATTTATATTCAGTGTTATTATAGAAAGATATGGGTTTAGAGTCATTGTGATGTCTATGTTTTATGCTTGTAGCGATGTCTCTGGTACTTTGTCTTACAGGAGCCCCCTTAGGATCTCTTGTAGGGCTGGTTTAGTGGTGATGAATTCCTTCAGTTTTTGTTTGTTTGGGAAGAGCTTTGTCTCTCCTTCTATTCTAAATGACAGACTTGCTGGATAAAGGATTCTCGGCTGCATATTTTTTCTGTTCATCACATTGAAGATCTCCTGCCATTTCTTTCTGGCCTGCCAAGTTTCAGAAGAGAGATCAGTCACGAGTCTTATAGGTCTCCCTTTATATGTTAGGGCACGTTTATCCCTCACTGCTTTCAGAGTTTTCTCTTTATGCTTATATTTTGCCAGTTTCACTATGGTACGTCGTGCAGAAGATCGATTCAAGTTACGTCTGAAGGGAGTTCTCTGTGCCTCTTGGATTTCAATGCCTTTTTCCTTCCTCAGATCAAGGAAGTTCTCAGCTATTATTTCTTCAAGTATACCTTCAGTACCTTTCCTTCTCTCTTCCTCCTCTAGAATACCAATTATACATATATTATTTCTCTTTAGTGCATCACTTAGTTCTTTAATTTTCCCCTCATACTCCTGGATTTTTTTATCTCTCTTTTTCTCAGCTTCCTCTTTTTCCATAATTTTATCTTCTAGTTCACCTATTCTCTCCTCTGCTTCTTCAATCCGAGTCGTGGTCGTTTCCATTTTGTTTTGCAGCTCGTTTATGGCGTTTTTTAGCTCCTCCTGAGTATTCCTTAGTCCCTTGATGTCTGTAGCAATAGATTCTCTGCTGTCCTCTATACTGTTTTCAAGCCCAGCGATTAATTTTATGACTATTATTCTAAATTCACTTTCTGTTATATTGTTTAAATTCTTCTTGATCAGTTCGTTAGCTGTTTTATTTCCTGGAGATTCTTGTGAGGGGAGTTCTTCCGTTTGGTCATTTTGGATAGTCCCTGGAGTGGTGCAGACCTGCAGGGCACTTCCCCTGTGCTGTCTTGAGTAACTTGGTTACTTGAGTAACTTGGTGGGCGGGGCTGTAGTCAGACCTGATGTCTGCCCCCTGCCCACCGCTGGGGCCACAGTCAGACTGGTGTGTGCCTTCTCTTCCCCTCTCCTAGGGGTGGGATTCACCATGGGGTGGCGTGGCCCGTCTCGGCTACTTGCACACTGCCAGGCTTGTGGTGCTGGGGATCTGGCGTATTAGCTGGGGTGGATAGACAAGATGCACGGGGACGGGAGGGGCAGGCTTAGCTCGTCCTCCTTCGGAGATCCGCTTTGGGAGGGGCCCTGCGGCACCGGGAGAGAGTCAGACCCCCCGGAGGGATGGATCCGCAGAAGCACAGCGTTGGGTGTTTGCGGGGTGCAAGCAAGTTCCCTGGCAGGAACTGGTTCCCTTTGGAATTTTGGCTGGGGGATGGGCGAGGGAGATGGCGCTGGCGAGCGCTTTTGTTCCCCACCAAACTGAGCTCTGTTGTCTGGGGCTCAACAACTCTCCCTCCCGTTGTCCTCCAGCCCTCCCGTTCTCCGAGCAGAGCTGTTAGCTTATAACCTTCCAGATGTCAAGTCCCGCTTGCTGTTGGAACACTCCGTCCGGCCCCTCCGCTCTTGCAAGCCAGACTCAGGGGCTCTGCTTGGCCGGCGGGCCGCCCCTCTGCCCCAGCTCCCTCCCGCCAGTCCGTGTAGCGCGCACCGCCTCTCCGCCCTTCCTACCCTCTTCCGTGGGCCTCTCGTCTGCGCTGGGCTCTGGAGACTCCATTCTGCTAGTCTTCTGGCAGTTTTCTGGGTTATTTAGGCAGGTGTAGGTGGAATCTAAGTGGTCAGCAGGACGTGGTGAGCCCAGCGTCCTCCTACGCCACCATCTTCCCTTGTCTCCATGTATATTTCTCAATAGTCATTGCTTAAACGTTAAAGTATTACAGCCTTATTAGCATTGAATGTGAAAATCACATTCCAACTAATGTATACAAACTGATAGTTTCTTCAAATGAAGGATGAAGTTTGCCACTAACTTGGTTTACCTTTGTATTAGGTAACAGATGATTGGAAGATACTTTTTCCCCTCAGTGATAGGTTTTTGTCTGTTGTTTCTATTGCAATAGCTTATCCTCTCTAACACCAGTTTTCTCTTTCCTCTCTGCCCACACACTGTTTCCTTATTCTGTAACTCCATAGCTCCAAAGGTAGCATGAACATGAAATGCTCCTTTTTAGGTAACATACTGTAGTATTACAAGATTTGTTTCGTGGACCCAGTATTCCTGGATTATTTTGTTTGGTTAGACCTATTAGTCAGCTGACTTATTTTGGCTCATTATGTGGCCGCCTTCCCAGGGGAGAGGGTGCTGACCACAGATTAAACGGTTGTGACTTTCTCAGAATTTGATTTGGCTTCTTCTCTATTTTTAAAACATTTTCTCTCGTTATATTTACAAATGTGGCACTGTAAATGTGTAGGTAAATAAATTCATTACATTGTGTAACAAGTATGTGCTTTTTATTCTATTCGTTGTTCCTTCTCCAAAGTTTTCTAATGACCTCTTCCTTTGTCAGCAATCCAAGAAGACAGTCTTTTGCAGATTTTAAAAAACACACAGTTTAAGTATTATTCTTTTTTTATTCCATGAGAAGTAAGGGATGAGCATTTAGAAAAAAAGTGTTTGTCACAGTAATTGTTTTTTCCTGATGATAGTAATTGAAAATACTTAGTTTTGGATTCTGAATTATCTTTTATGATGAATCTAGGGAAAATTGTGAAATTAATTTTAATAATAAGCTTAGGTTTACTTTTTATTTAACATTGCCATGTTTCTTGTAGATAGATACAATTATATGAAAAAACAAAACCATTTGGAAAAATTTGCTAGGTCAGTTAGTTATTTTGTTGGGATGGGCTACTACAGTCAACTTTCTGTGTCAGTTGTAAAGTATTCTAGATTTAGAATAAGCTCTTGCATTTAAGGCTGTGAGTGGATAGCACGTGTCTGTGAAATCTTCTCATGTGATATAAGATCGCATAGTTAGAAGATCATGTAAAATGTTCTAAGACCTTCGAGTTTGACCTGAACTGCTTTCTAGCAGCTTGCCCTGACTTCACCTGCTTCACCATAGAATCTTGTGTGCTCTTTATTATAGAATTTTTAGGTTTTGTTTCTTTCTGGGATGTGAAGTCATGAAGGGTAAGGGTATATTTATATCTTACTAATTTCTGCATCCCTCGTATCGTCTTAACATAGTAGTTACTCCCCACGTGGTAGATGAAGGAATGGATGAGTGATTGACAGCTCAACATTTCGGGATCTATTTCACTTTCTTATGTGTAGAATTTACATTTAATTATGGATCACAGACCTAAAATATACCTTAGAGATTTTGTCTAAATCTCTCTGGAGGAATATAAATAAGATTAATTCAAACCTGTAAGTACTCTTTGAAGTTCTAAAGCTTATTTTTGGTCTAAAGACATGATTTTTTGAAATATTATCTTTTTTTTTTTTTACTGCATCAGATCATTGGTTTGAAATCATGGGTAAGAACTTTTTTTTTAATTTAAAATAATTGTTTTTGTGGTTGGGCAAGATCTCATAGACTTGTGACGCGTTGGCTATGGAATACATAAAATCAGATCTAAAACCAAGCGTAGTATGTAAGAGATGCTTATGGGGCTGTTTTCTAACCACCTCATTTGCCAGGAATAGCACATTTATAAGATGGAGCTGGGTGCCGATCACACAGCAGTGGGCCACCTTGGGAGATCGAGATGCGGTGAGAGTAGTTCATTCTCAGTGCAGGCAGAACCAGGCTGTGTGGTTTAGAGGGACTTTTAAAACAATAGCAAAGCTGTTTTAAAGGCAGTCAGCTCTTCATTATCACCATTTCCTGGCACTTTTGAAAAAGTTTGGTAATGAATGCTGTTCGCCTAGGACAGATAGTCCCCACTCTCTGCCTTCTTGATAAGTCCCCAAAAGAACCTGTGACTTCTTAAGGGACATACCTCAGTTTGAAGTCTTCATTTCACTTGGATTTCTGTTTGTTTTCTTATCCGGACAGCACACAACTGCATTACCTTTTTCAAATATATGTGAACATTTAAGATAAATTAGGCCAGTTGTTATTCAAATCTGATTTACTAGGTAACAATGATTATTACCTCTTAAATTTACCAAAGCTATTAATTTACATATTTACATTTAAATTAATCCTATCTATATAATTGTCTTCCTCTCACCTGCTTAGTGGTATTGTGTGTTCAATGTATTTTCCCTAGTTTCCAGCTTTCTGTTTGGTTCAGGGTATTCTGTAATGAATTTAGTTTTTAGTTCATTAGATCTTAATCTATAAGATACATAATTTTTTTCTTCTAGGATGCTCTGTCTATATAGTATTAACTATATACCGCTTTATAAGAATTAATGTCTGAAACATAACCAATTATATTGCTAATTATTTCAGCAGTACTTTTATGATTAGTTCATACTTCTCTTTTAAGGTCTTTATGGTTTATTTGACCAAAGAATATATAAAGTTTGCGAATAATTTGTGTATTTTAAAAGCCACAAAGAGAGGTGCAGACGGCATCAGGTGGGGACTAGAGGTCTTGCTTGCTGTATCGTTAACACACACACTTCATTACTGTGTAGTAAATAGGACTCTTCTCCATTTACTGTGGTTGCATTTAATTTTCTAATATTCCTGATAGCTATAAATTTATTAATGTAGCCTCTGTGTGCAGCTAAAACTGGCATCTTTATTTCCTCCTTATGGTTGTATATTTATGTTCTCCAAAGCCTGAAAGAAAAACCCCCTCAGTAATTGATGCATAATTTTTAGGCAATTTTTTCCACTTAATGAAAGCTTATAATTTTTTTCTTTTTTTGAAACTAGAGTCGAGTATGCCCATTCCTTATAGACCCTTCTTCTCGAGCTACAGAGTGGTTGAAGACACATTTGAAAGACTCAAGATTGGAAGTTATTAACCAGCAGGTGTGCAGTACTTATAATTGAGATGCTGACTAGGGATAGCATCTTATGGTAACAGAATTCTGGATCCGTATTCACAAAACATAGGCTTACTGCTGTAACTTACCTGGCTTGGGACCTGGGGAAACAAAGATAATGATTTTAGCTTTGGTTTTCTCATTTGTAAAAACGGGAGGAGAATATTTGCTTGATTCCTCACGTGTGCTGAGCATTAATCTAAGACCTGGGAATTTACTGGTGAGTGACACATTCACCATCCCTGCCCTCAAGGAGATACCAGTCTGGTAGCTGGAGAGACTATTAAATAAGAATTCACACTAAATTACAACTAAAGACATCAGTATAGGATCCCACAGAGATGAAAGTCCCTAACTCCACTTGGAGAAAGTCTCCTGGACTTCCAGCATTCATGTGGTTTCTCTCAATGCCTCTTACTGTCTCCTGCTCCTCACCCTCACCAACAAGCATCTCCAATGTGTCCAAGATTTGACATGCTGCTCAGTGAAATGTAATCATAGTCTTTTGGGGGGAGTGACTTCTCACTGTCATATTTATCTTGCTGAGGAAATTATCTGGGGTCAGATTTTGTTTTGTTTTGTTTTGTTTGAAGAAGGCCTAGTGTATGATTAATTTTCTTTTAAAAATTTTTTAAACATTTAAAAAAAGATGTTAATTTTTGAGAGACAGCAAGTGGAGGAGGGGCAGAGAGAGAGAGAGAGAGAGACAGAAACAGAGACAGAGAATCCTAGGCAGGCTCCATGCTATCAACATAGAGCCTGAAGTGGGGCTCAAACTCATGAACTGTGAGATCATGACCTGAGCTGAAATCAAGAGTCAGATGCTTAACCAACTGAGCCACCCAGGTGCCCCATGATTTTCATAGATATTCTTCAGGTGCTTGACCAATTCTCTCTTTAAAATGTATTTCATTTTTAAAATGGAGGTATTTACCTGATTTGTGTGTATTAAGTATGTACATATATATATGTGTGTGTGTGTGTGTGTGTGTATATATATATATATATATATATATATATATAATACTATCTGTATACTATATGTGTATATATATATATATATAATACTATCTGTATACTATATGTGTATATATATATATATATATATATATATATATATATATGTATGTATATAATGCAATATAAAATACTTTATGGACAGCTGGGAGGCTCAGTTGGTTAAACATCCAATCCTTGATTTCAGCTCAGTTCATGGTCTCACAGTTTGTGGGATCAAGCCCAACATTGGGCTCTGCTTTGACAACATGGAACCTGTTCTGGGTATCTCTCTCCTTTTCTCCCTGCCCCTCCCCACCCACACTGTCTCTCTCTTTCTCAAAATAAACAAGTAAACATTTAAAAAATACTTTAATGCCACTTGGGTTTACAGGAGGAGACTTTAATAATTATGATTCCAAATATTTAATTTTTGTAACCATAGTTGGAGGTTTAAAACTCTTTTGCTAGCTAGAAAGCCTTAAAATTCTTGCATGATTATAGATTTTTGTCCAGAGGTTGTTTTCACAAGAAAAGTTCACTAGAAGTCATCATTTGCCCTTCTTCCATTCAGTGTTTGATTTTGAACATAAGCAAAAAAATAAAAAATAAAAAAATAATTGTGCATCAAGTTGAAATTTTAAATTCTAGTAGCAGATTGAAAAATCAAGCTTTTTTATTGTTACTGTAAAAATCTTTATTTTTTATGTGTGTTTAAATTATGAAATCTATTTGATAATTTATTCGACTCTAATGATTCATCACCAAGTACTTAAAACTAGAAACACAATCATGAATAATTTGAATTATTAACATGCATACTAAATTTTAAAATATTCATATTATTCTTATTAACATCTTCCTTCATTATCTTTGAGGACATTTGTAAATATTAAGGTACTAAAGGAATTAATACGTATTCTTTTTATTCCCTCAGGATAGTAACTTTATCACAGCTCTCGAGCTGGCAGTGCGGTTTGGGAAAACCCTTATTATACAGGAGATGGACGGTGTAGAAGCTGTTCTCTATCCATTATTGAGACGAGATCTGGTCGCTCAAGGTAAATATTTGACAGTTTCCACAAAATGGCTATTTTTAAAATTTCGAAAGTAATTAGCTTCATAACTAACTTTGACCTTTCTCTGTCTTGCTACGGAATCTAACCAAATGGAAACTTTTCAGGGGGAATATGAGCATGTCCTCCTAGTCTGTGGCAAGTAAATGAATTCTTGAAGTGCCTTTGCAGAGGGGGGTGCTGTGTCGGGGTGTCCAGGGCGCTTCCGGCTGGAGTGACGCGAGGCGGGGGGGGGCGCTGTGTCGGGGTGTCTTGGCCGCTCCCAGCTGGAGTGACACGGGTCGGGGGGCGAGGGGGGCGCTGTGTTGGGGTGTCCGGGCCGCTCCCAGTTGGAGTGACTCTGGGGGGAGCTGTGTCGGGGTCTCTGAGCTGCCCCTGGCTGGAGTGACGCGGCAGGGAGGTGGGGGGGAAGGCCGAGGGGGGGGGGGGCGCCGTGTTGGGGTCTTCTGGAGCACAGTTGGAACAGTCACACTCAGGGCTCAGATTGTTTGCAGGGAAAAGATAGAAAACAAATCAGCAAAGAGAAAGCACACCATAAGTGAGGTCAGGAGTCCAGAAACAAGGTGCAGGCCTCTAAGTCCTCTGCCATTGGAGTCACACAGGAAGTGCTTACTCTCCCAGGACCAGGTTGTGAAATGACTCATGTGAAATGTCATATACCAAGGAAGCTTACTGTGTACAAACTCAGACCCTAGTTTTTACTGGGGGTAATTTTTTTTTTTTTAATGTTTGTTTATTTTTGAGAGAGACAGAGACAGAGCATGAGTAGGGGAGTGGCAGAGAGAGGGAGACAATCTGAAGCAGGCTCCAGGCTTGGAGTGGTCAGCACAGAGCCCTATGCAGGGCTTGAACCCACAAACCGCAAAGCTGAAGTTGGTAGCTTAACCGATTGAGCCACCCAGATGCCCCACTGGGGTCTCATTATGTAAGCTCATTCGGCCTGGCATGTAGCAGATTTCCAGCTTCCCCAAACAAAAACGCAAGTGTTCAGCACAAACCACATTATTTGTACAAACAGTGAAAACGCAGTGAGCCACTCTTCCACCATGTTCTGGGTAAGGTAAGAACCCTCCCCAAATCCAAATTCCCAGAATCCTCTTAGGGGCCCATCTCGTAAGCAGGATGGTGTGGGGGTGGCCCAGTCTCAGGACTGCTTTGTAGGTACCTGAGCCAGCCTCTGATGAGTAGAAAGGAAAGCATTTAAACTCGAGACCGTATTGTCCTGATTCATACCACACACATCACTGCCACTACAGCATTTATGTTCACGCCGCAAGGTTTAAATAGAAACTGGAGTCATTGGGCAAACCAGGGACAGAGAGAAAAACGCATTCATAGATCACTTGCTGTTTTGCACATCAGTGTGCTTGGGCTGGCAGTGGCTGTGTGTTGTGAAGCGAGCTTTGGTAGGGGCACTTTTGCCCTTGTGACCTGGAGTTACTTTCGACATCAGTCTCCGGTCTCAGTTCATCTCTTCTTTACTGGTCCTTCCTCATATCTGTTGACCAGCTCCTGCTATTCTGTCTTAAAGGGGAGGTGGGAATGAAGCTTTAGGGCTGTCTGGATTTGTCCCTTCAGCCTGTTTGGCCCTTGAAGGCTCCCTGAATCTGAGCCTCTGTCAGCTGTGACTGGTGTCGGGTGTTGGCAGTGTCCGTAGCATCATCTGAGAATGGGTGTTGACAAGGTCCCTTGAAGTTGGATCTGGTGCAGAGTTACATATTTCACATCCTGAGCAGCTCACATTATGAACCCCTCTTCCCCCTGGCTGTGCAGGGCTGTTTGGGTTAGTCTGTTTATTTCAGTATTGGGGAAAGAGAGTTCATCTCTGCCCTTACCTTATTTTTTCTGCCTTTCTCCCAGGGTTGCATTTCCCAGTAGTTGGAATCTTTTATCCTCTTTGCATATATTTCAGATTGTTGTCTTCCAACATGTTGAGTTGCCCGTGAATTGCCATTTTGTCATCATATGTTTCCTTTGGGGACAGAGGATGGCTGTCCTAGAACCACATTAAACAGTCTGTGTCCAATTTTAGTTACATCCCCTGTCCCTAATCTAAGCAGTATGAACTGCCTGTCTACATACTGAGGTCAGTCAGCACAGATAATAGGATTGGAATGTACTTTCCCTCCTCACATTTATGCTGTTCAGAAATCCCTTCAAATGTGTACTGATGGAAAAGAAGGGCAAGGGACAGCTCCTCTTCAGATTCTCGTTGTTTTTACTTCCGGAGTCACACGTGCCTCGTGACTCCGCCCAAGCAGAAGGTCCATGTGCCAGTTTGCAGCTGGTAAGCAACTAAAGACTGTGGACCAGCCAGCCTCTTAGAAGTTGTTGAGGGAGAGGCTGGTGTGGTGGGCATATAGTGTAAGTTTTCTAATAACAGACGTCAAAAGCATTTTTCATTGATTGTTTCAGTCCAGTGGTTATTTCATTTCCATGTTGGGGTTGAGTCTGGATCGGGAATTATTGTAGAGATGAAAGCTGAACATTCTGGTTGGCTTTTTAGTCTGGATGCTTCCTTTTAGAAGCATACGGGCATTTGTATGTACAACAGAGATGAAGTTTGTGATCAGTCGTTGTATCTGTTTCTCGTGGCTGGTTCTCCATATGGGTATGTCTCCCTGGTGGCCCAACTGGACCCAGGACCTGAACACAGCCAGACCACTGCTTCTCAAACAGGAGTGATGTTGTCCCCCAGAGGGCATTTGGCAAGGCCTGGGACATTTTTGGTTGCAACAGTTTGGGTGGTCTATGGCAGACCTCTTAAAATGCTCAGGACCTCTCCTTCCAAGAAATGGTTTTCCAGCACAAATTGCCAGGAGTGTTGAAGTTGAATAATGCTAAGTTAGCTCACTCGTTCTGACTCATAAATCAACTGCACTGTTGTATTTTAGTAACTGTCACCGTGGCCTTATTGCCAAGAACACTCCCTGATATTATGCTAAGTGAAATTAGTCAGAGAAAGACAAAAATCATATGACTTCACTCATGTGAGGACTTTAAGAGACAAAACAGATGGTCACAAGGGAAGGGAAACAAAAATAATATAATATAAAAACAGAGAGGGGGACAAAACAGAAGAGACTCATAAATATGGAGAACAAACTGAGGGTTAATGGAGGGGTTGTGGGAGGAGGGATGGGCTGAATGGGTAAGGGGCACTAAGGAATCTACTCCTGAAATCATTGTTGCACTATATGCTAACTAATTTGGTTGTAAGTTAAAAAAAATAAAAAATAAAAAAAAAAAAACAAAAAAGAATGCTCCCTGAAGTCAGCTCATTGGACAGGATCCTCACTGCTCTGGATTCCCAGAAATTTTGTCTATGGATAGTGTATGGGCTGTAGCATGCCTTTGGATTTTCTTATGTGAGATTATTTGCAGACGTCTGTAATGCTGTGCATCTGAAGGACACGGGGTCAAAGGCAGCAATGTTTTATACTTGCTCAGATTTCTTCCAAAGTTGCCTTTTGCAGTTTTGCAGGAGCAGCCTTTCAAAACCAGCCACACGTTTGTTGACCAGATACATAGGCTTTTGTAAAAATTCCAGGAATGAAAGATGCTGCTTCTAGTAGGCCAAGAAAGGAATCGTTATTCTCTCTCTTTGTATATAGTAGGTATAGAGACAGCAGTTTATTCTTCACTTGCTTGGGCAGTGTCGCTTTGGTTATTTGATTGGCGGGGTTTTGTATTTGTCCTCACTTAAGTCCTATTCATCTTTAGTCATTCGGGCTTGGATGGTATTGAATACAATGTGGGCAGTTCTGTTGGTGGAGACCATTACCAAAAGGTTATCCATATAATAGGATGTTTGGACCCATAGGACATTTGACATGGTACTTTGGATTTATCTAGCTCAGATGATGATAAATTTCTGGAGAGTTTGGACCTGTGGGGGTATACTGTATACAGTGTCCGTATCTGTTATAAATGTTGATGAAACCAAACCAAACAGTATTCTCGAACGTGGATCAGGATTGGAACTGAGATACTGAACAAATAAATTGGGACTTTCCCTGGAAAGAGAGCAGGCAACCAAATTTTGTGCTTATTCCCAGTCATTCTGTCTCCATAGTTCTCTAAAGTACAGTAAAGATTTTGTGTCCAGAAGAAAAAAAATTAACTTTATTCTCTACTCCATAGGCTAACTCCATTGTAAGTCAAGACTTGATGCAGTTGAGACTGTGTTGGGCATTATAATACAGGGCTTATACATAAGGGTCCTTTTTGGACAATGAACCATTTCCTTTGGGCATTTTTTTAAAAATTCTGTATCAAAATAATACATGCCTAGTTTACAAAATCAAATAGTACAGAATGGCAGCTGAGTTCCGTTCCTCCCCTCCTTATGACTAGTCCTACTTACCAGAGAAAACCAGTTATTTTTCAATTTTAACATTTTATTAAAATATACACATGCATGTGTACAGTTTATGCATTTTTACAAACAGAACACACCTGTGTAAGCGTTCAGATCAAGACATAGACCTGTGTCTGCACCCCAGAAGCCCCTATTTGGCCTCCCTCGTCAGTGAGGATGACCACGGGCCTGACGCGCAGCAGGATGGATAATTTTGCTTGCATTCTCACGCTGCGTCAACGGAGCGAGGCCCTGAGTCCCATCGCCCTGGCCTGGCTCTTGTGGCCTGGCTGTGCTGTTGTCCTGGTGAACGTGCCTCTTTCCGCAGCACCAACATCCCGTGGCTCCTCCTGTGACCGTCCTCATGTCTAGGCGCAGAATCAAGGGTACTCCCCGTACCAGAAAAATAACCAGACATCTTCCTCTCCCAGCTAATTTGGTGACTTCTGATTTTTTTTTTTTTTTAACCATTTATAACGTAGTCCCCCTCCATTTCTCTCACCTCCTAGATAAACATTATTAAGATACCAGTCACAGAACTGGCTGCTGTTTCTGATAGCATCCGTTCCCCAGCAAACACACTTCCCTTGAACCGTCTTCCAGTCGCCTAACATAAGCCCCAGTCCTGTAACAGGTGGCCAATACCCTCTTGCCAAGACAGCATGTTTTCTTAGGATGATCTGTCTTTGGTTGCAGATTGGCAGCAAATGTGAGCTGAGGACCTTTAAGCACTGGATTTATTTTGTATGTTTGTGTCCTCTAATTTGTGTGTATGTCAGGCTTGCTAAAGTTCTGTGTATTTTCAAACATTTGTTCATTTCATCCAAATTGTCAAATGTTTTGGTGTATTTTTTACATAATGTTCTCATAACTTTGTAATTTCAGTTGGCTTTGTAATGATGTCTCCTTGTTTCTTGACATTAATATATTTTTTTTTTTTCCTCCATTAGTCTTTGATAAGGGTTTATCAGTTTTACTAATCTTTTCGATATATCAACTTTTAATGTCAGTTTTTTTCATTGTATTTTTAAACTGGGTCTTTGCTCTTCATTATTTCATTCCTGTTACTGCCTTAGATTTCCTTTGGTGTTTTTTTTGCTAGATTCTTGAGGTGAAATTCAAAATACTGATATTCAATCTGTTTTTTAATATATGCATTTATGTCTATAAATTTCTCTCTCAGCCCTTTGCCAGCTTCGTAACATAAGTTTTGACTTCTTCTTTGATTCGTCAGATTACTTGGCTCTTTTGTTATTATATAATTTCCAGGTAGTTGCAGTTTTTTTAGATTCCTTTTTTGTTGTTGATTTTCAGCATAACTCTTTCATGGCCAAGGAGCTTACTCTGAAGTACTCACTTGTTTACATCCTGTTGAAGCTTTCTCTGTGATTGGACATTGGTTAATTTTCATGTATGTTCCATGTACAAATGAAAATTATGTGAAATTTGCTTTTCGTTTTAATTTTTTTCTAAAGTCAGTTAAGTTTATTAGTAGTGGTGTTATCTGCTATATTTTGTTTTTTTCTATGATTTGTTGAGAGATTTCTTAAAGGCTCTATGATTTTGAATTTGTTTCGTTTTTATATAGTTTCTTCAGTTTTTGCTTTAAGTATTTTGAAGCTGTGTTTCAGGATGCATACATATTTGAAAATGTGATATTTTCCTGTTTGGATTCTTTTCTTTACCATTATGAAACGTCCTTCCTTTTCTTCAGAAGTGTTATCAGGTTTTAGAGTCTGATATTAGAATGGTTACAATACTTTGGGAGGCTAGTTTTTGTACTACTTTCACTTCTTTTATTCTTTTACTTTCAATTTTCTGTTGGTCTTGTTTCTAAAGGGTGCCTCTCATTAGCAGTTTGTCGTTTGGTTTTGCATCTTCAGTCACCACGCTGCCCTAATATTTGTCATGTAAGTCAATGCAGCTGACCTTGTCATAGAATACCTGATACAGTTTTCTAATTGACGTGATTTTTTTTTGTTGTTAAAACATTTTCTGTATATTTTTAATGGTCATCCTGCATATAACAATATATATCTTGGACTTACCATTTTAATACAAATAAATACTTTGCCACTTCTCTCCTTTGCACTTTAACGCCACGTATCCCCTGTCTGTCTTTGCATTATCTCTATGGCCCACGTGATAATTATTGTTCTTCAAGTCCGTACGTCCACACATTTATCCTTTCTACTTCTCTGAAATTCTGCCAGCATTTCATTATCTTGTTTCCAGCGAGGTTGTTTTTCTTTTTCTACATTTTACATCCAGTGTAGTTAACATCCAGTGTTGTGTTAGCGTCAGACTGCGATGTCCTGACTCCGCACTCTACCCGTTGGCTGTCAGCCGGTGCTCCTGGTGGTGGGAGTGCTCTTAGTGCCCATCTCAGTTATGTGTCTTCTGTCTGAACTGTTTCCTTTTGTGCTTCATTGAGTGAAGGTTCACTGGAAACAAACTTATTTTTTTTTTCTGCCTGACATGGAACTTGGGGTTGGTTTTTATTTTCTTAAGCACTTTTGGGTTTTTATTCCTTCGTCTTCTAGTTTATGTCATTCCTGTTGAGAGGTCACCTGCTGAGTTTATTCTTGCTCTTTTGTAAGTGAAGTGTCATTTTTCTCTAGATGCTTTAGAATTTTTCTTGGTCATTGGTTTTCAGTGGTTTGATTATGATGTCCTTCAGACTGGTTTTCTTTTCATTTATCCTGCTTAAATTACCTTGAACCATTCCAGTGAATGTAGAAGTATTTCATTGGTCTTTTAAATTTGGGTTTCTCTGATAATGACTCCGGTTCAACATTGTTTTGATAGATTTTTGGACATAGGTAGATCATTCTCCATAAAGTGCTCATTGAATTATTTTCATATTAACTTGAAGTTTTTAAGTAAAAAATTTAAATCTATTCTGAGGTTCTCAAAAATTCTGTCCAGTATTTTTCTTAACCTTTGAAAATCTTTGAAAACATGTATTTTGTTCTTAAAAATAAATTAGTTGTAAAATTAAAATTGTAAGTCATGGTATAATTGTTGATTCATTCCACGTACATGGTGTATAATGGATATCATTGTTTATCCCTATTTGTATAAGAGCTGATTTATAGGGCATTCTGGTTAATAGTCTCTTGGGTAGCCTAACTGTTGCTGTTTCATACTCTACTGAAAAGCCTATAAACTACCAACTATTTAGAAATACCAGAAAATATACATTATACTTTTTAATGTCACGTAGCAAAAGATAGAATACTGAAGCCAACTGATAATTTCATTTTTAAAACATAGGGCCACGTTACGTGGTACAAATAGGTGACAAAATTATCGACTACAATGAAGAATTCCGCCTTTTCTTGTCAACAAGAAACCCCAACCCCTTCATCCCGCCGGACGCAGCCGCCATAGTTACGGAGGTTAACTTCACCACCACGAGAAGTGGATTGCAAGGCCAGGTGCGTGCGGGTGGGCGGTGCGCTGCCTGGGACATCTTCTGTAGCTCTGTGAATACATGATTCCTTGTTGGAGTCTGTCTCAAGAAGCTGATGAGCATGTAAACTTCTGGAAACACCTTGAAAATGTATTTGTGAGTTAGAGTAGTAAAGCATTCGGGTTTCCTTTATCCTTTGCGTGAGACACTCGTCGTTAACATCAAGCTGCTGCCTTTGGTTTTATGGCCTGTTTCCGTCGTGTGTAGTGGAATTGGAGAGAAAGAAGGATCATAGACTAAGATCAGCTACTTTTTCTTTTTTAATGATGTAAACTGAGGTTTCACTGTGAAAATTGCATTTCGTTGACTTATTTGGCTAGGGGAGCAAGGGTGTCTGATTCCTCATGTGACTTTTTTTCCCCGCTAGAATATAGGCCTCTTTGAATTCCCTGCATCTGTGTATCACTTACTGTACTTCAGAATATTTTATGAATCTCAGAGTGAGTTTTTATATCTAGACTTTTATTTACACAGTTCCTTCCTCACTCTCTTTTTAAAGACATTGTGCCTATTGACTTGTTAATCTTTTTTAAAGTTTATTTGTTTATTTTAGACAGAGGGCATCAGCGGAGTAGGGGCAGAGAGAGGGGGAGAGAGTAGAGTAGGGGCAGAGAGAGAGAGAATCCCAAGCAGGTTCCACACTGATTCCACACTGACAGCACAGAGCCCGTCTCAGGGCTCAAATCCATGAACCATGAGATCATGACCTGAGCCGAAGTCGGACGCTTAATCGACTGAGCCACTCAGGCGCCCCGACGTTGCTTTGTAAGAATAACTTTATTAAGATTCAATTCACATATCATACAATTCATCGATTTAAAGTATACAATTCAGTGTTTTTTACTTATTTTTTTTTAAAGTTTTTATTTTTTTAGTGGACTTGAGGGTTTATGGTAACTCTGTGTCTAATATTTTGAAGGACAAACTTTTCCAAAGTGACTGCACTCTTTTACTTTTCCACCAACAGTGTGTGACGATTCTCCTTTCTCCCCATCTGGCCAACATCTGTCTTATTAATTGTAGCCATCCTAGTGGACCTGAAATGGTATCTCGTTGCAATTTTGATGACACAGTCTTTTAAGGAAGTTATTTTTTAATTTCTTTATATGAATGCTTACCATTAAAAAACTAGTTTCCATGTTTTTTATATATTTAATCTAATTTTATAAGTTTAGAACTAAGAATTACATATTGATAAGTAATACAATTTCTTACAGGTGTCCTGTAATATTTAATACTTTATTGATCAGTGTAACTATTTTGCCTCTTTTTCTGGTCAGAAATAATTGTGAAGTGTCTCATGTTTAACTCGAAAGAATCAAATGAGGTACATAATATAATAATTATTGTGATATTTGGTCAAACATAAGACCTGTGTGTGGGAAGTTTGTTTTGTTTGAACTTCATCACTAGAATAATTTTGACTTAAAACAAAAATTTTTTTTTTAAGCTTTTGGCTTTAACTATTCAGCATGAGAAACCTGACCTAGAGGAACAGAAAACAAAACTGTTACAACAGGAAGAAGATAAGAAAATACAGTTAGCCAAGCTTGAGGAATCTCTTTTAGAGGTAAGATATAGTTATTCAGGAAACTTTCTTATATTACATTTTTAATGAATATAATTAACAGTATTTTTTAATAGTGCCTTCAGCATGTTTTTGGTTGTGTCAGTGATGTGAATATATATCTTAAAATCAGACTTCAAAGAGAAAAAAGTAGGTATCTTGGGATACAAGATCTTAAGGAGTAATAGTAATGTGTAAGACAAGTGATTTTTATGTATTACTGTCTTTTTATTGCATTATTTCACTAATATTTATTGCATGCTCCGAATTTCGAATGACATTAAAATGCAGCATGAAATTATGATTTATTCTGTACCTTTAAGTAGTTTTTATTAGATTGCTAAAATTAATACATATGCGTGTAGTATATCATAATTTACTGTACCATTCTTATAAACTATAAAATGTTGAATTTCTTTTAAAATAATGTAAGGTTTCATCAAAACCATCAAATTAATGATAGCTAATATGGGCTTCTTTTATTTTAATACGTGTAACGCTATTCATGTTATTTTGTTAATTTTTGCTACAGACACTTGCCACATCTCAAGGGAATATTTTGGAAAATAAAGATTTGATTGAATCTCTGAATCAGACGAAAGCAAGCAGTGCACTTACTCAAGAGTCACTTAAAGAATCTTACAGACTCCAGATTTCTCTTGACCAAGTAATTATTTCCTTTCTTTTGTGGTCTTCTATCATGTTTTCTTCACCTTTTATGTTAATCTGATAAAAAGTGTCGAATGAGGACCTGAGGGGAATGACGATTACAAAATAGAAAGCACTTCAAAGCCCCGGAGCCTTGGGGGTGCTCCTTGCTGCCCCAGAGGGGCTGGTGTGGTGCCCGCGGCATCAATAATACGCACCGCTGCCTTCTGCTGATTTCTGGCATCACACTGGTTCACGTTCTGCAGCTCTAGTCTGTACTGAAGTTGAAAATTAATGTTTCACAAATAGCCAACTTTGCCATTCCTGGAGCTTTTTAAAATTAAAGCATGTTTAATGTATTAATTGAGAGTTTTCAGGTGTTTTTTCCACTAACAACATTTTTCTTCCCTACTCGTCTCGGACCCCATGATTGTGATGATCTGAACTATTTTCTTGTAAATGCTCAAAATGCTTTTTGGCTTATTCTTTTGATAGTTCCTTTTGCCAAATTCTAACCCAAATCCATAACATAAATATATCCTGTCTTCTCCTACCTTCTAGTGATTGAACTTTGCTTGAGGAAAAACACCCCCAAACAGATGTATGTGACTGTGAATCTCCAGGCTCCAGCCTGACCACAGCTCTCAGGGACATCCTTTAATTCTTTGCCAGTCATCTCAGTGACCTTTTCACGTTTCCTTGGAGTACTTTTCAGCCCTTGCTCAAATTGTACCTTTACATATCGTTACTTTTTAAGTCTTTTCTTATAGGAAGGGCTCTTTGGAAACCAAAGCACGAACAGGTTTACAACCCGATTCTCATCTAGCCACCTCGTTTTCTGTCCCAGGGCTAAGCTCGGCAGATGTTACACCTGTCATTTCTGATCTTACCACACAAGGGTTTTGGACTTTCTGACCTTCTCTTTCTGAACAGGCGTTGCTGAGTCACACACATAATTTTACTAATACCGTATTTGTAATCCTGGTGCTCGGATCAGAATAACAGTGCCATGGAGAACCTCCTCAGAGTCCCATTCAGAGCCTAGAGGCCATTTAATCACCCTTTACTTTCTGTCAGAGCGAAGGTCCCCGTGGACACTGGCTTGTTCTGTGTTTATGTCCAACAGTGCTAGGTGCTTTTTGGTATTTGGTGTGGACACCTGTAGACTGTCTGGTCCGTCTGTCTGCACACACATGTGATTCACAGCTGTAACTTTCCTCTCCTGCAGGGATTGTAGCACGGTGCCCTTTTTATTACTACGCTGGTTCTCTTTTGGAATGTACACCCTTGTCACTTAATTTCTGATCACAACTGTGTGGCCTGTCTTCGTACCCTTTCCCTAATGTAGGTGCTGGTGGTCCTCATTCCGATCCACCGTGAGCCACTTCTACCTCTGTAGGCGACTTTAATCGGAGAGGCAGATAATTATCTAAATACATTGCCCTCTGTTCTATAAAAATAAGAAAAACTGGGCCCTATTGTTCCTGTTATAAAATTGGTCCTCTTCCTTGGTTGTCTGGGGGGGGCTCACATGGGTGTGGCGGTCTGTGGGTGGCAGTAAGGCGCTACTGCTGAGGTGTTTTCCTGCCCCACCTGTGGTCCACAGGAGCGGGATGCGTACCTTCCCCTGGCTGAGAGTGCCAGCAAGATGTTCTTCATCATCTCCGACTTGGCCAAAATTAACAACATGTACCGTTTCAGTTTGGCTGCATTTCTCCGACTATTCCAGCGGGCTCTGCACAACAAACAGGTACACTCTTGCTTGCCCCGTAGCTGATACTGAATAGGAGAGATCACTTTTCTAGGTACTTAATTTGTAACAGTAATTTCCTGAGAAAACTTGTTTAGAATTACGTTTTAGAAGACCCCACGTAACAATTTTAAGCCATATTTAAAGAAACGGGCTCCTTAGTGTATTTTATGTTCTTACAAACTACCCCAGTGTGACAGTCCTTTGAATGGAAATGTTTTAAATTCTGAGTACAAATTAATATGTAATAGAGTATCATTAAAAATGGTAGAAAGAGAAATTGTCTACATAATCTTCTCACTTGGGGAAAAGAACATTGAACATTTCATCGTACACGTTCGTCGTTTGAGGCTTTGCTACATTCCAGGGTTTGTTCTAGTTATCGGGGCTGCAGAAGTGTATGCTACGTAACAAGTGTATGTGCTCGTAGAAGGAAGGGAACGTGAATGGATATAGGTTGTTTTAACCCACAGGTATCACATGGTCTTGAAAGTAAGTGTCAGTATATCACAGACAACTTTCACGTCATATATAGGAACCTGCGGTCTTTTTGAGAAACGGTGAGGCTGCACAGTACTTCGTGTAACCAGGTGCTGTATGGACACTGTCTGCTTATCTGTGCTGAATAGCATATTACCCCAGTCTTGGTGGTGTTTTTCTTCCGCTCGTGGATCCTGTGGGGAATTTGGTCAGGGCGGAGCAGAGATGGCTTATCTCTGTTTCACCATGTTTGGGGCCTCAGGTGGGACTGGAGGGGGAGACAGGAAGTCTGGTGCCTGGGGCTGGTGGGAGGGCTGCTGACTGATGTACTGTCCCTGCTGGGCTTCCTCACCGTGTGGAGCAGTGCGTTCCTGGTGGGACATCTGGGGGACCAACGTGTGTCTTCTGCTCGGTAAGGCAGAACCTTCACGACCCGACCCTGGGTGGGTATCCCTTGTGCTGTGTTGTGTGTGGTGGAAGCTGTCACAAACCTGCCCGTGGTCAGGAGGAGTGACAAAGAATCTGGCCATGTTTTAAGACAGCTATAGAAACTTGTGGTTTTTCTCTTTTCCATTGTTTTCCTTCTCTCGTTTTTCCCCTGGGTAAATCCCTAGACACGGATGACTGGCACAAAAGTGCACGTTTGTGAGCCGTTACACAGTTGCCATCTCCCTACCTGTGGAAGCACGTGCCATTGGTGCAGTAGACTGAGGCAGCAACAGTGTCCTTTTCAGTCTCTTAACCAACAATGGATTATATAGATCTTTGAATAATTTTTCATTAAAAGTTTCTCATAAATTACTTAGAAAGTATGCAAGTATAGGTTTGTTTTAAATGTTTCTTTATCCTTTAGTCAAAAAATATTCACATTAAAAGTGAGTTCACTAGTATGAGAACTGGTAACTAGGTTAGCAGTTCTGACTAAACCCAAGGAGAACATTGGTTATTCTGTGCTCCTTACAAAAGTGTGTAGCCCAGCGTCTCCTCGGTAACCACACTTCTTCCATAGCATGGTTATCGAATACCACTGACCTGCATGTGTGTGTGTGTGTGTGTGTGTGTGTGTGTGTGTGTGTGTGTGTGTGTGTGTGTGAATTTACTTTAAAAAGCAATAGAATCTTGAAGATGTAGAGTAAAAAACTTGATTTCCAGTGTCTTGGAAATGCATTAAATCTTGTAGTGGGGTCTCTCAGTGGATCCAGGGGTCCATTTCACATGTGACCTTTGTTAATAGTGAAACGAAGACGATGTCTGCCACGTGAACCAGAAACAATGAGCTGTCTCAGAACATGCTGCTAACAAGGCCCGAAACCGAGGTCTGATGGATCTGAGTGCTGGTTCATTAGTTTTGTACCAATTTTACACATTGTACGGCTTATCCTGGATGTCTTTCTCTAAACTGTTAAAATTACTTTACTGGGCTTTTTCCTTGTCCATTAAAATCACAAGGAAGGGAGGAAGTTAAGCCCAAATATTATACCAAAATTGAACTTTTCAAGGCATGTAGGCTGCAAATGCTCCCTGAGGTGACATGAAAAATCACGTGACACTTAGAGAAAGACCAGCCTTGACATCCTTCTTCTCCTCTTCAGTAGTCAAAGGAAATCACAATTAGTGGTATTTTTCAAATCATGACAATCCTGTACAATGGAAGCACAGAAACAGATAAAAAAAAAAACAAAAAAACTACAGGTGGTATGATTTCTAAACAGCATCAACATCAGTGTTCGTGTTCATCGTTAGTTAACACGGAGACCATGGTTTAAGATCGTTTAGGTTCTTATATTGAGGATGAGAAAATTGTGGTCACACTGTTTCAGGACTTGATTGGTAATTATAATGTGAGTAATGAAATGGGTTTAACCCCTACGAAAGCAGTACTTTTAATGCCATTAGGTATCAGAGTGGTATGGTCAAATTCAATTCATACTGTATTATTGGAAATAATTATTTAGTCCCTGTATTATTTAGTCCCTTAAGTGGATTGACAAAGATAATTATTCCAGAATCAGCTTTGAGTCTGGAGGAACATTTCATAAGTGTGATTAAACTATGGGGTATCATTTAACTGTTTATAAATTTTTTAATGGTTTTTCAGTTTTCAAATTGTAATCTACAGGATTCCGAAAGTACAGAACGGAGAATCCAGTCTCTTATCAGCTCATTAAAACATATGGTCTATGAATATATATGCCGTTGTCTGTTTAAGGTAAGAAATATTATTTTTTCATGTATAAAATACTACCTGAACTTGTATTTAATACAGTCTTACAGTGAAATTGTGGAATCCTTTCCCAACTGGAAACATATTGAAATCGGCCTTTCTGATATTTTCCCAGAGTAACATTCATTGCTAAGTGGGGCGTCTTCTGGCTTTCTGGGATGTGGTAGGAGAATGACGAGTGTGGAGGGTTATCTCCCTTCCTTCTGAACGAGCCCGTAGCTGCCGCAGGACCTTGTGATGAGTCATCTCCTAGCTCGGGTCTCTCCACCTCAGCACTGCTGACATTTTGGACCACGTTTGTCATGGCACTGTTGTGTGGCACTGTGTCTACACAGCTGTTGCAATCAGAAATCTCTCTTGAAATTGCTTGGGGGGCAAACTTGGTTTCTCTTCCTGGAACTAATGCCTGATCCTGAGACATGAATGTCATAGACATCTTCATATTAAAAGGGCCCCAAGGAGTAGAAAATGAAACATATTTTAGAAAATTATGAATGTTGTAGAAAACACAGAGGCTTTTTACTTTAAGATGTTTTTTTCAAGGGTCAGTTTTTGGGTATTGGTTGAGATATGTTGAGGAAGGGCTTTGTAAAGACAAGTGAGAGAAATAGAGTTGTTATGGCACAGTTATACAGCATTCTCAGAAAACCTTGAAAAAGATCTAGTTACTACATTCTGTAGAAAGGGATAGTAATTTTTATGATTAGAGTGACAATGTTGATGATCTTTACTGGAGACTGAATAAATCTTTCAAATGTCAAGGGCTGTTAACGGAAGGTGAGAGTTATAGCTGGGTATTTCTGCAGAGTTTTTGCTTAATGAGAACCGTGGAGATTTCTCTTCAGGTGTCTGTACAGTGTATGTGTATTCTAGGTGCCGTTCAAAGAATCACCTGTTTGGCCCTGAGTTTTAACCTGTACACACGACAAATTATAAGCAGATGACGTCAAAGTCCGTTTGGTCACTAAAATGTTAGGGTTCTAGGTCTGAGGATGACACAGCAGTAGAGTTTCATCGATCCTTGATCTCACGTCTCTAACGTGTACGATATATTAGCTCACATGATACTTAAAAATTGTTAGTACACAAACTGAAACGTATTTTCTTGAAGAGTTTCCAACTTGGTGGACCTATAGAGAAAACGCTCGGTCGCTCCTGCCTGCGGTCGCTGCGTTAGACTTGGCCTGTCCCACGCTCAATCGGCTCCGTACGGTCCCTGTCCTTTCTCTTCACGTGCACATGTACATCTAGCTGACATTTTCAGTTTTCCTTGGTAGGTGTTTTCTTCTGTTGCCTCTCTTCTCATGCAACGGGTCCTCAGGATCTTTCCATGAATATAAATATGTTAACCTCATTATTCTTAGTGAGCGTGTGTATTCTGTAATGTGGCTCATCCTAGTTTATCTGCTACTGTCTTGGTGGATTGAGGTCTCTCCTTCCTTGCATCCTTTTCAACCCTGGATGTTATCAGTCTTTCTATTTTTTGTCAAGTTATGGTTTGTAAATATTTCCTGCCTCCTCTGAATTTTTATTAAATGTCTGTTTTTACCGTCCTCCCTTATTTGCCCCATCTGTTTGTTTTCTTGGTATTTTAAAGAATAGGCTTTGCTTTACAGAACAAATCTACTTGATGGTAATTGTTTTATATTTTATTTTTTAATCATTGGATTTATTTTTTGATTTCTGTGTTAGTGAATTTTCATGATTAGTTGTTTTTTTTTTAATTTTTTTAACATTTATTTATTTTTGAGACAGAGACAGAGCATGAACAGGGGAGGGACAGAGAGAGAGGGAGACACAAAATCTGAGACAGGCTCCAGGCTCTGAGCGGCCAGCACAGAGCCCGACGCGGGGCTTGAACTCACGGACCGTGAGATCATGACCTGAGCGAAGTCAGACACTTAACCGACCGAGCCACCCAGGTGCCCCCATGATTAGTTTTTTAATGTAGTTTTAATATTTATTTTCTAGTGAATATATTAAGGTTGCGGAGTTTCATTTTGATTCTTCTTCTAGTAATATATTTAGTGCTTTTTCACTTTTCTTTTAAAACCTCTACACTAAATGTGATTTGTGATTGTGAATACTTTGTGAAAGTATTATGGACCTACACTTACTTCAAGGTGTCACCAAAATCCTTATGGAAGTACATGGACTATAAAATATTATTCCTGAAAAATGTTTAAGTCAAAAGATAATATAAAATTTCTTACTCATTCCAAAAAATAGTAGCTTATTGGGAATTTCTTACTGTTGACCTATATATCTGCACCTCAGTTTATATATTCTTATTTATTTTTAGTAATACATTATATCTACTGATGAGATTTAAATCTTTATGTCCTATATTCTGTAATGTAATTAGGGAGGGGAAGATACAGTAAATGTTGAGTACCAAAGTGATGTAACGTATAAGTGAAGTTTAGCTAGGGTTACTTCTTTTAAGTCACATTGTCTTAAAAATACGTGTAAGTTAAGCTAAAGCCAACGTTTTATTGCACTAGGGGAGAGCTTGTAAGGCTGCACATCCTTAACATTTTAGTGCCCAGCTGGAATTTGTTATTGCCTATCTTGAGACATACTTTTCTATTGTGAACACTTGAAAACATTTTTTTTTTTTTTTAATTTTTTTTCAACGTTTTTTATTTATTTTTGGACAGAGAGAGACAGAGCATGAACGGGGGAGGGGCAGAGAGAGAGGGAGACACAGAATCGGAAACAGGCTCCAGGCTCCGAGCCATCAGCCCAGAGCCTGACGCGGGGCTCGAACTCACGGACCGCGAGATCGTGACCTGGCTGAAGTCGGACGCTTAACCGACTGCGCCACCCAGGCGCCCCTTGAAAACATTTTTTAAAAGCTAACGTCTATAATTCTTAACATATGTTTTTAATTGGTGATGGAATATGTTTTATAATGTTCATATTTCTGTGTCAGTAATGTTAAATGTATTCAACATGAATTCAGCATTCCATGGAGTTTCAGTGGTGAATGACAATTAGAAAGCATATTAATTATAAACCAATGAGGTCCATTTTTGAAGATTTAGCATTATAATCTTACTTAGGATGGAACTGATTTCGTATTTAGTGAAAGCTTTTTGGATTTTTAGCAACCACCTTCACATTAAACTGCCTTTTCCTCATGCTGATGTTGCTGTTGTGTTGCCAACAGTGGTGTGGCAACACCAGAGCCTTGAAGCAGAGCCTGGGATTATTAGTATTCACATCACACCCACGTGAAAGCAAGTTGACCTGGAACAAAAAAGTGATTGACTTGTTTTGTAGCAGAAAATTTAGGCTTGTAATAAACTAAAACAAATGGAGAAGGCTGTCTAGCAATTTCAGTTCAGACTATTGGCTCTGTCATTCTTTTTGTCCAAGAGATCAGAGCGTTTATTTCAGTAACCCAAGTATTTTGGACAATTATCGGGTAAGTAGCATATTCAGTTCCCCAACACTTGTGGTTCTGTCGGACTGTGCACAAGCTGGCGCCTTTACGTATCCTTTCTTCCTCCCACTGTGTCATTTGGAACAGATACGAAGTAAGGGAAGTTGCTGTTGGGCTGTGAAGTGATTTTCTCATGTACTGGATGAGAGCACAGAGGAGGTTTGGAGAGCATGTGCTCTTGCCGTGTCCCTGTCCTCGTGGAAGCATGGCGTACCGGAGCACTGGCATGCAGGGAGGCTGCCGGTGAGGGAAGACGGGTCACCTCGCCTTCCTCTCCAGTGGATTTGCCAGCTGATTCAAATGCAAATGGATATTACACTTTAAAAGGAAATTAATGGCATTTCCTGACTGTATTTATCCTACAAATCATTTAGTTTGGATTCTGGTATTTTTTTTTCTATCAAAATGTGTTGTCTTTTAATAGAAAAGTAGAAGTTCTCTGATTGGATATTTAAAAATTTTATAGCCTTTCATTTTATTAAAATGAACCCTGATAATTTGAATCATTTTCTTCTGCTTAGAAGATTTTGAAACTTTTAGTATTACATCTAACCCTTTAGATTTTCTGGAAGTAGGGTTGAATGTGCATAGAATTGTTAACTAAAATGTGTGACCTACCACCTCAAGCACAACTGTGAGTACTTGGGTTCTTTTTTTTTTTTTTTTTTTTAAGTTTATTTATTTTGAGAAGAAAGAGACAGGGAGAGGGAGAGCGAGACAGAGAGAGACAGGGAGAGGGAGAGGGAGAGAGAGAGACAGAGAGAGAGACAGGGAGAGGGAGAGGGAGAGGGAGAGAGAGACAGAGAGAGAGAGAGAGAGAGAGAGGGAGGGCGGGAGGGAGGGAGAGACAGAGACAGAATCCCAGGCAGGCTCCACGCTGTGCAGAGCCAACACAGGGCCCAGTCTTACAAACCCTGAGATCATGACCTGAGCCAAGATCAAGAGTTGGGTGCTGAACCCACTGAGTCCCCAGGTGCCCCTGGCTATGCTTGGTTCTATGCTGTCTACGTATTTGCTCAATTAAAGCAAGACTTCATATGGTAGCAGGTACTTTACACATTACCTTGAAGTTGTTTGAAAGCGATGAATAGTGTCAAGTACAAATAAAAGGAATAGATTTCTTATTCTTGCTACTGTTTCTCAGTCTCTGAGAATCAGGAGGTTTATAGAAGATTTTTAAGATAAATTTCCTTTCTGGTACAGTAGTATGTAGTGCATCAGGTGACTGTAAAGCAGGTAGCAACTGTGTGTCACCTTACGTGTTCCAGGCACCGGGGAAGCACCTCACATACGTTGTTACTCACTTCCTACGACAATCCTATTCTCTAAAGGAGGAGACCAAGATGCAGAGCTAGCACCCGTGCTGTAGGTTATTCCTGTGTGGAGGGTGTTGGAACTGGGATTTAAGCCCATTCTGCTTGATGCCTGAAGACTCAAGGCTAACAGGGTGCAGTTCAAGCAAAATCATCCTGTCTGGAAACACTTGACCTCATCCTAAAGTGGGCTTTAAGACTCCCTTCTACCATGTTACTCGTGTGCTAACAGTTTCACCCTTCCTGCATATTCACTGGGGTGTGTGTGATGCCAGGGTGGAATTTATGGGATGCCATGTGGCTGATTTATACTCGCTAGTCCTCTGCCTTCTCTTACTGATTTTTCTTCGTGTCGATGATCAGTTGAGATTTTGCTTATATCCCCATGATACTAAAGAATTTTGTTAACAGAACCAAGCCTAATGAGATGAGTTGACATTGAATTAAAACACCTAAATTGGGGCGCCTGGGTGGTGCAGTCCCTTGGTTTCTGACTCTTGATTTCAGCTCAGGTCAGGATCCCAGGGTTGTGGGACTGACCCCGTGTTGGGCTTCATGCTGAATGCGGAGCCTGCTTAAGATTCTCTCTCTCTCCTCTCTCCTCTCTCCTCTCTCCTCTGTCTCCTCTCCACAGCTCACTTGCTCGCTCTTTCTCGAAATCAGGAAATAAGTAAATAAAATACTGAAATTTTTTGGTCTGAAAAGCAGTGTAGATCAAGGACGTCAGAGGTACAAAGTAATTTCTCAACTCTGGATGATGACAGGGTTTTTTTGTTGTTGTTTTGGTTATTGTTTGAAGCAAATATTCAGAAAATCCGTAAGCTTGATTTGTACATTCTTAATTTGACCCCGGTTTATTTGGAAATAATGTGTCCTCTTGTCTCTCAGTAAATTGTATTTTTAGGTGTATTCTCGGGTCATAATTGTTTTTTATTATAACGTTGTTCTTAAATCCCTGGGGCTGAAAGGATTCCTTGGTATAGCTGTCAACCAGCTGCCAGAAACGGCTTCTGCCGCCTCCAGTTTGGGAAGGCGATGAAGGTCCGGGTTAGCCTGTCGTAGTTCCCGTGCCGTTATCTGTGGGGGATGTGATGGGAGAGGCTCAGCTACGATTGTGTGCTCATCCCTCAGGCTGGGAAGTCTTCTGTCTCCAGAACACAGGGAAGAAGGGGAACTGCCACTACCCGTTTGTTGACTCTGTGTTATGTGGCTATTCTTTGCCAGTGTTTTGGAGTTTGGCCTCAGTGATGGAATTAACAGTCAGCTCGCTGAACCCAGCGCCTGATCTGAGAACCCTAGAGTGCCAGGGCCCTGCCGTCTTTGTACTAACCCTAGAGACAGAGACCGCATTCTTCTTCCTCAGGTCAGAGGAAGCAGTGGCGGGGTAAGGGTAGTAGTACTGGGTGTGAATTTGTGTGTGTATATCTCTGGAGTAGAGAATTAAGTGTGTTATTAAGTGATAAAGCCTTCAAAGTAGTACATGTATTGTCTTATTTTTATCTTAATCGTTATCTACCTTCGATGAGGGATGCTGTGGTAATCATTTTAAACATGCATTAATTTATAAAATAAGCATCTTATCCAGCCAGTCCCCAGTCAGCCAACCCCACACCTGAATTCTTACTTTCTCATACCTAAGAACACTCCACATCTCCCCAAATGACAGGTCTTGCTTTTTATATTTTTAAAGTCACATGTAGTTGTTTCCTACACATGCTAGTTGGTTGTAACTCTTTTCCCATCATCTGAGTGATGGCCATCTGCCCAAAGTTTTTCTATTTGGAGAAATTTTTTTAAGTCATTAGCTATGTTATGGTTGTGAACACATGCTTTTTATTTATTCACTTAATAGGTATTTACTGACTACTTGCTGCATATACATACACAGCATGTACTTTTATGAAATAAACTGTGCTTTTATATTGTATGATTTGAGGCACTGAATCTTTCCAGTAGAGGGGTGATTCTCTTGCAGGTGAGGATGTCACTTGCTGGTAGGATTTATAAGAGCATCTTTTTGTGACAAATGTATCTTCTGCATATTATTGCATCGTCATGTCTTTAAATTTTTTTTGTAATATTTATTTTTGAGACAGAGACGGAGCATGAGCAGGTGAGGGGCAGGGAGAGAGGGAGGCACAGAATCGGAAGCAGGCTCCAGGCTCGGAGCTGCCAGCACAGCTGACAACCGACGGAGCCACCAGACACCCCCACATCTTCATGTCTTTATAGTTATCTCTTATTTGTAGACTTACAATCATATACCCATATTAAATATAAAGTATTATTATACTGCAGGAGACCCTTTTCATAAAATGCTTACATTACAGGGGCGCTTGGGTTGCTCAGTCAGTTGAGTGCCCACCTTCGGCTCAGGTCACAATCTCACGGTTCATGGGTTCGAGCCCTGCGTCAGGCTCTGTGCTGACAGCTCAGCCTGGAGCCTGCTTCGGATTCTGTGTCTCCCTCTCTCTGCCCCTCCCCTGCTTGGTCTGTCTGTCTCTCTCTCTCTCTCTCTCTCTCTCTCTCAAAAATAAATATTAAAAAAAATTGTTTTTAAATGCTTACATTATAAACTGGTGGGAAAGATGCTTGGGTAGATTTTTTTTTAACAGAAGTGAGCTAAGCTTACTTTAGAAAATTTATAATATACACGTCAGAAAAAAGAAGGAACCAAAAATGACATGTAGTTGTAAAAATAAATTACTGATAAAAGGTGATGTCATTTTTCCAATTCTTTTTGCAGACATGTGTCCATATATGATTATACAAACATATTGCCCCTCCTTCCACAATATGGGCTATGCTGTATATTTTGATTTGAATATTATTTATGATCACCTTGGAACATTTAGGTTGTTGGAGTTTTTCCTCTATAATAAAAAATCTTGCAGTAAATATCCTATGAATACATTTATCATCCCTTTGCATAAATTTCTAGAAATGTTTTGATTCACGGGCATATAGAATGTTCTGGATCATGTAAACATACACAGGACACATTGAAGATTATTAATGCAGGAGGTTGATCTTATTAGTAGTGACCAATTCAGACCTCGCAATTGGGTTTCAGCTAGTTAAATAAACCTTTTTTGATGAGATGTACGTGACGCTTCATCTGTAGCATTTTGTCTAGAATGTTGGGTACTTCCTGTGTCCTTCCCACCCCTGACTCAGAAGTGCCTTGTGTAGGTACCATCTCAGTAGTCATTTCTTCTATTGATAAAAGTGGGCAATTTAAAAATAGAACACTGAGCTGAAATGTCAGGACTGTGCTTTTCCAAACACACAAATGTAGAAACAGCGCGGTAACATTTCTTATTCTTTTCAGGCTGACCAGTTGATGTTCGCGCTGCACTTCGTTCGGGGCATGCATCCGGAACTTTTTCAAGAAAATGTAAGTGGAAATAAAGGAGGAAAATATAAGAGTTACGTAGAGTTTGTAAGGTTCATGGTTAGATTAGAAATAACTTTAGTCTGGAAATTGTGTATCAACCTATGAAGTTTTAACTAAGTTAGACATTTAAAAATGCTGGTTCCTGCTTGTCCTCCCCTCTGGATGAGCCCAGTGTTCTGAAGTGACGAGAGGCAGAGAAATAAACTCGAGTCGCTCATCTTTCTGAGCCACGTCCGCTTCTTGTCCTCATGCAGGCACATAGGAATGTGACACAGTGTGGATAGACGGCTACATTATTTATTACCCTCCCCGACTTGCTCTGAGTCAGCAGGTGAAGCAAGAGGGTGGGCACTTTGCAGTAGCTTCTCATAGCCTGAAGCTTTCTGTTCATCATTTTATGTATTATTTATTTTCTTTGTAACTTTCTTTCTCGTCTGCCATGGAACTCACTCCAACTTGAGCCTCCTTCAGGTTAGAGGTAACTAATCCATCTCTGGTGAGCTCATGTTTAAGGAGATTATACGTAGGTGATTTTTTTGTTACTCTGCCATTATTGTCCACGAGAGAGAGCACAGTGGCCGGGGGTGGGGAGGAGCGGGGACAGTGTGTGGACAGCGCACCTGTGACCTCGGAACCTCTCACTCCACTCGGTCAGACTTGGTTTATGTCCCGGATTCCCCTTATTTGGCTATTTCCTGCAGACTGTTCCCCACGCTCTGGGGACTTGTGTTCTTTCTCCTGAATTTGTTGGACTCCTTTTATTTGATGCCGTTCCTTCCTCCTGTATAACGTGTTTCACCAACATATGTTCCACACTGTGTAAGAAGACTTACTGTCCTAGTTTTCCCTCTTGGAGTATAAATAGGAATTGGGAGAGGAGAACATTTTTCTCTCACGTAGAGGAATAGTAATCATCCCTATTCTATTGACTATACTTTCAGTGAAAGAATTGAGTGGTCCCGGAGTGTGGAGGCAGGAAATAATTTTGTTTTTTTCTTTTTGCCCTCAAATCTTAGTATGTTTTTTCCTTATTTGCTGACCAGTGTGTAACAATAATATGCTAGTGCCTATTACTATCTGATTGAGAAGGGCTCAGGGTGAAGACGGAGATTTTCTTGGAGGGCTAGATGATGTCACACTGGGTCGGTTGTGATTCTGTGGATTAATTTAAAAAAAAAATGAATGATGGCAGTCTTCTCTCAATCTGTTGGAAAAGATGAGTTAATGGATGTACTTTCCTCTATTTTTCCCCAGCATAGACAATTTTTAAATTTTTGGTGCAACTTACGCTTTTCTGTTAGTAAAAATTCACACGTAATAGGACAGATTAATGGGTAGTGACAAATGATAATTGAACGTGACATTGTATACTTTCAGATGTTGAGACCCATATACCTACGCGCGCACACACACACACACACACACACACACACACATACACATACACACACACGCAATGTAGGTGTACTTCTTCCTTCAGTACAATTGTTTGTAGCAGTTTTTGTACAAATGTTTTATGTTGTTGGTACACAAACAGATTCTAGATGGTAATGTTGTACCAGGAGTAGGAGATGTGAAATGAGTTTTATTTTTTTCCATGTCCTTAGAGAGCTGCATTGTAAGCCGTCTTATAGGGAAATTAAGAAAATTCTGTGACCTGGTTAGTATTTGTCTATTTTTTTGTATTATTTCTGTTTTTATTCGTTAGGAATGGGATACGTTTACAGGTGTGGTTGTTGGAGACATGTTGCGGAAAGCTGTAAGTAAAAAAACTTATGTCACTCTTAGGGAAAATAGTTCTAGCTTTGCCTTCATGAAATACTGTTTGCTCCAGAAGAATTTTAAAATACTGTTGAAATTATATTTTAATTAGAGGAATATGTCCTTGCCTCTACTACCTTACTATGAAGGGTAGTCTATACAAAGACATATATTCTTATGAGAATAATACTAATTAAATACTAAGAAACCATATTAGTTTCTTAGTGTATATGTTTTATTCCAAGAACACTTTTATAATCCTAAGAAAATAGAATTTTGTATTAAAACAAGGAAAATTCTCATACAATTGGAAGTGTAAAAAAATTTTTTTTTTAATTCTTGATCACTTCATGCAAGTTTAGCTTCTTCTCTACTAATTTTCTATTTGAACATGTCAGGGGATAATATTTGTCTCCAAATTAACATACCCGAAGTGTAATGCAAAATCTAGATTATGTCTGAAATGCAAGACACTGTTAAAAATAATGTAAATTTATGGCAGTTTTTTATTAAATGCCCTTAAGTTTTCTAAAAGATTATGTACCATGAGAATGTGTACAAAATTTATGTAAGTGGTTATCTGTACCTTGTTATATGGAATTTTATAATGGTGACTTGTAAAATAAGTTACAATAATGTATAGAACAAGTTTTTCAAAATAGCGTTCATAAAATTAGCTAGTCAATTGTTAATTTTTCTAAGTCTGAATGTTACCACATATACCAACAAAAACAACTGCTCTTACCGAAGGACTCTCAGCAGCGAATCCGCGAGCAGCTCCCGTCGTGGATAGACCAGGAGAGGAGCTGGGCCGTAGCAACACTAAAGGTATGTCACGTGTATGCTGGGGGTTCGAGAACTCTTTCCCTGCTGAGTTATTTCTGTTTATATTTTTATGTGCTCTCTACCCATACTCAGTGTCGATATTTCTGTGAATCTGCCGTAAAATCCCTGGGCCAGAGGATATCAGAGAATTATTCTGTTCTGATTAGTCCTTTAATCCTTAGTTAAATCATCCACTCAGCACTCACACGTTTGGTGTGTCCATTGTACAGGGTCCTGTGCTGCGTACCCACAGGGAGCATGAAGAGGAGTAAACTGAAGACCCCCTAATATGGTACATGGAGGTCTTATTTATAAAGTAATTAGGGATTGGTCATGAGATGCAGTATGATGCTTAAACGAGTTTCGAATACAAACTGTTTCTCTTGCTTTTATGCATCTTTGAAATCTCTGTCACCCTCAGCTCTTCTCCATTCTTGCCATCACTCGTAGTTGTGACTCCCACCACTCACCTGGGCTTCTCTGTGGAGCCCCCCCTTCTGCTCTCATGCCTCTCTATTTTATTATACCCTTTCAGTTTTAAAGTGTAGTTACGATACAGTGCATGCGGTGTTTCACACCTCCTAACGGTTTCTTGTCACCCACAGGGCAGAGTCCACAGTCATTTGCATAAAGGATAAGATGCTCCATGATCCGCTCCCTGCCCACCTCCTCAGTTTTATTTCCAGTCCATCCTCTCACTGTTTCCTGTACTTACTGGTCCTGTTACTCCCTCTGCCTGGAATGCCCTCTGACCTTTTTTACCCGTAAAACGTCTATTTAACATTTTAGGACGTACCTAAAGTACTACTTTCTATGTGACTTTTTGCCTCATTTCTTCCTTCTGTCTTTTCTCGTAGTGTGTATCTTGAATGTTGCCGTATCGTAGCACCTGTCATACTGATTCAGACGATTTGGTGTGTCTGCCTCTTCTCCTAGGTTGTAAGTCCGTGGAGGTTAGGATCCAGGCCTTATTACACTTTCTGTCCCCAGCGTTCAGGCCAAACTTGACTCCTGCCTTCCTTTGATTATTCAGCTTGCGCCCACTATGTGCCAAATGCGTAGTTTCTGTTACACACTTTCTTTGGTTGAACAAAGTGAGGTTACGAGTAGACAAACTGATGACGAAAGAGGTGAGGTAAATTTTGCATTGTTCATGTAGTTCCCTGGGTTAGATGTTTATTAAGTGTGCATGAACTACTGACTGAGAACGAAGGGCATGGATGTCTGAAGGTCTTGGATGGGGTGCTGGGGCGGCTCCGTCACTTCTGTGTCTGACTCTTGATTTTGGCTCAGGTCATGATCTTGAGGTTTCTTGAGTTTGAGCCCTGCGTCAGGCTCTGCACAGATAGCACGGAGCCTGCTTGGGAGTCTCTGTCTCTGCTCATGCTCTCAAAATAATTAAATATAAAATAAAATAGAAGTCTTGGTTCCTTCTTCCCGGGACTTTGTCACCTAGTATAGGAAACACTTACGACACAATTATAATAGAATGCAAAAAAAGAAAAATAGTGACAATGTTTTTATTCTTTTTATGAATACAATTTATTGTCAAATTGGCTTCCATATGACACCCAGTGCTCATCCCAACAGATGCCCTCCTCAGTGCCCATCACCCATTTTCTTCTCCACCCCCCGCCCAGTCAACCCTCAGTCTCTTCTCTGTATTTAAGAGTCTCTTATGGTTTACCTCCCTCCCTCTCTGTTTGTAACTATTTTTTTCCCTTCTCCTCCCCCATGTTCATCTGTTGAGCTTCTCAAGATCCACATGAGTGAAAACATGATATCTGTTCTTCTCTGACTGATTTATTTCACTCACCATAAAACCTTCCACTTCCATCCACGTTGCTGCAAATGGTGAAAAATAGAGACAATTTAAAGGGAATTATAGATTATTGAGCAGGATTTCTGAACTATCACATGAACTCCTAACGGAAAAAATAATAATTGGCATGGTACAGATAATATTATCACATTTGGGGGAAAAAAATCTTACATTTTTAAACTAAAAATTGTAGTGATGTTTCTTGCTTTTCTTTTTTTAACCCACTCATTTCTGTTTAAATAAAGGAATCCAAAACTTTTAGGAAAGTAACTTTCATATTCAGAGAAGGTTATAGTACACATTAATGTTTTATTATCATTTTAGTTTACAAAACACTTAAAAAATTTTAATGTTTATTTATTTTTGAGACAGAGTATAAGCAGGGGAGGGGCAGAGAGAGAGAGACACACACACAGAATCTGAAGCAGGCTCCAGGCTCTGAGCTGTCAGCACAGAGCCCGATGCAGGGCTTGAACCCATGAACTGTAAGATCATGGGTTTTAGCTGAAGTCAGGTGCTTTAACTGAGCTGAAGTCGGACGCTAAACCGACTGAGCCACCCAGGCACCGCATTTACAAAACGTTTTAAGTGGATTATCTCATTTATTTTTTTAAGTTTTTATTTAAATTCCAGTTAGTTAACATAGAGCATAATCTTGTTTTCAGGTGTACATGAATTAGCTTATGAGTTATGAGTATCTTATGAGTATGACTTATGTGAGTCAACATGAATTGTGCGATTATCATACCAACCCTGAGAGACGGGTATTATTAAATTCTTTTTACAGATGAGAAATGAGAACCACTAGTAGCGAGTTCAGTGAAGGAACCTAAGGTTTCTTTTTAATCTCACACATCTATTGGAGGGCGTGTTACGTGCCAAACATCATATTAAATACTGTACACACATTATCTCATGTTATCATCACAGCAGCCTAGACGAGAGGAAAGCAAGGTGTGGAGAGGCTAACGGTTTACCCAAGACAGACAGGCAGACAGACAGGTGGGAAGTTTGCACTATGATTTCCATCAAGGCATTCACCTGACACTGTAGTCGATGCCTGAATTTTCCAACTGCAGTGTTTCTTTGTCTCTGTCTCCCCCCACTTCCCATCCTTCGTCCTCCATCCCTCCCGCTTCTCTATTCCGGAGTGGGAAGTGGGGGCCAAGTATGCGGGCGAGCCGAAGAAACAGCAGCTCGGAAGCCCACATCCCGACAGTCCCTATGTTGTTTACGCAGCCTCAGTGGTATTTTGTGGGGAACGAAAGAAAGACTGCTCTCAAAGTATATGCATGCGTTGCTCTTCCTTCTTTCCTTCCCTGCTCTTCGCAACCCTTGTAAGGTCTCAGTGGCACATGGTGCCAACAGTTAGAATAGTTTGCATTTATTGGGGACTCGCTGTTGAAAGCATTATGAAGAATTTGAAAACAGATCCCCTCGGTAGATATTTTCAACATCCTCACAATCCTGTCCTCGTTTAACAGATGAGCAAAGTAGACACAGAGCAGTGCAATCACTTGCTTATGGTCACTTAGAAAGTAGAGTCAGGATTTGAAGTTGGGCTCCTTGATGCAGAGTCTGGGCTTTTCACCGCCATTCTTTCTTGCCTTTCCTTCATAAATATTTGTTGAATAAAGTAAATGGATTCTGCTTTATTATCACTAACTGTTTCATTAATCATTTATTTAGCGTCCGTACTGGTGAGCATAGTGCCAGTGTAGTGACAAATACATGTTGCGGGGCGCCTGGGTGGCGCAGTCGGTTGAGCGTCCGACTTCAGCCAGGTCACGATCTCGCGGTCCGTGAGTTCGAGCCCCGCGTCAGGCTCTGGGCTGATGGCTCGGAGCCTGGAGCCTGTTTCCGATTCTGTGTCTCCCTCTCTCTCTGCCCCTCCCCCGTTCATGCTCTGTCTCTCTCTGTCCCAAAAAAAATAAATAAAAAATGTTAAAAAAAAAAAAAAAAAACAAAAAAAAAACCAAATACATGTTGCGTAACACATAGAGACGGTACTTGGTGAACCTACACAGTGGAGAGTAGGACAAATACTTGTGCTGTGGTGGCACCGAACCAGAGCGCCACCCCGGGTGATGTGAAGCCAGAGGGCTTCCTAACTGCAGTGTAGCCGGCTCTAATTCCTGGCCAAATCCATAACGATTATAGAATGTGTAGCCTAAATTGGTAGCGGTAGGCCCTTACACACTAATTGCAACTAAATTTAATGGACCGCCATCAAGTGTTGTCCTAATAGGTTTAGATCACTTATTAAAAATAATTAAATTGCAATGTATTTAATTTTATGCTGTATAAATTTAATTTTAGTTAACTTAAATGATGAAATTTGGGCACTATCGTGGGTTAATTACATATGAATACGACTCTTTGGATGAAACATCCTTAAGTACTTGGTTTATGTTTATTTTATGTGACATTCTAGCCCTGCAGATACAGATCTTCCCAATTTGCCATTATTTTCCATAAAAATTCTCCATCTCTACAGATTTACATTTCTGTTCTTGTAGCCCACTGTTGATAATTGGAAGAGAGCTTGCCAGGGGTGGGGATGGGCAAAGTGGGTGAAGGGGAGAAGGAGGTACAGGCTTCCAGTTGTGGAATGAATACGTCACGGGAATAGAAGGCACAGCAGAGGGAATGTGGTCAGTGGTATTGTAATAGCGCTGTATGGTGACAGACGGTTGTTATACTTGTGAACGTGGCATAGTTTATACATGCTGAATCACTGTGTTGTCTCTCTGAAAGTAACGTGATATTGTGTGTCAACTGTACTAAAAAAAAAAAAAAAATTTTTTTTTTTAATGGACAAAGGACCTGAATAGACATTTTTCTAAAGAAGACACACAAATGGCCGACAGGTATATAAAAAGGTGTTCAATGTCATTAGTCATTAGGGAAATGCAAATAAAAACCACAATTAGGTGTTATTAATTCATGACTATTAGGATGGCTATAACTGGAAAGACAAGAGATAACCAGCAATGGCCGGGTTGTGGAGGAAAGGGAAACCGTGCACTGTTGGTGAGAATAGAAAATGGTGCAGCCATTATGAAACACAGTGTGGAGATTCCTCAAAAAAATTAAAAATAGAACTACCATGTGATCTAGCACTGCTACTTCTGGGTGTAAATCCAAAGGAAAGGAAATAGGTGTCTGAGATATCTGTACTCCCATGTTTATTGCAGCATTATTTAGAGCAACCAACATATACAGTAAAATCTTGGTTTGTTAGCATAATTTGTTCTGGAAACTTGCTTGTAATCCAGAGCGCTTGTATATCCAAGCGAACTTCAAGGACCATTGGCTCAGTTGTGACATTGGGCATCACATACTACTCATATTGCAAGACATCGCTCATTTATCAAGTTAAAATTTATTAGAAAAGTTTCCTCATCTTGTGGAACACTGACAGAACAAGTTCCTCGCACACCAAGGTTTTAGTGTGTTGTAACAACCTACATGTCTATCAGTGGATGAACGGATAAAGAGAATGTGATCTATCCCTCTGTAATAGAATATTATTCATCCATAAAAACGTGAACTAAGTAAAGCTGAGAGGAGAATGGAGGCTGCCATTCCACAGAATGGAGCTGGGGGTTGTGTGAAATGGGGAGAGAAGTTGGACACTGGGTACAAATGTTTGACTATAAGGTGAGTAAGTTCTAGAGAATCTAATGTGACATGGTGGCTCTATGGAACAGTACCATATTGTATACTTTAAGTTTACTAAGAGTGGATTTTGAGTGTTCTTATTACAAAAAATGGTAACTTTTGAGTTAATGTGAATTTGTTTCATTGTGGTAATTATTGCAGTGTAAATAAATGCTTATCAGAGCACTCAAATAGGTACTATTTCGTCAATTATACCACAAAGAAGGCTGAAAAAGATTAAAAACAAAGTTTGGAAGAGAGAATACTATTTGAGGTAGAAGGAAATGAATATGTTGAAGAACATCCCTGAGAGATGATAATTGTTTAAGGAGAATATTGAACGCTCAGTAGAAATTTATGAGGACTTTTGTGTAGACATTAATAAGTAGAAATTTAGAACATCTGGAGGCAAAGGAAGCAACGTGCTCATGAGTGCAGCATAAATGAATGTGGTTTAGAAAAGCCATGTTCTATTCAGGATTTGATGTTGATGTGCAATTCAGCATATTTTTATAATCTCTTGTAGAACTCTGTTGTGGTGCTTAACGTGCCCGTGGACATGTCCGTCAGGACTCAGTAAAAAATGTACTGGTTTTTAACAAAGGATTCCTTTCTCCACAAGGTGGAGATAGATAAGTACAAATGTTTTTATGTCAAGAAAAGATTTGTTAACTTGCAAATATTGAGCTGATACTACTTTGGAAATGTCGAATTTTATCTAATTCTGGATTGGATAAGTCTAACCATACTGTTTTTTTTTAATGTTTACTTAGTTTTGAGAGAGAGAGAGAGAGAAAGACGGAGCGTGAGCAAGGGAGGGGCAGAGAGAAAGGGAGACGCAGCATCTGGAGCAGGCTCCAGGCTCCGAGCTGTCAGCACAGAGCCCAATGTGGGGCTCGAACGCACGAACTGTGAGATCATGACCTGAGCTGAAGTCAGACGCCTAACCGACTGAGCCACCCCGGCGACCCTAATCATACTATTTCTGATCTAGAAATAATTAGATAAGCCAATATAAAGGGGAAAACAACTGATAAGCATCTATCAATAATTAGTTTCCATTTGCCTTTTTAGTAATACATATATATACACACAGACTCACATTTGCTTGTAGCTCACCGTGTAGGGTTATTTTTGTGTTGTAGATTGCTCTCCCCAGTCTTTATCAGACCCTCTGCTTTGAAGATGAAGCGCTGTGGCGTACTTACTATCACACTTCAATGTGTGAGCAAGAGTTTCCGTCTATTCTTGCAAAGAAAGTTTCCTTATTTCAGCAGGTAAGTTCTCTAAATGCATAAAAATATCTGATACTTCTCTTGTCGTCCAGAAGCCACTTAAATGAAAGTTCTGCCTTTGGATGTCATGTGATGTTAACGTGGGGAAGGGCTTTCTGCTTTTGCCGTGTGCCCAGACAGTGCAGTCACTGGCAGGCGTGCCTGGGTGTCTCCGTGTGCTGTAGCCCAAAGGGTGATTTTGCAGGAGAGAGAGAGTCTCATAGGAAGACATTAAATTAGAGTGTGCAGCTTCTTCTCTCATTTCCCGGGTTCTGTCTGTGGGAAACACTGCCTCGTGAGGCCCAGGCCCTCCTCTCCCGTTTTGTATCAAACGGAGCACTGAACTTACTGGAGGGTTCTGGACTTTGGGGTAGGCCAGGGCTTAGAGCTGGCGGTCTCTCTGGGAAGGGGTGTCCCTGGTCACCAGGCTGCTGGTGCTGGTGTCTTCTTGTATCTCCTTGGTCGGTGCTCCTGTACCAAGTGTGGCTTGAGATGAAAGGAAAGGAAGCTAGGAAGCACGTTTCTTGAAAACTTAAACACCTGGGTATATACATGTTTGCGCATGAAAACAGTGATTTGAAAATTTTAGACAAGATTTCTGGGCCTCTGCTCTACGATCATCAAAAGTGCCTTTATACCCTCGTTGGCAGCTGCCACGTGGCCACTCCCTGGATACTGAAGACATAGCTGACCCTGTGACGATGACATGCTCGTGTTGACTTCTGATGATAAATTTGAAGAAATAAATGGACTTTTAGTTAATATTTTCCTTATTAAAAATATGTCTTTGTATATACTTACTGTGACTGTGTAAGTAAATATTGTGCCACATTGATCAGTGCTGACATGTTAGTAAATACGTGTTTCATTAACTAACATTATTGTTTAAACCTATTGTGTGAACTGTATTGTTTAAAACTACCCTGCACTTTCTTTGAAGGTTCTCGTGGTGCAGGCGCTCAGACCAGACAGACTGCAAAGTGCCATGGGCATGTTTGCCTGCAAAGCTCTGGGTAAGTGCGGGACTCTTCTGGAACTTGAGCACTGACCTGAATTATTTTGTTAATTTACATTTTATTTTATGTTAACCTTAGTTTAGAATATTAGAGGGTCTTACCCTTCATTCTGCTTATCTTACCGCCTCTACTGGATTAAAGAAAAATGGGTGTTGGATGTAACTGTACTTAATGTATTCACTTTGATGCATAGTTGACAGCTTGCATTTAGTTAAGGTGTTTGAAATTTAAAAACTTTTTTCTTGTGAACGCCCTTTAGACATTTATACATTTGTTCTTGATTAGGACTTTTAAGCAGGGAATCAAATGTTTGATTTAGACAAAATAAAACAAGTAAATGACCGTAGTCTGGGGTTCGGGGGGAAGTCTTCAAAATGAGTTATTTTTGCTGTAAAAAAACGAAGAGTGTGTGCGTCTTTCAGATTACAAACTATGCAGTCCATTATTTACATCTTTAATGTAGTCTTAGAGGATTAAAAGGTAGAGTTCATTTGTAAGTAAGTTCTATAGACTGTATTTTGATTTGCTCAGGAAAACGTGGAGAAGCCATTTTAAGGCCCGTATTTTAGCGAAAGGAGCCCCTTCCGAGAATAGCGGTCTTCATCCCGAAGCAGGTGGAAAGTAGAAGATCGGGCCTAGGTAACCAAGTGTCCTGGCGTTGTCGCTAGAAGTTCTCCATCGGCCCCCAACATCTTACTCATGTATGACACTGTGTGTTCCAGCTGTGTGTGTTCCAGTCCCGCGAGCCTAACATGACTTAGCGACATCGTCTTCGGGAGCTGGGGGCAATACACCGGGTTTTGCACGCTTGTCGCTGGCAAGTTCCCGTGCCGGCGACCGTCGTCTTGTCCCTGAGGACTGACGCGGGGCTTGCGCACTCGGGCAGCGGTCACTGGCGACACCGAGAGCCGCTGTGTGACTGAGAGCAGACACGGACGGTCACATGCCGGGAGGTGACCCAGTCGTCAGCGCTGCGGGCGGACTCCGCCTCCAAGGACAGGGGTGCAGGGGAGTCGGGTGTGCACGGGGAGGTGTGGCCGTGTGTCCCGGCTGGGCGGTGCTTCCCGTATTTACTTCTTGCCGGGACACCCGCGTGCGGCAGGAGCCCCGCCCCCAGGGCCCGCCCCTGTGGTGACCCGCCTCCACTCATGATCGAGGACCTGCGAGGACAGCCTCGAGCCTCGTCCTGGGGGATGTGCCGGCACAGGCTGTCTATGCCCCCTGCCCCGCCCCCTCCGCCAGCACGTGTACGTGAGCTTGCGCACACGGCGTGAGGCCCCCGGCGGACGGGTCACGTGGCAGGCTGCGGGCGGAAACACGGAGTTGCGAGGGCGCGTGCTGGGCCTCGCGTCCCTTCAGCGCGGACGGCGCGTGGAGCGCTCGCCGCCCGAGCTGTGGTCGCTGCGCTCTGGCAGGATGCTCGGCCCCGTGACTACTGGTTGTGAGCGACACACACCCATCCCAGGCGCCTGGCAGTGAGGAAGGGGGACCCGCGGCGGGGGAAGGGCAGGACTCTCCCTTCTCCGCTTCTGTCTGTCCCCTCCTGTGTCTGTGCGTCCCTGTGCCCCGCGCAGCCTGTGTGTTCCGTGCACGGGGCCGGGCCTCCTGGCCTCCGTCTGAAATGTCCCGCCGTGCCCCCCTCAGAGTCCCGGGGATGCCTCCCGGAAAGAAGTCCTGGCGGGGGGGGTGGGGGGGGGTGAGGGGGTGTCCCGCGGGCAGTAGGCGCCCGTCAGGTGCTGTGGCCGATGCCCCTAGCTAGGGACTTTGCTTGCTGACACACGGATGTGCACAGGACAGCTTGACGGTGACTCGTGCACCGGTTACGGACGCGTGGCGTTGACTCTGGAAAACGACGTGTTGCGACAAAGGTGTGAGCGTCCTGGTGCAAAGCACCCGCTCACTTCCTGTTGTAACTGAGGCCTTTAGCCGTGGCCCATGGCAGACGCTCCGGAGGGAATGGCCTCACGGCAGGGGCCGGTGGGCGGACCAGCTCGCAGCGGCAGGTGTGAGAAACCAGCAAGTTTTCTGGGCTCCATCTCTCGGGTTTGCTGTGAATTAACTCACGTGGTGTCATTGCTGCCAACCGAGTGCACAGTCTCAGCGCCTCTCCCCTCAGCTCCCGTCAGCGCTGCGGCTGTGCCGTCAGAACATACACGGAGCGCGGTCACTGCTCGCCCCTCTACTGCCGTCTACCCGCTTTAAGCCACTGTCGCGTGAGCAGGGCTGCTGTTTTTGAGGCTGCTCTTCTGCCCATGCCCAGTTCATTCTCGGCATGGCAGCCAGAGTGCCTGGATGACAAGGGTCCTCCGTCCGTCGTCCCCTGATGGGTCGCTCCTTTCCTGAGCCCTCACAATGTTCTCCTACCACTCCCACCCTCGTTCAGCCCCTTCCAGCCGTGACCGTCGTCCCTTTTCCTGTTCTCCTGCAGCCCCCAGTGCGTTTCTGCAGTCTCAGGGCCTTTGCATTTGCTGTTCCTTCTTCCAAGGGAGCTCTCCCCCTCCCCCGGTGTCTTCCCCACTTCTCTGCTCAAATGGCATTTTTCCAGCGAAGGTTTCCCTCAGGGCTCTGTCTAAAATCCCGTATTCACACTCTTCTATCTTGTTTTTTTTCCGTAACTATTAGTACTCTCTGACATTCTGTTATTAATGTGTTTATTAATTGTTCTCCAACTAGAGTACAAGCCACATGAGGGCACACATTGATTTTATGGTTGTGTTCCTCTGCCTTAGCTTCTGAGCACAGAGGCTATAAATGTATGTTCCATCAGTGGCTCTCTTCTTACTCAGTCTCCCTACTTTAGCTCTTGCTTCCTTTCCAGTCCATTCTTTTCATAAAGCTATGTAACCTTTAAAAAGTTCAAACCAAATTATCTCTCTTTTTGCATAAAATCTCCAAAATCTTCTCAAAACACTTAGAATAAAATCCAGCTTCCTTACATAAGCTTATAAGACTCTGCTTCTCTGACCTCATCTTACATTGTTCATGCTTCCCCCTTTGCCTAAGTGGGCAGAATAGCCTCAGGACCTTTGCACCGTCTGTTTGCGGCATTTTCTCCTTTTTTTTTTTTTTTTTTTTTTTTTTTATTCTTAATCCTTTCTTGGAGACTTTATTTAGTACAGGGATATCTTCCAATGTCCTGAATAATAGTTCCGAGTTCTCCAGTAGTAAAGATTACTATTCTCTTGAATACCTTTTAAGAAAAAATGTTATTTTTTAAAAATTCTGTTACGGTTTACATACAGTGTTCCCAGGGTACAATTTGGTGATTCAGCACTTTCATTGATCACTTCTTGTGATGAGCTCCAGGTATTGGATGGATGCACCTTTTTTTTTTTTTTTTTTTTTAAATGCATGGCTCCTTTGTGTCATTCAGATGTTAACTTACAATATTGCCTTTCCAGAGAGGTCTCTCTGGGCCATCTGATTGGTACCAACACATCAGCCTGTTTTAATTCTCTTTGTGGGACTCAACGTTGTCTAATATATTTCTTTCTGGCTTATCAATATATTTATTGTATGTTTCTATAACTTGATGTGAGTTTAAGTAAAACGAGGCACTTTTCGGAGCAGTTGGTAAGAGTCCGTTCTTTCCTCCATCCCCCAGTCCTTGTACCACGTCGCAGCAGATCTTTCCTGCTGACTTTGTAGTGTGACCTCGTGCCCATTCTTTGGAACACTTCGTGGCGGTGCTATTTCACCTCCAGATTAAATGGTATTTAAGGCTTAACAGCATTAACTAAAAACCTCCTGGTGTTCACATATTCAAATGCTTTGTAAGTTTAATATACTTCTAAAACCATATTCTGCCTATTTTTAAGCAAAAGTTATATAAACTGGTATATGGGTAGATGACTTTGTATTTGGTCAAATGGTTTTATTAATAGAGTTTTCATATAAAATTGGGGTTTTTATTGTGTGAATAAGTTTTAAAAATTCAAATTGCTAGAGAATGACAAGCACTTATCTTTCTAATGAAATTCTAAAGATTTGATTTCAAATGTAATTTTTCAAGCATCATTCATACGGAAAGATTTTTATTAAGTTTTAGTAATTCTTTTTATAATGTTTAAACTTTAAAGCAGTAACTTAAACAGTTGTGTTTTAAGTGGTGTCCATTTCAGTGTAGTAGAGCCGTCCCGGAAGCTTAGGCGCGTCACTAGAGTCCTCCAAGCTCGCATATACCAGCCACATCTGTTACTTTTTCATGATAGCAGTCACCACATGCACATACTCCGACTTGAGTTATGCTGGTCACGTTTGGCTTTGAGTAGTTGCTCTGAGCAGGGTTCGTGCTGCATGGTGAGGCTGGTAGGAGGCGCATTCGCGGAGGGCGTCGTGTTCACAGGAAGACCCTCCAGGGGACAGTCTCCGAGCCTCGCAGCCCTCCGCTCCCCAGCGCCTTCCCTTAGGCGTGCCTGCGTCCCATCCGGGGGGACCTTGCTTCCACGGCTCCATCTGTCTCGTGAAGCTGTGTGGGAGAGCAAGGGGAAGGACAGAAGGACATGCATATTCATCTTCTGTTGCCTCTGTAACACATTGCCACCAATTAGCAGCTTAGAACAACGTCCATGTAGTGTCTCCCGGCTCTAGAGGGGAGGTCAGTAGCCCGGCGGCTGGCCTGGGTTCTCCGCTGCAGATCCCACAGGGCTAAGTGCAGGTGTTGGCCGCTCTGCTCTTATGGGGAGGCTCACTGAATTGCACGATTCAGCCGCGTGCCCTTGCAGGATTGAGGTCGGCATTTCCTCTCTGTCCCTGGAGTCCGCCTCCAGGTTAGAGGCCCTTCCTCCACGTCACAGCCAGCAGTGGCTGACTGATGCTTCCTCAGGCTCCCCATATGTCCCTCTGCTCTCTCCTCCGCCTCATCCTCCCTGCCTCTCTCTGTGGCGTCTCTTGACTTTGCAGGCTTTTAAGGGTCTTAGTGATTCATTGGCCCGCTGGGATAATTGAGGTTAATGCTCTTGTAATATCCCTAACCAAAATTCCACCTGCAGAGTGCCTTCCCAGCAGTGCCTAGGTGAGTGTTTGCACAACCAAGGACAGGAATCTTGAAACAGGGTTGGGATTCGGCCTCCACAAAACGTGTGGCTTTTTGTTTCTAGGTTCGAGGATTAGTCCGTTTCTAAAGAGCATCTTACGTTAGATAGTGGTTATCGGTTTTCTTTCTTTTTACTGACGTTTGTGATACGTTTTATCTCTAATGAGGAAGTAGGATTTTGTACACTAGAAGCTTGTCGGTCTCTTTGTTGGGGAGGACGAGGTGAGGGAGCAAGAATGAGTCTGTTACGCTTACCTCCTATAATAGTTTGATGTTAATTTGCTGCTTTTTTTACTCAGGTACTTAAAAAGTACAGAATTGATATTCTTTCCTTTTGAAACTGCAAATTATTTCTTTTTTATTATTTCAGTATTTTATCTGAGTAAAATAGAATGCAATAAAGGTTTATTTCTTTGACCCATTTTTGTTCTTTTTTTACTTTTAAAAGAAATGACATGGTTTAAAGATGAATGGTCAAAATTTTAAATTCCAGTGATTTTTAAAAAAAATCTTATTTTATTAGAGAGAGAGAGAGGGAACAGGGGAGGGGCAGAGGGAGAGAGAATCGTAAGCAGGTCTATGCTTGTCAGCACAGAGCCTGACCCAGGGCTCGATCCCACGACCCCGGCATCATAACCTGAGCAGCAAGAGCAAGAATCACACACTTAACTGACTAAACCACCCAGGCCCACGATCCCAGTGATATGTGAGTAGTTCTGTACTGTGATCATTCACAATGCAGTGAACATCTTTGACTCTTCAGTTTCATGGAATAGTTCTGGATGATTCACACTAACAGTCTTAATGATAGAATGAATTGAAGTTACTTGGGTTAATAAAATTAATGATAATATATAAAGATTAGTTCGTTTAAAATGCAGTAGGGTTATAAGATTGGAGTTTTGTGGGCAGAATAGCTAATATGAAATTCAAAGTAGCATGAACATGACTTGAGTCATAAATGGTATATTTTTCAGGATTTTTTTCTCTAATCCAAAATGTTCCAATAGTTTGAAATATTGTGTAAAATGAGCTAATGAACATATATTTTTCTGTGGAATTTTAACTTTAGAAGGAATATTTGAATTTATGTTAGAGTGTGCATGTAAAATGGTGAGCACAAGACATGTCTCCTGTCCTCATCGAGTATATGGTCTGTTAAGACATGATGTGGCAATCTGCATTTAAATTTTTTTTAGTTTTTAAATTTATTTTTGAGAGAGAGCGCGTGAGCCGGGGAGGGGCAGAGAGAGGGCGACAGAGGATCCAATGCTGGCTCCAGGCTCTGCATGGAGAGCGTCGAGCCCCACGTGGGGCTCAAACTCACAAATTGCAAGATCATGACCTGAGCTGAAGTTGTACGTTTAACCACCTGAGCCATCCAGGCACCCCTGTATTTTAAATTTTGAGAGTTTTATATTGGCATATAATTTCCAAAAGAACACGTTTCAGTCAGTAGTTATTTTGTAGGGAAATATATGTATCCTGACATTTTTATCACATGATACGTGTAAATAGAGCTCCGTGAGGAGATGGGGAAGAATAGAAAATAGGAAACGCTTGTTACTAGTCATTGTTAATGCAGTTCTTTCTATTCTGTTCGAGCACGTAAGCGTGTATATTACAGTGTGGACTATGTTGTCTGTTGAGTAATCTGCTTTTCAGGAATGTACCTCTAAATGCACCGTTTCTGTAACTTCAGCCCTCCTGTATGGCTCTCAGACTCCTCAGTGTGTTGCCCTCTTGTCACTAATATCAACAGCCTGGATGAAATCCTGTGTGCCTGCTTCTGCACTCACATCCTGGATTATTTCTTAAATTATTGTAATTTAAATTCGTGAGTCAAAGGCCAGGCCCATTTCTAAGACTTATGATATATTTCACAATATCAGGTAGTGCATTTATTTGGCCTAGAATGTTTATTGAATTTAGGAATAAATGTGTCGAGTAAATGAAAACATTTCTAGTTACACTGCCGCAAGTCCATAAGAATTCCTTTTGATTAGGTCTTAAAACAGGGTGATTGTTAGCCATGTCAACTTAGTTAAAATTAAAATTCATACAGTATACTACAGACGCAGTTCAACTTTCAGAGGCTATTGGGGCAAATTCCTGGAGATTAGGGATATTTCTGCTCATGACATTTCTTATCATTCTTTCCTCTTGTGAGGAGTGGAGGGCGTGGGCCACATGTGAAATGTGTCTTTTCAGCGTGGTTATCTAGAAGGGCCTTTTTAATGTTCATTCTTGAGAGAGACAGTGCGAGTGTGGGAGGGGCAGAGAGGGACAGAGGATCCGAAGCAGGCTCCATACTAAAACACAGAGCCCAACGCGGGGCTTGAACTCAGGAGCTGTGAGATCATGACCCGAGCCAAAGTGGGACGCTTAAGTGACCAAGCCGCTCAGGCGCCCCTGAATTTATATTTTAAAGTGCTTGCTACAGAAAGCTTTGAGTGTCCTTTTCCAGTGATTTTAGAATTTTTAGGGTGCAGTATTTCTAGGGTGCAGTGTTGAAGACACAGGAAAGCTCCTGCTGCCTCTGTAGGCATTCTGTTAGGTTCTGCTGATCCTGGTTTCAACTCTTGTGTCTAGTCCGTTTTGTTTTGTTTTTTGTTTTGTTTAGCTCAGTTCATACAAGTATGAACAAGTATTAATTGAAGTGGGTCCTCTTTAGCTTGGCTTTTACTCAATACATTAATCATGGAAACATTTAAATTTTAGTTAAGGAGGTTTAAACATAATAGCAAAATTACAGTTTCTTGTCTGTATAGGACTTGAGTTTGTGAAAAGCTTCAGAGTCAGAGGACGCACAGGTGAATTATGTTGAATACAGCCAGCAGCAGCTGGGTGGCCTTTGGCAAATTCAGTTTCTTTGATTGTTAGTTTTCTTATGTGTAAAATAAATATCTGGCATAGTGCCTAGCATAGAGTAGGTGATGAATATGTGGAATCTTTTTTATTATCATATCCTGTTTTGCTCCCAAATGGCCTATGGATTGTTTTATGCTTTTTTTTTTTTTTTTTTTTTTTTTTTTTTTTTTTTTTTTACAACCAAGGACACTGGGCACAGAGTATTTTAGTGATTTGTACAGGGTCAGTGGCTAAACTGAGAGCTTACGTATTCTGTCTCCAAACTTATATTCTTTTCATTCTGTACCACTTTTTTTTTTTTCTCATAACGTGTGGGCGTAAGACATAGCCCTCGTGTATCATGATGGTGAAATCGTTCACTAGGTCATGCGGAAATCTGATTCCCAGTGCACAGCACAGAGCAGGCACCCGGTTATCATAGAAATGAGTGAATAGTGGTAGAGACGGGTAGTTGGGTTCAGGCTTCTCTTGTAGGCAGAAAGTTACCTATTGAGGCCACAACCCTGATGGTGTGTTTCTTCCTGTGCTGGATGAGGCAGTCAGGGTGCCTGCCTGGTGGTGGTGCAGTGAGTCGCTGATATCCCAAGTGTAGAGCATTCAGAAAAATGTCCGGCACCTCCAGTATCTGACAGATGTGAGTTATTGCTGGTGAGTGAGGGATCTCACAGTGAAAAAACTGTACGGGATTAAGTCACCTGGTTCTTCTCTGTATTACATCCTGCAATTAGATTTAACAGACTTTTGTCTGAATCAGGTTGCTACAAAGTTTTCACGTCTCTAATCTGTATCTTCCAGGACTGAAAGAGCTGTCCCCGCTCCCTCTAAATCTCAAACGCCTCTACAAAGAGACACTGGAGATTGAGCCCGTCTTGATAATCATCTCCCCGGGTGCAGATCCTTCCCAGGAGCTGCAGGAGCTGGCTAATGCTGAGCGCGGAGGAGAGTGCTACCACCAGGTGAGCACAGAGACCTGCTGTTTCTGCCCAGCTTTGGTCTCCCTGCCATGGTCCATCCTGTTGGTCCATCCTGTTGGCCCCCCCACAGTGCCCACGTCCTGGTCCCCAGGCTCCCCCCAGAGGGAGTTCTGCCCTGCACTTCAGTGTCTGCATGCCCTGCTAGGGGGCAGCCGGGGAGGCGGAGTGGAGGCAGGGGCAGGGGGAGGGAGCAATGATGGAGCAGTGGGGGTCAGCCCAGGAGGCGGAGTCCGGGGGGGCTGGTGATGGGGGGTGCTGGTGATGGAGCCGTGGGGGCCAGCCCAGGAGGTGGAGTCGGGCGGGGTGGGGGGGGCTGGTGATGGAGCCGTAGGGGGCAGCCCGGGGGGGGGGGGGTGGAGTGGAGGCAGGGGTAGGGGGGCCAGTGATGGAGGGGTGGCCTCAAGGAGGAGGTGTGGCAGGCTTCCAGGAGCTGGAAAAGCGCCTGAGGGATTCTCTCCCAGAGCCTCCGGGAAGAGCGCAGCCTTGTGGTACTACCTTTATATTAAAGCCAGATCCCTAGTGTTAGATCAGAAATCAGGCATGTTCCTGGTTTTACCGTACTAAGTGGTGATAATTTGTTGTAACGGTAATAAGAAGCTAAAATAATTGCTAACCTTTTGAGAATAATTTTACTTGGATGCTTTTACAGTAAATCACAGCAATATTTACCTGCAGAAGCTGAAGTATAAAAATTGTTGAGTAAAACTTGTGTAATATAGCACATTTTCTCGAGGTAAATCTAGGGGCTTAGTTTGTTCAGATTCAGTCTGCATGCAGGTCTGAAAATGTATTCATTTACCATCAGTTTTTGACAACTGAATAAACTGCTTTTATTGGGAAAATTATAATGATTACAAAGCAGACACTTGAGAAAGACCAAAACTGGAGAAGTAGGAATATTGTGGGGACCCAGACACAAGGCAGCCAGAGGGTAGGGCCTGGGCCCATGGGCAGGTGCCTCTCCAGCTCCTGGGCATGGGGTTTCACCCTGCTCCTGCTGTGATAAGGACACATCCCTCCTCAGTCCCTGCCGTCCCTCCTCAGTCCCTGCCCTGTCTGTCGGGAGGACGGCCTGGCCATGGATTCTACTGTCAGCAAATGCTTTTACCAGAAGCACAAAGCTGTTTGCAGCCGCAGTAGTTTTGACTGTTGAAACGTCCTCCACAGTTGTTGGAATGTAGGAAAGCCTTTAAATACAGATATAATTCTGTTATTTTAAAGCTTTGTTGCTTTGTTGACTATATATGCTAAGTTAATTTTTAATTTAAGAAGCAGTGGTGTAGATTTTTGAGGGGATGAGTGGCTAACCGTCTTCTCAAAACATTCCTGATGTGGTTTTTACAAAATATTTTAAAATTTTTGTAGTAAATGTTTTTTTCTGAGGTTTTATGACTCTTTAAGATTTTTTTCACATGATTGAGGCTTCCTGGAGAATCCTAAGTTGTCTATTTTTATTTTTTTTTATGTTTATTTTTGAGAGAGTGAGTGAGCAAGCATGAGCAGAGGGAGGGGCAGAGAAAGAGGGAGACACAGAATCCGAAGCAGGTTCCAGGCTCTGAGCTGTCAGCACAAAGCCTGACATGGGGTTCGAACCCAGGAATCATGAGATCATGACCTGAGGCGAAGTCTGATGCTCAACTGAGCGAGCCACCCTGGCGCCCTTGAGTTGTCTATTATTATCTATAATTTCTGTTCAGCAAATTGTTTTTTTTCTGTTGTCTTTTGTGGGTTTTTTTTTTTTTTTTTTTTTTTGCATTTTAACAATGGAAGATTAATAGGTGCATCAAAACAGTTCACTGTTTTTAATAAATAGAAAAGTATTAGAAATCTTCTGTTAAGGAAGGACAAAAATAAGACAACTATTGGAAATGGCAACACAGTGGTATTTCTTATTAAAAATTTAGAACCCTCGGGGCACCTGGGTGACTCAGTTAAGCATCTGACTCTCGGTTTCTGCTTAGGTCATGATATCACGGTTCATGGGATCGAGCCCCATGTTGAGATCTGCACTGGCAGTGCGGAGCCTGCCTGAGATTCTCTCTCTCTGCTCATTCTCTCTCTTCCAAAATAAACAGTAAAAATTTAGAACCCTCATCAAAATAACTGAGTTGGTTCAGTATGTAAAGCAGGATAATTTGAATCTATTATGTTCTGTGTTATCAGATCTGTTTTTTGTATTGTATTTTTAATTTTCTTTCTTTCTTTCTTAATTTCTTATTTACTTACTTACTTATTTACTTACTTACTTATTTATCCTGAGAACCCAGATAAGGAACCTAAGCAAGGCATTCCTAGTTCCTCTCAAGCAGGATGGCCACTTGGCCGCAGGCCTCCCGCTCTCAGGGTCTGCTAGCAGAGCAAGGCCCTCGGGCTTCGTGGCAGGAGGATGGACGGGGCAGTGGAAGCTTGACTCCCTCACAGGTCAAGGTCACGACTGGACTGCGTGTGCAGCTAGTCTCAGGCAGGGCCCGCCCTCAGTCCTCATCGGCCTAGAATAACAGTAATTAGTGGTCCATCAGCGCGGTCCCCATGTGCTAGGCACTGGAGTGGGTGTTTACTACAACAAGTGTTGTGTTTTGTCTTGCAGGTTGCTATGGGTCAGGGTCAAGCCGATTTAGCGATTCAGATGCTGAAGGAATGTGCCCGCAGTGGGGACTGGCTGTGTTTGAAGAACTTACATCTTGTGGTGTCTTGGCTGCCAGTTCTGGAAAAGGTAGATTCAGATGAGTGTGGTGTAAATAGTACGGAATGTAGTCACTTGGGTGATCTCCAAAGACTGTCATGCGTTACGTAATTTTTTTAAAGTTAGCGTTTAACGAGAAATCATTTAAAACCTGTTAAGCATTTAATATGTACATTTGTACAAATGAAGATGGGGGCCTTTTTATTAGGATGTGTACAAAAGTCTCTATGTTGAAAGCGTTTAAGGGGAACCAAGAAATTATTCATCAGGATCGAAGGGAGGCTTAGGGAGCTTTTCCCAGAACTAAAGTAGGTAGCTGCTTTAAAGGGTTAGAGGAGGCCTTTTCAAACCATTGCTTTCTCCTGATGCTCTTGGTCTGCAGTGTCTGTGTGGGGAGAGAGGATGGAGAGGAGTGGGGGGGATAACAGGACTTCCCTGGGAGGCTAGGATGGAAACCAAAGCAGTCACTTGACTGAATTCACACAGACCCAGAGCAAAGCTAGCCTCCAGACAGAGCAAATTGCTGGCCAGGTTTTAAATGCAAACCCTAACTTAAGTCTGTTCCTTAAAAAAGATGATTGTGGTCTCGGATAGTTAGAGATGACTCCTAAGACAAGATGTTGCTTGAAAGTTGTACGTGATTTAGCTAAGTGTAGGGGCAGAAAGAAAGAAAGAAAGAAAGAAAGAAAGAAAGAAAGAAAGAAAAAAAGAAAAAGAAAGGAAGGAAGAAAAAAAAGGAGAGGAAAGAAGGAGGGAGGGAAGAAAGGAAGGAGAGAGGGAGGGGAGGAAGGAAGGAAGGAGGGAGGGGAGGAAGGAAGGAGGGAGGGGAGGAAGGAAGGAGGGAGAGAAGGAAGGAAGGGGGGAAGGAAGGAGGGAGAGAAGGAAGGAGGGAAGGGGGGAAGGAAGGAGGGAGGAGAGGAAGGGAGGAAGGAAGAAAGGGGGGAAGGGGGAGGGAGGGAAGGGGGGAAGGGAGGAAGGAAGGAGGGAGGGAAGGAAGGGAGGAGGAAGGGAAGGAAGGAGGGAGGAAAGAGAGGGAAGGAAGGGAGGAAGGAGGGAGGAAAGAGAGGGAAGGAAGGGAGGAGGAAGGGAGGGAAGGAAGGGAGGAAGGAGGGAGGGAGGGGAGGAAAGAGGGAGGGAAGTAAGGAGGGAGGAAAGAGAGGGAAGGAAGGGAGGAGGAAGGGAGGGAAGGAAGGGAGGAAGGAGGGAGGGAGGGGAGGAAAGAGGGAGGGAAGGAAGGGAAAGAAGGGAAGGAAGGGAGGGAGGAAGGAGGGAAGGGGGGAGGGAAGGCAGACAGGCAGGTGAGGATAGCCTGGTTAATTCCAGCAGCACAAATAGAGACCTAGTGGGGGAGACGAACAGGCCTAGTACAAAGAATAAAGATGACCTTGAATGTGCTGGGAGGGCTGGGTGTGGCAGAGTGGGGCTGGGTTGTGGAATACCCTGAGAACCATGCAGAAGAATTTGGAAATTTTTTTCTTAGGATGAAGTCAAAGGAGGTCTTAAGCAGGAGGGTGAGTTAATTAGTTTAATCGATCTGGCAGACGTATCATTGAGAATAGAATAGATTGACAGAGGCCCTTAACTAATTGTAATGTGTCGAAAAATTGTGTGGTCCTAGTACATGGCACCTGTAGCACCTTTCACAACATATAGGCGATCACATCTTTGAGTTCATGACTCAGTGAGTTAATTGATGGACGGTGGTGGTTCATAAAATCAAAACAAGACACAGATTTGGAAACTGAGGTATATGTAAATATTTGAGGAATTCTATTATTAGGACAGTTTTCTGAGAAAACCATTAATGTGTAAAAATATATAATTCATGTCTGATAAATCACATATGTTTTAAAACATGTAAAGAAGACCTGTAAATGCTTAAATTCTGCTTTTTCTTCCAAATAATAGATCGATAGCTATTTATTTGTGTAACACACAATTACAATGATTACTCAGAAGCAGATCTTTTTTTTTTAACATGTATATCTTTTTTTTTTTTTTAAACATTTGTTTATTTTTGAGACAGAGAGAGACAGAGCATGAATGGGGGAGGGTCAGAGAGAGAGGGAGACACAGAATCCAAAACAGGCTCCAGGCTCTGAGCTGTCAGCACAGAGCCCGATGCAGGGCTTGAACCCACGGACCGCAAGATCATGACCTGAGGTGAAGTCGGCTGCTTAACCGACTGAGCCACCAGGTGCCCCAGAAGCAAATCTTTTTTAAAAAAATTTTTTAAAGGTTATTCCTGTTTTGAGAGAGAGAGAGGGAGAGACTGAGAATGAGCGGGGGAGGGGCAGAGAGAGAGAGGGAGACACAGAATCCAAAGCAGGCTCTAGGCTCTGAGCTGTCAGCACAGAGCCCAACGTGAGGCTTGAACTCAGGAACCAGAGATCACGACCTGAGCCGAAGTAGGACAGTTAACCGACTGAGCCCCCCATGCATCCCTGGAAGCAAATCTTAATTAGAACTTTTTGAAGCCTATAAGGTAGATGATAATAAAAAAGTTTAAACTTTAAAATATTTTTTAAATTTTCTTTTGGGGAGTTAGGATAAATTGTTTGGGTATAAATTTGCAAATTTATTTTCAAACCAACTCTATCATGAATGTGTGTTTTTTACCTTTCTTTTAAAATGTGCTAACCTAAACCAAAATTTCATGTAAATTTTACCTTCTTAAATTGTTAGTAAGTGTAGATACATTTTACAATATACAATGTTAAGTAAGCACAGTGTTTTTATGGCCAATTCTTTTGCCTTTTTTTTTTTTTGTGGTCACCTGTATTTTGCATTAAAATAGTAAATATTAGAATCAGACATAGATTATATTTTTTAACATAAATTTTAGTTTTCACTCTTTTAGAACTCTTAACAAGTCTTTTGTCATTCATTCGTTTATTCTACAAACACTTGTTTAGTACAGAAAAAAAGCCAGCAGTTGCCGTAAGTGCTCAATGCATACAAAATTTGTACCTGCTCGTAGGAAGGAAGTTGGTGTAGAAGAGACAGCCCACATTAGTAACTATATTGTAGCATAGTGAATACTACAGAAGACAGTTCACAAAGTGTCTTGAGGGATTAATGTGCCTGGGACTGGTACTGAAGAGTTGGAGAAAATATCCCCCTAAGACTTGGACTTAACTTGACAGATGGGTAAGAATTTTCAGGTTCCAAAGAACATAACAGGTAGAAAGGAAAAATATTCAAGAGGACACAGACATGAAATTTGAATAAGTGACTGCAGCAGATAGCACAGGCCGAGGAATTTGTGTGGTGAAGTTTTGACTTTATATGATAGGCAATAAGTAGGATACAGCAAACGTTGCCAATAAAGGAAGTGCTCTCATGCTAGAACTCTCTGGAAGCCCTAATCAAAGCGGTGAGAACCTAAGGTCCAGAAGGTGGTGACCAGTTGAGGTGCATCGGTTACCGCTAACACTTGTTTTGTACTTGCTGTGCATCATGTGCAGCTATGAGTGTTGTACACGGTTCACAAGATGCACACTCATATTATCCTTGCTCAGCATTGGTGTAAATCCTAGAACCCAAGGTCACAGAACAAATAAGCAGCAGAATGAAATATATCAGAATGTCATAGAAGGATTTCAGTAGGAAAAAGTTACTTACTACTAATACATTTCTAAAATGGAAATGAGTGTGTATATTGAAGTAGATTTTTATTGTTGCTGTTTTTATAAACCAGGAATTAAATACTCTTCAACCTAAAGATACCTTTCGTCTGTGGCTGACTGCAGAAGTTCATCCCCATTTTACTCCTATTTTATTACAGTCAAGTTTAAAGATCACATACGAGGTAAGAAGATTTAAACCTTGAATCACTAGCTGTCTTAAGTGCACTAACCTCCACATGCCTCCTACAGCTCTGTAAAGGACTGTCTGTCCTACAGAACACGTAAAACTGTCTTGTTCAACAAACAATTCGATTAATAAATGGGCAGAGGACCTGGATAGATATTTTTCCAAAGAAGACAAGCAGATGGCCAGCAGACACATGAAAAGATGCTCAGCATCACTCATCATCAGGGAAGTACGAATCGAAACCACCTCGCACCTGTCAGAGTGGCTAACATTAACAACCCAGAAGACCACAGGTGTTGGCTGTGATGCGGAGAAACAGGAACCGTTTACACTGCTGGTGGGAATGCAAACTGGTGCAGCTGCTCTGGAAAACAGTGTGGAGGTTCCTCAGAAAGTTAAAAATCAAACTACTCTACGACCCAGCAGTTCCACTGCCGGGTATTTACCCACAGAAAACATCACACTATTTCAAAAAGAAACATGCACCCCTGTGTTTATTGTGGGATTATTTATCGTAGCCAAACTATGGAAGCCGCAAGTGTCCGTCATAGATCGGCGGACAGGGAAGGCGTGGTGTCTGCAGTGGCTGATTACTCGGCCGTGACAGGGGTGAGATCTTGCTCTTTGCGACACCGTGGATGGACCACAGGGTATTAACCAAGTGAAATAAGTCAGACTGAAAAAGACGAACACGTGAGTCCAGTCTAAGTGGAATGTGGTGATTGAGTCTACAAACGACAAAAAGCAGAATCAGGTGTATAAATAGAGGACGGACTGATGGTGCAGGGGGGGATGGCGGCGGGAGGTACAGACTGCCAGTGGTAGTGTGAGTCTTGGGGAGGAAGGGCACAGTGAGCGGGACACAGTGGGGGGGGGGGGGGTGGTGTGACAGCGTTGTGTGCCAACAGGCGGCAGCTGCGCTTGTGGCGAGCACGGCGTGATGCCACCCTCGTCCAGTCACGTGCCGCACACCTGAAATTATTGTCAGGTTGTGTGGCAGCTGTACTCAAACAAAACAAAACAAAACACATTTTGTGTAGGTCAGGTAAAAGAAACATAAATAATAGCATCAGATGATGTTTATCGAAATTTAAATCTTCCTCCTAAATTTTATTTCATTTTTCGGTATTTGTATTGGTAAAAGACACGTAACATAAAATTTGCCATCTTCACCATTTTTGATGGCACAGTTGGGTAGTGACACGTGTGCTCTCTTGTGCAGCGGAGCCCTAGAACTCGTTCCATCTTGCCCAGCGGAGACTGTCTGCTGCGGACCGACTCCCCGGTCCCTTCTTCTCCCCTCTCTGGAGGAGGGGTGGGGGGCCTGGCTGTCCCTCCTCCACTCTGTATCTCCAGGAGTTTGCCTGCCTAGGGGCGCCTGGAAGATTTGTCCTTGAGGCCTGGCCTGTCACACTGTCTGTGGGAACGTCCTCAGGGTTTCTCCCGTCGACACACACGAGGGGGCTTCCTTCCCTGTGAGGGTCCGCGATTCCGTGTGTGCGCATGTGGCGTCATCTTGATCCAGCAGTGCGGGACACGGTGGGGCGCGTGTCTCCGCACAGCTGTGCGTCATGCTGCAGGGACGACGACGGCACAACTGGTTCTCCGCGAGCTGGTTCTCAGGGCTTCTGTGGAACTGCCAGGTCAGAAGTCATTCTGTGTTTAATTGTTGAAGGATGCTGCCTTCTACTGATCCCTGCAGTGCTGCTTGTCATTTGTGTGTGTGCGTGCGCGCAGCAGCCATCCTAACGGTGTGAGCGGTGTCTCACCACATTTCCTTCGTAAGTAGTGATGTTGAACATCTTTTTGTGGACTTCTTGCCTGTTTGCATATTGGCTTAGAGAAAGGTCTTAAGTCCTCTGCCCATTTTTAACTGGGTTTTTGATTGAATTGGAGGAGTTCCTTGTCAGATGTATAGTTGACAAATATTTTCTTCCCTTTCATGGTGCCTCCTCTCCACTGTGCTGTTTCCTTTGTAGCCTAGACGTCTTTAAAGTTTGACGTGTCCTGTTTGCCTGGTGTTGGCTTCTGTTGCCTGTGCCCCTGTCATATCCAAAGAGTCATCGCCAGAGCCAATGTCATGGAGCCTCCTTCTATGTTTCCTTCTGGTTTTATTGTTTTATAGCCTTATGTTTAGGTCTTTAGTGCAGAGTGGATTAATTTTTATATGCAGTATAAAGGGACGGTTCAACTTCTTCTTTTGCACATGAGTATCTGGTGTTCTTACTGGTCTTCTGACAGCAGCTGAGCAAGAGTTCCAGTGTGGGTTTCCTGTTTGAGCCCATCATTCTTCTGACATATCCAAAACTATGTGTGTTTGCAATGTTACCGTGTAACTGGGCCAAGTCATAAATAAAATGGTAAATGGAATTAAAACTTTTTAAAGCTGGTGGAAGAGGTTCTGCTTGTTTTTTTTCTGTTTGTAGAAATTTGTTTTGTGTGATCTTTGTTATGAAGAAAAATGTCTTCATATTGATTATAGTCACGTGTTTCTTTAGATCAGTATTTCTTGTTTTTTATCTGAAGATGTTAGTCTCATTTAAGGAAGAAAAAGGATAATGGTTAATCCACAGAATGTAAAGTTCATTTACTATTTGGAAACATGTCAGTCGAAAGTCTTTACGATGTCTAGTAAAATGAACTTTTCCAAAATCGTCTCAGCTGCTCTCCCAGTACACTCTGACTGTATATTCTAGCGGTGAATTGTTGTAGCCAAAAGGATAGGGGCTGTTTTTTCTCTTGAGCATTGTAGTTACTGCGTACTACCTGGCACGTACAGTACACGAAGAATTAATTTATCAGGAGAACTGTTCTTGAATATTTTCATGTACAGCCTTTGCCAGGATTTTCTTTCAGGAGGTGATTTGATTACTTTTAATGGAAATTTTATTTGAATTGGTATTTTTTTCTAATTCTTAATTCCATATAGATAATTAACTATTTTAGAAAATAGTCCAGTTAATTATATTCAAAATTATTACTGTATATGTATGTACCCACGTGTATATTATCTTTAAAGGTTGTTACATCTCTATCTTATTGTTTATTTCTTCTTTTGATTAGTTGACAGACTTTTAAAAATTCACTCCAAATACCTGATGTCATACTTAATAATTTGCTTTTTTTCTACTAATACTTTTCACTGAATTTCCTGCTTTATTCTTCTTTTTTAAGTTTCCCTTAGATTTCTATTTGCCTTTGGTATTCCTGATTTCTTGTGTTGAATGCTTAACTAATATATATTTACTTGAGGTAATATTGAAATTATTTTATGTCTGTGAATTTGCAGTTGACTACATGCTAGGCCTTATCCCATAATTGGACATGTTAGTGTCTTCATTTTGTTATTTTTCAAAAATGTTTGTGTCTGATTTTCTCTAATTCTTTATGATTTGTTCATTTTATGTAATCTTTACTGCTTTAAAAACTAAGTGGATATTCAGTTTTCTGTTATTTTCACGTTTTATCAAGTGCTCAGAAAATTTGGCCTATTTTGTCATAATTTTTGTTACTGTTTCATAAACACGAAACTTTTATTTTTAAAAGTATATGGATATGTACTTAGTAAATCAATGGTATTTTCTTCTAATGTTGAAGAAGTCTTTTTATTTGAGAAAAACACAGCATGGAAAGGATCGCAGAGGGACTGACTGTTCCTTGTAGCAGTCATTCTTTAAAGGAAAAGTTTTACTTTTTAAAAAAGCTAATTAAAATAAATTCAGATAAATGCACATTTTTTTAACATTAGAAGAATTCTCCAGGAAACCGATGATTAATAGACAAATGTGTTTGATTAAAAAAAAAGGATTTTTTTTTTTTTTAACACACACACAAGAAGTGGGTTTAGTTTACACTTTTCCAAAAAGAATTAGAAATTCATCTTTCTCATTTGGATAATTCAACAATATAAACCAATCCTGGACATGTAGATAAGTGCTTTTTGACTACTAGTTCAATATACACTTTGTGGGTTTGAATTTGTGTTTATGAGCCTAGTGGTATCTGCTAATCCCCACTTGAACTCCAGTGGTCTAATGTGCTGGGAGTGTTAGTTGGCGTTGTATGTCAACAGTGCAGGGAGGGCCCAGAAGCTCAGATAGCACCTGCAGAAGGGGGTGTGTTCATAGCAGGGGAAAAACCATGTGCCCCTAACAGTCAGTGTCACATTCCTTGTGTATGATTTAGTTTCAGTAAAATACCTCAACGATCATATAAAATTTAAATTTAATGTTTGTTTATTTGGGAGAGAGAGACAGACAGAGCTCAAGCGGGGGCGGGGCAGAGAGAGAGACACACACAAAATCCAAAGCAGGCTCCAGGCTCTGAGCTGTCAGCACAGAGCCTGATGTGAGACTTGAACTCACAGACTGTGAGATCATGACCTGAGCCTAAGTCGGACTGAGCCACCGACTGAGTCGGACTTAACCGAGTCGGACTTAACCGACTGACCCACCTAGGTGCTCCGGCAATCATATAAAATTTATTGGGTTGTTCTAAATATTGTTGCTTTTATAGTTTTTTTAAATTTGAAAATTATTGAATTTATACTGGATATAAATTTAAACTCCTTTTTACAAGGAGTTTAAAACTAGTTTTAGATACATACTTTTTGAAGTAATATAAAATAAGTCAAATTGGGTGGTTAATGGTGAAAACTTTTCTTTATTAAAGTATGTTCTCAAACATGTTAAATGTTAATTTAATTTGGAAGATTTGAGACAATAAGGGGTCAATCTTTTGTCTTCAGTCACCTCCAGGTTTGAAGAAGAATTTAATGCGCACTTACGAATCTTGGACTGCCGAGCAAATCAGCAAAAAAGACAGCATCCATCGAGCTCACGCTCTCTTTAGTTTTGCGTGGTTTCATGCTGCATGTCAGGAAAGACGAAATTACATTCCACAGGTGAGTGAGAACATGTGTTGGACCTCTTGTAAGTTGTGCATATTTTTGTATCAGAGCATTCCTACCAATTTAGTTTCAGTGGCTGGGATTACTTAATAATTCTTTTCATGGTTTACGACTTTCTATCTCTAATTCTGTCTTTGTTGTTCATCTTCAGGAGTGTATACGTAGCTCACATCTCTTAATTACATTGTTCGCCACAAGGCATGAACCATTATAAACCCTCAGTGATTGTTCAGTGTCATTTTTGTGGTTGATCCATCAGAGACATCTCAAAGTTCAGAACTGAATTCCGCATATTGTTTTCCTTTCATGTTTCCCTCTCAGTAAAAGGCATTGATCCTTTTATCCATTTATTTATTTATCGATTTATTTCCTCATGCTAGAAACCTAGGAATTGTTCTTGGTATGTTTTTCTTTCTTAGCCTGCCTACCCGGTTCATTCCCAAGTCATGTGGATTTTACTTAACAACGTACAGTTCAAATCTGTGCATTTCTTTCCACTATTTTCTCCGAGTACCTTACCGCTTACCTGTACTCCTTTCTGAGATCATTTCCTGTTCTTTTTGATTTTTCCATTTAGCAGCCAGAATCATTTTCCTAATATGGCAGTTTGATTATTTCACTACTCTGCTTACAACCCATCAAATGACTTTCTAGTGTACTTGTGAAGAAATAGGCACATTTCTGGTCCTTTGTCTTCAGCATCGTCCCAGAACCCTCTTCCCACTTGGTCTCTGCAACTCAGCCACAGTGGACTTCTTCCTGGTCCTCGAATTCATCCAGCTCTTTGTCACCATAGGTGTTGCCTGGTATTGTTCTCACGACCAATAGGCCACCCTTTCCCACTGCCGTGGCCATCTTTGCTGGAACATGTTCTGTTCTTCTTGCCAAATGCCTATCTCAGCCGTAAATTGCATCACTTCCAGATTTAATTTTTCCCATCTTTTTTTTAGCTTTGTCCACTTCTGTTGGTTCCTCAGCCTGTCCCTGTCTAGCCTCTCTCTCTGTTTCAGTTACATGTCAGAATAGGGTTGTGGGTTCCGAAGTCACAGACTTGGGTTTGAGTCCTGCCTCTCGAATTTCCTAGCAGGTGACCTGGGGAAAGTTACTGAACTCTAGTAAGCCACAGTTTCCTCAGCTGTGTCATGGGGATTACTCACCATGCTTACCTTTCTTGCGAGGATGAGATGGAACAGTGTATGTGTACAAGTGCCTTGCACGTGACCTGCCAATAAAGATGTGTCTCGCTGATGCAGTAGTAAGTAAAACAGTGACGTGTTGTTTCCACACAGTCTGCACACTGCCCTTAAAGGAGCGTGTGCTTGTTCTTGTCACCTTACAGAGAAGGCCCGTGGGTCTTGATGGCAGTTAACTTGCCGGAGGACTCTTACTTCAGCCTGCAGAGCTTGGCAGTGGCCGGGCCCACCTCTTCTAGAGCCTCCGCCCCTAACAGCAGCTCGTGCTGACGGGTTCATGAACAACAGTGGTAGTGAAAGGACTGTACTGAAAACAGGGAATTGTTTTTTAAATGAAATTACATTTTTTTATTATGTGATACATGTACCTGATATAAATTAAAAAGCTACAAGATGATTCGCACCTAAAATTTAGTCTGTTCCCTTTCTCTCTCCCTGTCACCAGTTTCTCTTCTCAGGACAGCTGCTGTTCACCCCTTCTTGGGTGTCCTTCAAGAAAGATTGTATAAATAAACATTTTATGTATTTACACTCAGACATGCATACAGTCTTTTTAACTCAAATAGCATGTTACAAATACAGTTTTGTATTTTGCTTTATTAACCAAAACATTACAGAGATTTTTAAAGATTACTGACCAGTAGGCACACCTGTGTGGCTCAGTCAGTTAAGCATCTGATTCTTGTTTTGGCTCAGGTCATGATCCCAGGGTTGTGGATCGAGCCCCATTGGGCTTGGCACTGAGCATGGAGCCTGCTTAGGATTCTCTCTCCGTCTCTCTCAAATTAAAAAAAAAAACAATTAAAGATTAGTAACCATTTAATGCCTAATTTTAAAATATTATTTGTATTCACCATATCTATGTACTTACTTATAAGCAGTTTTGTTAGATGGGCATACATGTTCTTTTCAGTCTTTGCTGTTACAAAAAACATTGCAGTGGATATCCTTATATTTGCCTCATTTAATGTTTATTCAGGGTGGCAATTTCTAAATTTGGAGAGTTTGGGTCAACATATACTTTTAGTTTAGTTTAGTTCAGTTTACTGAGAGACTGAGCACACACGAGAGTGGGGAAGGGGCACATGGAGAGAGAGAATCCCAAGCTGGCTCCTCACTCAGTGCAGAGCCCAACATGGGGCTCGATCCCCCAACCCTGGGATCATGACCTGAGCCAGAATCAAGAGTTGGACGCTCAACTGCCTGAACCACCCAGGAAGCCCAGAGAGGTGTATTTTAAAGAATTTGTACATAGTACCAAAATGTCCTTTTTTAGAGCAATTTACTTTCACACACAAATATTTGAAAGTGTCACTTTTTTTAACACATGAAGTTTGCTTTCTTTAAAATGAAGAAATTGGGAGGAAAACCCAGTCAAAACATAAAATACCATTAAAATTGTTAGAGATAATGTCATACAGATATGCACTCCACAAACTGTTTTACTATTTTTCCTCCTTTTGCTTTAATCACCAACTTCTAGAAGTAAAGATCCACCACCAATTCAACTTGGTTTTCATTCCTTGTGTTAATGAAAGGTGTTTTGCTATTTTTCATTGCAGTGCTGTATTTGGTCGCAGAATTAACTTCCTCTATTTTACACATGTGTGCTGTACTTCTAATACTACACTTAATGTAAGGTCTTTTTGATTGATGCTTGTTACTCTTTGATACCTTATTATTCTTACTACACGGTGGGTACCTTGGTAACAGGGTTCTTCTCATTCATGTTTACAAGACCACTTAACACCCTGCCTGGGTTTCCAGGTGGGCTAAAGTAAGATTTGATGGGCTGTCTAGAGAGCCTTCCCACAATTTACATTATTTCTATTAGAAAATATGATATGAAAAACAAAAATTACCTTTTGAATTTTTTGTACCATATTTTACAAATCCTTAATCATATGCCACTGTGTCAGTAACTATGCTACTCAGAGTACAGTTCTTACCATTTTGGAATTAGAACCTCAATAGGAAATTGCTGTGTCAGGTAATACTGAGAGTTGAGGCCTTCTAACTTGAGAGTGTTATAAATATTAATCTCTGAAGTATGAAAAAAATTTTAAGTAAACACTTATAAATAAGGTTTAATAGTGATGTAAGAAATATTCTCAATACTTTATTTTGAGTAGGTAGGAAATGTATTTAATGTATTACAGGAAGCAAGCAGAAGTTAAGATGGTGGAGTAGTAAGGACACCCTGGACATGTCCCTTGAACTCAGCTAGATCAACATCAAACCATTTTGAACACATAGGAAATCGATCTCAGGATTCACACAATGCTCTGCATAGTTTGAGGGAGAGAACGCAGCAGGTGCATGGTGCTGAGAGGTGAACTGGCGAGCGAGAAGAGTCAGGGTGCCTCAGAGGGGAGGCAGTCTTTTTTGCCGAGAGGAGAGAGAGAGAGAGAGAGAGCAGTGCCTCGGGTTTTTTCAGGAAGACACTTGCCCCAAAAGCAGATAGAAAGAGTGAAAACACTCTCTGGGGACTAGACAAGAAAATGTCCCCCAGAACCACCGATGAGGGAAAGGAGAGGTTTCTGTACCACCAGGTTTCTATAAATGGTAGGGCGCCGAGTGTGACGTTTCAGAGGTCAGCACCTGGCGGTGTCCAGTGAGGAAGGAGGGCAGAGTCCCCAGAGCAGCCACAGGGTCTGAGGATCCCAGGGGTCACACCGGGAGAAGCGGTTCCCCTGCTTGTGAGAGCATTTGGTGGAGGTGATTTGGCGTCTCATGGGCAAAAGACCCAGGGGGCACCATCAAGCCCCATGCTCACCAGCATAGGAACAAAGACTCCTGATGAGGGCAGCAAACCCTGGCTTAGCCTACTGACCATAGACTGCTGCAAAGCTCCAGTTCTAGGAGAGATGGGATCTAGCTTCATTTGGGTTTTTTTGTTGCTTATGATTTTTTTTTCCCTCCACCTTGGATACAGAAAGAGCAAAATTATTTTTAAGTTTTATTATTTATTTTTAAATTTTTAATTTTTTCCCTCTTTTGTCTTTTTTCTTTCAAGCTTTTTGTAAGCAGACCAAAACACACCTAGAATCTAGCTTTCTTTACTTGAATTTTTTCAAAATTAAAATTTTTTATTTGTTATTTTTTTACTTTTTAATTTTTTTCTTCCTCCAAAATGACAAGATAGAGGAATTCGCCCCAAAAGAAAGAACAGGAAGAAATGATGGCCAGGGATTTAATCAGTACATATATCCTGAACTGAGATTGAAAACAGTGATTTTAAGAATATTAGCTGGGCTTGTAAAAAGCTAGAAAACCCTAGAGAATCCCTTCCTGCCAATATAAAAGAGCCAAAATCTAGTCTGGCCGAAATTAAAAATGCTATAACCGAGATGCAAACCGGATGGATGCCATCACAGTGAGGATGGCTGAAGCAGAGTAGTGATTCAATAATAAAGAAGATAAAATTATGGGAAAAAATGAAGGTGAAAAGAAGAGGGAAAGAAAGGTAATGGATCCTAAAGGTAGACTCAGGAAACTCAGCATCTTATTAAAACGGAATAATATTCATATCATGGGAGTCCCAGAAGATGAAGAGAGAGAAAAGGGGGGATAAAGTTTATGTGAGCAAATTACAGTGGAAAACTTCCCATTCTGGGGAAGAATGCAGACATAAAATCCTAGAAGCACAGCGAACCCCCGTTAAATTCAGCCATTGCCAGCCATTGCCAAGACATATCATAGTCAAATTCACAAAATACAAGGAAAGAATTATGAAAGCAGCAAGGAAAAAAAAAAGTCCTTAACCTACAATGGAAGACAGATCAGGTTTGCAGCAGCCAAGAATTCTTTATCAGGCAAGGCTGTCTTTCAGAATAGAAGGAGAGTTAAAGACTTTCCTAGACAGACAAAATCTTAAGGAGTTGGTGACCACTAAACCACCCTTGCAAGAAATTATAAAAGGGGCTCTTTGTAACATCACCAGAAACACCAACTCTACAGGTAACACACTGGCACCAAACTCCTATCTTTCAGCAATCACCCTGAATGCAAATGGACTATATGCTCCAATCAAAAGACATTGGGTATCAGAATGAATAAAAAAAAATAATACCCATCTATATGCTGCCTACAGGAGATTCATTTTAGATCTGAAGACATCAACAGATTGAAAGTGAGGGAATGTAGAACCATCTATCATGCTAATGCATGCCAAAAGAAAGCCTGAGTAGTCATACTTATATCAGACAAACTAGATTTTAAACGAAAGACTGTAACAAGAGCTGAAGAAGGGCATTATATCATAATTAAGGGGTCTATCCATCAAGAAGATCTAACAATTGTAAAGATTTATGCCCCTAACTTGGTATGCCCAAATATATAAATCAATTAATAGCAAACATAAACTCATTGACAGTAATACAATAATCATAGGGAACTTTAACATCCCACTTAGAGCAAAGGACAGATCATCTAAGCAGAAAATCAACAAGGAAACAGTGGCTTTGAAGGACACGCTGGACCAGATGCACTTAAAAGATATATTCAGAACATTTCACACTAAAACAGAATACACATTCTTCTTAAGTGTTCATGGGACATTTGCCAGAATAGATCACATACATGGTCGCAAATCAGCCCTCAACAGGTACAAAAGGTTGAGATCATACCATGCATATTTTCAGATCACAACACTATGAAACTTGAAATCAACCCCAAGAAAAAGTTTGGAAAGCCTTTAAATACATAGAGGTTAAAGAACATTCCACTAAAGAATGAATGGGTTAACCAGGAAATTAAAGAAGAAATTTAAAAAAAATACATAGAAGCAAATGAAAATGAAAAGATGACCATTCAAAACCTTTAGGATGCAGCAGAGGCATTCCTAAGAGAGAAATGATATTGCAATACAGGTCTTATACCTAACTCTAACACTTAAAGGGATTAGAAAAGGAGCAGCAGTTGAAGCCTAAAGCCAGCAGAAGAAGAGAAATAATAAAGACTAGAGCAGAAATAAATGAAACAGGAACAAAAAACCCAGTAGAACAAATCAATGAAACTAAGAGGTGGTTCTTCAAAAGAATTAATAAAATTGATAAACTCCTAGCCAGACTTAATGAAAAGAGAAGAGAAAGGACCTAAATAAATAAAATCATGAATGAAAGGGGAGAGATCACAACTAACACCAAAGAAATATAAACAGTTATAAGAGAATATTATGAAAAATACGCCAACAAACTGGAGAATCTGGAAAAAATGTATAAATTTCTAGAAACATTGAAAGTACCAAAACAGGAAGAAATAGAAAATTTGAACAGACCCATAACCAGCAAAGAAATTGAAACAGTAATCAAAAATCTTCCAACAAACAGGAGTGTAGGGCAGCAAGATGGCTTCCCAAGGGAATTCTACCAGACATTTAAAGAAGAATTCATAACTATTCCTCTCAAACTTTAAAAAAAAAAAAGAAATGGAATGGAAACTTCCAAACTCATTCTGTGAGGCCAGCATTACCTTGATTCCAAAAACAGACAAAAACCCCACTAAAAAAGAGTTATAGGCCAATATCCCTGATTAACAGGGATGCAGAAATTCCCAACAAAATACTAGCAAATCAAATTCAACAGTACATTAAAAGAATTATTCACCATGATCAAGTGGGATTTATCCCTGGGCCACAGGGCTAGTTCAGTATTCACAAATAGATGAATATGATACACCACATTGATAAAAGAAAGTGTGCAAACCATATGTTCCTGTCAATAGATGCAGAAAAACATTTGACAAATTACAGCATCCTTTCTTGATAAAAAAAAAAAAAAAAACCCTCAACAAAGTAGGGATAGATGGGACCTAACCATATACGAAAGACCCACAGTTAATACCATCCTCAATGGGGAAAAACTGAGAGCCTTTCCCCTATGGTCAGGAACAAGACAAGGATGTCCCCTCTCATGATTACTATTTAACACATCACTGGAAGTCTTAGACTTAGCAATCAGACAGCAAAAAGAAATAAAAGGTAGCCAAGTCAGGAAGGAAGAAGTCAGACTTACACTGTTTACCGATGGCATGATACTCTATGTGGAAAACCTGAAAGATTCCACCAAAAAATTACTAGGACTAGTACATGAATTCAGCAAAGTTGCAGGATATAAAATCAACCTACAGAAATCTCTTGCAATTCTATATGCCAATAACGAAGCAACAAAAAGAAATGAAGGAATCAATTCCATTTGCAACTGCAATTAGGTACCTAGGAATAAAGCTAAACAAAAAGGTACAGATCTGTACTCTGAAAAATATAGAAGGCTTATGAAAGAAATTGAAGAGGACACAAAGAAATGGAAAAACATTCCATGCTCATGGATTGGAAGAACAAACATTGTTAAAATGTCTATACTATTTAAAACAATTCACACATTTAATGCATTCCCCGTCAAAATGCCACCAGCATTGTTCACAGAGCTAGGACAAACCTAAAATTTGTATGGAACACAAAAGACCCCGAATAGCCAAAGCAGTCCTCAAAAAGAAAAACAGAACTGGAGGCATCACAATTCTGGGTTTCAAAGTATATTACAAAGCTGTAGTCAGACTGTATGGTACTGGCATGAAAACAGACACATAGATTGATGGAACAGAATAGAAAACCCAGAATGGACCCACAATTATATGGTCAACTGATTTTTGATGAAGCAGGAAAGAATAGCCACTGGAGGAAAGACAGTCTTTTCGAGAAGTGATGTTAGGAAAACTGGACCACTTCCTTCTACCATGTACAAAGAATAAATTCAAAATGGATGAAAGACCTAAATGTGAGACAGGAAACCATCAAAATCTTCGAGAAGAACACAGGAAGCCACCTCTTGACTTTGGTCAGAGCGACTTCTTACTAGAAATGTTGTTGGAGACAAGGGAAACAAAAGCAAACAGGAACTACTGATACTTCATCAGAATAAAAAGCTTCTGCACAGGAAAGGAAACAATCAACAAAACTAAAAGGCAACCTACAGAATTGGAGAAGATATTTCCAAATGACATATATAATAGTTATCCAAAAGCTATAAAGAACTTAGCAAACTCAACATACAAAATACAAAAAAAAAACCCCAAATAACCCAGTTAAGAAATGGGCAGAATACATGAACAGACAGTTTTCCAAAGAAGACATCCAGATGGCTAACAGACACATGAAAAGATGCTCAACATCACTCATCATCAGGAAAGTATAAATCAAAACCATGATGAGATACCACTCACACCTGTCAGGTTGGCTAAAATTAACAACACAAGAAACAACAGGTGTTGGCAAGGATGCACTGTTGGTAGGAATGCAAACTGGTGCAGCCACTCTGAACAGTAAGGAGGTTCCTCAAAAAGTTAAAAATAGAACCACCCTAGAATCCAACAGTTGCACTCCTAGGTATTTATAGGTATTTACACAAAGGATACAGATACACTAATTCCAAGGGATAGATGCATACCAATGTTTATAGCAGCACTATCATTAATAGCCAAATTATAGAATGAGTCTAAGTGTCTACCAACTGATGAATGGATAAAGAAGATGTAGCATATGTATACAATGGAGTATTATTTAGCCATCAAAATGAACGAAATCTTGTCATCTGCAATGACATGGATGGAGCTAGAGTGTATGTTGCTAAATGAAATAAGTCAATCAGAGAAAGACAAATACCATATAATTTCACTCATGTGGAATTTAAGAAACAAATCAGATGAACATATAAGGGGAAAAAGGAAAGGCAACAAACCAGAAGAGATTCTTTTTTTAATTTTCAAAAGAGACTCTTTCTTATTTTCAAAAGAGACTGTTAATGACAGAGAACAAGCTGAGCATTGATGGAGGGAGGGAGGTGGACAATGGACTGGATGAGTGATGGGCATTAAGGAGGACACTTGGGAGGAGCACTTGGTGTTGTGTGTAAGTGCTGAATCACTGAATTCTTCTGAAGCCAATATTGCACTGTATGTTAACTAATTAGAATTTAAATAAAAAGCTGAAAGAAAAAATATTGTCACTGAAGTTTGTTATTGTTGACAGGCATGTAACCGTTACAGATCTCTGATTCTTACCTGTACTGAATCTTAGCGAGTGAGGTTTAAATCTCGTGTGTGTGTGTGTGTGTGTGTGTTTACAATATCTATAATTTTAAAAAAGTATCCAAATGCTAGTGACCCCCAAATTTATGTATCTAGCTCAGACCTGTTGTCTAAGCCCTAGGTTTTTGTGTCCAACTCTTTATTTGTGCCGGTTTGTTTCAGAAATGACTGAAAACCCCTGTGTTCTGGGTGTGAGCCTTAGAGCGCAGACTTCTCCAGAGCATGGGTTTTTTCTTTGCTTCAGTGGTAGATTCTCACCGACCAGACAGTGCCTGGTGTGCAGCAGGCCCTCAGTACCTTCCAGTAGCTTCTCTCTCCTTGTACACAAATTCTCTAACTTTATTGTCCTAAGTGTCCATGTACTTACTCCTTCCTGTGTGTTCTCCCCGCTCCCCACCAAGGCGGCGGTGCCTTAGCTCCCGGATGAGCTCAGACCTCTTTCTTGTGCAGACCAAGTACGACTCTTTGCATCAAGCACGTTGTAGTTGTAGCCTGTAGTTGGAGGTGTGTTTGAGTGGTGGATTGTGCCCACCCACTTTTCCCCCTCTGCCCACATTTTACTGACAGCCACCTGAGGGCAGAGATTATGTTTCGGTTCATTCTTTCATTCCCAGTGCTTTACATATAACATGCATTTTGTACATATTGTCTTGAATGATTAATGGATGAAATTTGTTTTGATATTCCTAAATACTATTAAAGTCTAAATAGATTTTAGTTTCAATGCATTACATTAAACTAAATTAGTTGAAGTGATTGGAAGTACCATCAGAATTTTTTTTACCTTTTTCATATTTTTATAAAACCTAGAGCTCTATGAATGTTCCTTTTATATAAGCATTGTAGCTTTTAGCTGCAAGTTTATAATTTAGTTCCAACATGAATGCTTCATGGGTGAAATGTACAGGAAATAATGCTTTATTTTTGGGCCTTTAAAAATTTTTTGTAACATTTCTTTTCTCATGTTTATTGACAAAAGCCACAAGTCTGAAGGATAAAATTATAGAAAATATCTCACTGAATACACTGTATTTAGACTCAAAAATTTACTATACCAATTTGTTCCCTCTGTGACTGAATTGCCACAATACTTAAATGATAAAAACTATTCTAGTATTAAAAGTCCTTGGCATGCTGTGATGTCAGTAAATTTCTTTAAAAAAATTACTGTTACGTTAGAGTTATTGTTTTTATTAAAAAGTTTTGGGAGTTTTCCTTTTATTTTATTAGCATATTTTGAGCATTCTTAAGATTATAAAGTCGATAATGCCTACATGTGTATCTTTGAACACTGTTTGTAGGTCTTTAATATTTGTAAATTTGTTTTGATAGGGTTGGACCAAGTTTTATGAGTTTTCTTTATCAGATCTTCGGGCTGGATACAGCATTATTGACAGGCTCTTTGATGGTAAGTTCTAATGATAACTGTCCTCTCTGATATTAATGGGAAAATTTTTTTGAGGTCTTACTAGCAGTGTGGTTTTTTCAAAATTGACTTCCTATCATGAAACTTGTTTTTTTTCATTTTGTGTTTTATGTCCTGGCTGCTGTGCTTATGTTAGTGGCTGGTTCTCGATCTGTGGTGGTCATTAGTTTTACATGCCATAGTTGTCTGATCTTTCTGTAGCTCTCAGGAAGCCAAAACCTGGAGAGATGTTGTCTTCAGTTTGTGGCCTTCCTAGGTTTCAGGCTTAGGAAGAATTGTTCAGCTCTCCGGAACTGTGAAATCGGGGACTATGCTAGACTAACGTCAGTACTACACATCTGTAGAATCTAAACTTATGGTTAAGTAGGAGTTAAGGATCAAGGTGCAAATAATAGACTGTAATAGACAAGACCACGTGATGTGATCGGTTGAGGCCATCCTGCCCTCTGCCCTCTGATGTGTATTGTGCAGGGGTGCAGGGGCATGGCAGGGGACGTGAGGGTTTAGAGCAGGGATGGATTGGAGGAGAGAATATATTCATAGGGATATCAAACTTAAAAATGCCCCTGCAGCCCCACCAAGCCCTTCCCTGAATCCCCCGTTTCAGTAAACACCACCACCAGTCGTGTATTTGTTCAGGGTCAGAACCTGTGAAGCACCTGGGTTCTTTTTTTCATCCTTAAATGTCCAGTGTCTGGGCAATTTCTGTCCCTTCCATGTCCAAACCGGATCCCGATTCTGCTCACTGACTCAGCCTCCTCAGTGCTTGCTGGTCCGAGAAGAGCCGCCTACACAGGCTTCTTTGTGATCAGCGCTCTCTGAAACATTTGCCACGCGTAAACCAAGCGTTGAGAAAAGTAAAATGAGGTACGTCATCCCTGTTTAAATCATACAGCCACCTTAGTCCTTTGTTTTCCTCTGACAGGCCAGGCCTGTTCTCCCTGAAGTTCTCGGTGGGTGCTCTTCTGAAGTGCCTCTACGTGATCCCTTCGTTCACATCTCTGCTTCGGGGCTCTTCTTCAGAAAAGCTTTGCATTACCACCAAATCTAAGTCATTGTAAAAGCTCTTCTCTACCCACTTGTTCTGTTGTGTTGTTGGAGCATGTCAGTGCGACCTTGTTCATCTGTCCCCACTAGAGCGCCATCTACCTTAAAGCAAAGTTTTTGGCTGTATGTCCTTAATGCCTGTAGCAGGACCCAGGGTACACACTCAATTATTGTTAGTTGAATTAATATCAGATACCAGAAATTATTCTGTAGCATATCTTTGGCAGAATGATAGGGATGGACATCTAGTATGTAGCCAAGTCCCGGTTTAATTTATATGTTTATGACATTAAAGTTTTAAATGATATATGTACAAAAAGTACTTAGAAGATCATATCTCAGTGAAATTTCCAGAAAATGAGCAGACTCATGTAGCCAGCACCTTAATCAAGAAATAACATCACCAGTAATTCTGATTCCACTCTATCTCATACTGCCTTCTGGTCATGACCATCCCCAACCCCCACCGCCACCCCCACTGCCCTGTCGCTCCGCTCCTGTGGTAAACACCAGGCATCTCTTACTATATACAGCAATTTTGCCTCTGTTCTTACAGCTGGGATCGTACGTCATGTACTGCTTAGTCCTTAGGTTCTTTCAGTTCACGTTGTCTTGAGAGATTCGTCTGTATGGTTACATGCAAGTACAGGTCATTTATTCTCAGTGCAATATAGTGTGTCATTCTTTGATCATGTGACTTCTGTCGGTGGACATGTGGGTCCTGTGGGGGTGGTGATGATCTCGCTGCTACCTTCAGTAACAATTTGGATATGTTTGTGTTGAGTCTGTATGTAGGGATAGGTGGGACACTCGTTTGTTCACCATTAGTGAATGCCAAATAACATTCTAAGTGAGTTTTTCTGCATGGTACAGATTTCTCAATTACACATGGTAAAAGTGTATATGAACTTAAAATTTAGTAAATGGGCGTATATTGAATCTTTGTAATTAACCCCAGTTCAACAGAGTGTTACCAACCTTCCAGAAGCGCCTCCCTTGCTCCTTGATACACATGACCCCACAGTGCCCTAGTGCATGCCAAGGGTAGCCACTTTTCTGACTCTTCGAGTGATTGTTTTCAGTATTAATACAGTATGCACTAAGGCTTTAGCTTGCATTGAAACTTGGTCATTTTTCTTTTTCTTTGTATTTTCAAGTTTTTCTTTAAAGTTTTTAATGTTTATTTATTTTTGAGAGAGTGAAAGAGACAGAGTGTGAACGGAGTAGGGACAGAGAGAGGGAGACACAAAATCTGAACCAGGCTCCAGGCTCCCAGCTGTCAGCATAAAACCTGACATGGGGTTTGAACCCACAAACTGCGAGATCATGACCTGAGCTGAAGTCGGACGCTTAACTGACTGAGCCACCCAGGTGCCCCTCAAATGTTTCTTTAAATTCCTTTTAGTTAGGGGCACCTGGGTGGCTCAGTCGGTTAAGCATCTGACTTGGTTTCAGCTCAGGTTATGATCTCATGATTCATGAGATAAAGTCCCACGCCAGGCTCTGTGATGACAGCATGGAGCCTTCTTGGGATTCTCCCTTTCTCTCTGCTCCCCCCTGGCTTGTGTTTACTCATTCTCACTCCTTCGCTTGCTCGCTCGCACTCTGTCTCTCTCTCTAAAATAAATAAATAAACTTTAAAAATAAATAAATTCCGGTTAATATGCACTGTAGTGTTGGTTTCAGGAACTTAATTTAGTGATTCATCACTTACACACAATGCCCAGTGCTCATCACAGGTGCTCTCCTTAGTCCCCATCACTAATCTAGCCCATCCCCCACCCTCTTTCCTCCCTCGACCCTCAGTTTGTTCTCTGTCGTTAAGAGTCTCTTGTGGTTTTTTCCCCTCCTCTTTTTATTCCCACACTTCCCATAAGTTCATCTGTTTTGTTTCTTAAATTCCACATATGAATGAAATCATATGATATTTGTCTTTCTCTGACTAATTGTGCTTAGCATAATACATTCTAGTTCCATCCATGTCCTTGCAAATGGCAAAATTTCATTCTTTTTGATGGCTGAGGAATATTCCATTGTATACATACACCACATCTTCTCTGTCCATTCATTAGTCAGTGGACACTTGGGCTATTTCCATAATTTTTCAAAATGCTTTAAACTTTATTTTATTTTTATAGTATCACTATGAGATCATCATTATTAGTGCCCTTTGAGGATGAGGATACCAAAGCAAGGAGTTTGAATGATTTGTCATTATGTTTGACACTTGTGATGGAATTAATTAATAGCCTCACATTATTTTTTACACATATCACACCACTGAGTTGTGAATAAGAGGCCCGTGCTTTAAAGTGATAGTGCATCTCATGGTAAAAATCTAACTGTATAATCTTAGGATTCTAGAATTTCTTCGCATGTACACAATTAAGTACAAAAAAGAGAAAAAGCTCTAATTATATGGGTGAGAAATTATGTAGCTCATAAGACCCGGGCCACATGTATAATCTTGATGCCTGAGTTTCCTGATCTGTAAAATAGGGTGATAGCAGACGCATGTCCATTGATTCAATTTTTGAGAAGGTTGAATGAGAAAAGCCCCATGAAGCATTTGATATTTAGTACATTGACTATATTGAGTAAGTTAGCAGTAATTGACTGTTTTTGCTATTGCTATAATTTCAGTTCTGGTTTTTTAATCTTAAACAAAACTCACCTTGAGAACAGTGGGTGTAAGACACATAAGATCTTAAAAGTTATATAAAATATATTTTACATAATAGCTAGTTGTATTTTATAGATTGAAGGTCCATTAATGTTTCTCTGTGCCCTGGTGGCCTACCTATGCATGAATCGCTTTTCCATTACTAATATATTACTTAGTAAAAAGCAAGGTAGCACTAGAAAATGGAGTCCTGGTGAAGTCCCTTGTTAGAGCTGTTTGGCCACTGTTGATCATAAGATGTAGGCAGGAAGCAACTTTAATCAGTCTTCCATGCTGCAGACGCCCTGCCCTGCAGGAGGCCACCTCAATCACCTGTGCGCTGTGTGTGGCCTGAAATAGCACAGACATCCATCTTTGTGCGATCTCGGACTTTATAGTAATCAAATGCAACTAGACCAGCCCTGCTAGTAGTGAGGGGAACCAGCTACTATAAATGTAATGGTTTCCTATAGTTACTGCGGACGCGAGGTTTAATTCTTACATTTTAAAATTACCACTGAACTGTGGTTAAGAGAATGCTTTTGTCGCAAAATGAAATAATGACTTGAGAGTCTCGTGTTGTTTTATACTACATTTCTTTACTAGAATAGGAAATGGACAGTTGACTGTTAAAATCAGGACATTTAGAAGATTATAATATGTGAAGTGATTTTTTCAAGTTTCCTTATTCAGATTTTTTTTTATGAACTGAGATTTTCATCGTTATATAAAAATAGGCTTTGGATATATTCTAAATAGGACTTTCGCATCTGAGGAGGCAGTGCTGTGTGGTCGATAAGAGTACAGCTTTGGGTCCAGATCTTTGGGACTGCGCGACTTTCTGATTTTGGTCACTCAGCCTCTATTCCTCAATTTATTCATCAGTATAATTACATCTTTTTAATATTTCTATGTTATGAGGCTTAAGTGACATTTGGGGAATTTTACTTGATTAAATAATCTCAATACATACTAGCCGTTCTATGATTATATTAATATTAATTATTATTAAGAATTTATTAATGAGCTTTACATTCATATTAGTGAGATTGTAAGGAATGATTTAACTTGGTTTAAATGTATATTGTCATATCCTATAAATATAACTGGAGACAAGAATTTAGTTAATATCTCAGAATAATTTAGAATATTTTTAGAATATTTCTAATATGTTAGAAATAAAGCTAATAAAAGTTTGTTTTAAAATTCTAGGTACCAAAGATGTTCAGTGGGAATTTTTACACGGTTTACTTGAAAATGCTATTTATGGCGGACGCATAGATAACTATTTTGACCTTAGAGTTCTTCAGTCATACCTGAAACAGTTTTTTAATTCTTCAATAATTGATGTTTCAAACCAAAGGAACAAGAAAAGTGTTTTTCCATATTCCATATCTCTCCCCAAATCCTGCAGCATTCTGGTAGGTAAAATTCATCGTGTGTAATCTATTCCCAAATACTTGAATCCTTTTCTTAAATTGTTGAATACATACATGTTTATTTTCAAATGCACAAGTAATTCCCTTTCACAAGTATGGATTATTGTTATGCACTGTGCGGCCTATTTCTGGTGTCTTACACACTTGTGAATACTTACAGGAGATTGACTGATGATAACCGGATGCAGTGTGTAGGGAAATCTTGGAGGGAGTGGCCACGGGAAATGTTACAAATGCAAGAGCACTGTGAAGATCCACAAGGAGAGGGTCCACGAGTTCCCAGTGGGCACAGGGAAACTGAAAGAAGTCCAACACTCTTTAACAAATCTGTCTTCATTTGCTGGCTTATAAATTTAAATCAGCTCTAACCATATGAGGGATACACTCTTGGTGTCGTTGAGGGGTATTTACTTTAGCCAGCTGGAGCTTTCCACCTTGAGTCATCCCACAAAAGCCGGTAGGATGAAGTCCTCTTTTCCACAAAGTAGCACAAAATGTGGCCCGAAAGATGTCAAGTCTCATTTATGTGGCCTCAAACTTAATCTTGGCTTAAAGTCCAAATAATGTCCTAGAACATTAAAATCATTTATCTCTTCATGAATTACAGGGATACATATTCAGTTGTATACTTCTCTCGGAATTATGCATTTTTTTTTGTCATCTAAGTATTTTTCAAGAAGATTCTTTTGTTTCAGTGACATAATTGTCAAAAGTAAAAGTTTCGAAACCAATATTGAATATATTACCAAATGTCTTACCTGTTAAGTATCCCGTCTGTTTTGTTTTTCAGTATCTTTCACTCATTTAGTCATGTATTCAGTACATGACTAAGCGCCCCCCAAATATCCGTGTGCCTGCCGGTGTCCCTGTTCCAGACCATGTGGGCACCGGGGGCGTCTGTGGGGCTGACCTCCTAGCGAGAGGGCCTCACCCAGCAAATAGAGGCGTCACATGGCTATTCATGGCGCGCTCATTTCACACAGTGCACTGACTGGTCTCCCCTCTCTATTTGAGGTTTAAACTGAAAAGTAAAAGCCCCACAGAAAGTGCACATCATTAATGTCCTCGGCAGTGAATTTTATCCGCTGAGCATGTGAGTGTAACCAGTGCTGGGATCCGGAAACAGAACGTGACCAGCTCCCCACATGTCCTCCTCCTGCTCCCTGTCATTGCCGCGTCCCCCTCACAGATGAGGCCCTTCTAATACCGACGTTAGTTTCACCTGTTTTTGAGCTTTGTGTAAATGCTCTCATGGGGTGTATATTCTTTTGCCTCGAAGCGCGGAGAAATCCGTGTGGACGTGCAGCTGCGTGTTACGGAAGAAACGTGTCAGTGTACAGTTGTCGGGGAGAGCAGACGTAGCCAGTAGAGATGAGAGAGGTTGACAGCCATTTTGAAATGAACAAAGGGAAGTGATAGACAAAAGTTGCTCTGTATTTATAGGATGATTTGTGAGAATCAGTGTTCGGCTTTCTGTCTAGTAGAGTCCTACAGAAGGAGGAAGCCAGAGCTTCCCGGGCGGGTGACGACACCTGCGTGTGCCCTACACTGCACACGCATATACAAGCCTGCCCTGGGTGCTCCTGTACGCACGTGCTTACACCCCTCTATGTATTGGGATTCGACGGTTTGACGAAGTTAACCAGTGTTCGCTTACAGACCAGATGGGAAAGATTTCCAAAAAAAAAAAAAAAGCATGCCTTTCCAAAATTTGACAGGTTTGCAGGCCCTGGGCTTCCTGGAGTTCAACCGTTGCCCTGGAAATAGTTGTCAGACAGCCGCCAAGGATGGGAAAGAATGCTGGAGTCTCTTTAACAGCTGTTCCTCCTAGTTCAGCAAGAATGGTGTAGACGCACACGCAGTGTCCCCTTGAAAATAATTCGTTCTTCCTGACAGCAAGCAAACAAAACAGGTCTTACCCTTGAGCCAAACCGAATAATTTCTCCCTCTTGGTCCACACTTGTTTCTCATCTAGAGTTTTGACTCTAACTGTGCTTGGTAAATTGAGCCTTTGCAATGCTGACAGTAATTTGGGGTGAAATGAGAGGATTATCAGTGCATTTCATTACACTTCACCAGCGGACTGAGGACTGACTGTGTAATGGCTTTATGGAAAGTGTTTACAGAGAGCTTTTTGCTTTCCAGAGTAAGTGTATGGAGGTTTCTGGGGTGTCAGGAATATTTATCTTAGGGTAAGCGGAGCTGCGCTCTGCACATAGGTCGTGGGTCGGATGCGTGGTAAGTAATCACAGGGCTTTCCTGGAAACATGTTATGTGACATCTGACACAGTAGCCACAGCCACTCAGGTAGTTCGGTTTAATAAGTGCAGGGTCCCTTCGAATGTGCGGAGTTGAATGTAAAAAATCCAGTATCACATAAGCTAGGGATGAACAAGTGGTAATGAGCATATTTTCTGAAGATGACTGAGTGAGTGTTACCCAGACTGAAAGGGAGCTTGACCTGGAAAGCGTAATCATGTGAATAACCGATACTTCAGTACTTGCCAGTATCTGTTTTCAGTGGTTGTAAGTTTAGTGCTTACCGAAAAGCTGGTTTCCACTTGTTCACATTTAGGACTACCGTGCTCTCATCGAAAAGCTTCCGGAGGACGACAAGCCTAGTTTCTTCGGTCTTCCTGCCAACATTGCTCGCTCGGCTCAGCGCATGATCAGTTCTCAGGTAACCTAGGACAAGGGGTGCTGGAGGGAAATGTCGCTCGGGAGCCTGAGAGCAACAGGATGAGACTTGCTTTAATCTACAGACCCCACAAGCTCATACTGAAAATTTTTATTTTATTTAGCACAGTACATTCCGGTCCCACCCTAAATAAATTTTAAAGGAGCCAAATGGCTCTATATTAAGAGATTTGTCAAAATTAGTAAAATAACACACTGAACACTATCGCCTCATCCAAAATATATGTATTTTACCTCTTGTGATTATTTTCAGGCTACTTTTTTTTAAGTTTTTAAATTTCAATTCCCGAATTTTTAACCATACAGTGTAGTATTAGTTTCAGATGTACAATATTGTGACTGAACGCTTGCACACATCACCTGGTGTGCGTCACCACAAGTGCCCTCCTTCACCCCCATCCCCCACCCACCTCCCTGCTGGTGACCAGCAGTGTGATCTCTAGAGTGAGGAGTCTGTTTCTTGTTGCCCTGTCTGTTTTCCTTTTGTTCACTTGTTTTATTTATTAGATTCCACACATGAGTGAGATCATATGAGATTTGTCTTTCTCTGACTTATTTCACTTAGCGTAACACACTCTGGTTCCATCCACGTCGTTGCAAATGGCAAGATTTCATTCTTTTTGATGGCTGAGTAATAGTCCTCTGTGTGTGTGTGTATGTGTGTGTGTGTGTGTGTGTGTGTGTGTGTACACACCACATCTCCTTTATCCATTCATCAGTCGAGGAACAGTTGGACTCTCTCCGTATTTTGGCTGTTGTCGATAGTGCTGCTGTAAACATCTTCTTTGCACCTTTCTATGTAAGATAAACCTTTTTAAACAGAACAGGATACTGCAGAAGAGTCAAAACTTCCTTAATTATTAGAAAATGTATTGGCCATCCTTACTGTGTGTGTCAAGAATTCAAAAGATTGAAATAATTTCTTTGGAAAATGACTAAGGAGTATTTTTCAGTGTCTGTTATTTTACCTGGCATGCCTTTCATTTAACATCAACATTGCATTTTTAAGCCATCTTTTGGCATTTTACGATTTTTTTGTTTAGGTCAGTGTTGGCGTTTCCTTTTTAAGAAAGAAAAAATGAGGAAATGGAATGAATAAGCAGCTTGCAAGTTAACAGGATGCTAATGACATGTTTTCCTGGTCTTCTCAATGCTAGCCAGGTGTGATTGCTTGAGGCGGTGCATCACAGGATCGCCTGGTCTGCTTTACACGGGATGTTTCAGTCAGGGGCTCCTCCCAGATTTAATAGTGGAAGCATGAATCACGTAGGCATTGTATAAGAATCATGATCTAGGAATAAAGGAGAAAATGAGGATGTTTTGAGGAAATGAAGGCTAGTTCTGGTCATAAGACATTAGCAGCAAGGAGAAAAATAGATTTGAAAACTGGTTTGTAGAATCCCTTTTGTCTCAGAACAGTTAGTTTTCCGAAAATGATGTCCTGTACTGTGTGCACTCCTGACATCATATTACTAAGCAGTGTCAGTCAATAGCTTTACTTAGGTCTTTTTTAAGTCATGATTTTTGTATTCTCCCATGTAGTGTCGTTTAGGTCCTTGTTAATACACGTTTATCATGACGATGGTAGTGGTGGTGATAGTTTCGTACTTACCTGCCTTCCGAATTTGGCTTTGCTAAGCACTTTACATGCATTACCTCATTTAACTCTGAAAACAATACTGTGATATGAGGGTCATTATTGAACTCACTTTACAGTTGAGAAGATCGAGGCCACAGGAGATTATTTTTCCCAAGATCACACTCTTAGTAGGTGAACGAACCGGGTCAGTGAGCATGAGTTCACGTGCACACAGCCCGGCCTGCCCCCATGGCGGTTCCAGCCCTCTTCCATCATGAGAGTCCATACTTCTCTCCATAGAGGTTTCCTGTTTCGCACCGCCTCCTTTTCGTGGGGGAGAAAAACCCTTTTGCTAGGTAAACGTCTTTGGTAAAATAGTCTTTTTTGCATTTTGTCACCTGTTGACCTAGGAACTCAGGTCATATCTTAATGACAAACCTGTATTTTAATAAACTTTATGAATGGGGAGTCTGGAAGATAAGTGAATAAATTAATGAAATATTTGAAAAGTTAAGAAAATCTCAAGTATCTTGACATTAAAATGTAATGCAGTTTAAATGAGCTGCCTGTGGAGTATTATCCGTCATCTGTATTCTCAGGAATCCTTCAGAGCTTAGAAATTGCTTTATAGCTAGACTTAAGAGTCTTTAGCGCAAGCAACAGTTTTTGCCCAAATAATTCCCTAATTCACTGCTTCATGAAAGATGTACCACTTCCTCATTGTGATTCAAAAGTGCCATCGTGATTTTATAGTGAATATTCATTACAAGACTAAGTAGAATTTGTGTCCATTGTTGATCTAAACACCATGGTACCTGCGTATCTTAAACTCATGGTGATACCTTAAACTCGTAGAGGATGAGGCCGTGCAGAAGAGGGGCCATCATGACTCCTACCCACGCAGTGTGTGCAGTGGGACAACATCTGGCACTGAGGCTGGTGGAGATCAGGTACTCGCTACAAATGTTCATTCACTTTGCAAAGAATTGAGAAAGTAGCAGCATAAAAAATTACAGCTGCAAACAAGTGAATAAGACCGTGTGATGGATGAAGGAACCTCATAGTATTTCTAAGGCTTGGGGATTAAAAATTCCCACCAGAAATTGGATATTAAGGTATGTAAAATCGATAAGGAACGTGAGGCTTTAACCATATTGGTGAAACCTCAAAGCCAGGATGAAGTACTCGGAGAAGTAACAAGGTTATCTACTTGGTTCTTGTGGGAGCCGTGTTCCGTAACCACACGCACTTGTCTGCTCCAGTAACACCCAGCCCCGGTTTGTGACTCCACCTCTTTACATTACTGTTCCCTTCACAACAACGGGCCGTAGGTCTGTAAGATCTCAGAGATCCAGATCTCTTGTTTTCTCTTTCTTTTTCCCAGATTTGTCTCCTTGTCACTGTAAAAGCAACAGACCCACGTCTTTACCGTTTTTTTCTTTTCTTTCCCTCTTTTTATATTTAACTGTTCACCCACGATTGCAGATGTAGATTAATCCTCAAACTGACATAATTGTTTTTCTAAGTTAAAGCCTGGAAAATATCTGAGGGTGGTGGTGCCGGCCACTTACATGAGAATTATTTGGCAAGTTTATCTTCAATAGGTGGATTGCTAAGCAGCATCCAAGATGTGTAAAATAGGACTGTTGAGGAGCGGGGCTTTGGAATCTGTTTTGGCATGAATTCGTAGGCACCCTCAACTTTGAAAGCATCTGTACTACAGTTGTGAGAAACTGAGAATTTCTCACGTTGCTATTCCGAGTCGCACGAAATCCTCACATTCGTTTATCCCTGGATATCTGCATGGCTTGCTCTTTTATTCCCTTTAGGTGACATCATCACGAAGGCCTTTCAGACTTACTTTAAATAGCAACTTCCCACAAACCTTGGTACTGCTTCTCCTTTGAATGGGCTTCATTTTTCTCTTAAGATGCATGTTTCTGCAGGACCTGTGTGTTTTTCTTTATTTCTGAAATTTTTACTATCTTTTCAAAACACTGTCTTTGATCTATATAAAGGATTACATATGTAACATATATATACATATATATATATATATATGTATATATATATAAAATTCATATTAAAAAGTATGATGATGTGGGGCGCCTGGGTGGCTCAGTCGGTTAAGCGTCCAACTTCAGCTCAGGTCACGATCTTGCGGTCCGTGAGTTCGAGCCCCGCGTCAGGCTCTGGGCTGACGGCTCGGAGCCTGGGGCCTGTTTCCGATTCTGTGTCTCCCTCTCTCTCTGCCCCTCCCCCATTCATGTTCTGTCTCTCTCTGTCTCAAAAATAAATAAACGTTAAAAAAAAAAAAAAAGTATAATGATGTAATGAGACTCCTAAACCAACAGGCAAGAACAAGGATATTACCAATAGCTTGAATCAACTTACATGATTCTTCTGTTCATCTCCCTTTCTGCTAAAGGAGCTACCATTCACTTTTGTTTTAAACTTCTTTAATACCTTTGTACTTCTTAAACACTTGTATTACATGCATGCATTTACACACACACACACTTGTTCTTACAAGTATATTGCTTCCTTTAGATAATTAAAAAAATTTTTTTTAGGGGCGCCTGGGTGGCTCAGTCAGTTGAGCCTCCGACTTCAGCTCAGGTCATGATCTCACAGTCTGTGAGTTTGAGCCCCGCGTCGGGCTCCTTGCTGACAGCTTGGAGCCTGGAGCCTGCTTCAGATTCTGTGTCTCCCTCTCTCTCTGACCCTTCCCCGTTCATGCTCGCTCTCTCTCTCTCTCTCTCTCTCTCAAAAATAAACAAGAGAGAGAGAGAAAGAGCGCGGTCGGCAGGGGGAGCCGGGGGTGGAGAGGGAGACACAGAATGTGAAGCAGCCTCCAGGCTCTGAGCTGTCAGCACAGAGCCTGATGCGGGGCTCGAACTCATGAACCATAAGATCATGACCTGAGCCGAAGTTGAATGTTTAAGCGACTGAGCCACCCACGTGCCCCGCTACTTTTTAAATCATAAAACAGTGTCTTTCATGTGGTGTTCTAGGACTAGCATATCTCATTTTACATTATTTTTCTAAGGTGTGTAGGTCACTGGCTTAGCTGTAGTTTCATTCATTATTACTGCAGTATAATCATAATAACATCATGTATATTACATAATGTACATATAATTATGTAAATGCCGCACTGTTACACACGATGTTGCTGTGTACCTGTGTGTACATCTCATGGTCTGTCGAGTGCAGGAGTTTCTCACGATGTGCATCCCCAAATGGACCGTGTGCGCATGGTTTCAGTTCTGTGCTACTGTACACTGTCCCCAGAAGGTCTTGTGTCCACACCCTTTAATTCCCACCAGGTGGTATTTTTGGATGCCTTCATATTTGTTAAACTGATGGGTTACACTGCTATCTCGGTGTGGTCTTAGCTTGTATTTCTTAATTTTGAGATTGAATATCCTTCTGTGTATTTATGGGCCATCCCTGATTTTTAAGTGCAGGGACAGCAGTGAGACAGATGTGTCTGCAGCCCATTTGGAGGGAGCGACATGGTGGGATGTGAGGCCAGGAGACAGCAGGGGCAGCGGGGGGCCACACAATGATGAGCCTCGTGACTGAAACACCTTAGGAACTGGCCTGCTGTGTGGCGCTGACCTTGGGGGATAAGACCTGTCAGAGAGCTGGTGTGGGAGGGACGCCTGTGCTGCTGCTCGAAACTGCCAGCAAGTTTGGGGAGGCAGCTTTTACTGATGAAATCCCTTACTAGCTATAATTCGTTTAGAAAAAGAGGTTCAATTAAGTTAGCTTACTTATTTTCCTACAAGAGGTATATATTTTTAAGTGTGAGCTACGTATTCAGTTTTTTTTTCCCCTAACATGGCGTGAAGTTCCAGAACTTTATGATTCTTTAAGACTCAATAGCAGCTTCATAGCAAAGTTCTTAAAAGGATTTGTGTTCATTCTTTTTTTTCTTTTTTTTTATTATGAAATTTTATTGTCAAATTGATTTACATACAACACCCAGTGCTCATCCCAACAGGTGCCCTCCTCAGTGCCCATCACCCACCTTCCCTTCCCTCCCACCCCCCATCAACCCTCAGTTTATTTTCAGTTTTTTTGAGTTTCTTGTGGTTTGGCTCCCTCCATCTCTAACCTTTTTTTTTTCCTTCCTCTCCCCCATGGTCTTCTGTTAAGTTTCTCAGGATCCACATAAGAGTGAAAACATATGGTATTTGTCTTTCTCTGTATGACTTATTTCACTTAGCATAACACTCCCCAGTTCCATCCACATGCTACAAAAGGCCATATTTCATTCTTTCTCATTGCCAAGTAGCATTCCATTGTCTATATAAACCACAATTTCTTTATCCATTCATCAGTTGATGAACATTTAGGCTCTTTCCATAATTTGGCTGTTGTTGAAACTGCTGCTATAAATATTGGGGTACAAGTGCCCTTATGCATCAGCACTCCTGTATCCCTTGGGTAAATTCCTAGCAGTGCTATTTCTGGGCCATAGGGTAGATCTATTTTTATTTTTTGAGGAACCTCCACACTGTTTTCCAGAGCGTCTGCACAAGTTTGCATTCCCACCAACAGTGCAAGAGGGTTCCCGTTTCTCCATATCCTCTTCAGCATCTATAGTCTCCTGATTTGTTAATTAGCACGACCCTCGAGAAAGTCGAGATAGAAGGAACATACTTAAACATCATAAAAGCCATTTATGAAAAGCCCACAGCTAATATCATCCTCAATGGGGAAAAACTGAGAGCTTTCCCCCTGAGATCAGGAGCACGACAGGGATGTCCACTCTCACCGCTGTTGTTTAACATAGTGTTGGAAGTTCTAACATCAGCAATCAGACAACAAAAGGAAATCAAAGGCATCGAAATTGGCAAAGATGAAGTCAAGCTTTCAGTTTTTGCAGATGACATGATATTATACATGGAAAACCCGATAGACTCCACCAAAAGTCTGCTAGAACTGATACATGAATTCAGCAAAGTCGCAGGATACAAAATGTACAGAAATCAGTTGCATTCTTATACACTAATAATGGAGCAGCAGAAAGACAAAGAAACTGATTCCATTCACAATTGCACCAAGAATCATAAAATACCTAGGAATGAACGTAACCAAAGACGTAAAAGATCTGTATGCTGAAAACTATAGAAAGCTTATGAAGGAAATTGAAGAAGATACAAAGAAATGGAAAAACATTCTGTGCTCATGGGTTGGAAGAATAAATTGTTAAAATGTCAACACTATCCAAAGCTATCTACACATCCAATGCAATCCCAATCAAAATTGCACCAGCATTCTCCTCGAAGCTAGAACAAGCAATCCTAAAATTTGTATGGAACCACAAAAGACCCTGAATAGCCAAAGTAATATTGAAGAAGAAAACCAAAGCAGGAGGCATCACAATCCCAGACTTTAGCCTCTTCTACAAAGCTGTACTCATCAAGACAGCATGGTATTGGCACAAAAACAGACACATGGACCAATGGAATAGAATAGAGACTCCAGAATTGGACCCACAAATGGATGGCCAACTGATCTTTGACAAAGCAGGAAAGAATATCCAATGGAAAAAAGACAGTCTCTTTATCAAATGGTGCTGGAAGAACTGGACAGCAACATGCAGAAGAATGAAACTAGACCACTTTCTTACACCATTCACCAGAATAAACTCAAAATGGATGAAGGACCTGAATGTGAGGAAACCATCAAAACCCTAGAGGAGAAAGCAGGAAAAAAACCTCTCTGACCTCAGTCACAGCAATTTCTTACTTGACACGTCTCCAAAGGGAAGGGAATTAAAGGCAAAAAATGAACTATTGGGACCTCATGAAGGTAAAAAGTTTCTGCACTTCAAAGGAAAGAGTCAACAACACTAGAAGGCAACCGACAGAATGGGAAAAGATATTTGCAAATGACATATCGGATAAAGGGCTAGTATCTAAAATCTATAAAGAACTCACCAAACTCCACACCCGAAAAACAAACAATCCAGTGAAGAAATGGGTAGAAGTCATGAATAGACACTTCTCTAAAGAAGACATCCAGATGGCTAACAGGCACATGAAAAGATGCTCAGCATCACTCCTTATCAGGGAAATACAGATTATGTTCATTCTTAATGATGGTTTTTCTGTTGCTTAAGATTGCGGATTAATCGCTAGTATAATAATTTTAGCAATGTTGGATTGAATGGCTTTTATGAACTCGGCAGCTGCACTTATCCTGACTCAAAACGTTTTTCATCAGTTATTAGGGAAGTCTCAAGTTCCTGGTAAATTTATTTTTTGGAATCAGGGAGCCCAGATGCTCTTCTCTGTTGAATGTATTTCCTCATATTTCAGGAGCTTGTTTGTAAGTCACAGCTTCGCCAACAGTGCCATCAGCAAAGAGAGGTGGTGTGTACTTTCCTGCACCACGTATCGACTTCTGACTGTTAAGTGTAGGCTGGTCCTAGTTAGAGTACCTGCTACTTTTCAAGTTCTGAGACCACTCGAGACAAAAACAAAAGGATCAAAAGACATTCTCAGTCTCTTTAGTTTTGTGACTTGCACAATGATGTCATATTTGTTATTTTTGAAAGTTTATAAAGAAACGCTAAGTTCACCAATATTATAAATTTGATGTTTTGCTTACATGTGTTATCGTTTAGTAAGAAGTAAAAATGCCTCTTCATTTGAAAAATAGCTCTTAAAAAGGAAACAAACTTTTATCTTTGCTTTGTGAATGGTATTTCACGATCATGAAAGAAAAGTTGAGAAAGAATGTTTTTCTTTATTGAATAATTCTCAATAGTAGGGAAGGAATGGCAGAATTTGAAAAATCATTTTTACAAATCTTAATAAAATCATTGATTCATAAAATCACGATTCCCAGTTTGAAACCACTACTTGGAAGATTGATGGGGAAATTTACAAGAGAGAGATTATTTGGTGCTACTTGAACTCAGGGACCGGCCTGCATGCCGACAGCAGTCGAGCATGCTCCCTGTGCCTCCTGATGTGTCACAGGATGAAGTACGCTTCCCGAAAATGTCTTCTAAAAAAGTGAACTTGAATCTGATTGAGATTTTAGAACTAATTTTTGGTTATCAGGAAACACCAGGGGTTAAGGGAACAAACTAAAAACAGTGGATCCAGAATGTGAGACATTCTGCAGGACAACTGACTCAGTTTTATCAACCTGTTAATGACATTCAAAAAAAAAAAGGAAGCTCAGAGAAACTGGTCTATGTTAAAGGACTTAAATACATAAAACTGCATGATCTTTTGTGGATACTGATTCAAGCAATCTGAAACAAATGTTGAGGCCATCAGGGAAATTCAATATGGACTAGGTGTTACGGGACCCAAGGGAATTTTTTTAACAAATGTTTGTTTGTACTGACCCTAAACACCACTCTTCCACTTTCCTGGTTATTCTCTGAACTTCTTAACATTTTTTAAAAATTGTAATTGCATGTATGCAATGCAAAAATATCCTGTTTCATTTGTACAGTGTAATGATTTAACTTTTGTGTAATTGCGAACCGATCACCGTAAGTCTAGCTACCATCTGCTGCCACACAAAATGAATACACTATTACTGACTTTAGATCCCATGCTGTATATTCTACCCCTAGCACGTAACTGTCACTGGAGGTTTGTGCCTCTTCATCGCTGTCACCCAGTTTTGTCCACCCTCACCTTCTCTGGAAACCACCATTCTGTTCTCTGCATCTAGGAGTCTGGGTTTTGTTCTCTTTTTCAGGTTCTACATATATATGAAATCATACAGTATTTGTCTTTCTTTTAGCACAGTACCCTCAAGGTACATCCATGTTGTCTCCATGGCAAGCTCTCATTCTTCATGGCTTTGTATTGCATTATATGTATGTATTATGTTCCATATATATCATGATACATACTTATATGTGTATAAAGTATGCACACATTTATTCACCATATCTTTATTTAGCCATCCATCTATCAGTGGACACTTACATTGTTACTGTATCTTGGCTGTTGTAAATAATGCTGCAGTGAATGTAGAGGTGCATTTGAAAAGGTGCATTTTCAAATCACTGTTTTCTTTGAAGAGATACCCAGACATGGCATTACTGGATCGTATGGTACTTCTATTTCTCATTTTTTGAGGAAGCTCCATACTGTTTTCCCAAGTGGTCACCCCCGTGTACATTCCCCCAGTAGTGCACGAGGATTCCCTTCTTTCCACATCCTCACCAATGTATTTTTTTTGGTAATAGCAAGTCTTGTAGGTGTGAGGTGCTATCTCATTGTGGTTTTGATTTGCATTTCCCTGCTGATGAGTGATGTTGAACATCTTTTCATGTGTCTGTTGGCCATCTGTAGTTCATCTTTGGAAAAGGTCTATTCAGGTCATCTGCCCAGTTTTAAATCACATTGGTTTTCGGTGTTGAGTTTTATGAGTTCTTTCTAAATTTTGGATACTGACCCCTTATCAGATAATATAGTTTGCAGATATCTTCCCATTCAGTATGTTCCTTTTCAGTTTGTTGATGGGTTCCTTCACTGTGCAAAAAAGCTTTTTAGTTTGATGTGGTCCCGTCTGTTTATTTTTGCTTTTGTTTGCTTTTGTGGTTGTCAGATTCAAAAAATACCACTAAGACCAATGCTGAGGAACCTACCAACTATGTTTTCTTGTAGGACTTTGATGGTTTCATGTTTTAAATTCAAGTCTGTAATCCATTTTTAGTTACTTGTTGGGTGGAGGATAAGAGAAGTCATTTCATTATTTTCCATTTTGATGTCTAATTTTCCAACACCATTTACTGAAGAGACTGTCCTTTCTCCATTTGGTATTCTTGCCTCCTTTGTTGTAAATTAATTAACCACATACATGTGGGTCTCTTCTTGTCTCTCCATTCTCTTCCATGGATCTATAAGTCTATTTATACCAGTACCAAACTGTTTTGATCACTACAACTTGGTGGTATAGTTTGAAATCAGGGAGTGTCGTAGACTCTTAAGTCTCAAGTACTCTCTTGTCCAGCAAGAGAGCAGGACACAGGATTAAAAGAGAGAGATGGCTAATATCCAGGAAAAAACAAGAGCCCCTAATAAAGGTCCTTGTCCCGTATTTATTAAGATCAGAAGGCTTACAAACGAAGGCTTACAAACAAAGGCTTACAAAGAGACAAACTGGGAACATTAACTTGGGGATGCAAGAGGAAAGGAGGGTTTTGAAGATACACGGTGTTTAGGGTTTTGGTCAATATAAAATCCTGGCACCTGGCAGATGGGCAGATGGTTATTAACGGCAGGCAGGAGGTGCCGTGTCTGTGTATCTTAGCTGGCCCAGGGGATGAGACAGATAGGGGGGGATAACCTGAGGGTTGACAGGCCACCTTTTCTTTTGTTAACCATCTCTGCTCTGGGCTGCTTCACCCGTAGCGCAGTGGTCTATAGCCCTATTTACCTGTTTATCTAACTTGGTCCTTTCCTCCTGTGAAAGCAGATTTCTGCTCTAGTACTAAATTGGGGGGCATTTTCATCCTGATTCCTAATCTTGCTTATCTCATATACCTTTGTATTGGGTGCCTTTGCTCCCCTTTCTATTCTGGGGCCTTTGCCCCTCCCTCTCTATTCTGGGGTCCCTGGCCTGTCCCTCCTTTATTCTGGGCATCTTATTTTGTTTACCCAGGCGTGGGTGAGGGCACCCCATGGCTTTGTAATTCTTTATGCCTTGTTAGCCCATTGGTGCAAGCCCAGGGAATTTCTAAGCTTATTCCCCACAAGGGAGCATGTTGCCTACAGCATTATTCTTCTTTTCAAGACTGCTTTGGCTGTTCAGGGTCATTTGTGGTTCCATACAAGTTTTAAGACTGTTTGTTCTGGTTATGTGAAAAATGCCATTGGAATTTATATAGAGATTGTATTGATTCCTTAGATTGCTTTGGGTGGTGTGGACCTTTTAACATTTGTTCTTCCCATCCATGAGCATGGAAGGTCTTTCCATTTATTTGTGTCTTCTGTTTCTTTCATCTGTCCCATTGTCAGTGTATGGTGTATTTTCACCTCCTTGATTATATTTATTCCTAGGTACTTTATTCTTTTTGATCAAATTATAATGTCTCTTTCTGATGTTACATAATTTGTGTATTAGAAACACAACAGATTTATGGATGTTGATTTTGTATCCTGCAACTTTATTGAATTCATGTATCAGATCTAACAGTTTTTCCATTAATTCTTTAGCATCCTGTATATAGTATTGTTATGTTCAAATAGTGACACTTTTACTAGTTTACAGTTTAGATACTTTTTTTTTTCCTTGCCTAATTGCTGTGGCTAGGTCTTCCAATACTGTGTTAAATAAAAGTGGCAATAGGGGGCGTCCTTGTCTTGTTGCTGTTCTTAGGGGAAAAGCCTTGATCTTTTTTTCTTCGAGTGTGTTGTTAGCTGTAGGAGTGTCCTATATGGGCTTTATTATATTGACATATGTTTCCTTTTTACCCACTCTCTTGAGAGTTCTTTAAACCAGATATAGATGTTGAATTTTGTTAAATGCTTTTTCTCCGTCTATTGAGATGATAATAGGATTTTTAACTTTTAGTTATGTGATGTACCACATGGATTTGCAGACGTTGAATCATCGTTACATTCCTGGAATAAACCACACTTTATCATGAGTTATCATCCTTTTAATGTATTATTGTGTTTGGTTAACTTTTTTTTGTTTGTTAACATTTTATTGAGGGTTTTTGCATCTGTTTATTAGTGATATTAGCCTGTAATTTTTTTGTAGTCCATCGCTCTACCACTGAGCTATATCGCCATGACCTGTAATTTTCTTGTAGTGTTCTTGTCTGCTTTTCTTACCAGGCTGACACTGGCCTTGCAAAGGGTGTTTAAAAACTTTCACTCCCCTTCAGTGTTTTGGAAGAGTTTGAAAAGGATAGTTATTAAATCTTGTTTGAATGTTGGGTGGATTAATCCACTACCTATATATTTTTCCATTGAGATTATTACTCTCATAATTTTTGTTACTAATTACTGCCATCTTTTCAGTTTAAAGAAATTTCTTTAACATTTATTGTACATCCAGTTTAGCAGTGAAGTTCTTAGCTTTTGCTTATCTAGAAAATTCTTTTTCTTTCATTCAGTTCTTAATGATAACCTTGCCAGGTGGAGCATTCTTGGTTGGAAGTTTTTTTCCTTTTAGCACCGTTGAATGTGTCATACCCCTCTCATCTGCTAATGTGAAGAAATTGATGGTAGCCTCATGGGGTTTCCCTTGTATGTGACAAGTTTTTTTTTTCCTTGCTCCTTTAGGAATCTCTCTTTATCCTTAACTTTTACCATTTTAATTATAATATGTCTTGGTCTAGATCTCTTTGGTTTCATCTTATTTGGAACTTTGCTGGCTTTTCTGTCCATTCCCTTGCCCAGATTAGGAAGTTTGCACCCCTTATTTTTTCTGATAAGTTTTTTGTCCCTTTATCACTCTCTTCTTCTAAGATCCCTATAATGTGGATATTATTCTGCTTGATGTTGGCCTCCACAACTTTTAAGATGTATTCACTTCTTTTAATTCCTTTTTCTCTTTGTTGCTCTATCTGGGAGAATTCCGTTGCTTTGTCTTCCAGTTCACTGATGTGTTCTTTTGCTTTATCCAGTCTGCCATTAAACATCTCTAGTGTATTTCTAGTGCAATTATTGTATTCTTTAGCTCTGTGACTTGTGTTTGGTGCGTTCTTATATTTTTTATCTCTTTGTCAAAAGTCTCATGTCTTCATCCGTTCTTTGAGTTCTTTATCATCCTTATGACCATTTGACTTCTGTATCAGGTATATATTTGGCTTTGTTTCATTAAGTTCTTTTTATGGAATTCTGTCTTTTTCATTTGGAATGTATTCCTCTATGTCCTCATTTTGCCTGATTATCTGTGTGTATTTCTCTGTACTAGGTGAAACAGCTTCAAGTCCCATCCTTGAAGGAGTGGTCATATGTAGATCATTCGTGGATCCCAGGTGCACATTCTGCCATGGGCACCAAGGCCCGTACTCTGGGGGTGAGGAGTCTGTGGTAGAACCCTGGCTGCAGTGTTAGGTGGGCGGGACCCCCACCGAGCTGTCGATCAGCCACGGCTATGGGGGAGAATGAGAGGGGAATCACGTGCCCCCAGCTGGCTGGGATAGGGCCACATTGAGAGGGGGTGAGGTGCTTGCCTGGCTGTTAGATATGTGGCTGTGTTACTGGGGCAAGACACTCACCCTGTCACTGTTATGCAGCTGTAGCACAGTCGGCTGGGACCACACTTGGCAGTGCTAGAAGGATAGAGAATGATTGCCAGAATTGCACCTGCTAGTGTCGGCATTAGCAAGGTGGAATGAGATTGCAGAAATGATGCCCACAGTGCTTTGTCCCCAGTAAGAGTCCCAACTTGTCCCTGTCTTTCCAGCTGTCAATTTAAGATTAGCAAGTAGGTCTCCTTCACCAGTGATCTAGGTGCTGTTCAGACTGCTGCTTTTGCACTTGGTCTGGGGTCGGTGTCTTCTTCAGGAGCTGTCTTCTGTTCCAGATGTTTCTGTTTCTCCTCCTTAACTATTCATTGCTTTCCAAAGCCCAACATTTGCAGGGCTGTGTCTTTGGTATAGGGCCCAAGGTTTGGGGTGCCTCATGGGGAGGAAATACTTCTCTGGGGAGGTCCCTCCTGATTGTGGGGTTTTTAGCAAGGGATGTCTACCTCTTCTACCCATCTTGAGGCAGCTCTTGTAACCTGTGTTTGAGGAGGCACCGTTCATCAAGTTTTCAGAACTTTTTCCAAGGACATGATTCCATATGTAGCCATAGATTTGTTGTGTCTTTGAGACAAGTTGAGTTCAGGATTTTCCTACCCTGCCATCTTGAAATACGTCCTGCTAACGTTGTTTTAATAATTACCTTTTTTCAGTTTTTACAGCGTTATTGAAGTTAGTTGATATTTAGTATCAACACATTTAGAGGGTATGATTTGATAAGGCTTTACATGCATACATATATATATATATACACACACATATATATACATATATATATATACATACATATATATACATGCATGTATATATATACTTGTTAGAACCTCACAACATCAAGATAATATTCCTATCACTCCTGAAGTTTTCTGTAACTCTGGAGTCTTTTCCTCCTGTCCCCCCTCCCCTGTCCCCTTCCACTACTGATTGCTCTTTTGTCATTTGCAGATTCATGTGCATTTTCTAGAGTTTTACTTAAAAGTATTATACAATTAAGTACGCCCCTCTGTCTGGCTTGTTGTTCAGCGTAATTATGTTGGTTGTGTGTATCAGGAGTCTGTTCCATTTTCTTGCTGAATGGATGTACCACAGTTTGCTTATTCATTTGCTCCCTGAAGGACGTTCCTATGTCCAGCTTGAGGCTTTACTAAAGTGACGCTGCCACTTGTTTGCGAGGCTGCAAATACATTTTTTTTATTTGTGTGTTGGATGTGTATATATAACATAATGTATTTGTCCGAAGTTGTATATAAAACATTACTATGTATTATTCATAATTGAGTGTTCAGCCTCCTACCTTGGTATTTAAAACTGGTATATTTTTCTAGTCCCAGTAAAATTGAAACATCTTCGTTGAAAGGGAAGTTCATATCTAATTTGCTTAATTAGATTGTATAACCTAGGAGATCTCCTGAAATTTTAATTTCAGGCTTTCAATATATTGCCTTGAAAAAATGGTGATATGAGTTCTTAACATGGTGGAGTGAATATACATTTCCTTTTTGATCTTGAGTGAAATCTCATCTCACAAATCACAGTTTGGTCTTGTGTGTGAGCAGCATAAATATTTTTATTGAAAGACGTGAGAGACGTAGAGGACGGTTTTTTCCTTCTTATTAACATAAAGATAAACTTCCGATGTTCTTCCAGAGCCCATTCTTACGTGTGAGTGACTGCTTCCTTTCTGCGGCATGTGGGAGTTGAGCAAGGCTTGTTACACCCTGTTGCACTGGGGACACACCCCGCGGGAGTGTGAAGATCTTAGGGGTGGGGGTGAGAGGACTGAATGAGGAACATTTTAAGGGTTCCCCAGTTACTGTTGATAAAAGACATAATACTTGAGCTGAAGTTAAAAAGTATTATTATGTAATAAATTTCTATTTATTTCAACTACAAATAGAAAAATATATAGTGTATATAGCATGAATATAATATATGTGAAAACATTATAAGTTACTTCATTTTTTGCTAAATTGTATAGTCTGGGAAAATGATTCAAGCTTTTTTTCTTTTCCAGTCTCTCCACATTTAACTGCCTTTTCTTGTTTCTTGGGGTAGCTAGATCCCTGTGTGCATTATTGAATAAAAGTCATGATAGCCAACATTGCTGTCTTGCTCTGATTTTAAAGGGTTTCTAACATTTGATTATAGATTTTAATATTTGCTGTGTTTTGTGGATACCATTTTTAAGGCTGCATTAATCTGCTTGGGCTATTTTAACAAAACACAGATCTTTCTTGGCTTATGGTGTGATGTAACATCTTGGTCAACCCCTCATGAGCTGACAGTATTGTAAGTGGGATGCGTTTGATACACCTGATCCAGTAACATCATAGCTTCCCTCACCTCCGTTAAGCGTGCTCAGAACACTTACATGAGCCTACCGTCAGGCATTCTTCTAATGCGAAACCTATTGTAGAATAAGGTGTTGAATGTGCCGTGTAATCACTGAGTCCTGTTCTGACAGTGAAGAACACAACGGTTGTGAGTGTGTCCGTTGTTCACTCTTGTGATACCCTTATTTACCACACTGCCGCCAGCCTGTGAGAGAGCATCGCGGCGCCTGTCCGGAGCCCAGGAGAAGATCAGAATTTGATACGTGGTTCCTACCGAGGTAGGATGTATCACGTTGGCATCATTGTCAGGTTGAAAGTGTTCAGTCGAGCTGTCCCAAGCTGCGGCCATCTACCACAGACAGGGCAGCTGAAACTACAAAATGTGTTTTTTCACAGTCCTGGAGACTGGGAGTCTGAGATGAAGGGGCCGGTATGTTCAGTTTCTGGTGCTTGTAGATGGCAGTCTTCTCACTGTGGCCTCGCATGGCTTTTCCTCTGTGCATGTTTGCAGACAGACCGAGGTTGATTGAGAGCTCTCTGCTGTCCCTTCTTCTGCGGAGACTGGCACTGTCAGCTCAGAGCCCCACGCATAGGACTTCATTTAGCCTTAACTGCTTCCTCAGAGGCCCATCTCCAAATGCTGGGGACGCGAGCTTAACTCTGAATTGCGCTGGGAGTGCAGACACTCAACCCACAACATGGGTTCAAGGAGTTTTCTGCTTTTCTTGATGATTCCATCAGTCTTCGCTGCACAGCCAGCCATCCCAAAACTTTGTGACTTGAAACAGTCATATTTATTGCGTGACTTTTTTTTTAGGATTCTGAGGGAGGCTGCGTAATTTCTCCGCGTCCATCTTTGGCATTGCACACGAGGCTGCCCGCATCTGTGGGGCTGACGGGGCTGGGAGGCCCGAGGCAGCCTAGTCATGTGTGCAGATGACCCTGGCTCCCGGCTGGGGACATTTGGTTTCCTCTCCCAGAGGCTGGTGTGCTGTTTCGGGGCCCCAAGGCCGGAGTGGGAACTGCTAGTTTTCTTCGAGTGAAGGCTTTGGAAGTCACGTGTCGCTTCTGCCTCGGTCTGTTAGGCAAAGCGTGTCGGCAGATGAGCCAGCTTACAGGTGGTGGGGCAGAGCAGAGGAATTCCATTGCGGATTCCAGTTTTTCCTCTCCTCCGTTTATGTGGTGAATTATATTTCCTGTGATTAATCCATCCGTTCAAAATTGTCATGTGTGTCTTTTTTAGAGGTTGATTGATATTTATTTGTGTCTGTGTTCAGGATTAAAATTGATCTTTGAACATCTTTTATTTCTGGTAGTGTTTTTCCTAGTCTCTGTTACTTGACTCGAGGATCGCTGCCTCGTTTCTAGTCCCTGAGGGGTTCGTGTGCGATCTGAGCTCCTGTGACGTCAGATCCCTCAAGCGAACTGCTGGTGTCTGCGGTTAAGACGGTGGTTTTTAACTTGTCATTTAATTTTTTAAACTATGCCCCTGATTTAGTTTTGCTGTTATTTCTTGAGGCTCTTTTATTAGTTTATATATTCCTAGGAATTTCTGTTGGCCAAATTTGTAACTTTTTATGGCATAAAACTATTCAAAATAATCTCATTAATGTCTTTCAGTCACTCCTGTATCTGTAATTATATTCCTTTTAAAATTGGATTTTAAGGGGCACCTGGGTGGCTCTGTTAAGCATCCAACTTCAGCTCAGGTCATGATCTCATGGTCAGTGAGTTTGAGTCCCACATCAGGCTCTGTGCTGATAGCTTGGAGCCTAGAGCCTGCTTTGGATTCTGTGTCTCCCTCTCTCTCTGCCCCTCCCCCACTCACTTGCGCGCGCTCTCTCTCTCTCTCTCTCTCTCTCTCTCAAAAAATAAACATTAAATTTTTTTTTTAAATTGTATTTTTATTTTTTTTTATTTTTTTTAATGTTTATTTATTTTTGAGACAGAGAGAGACAGAGTGTGAACAGGGGAGGGGCAGAGAGAGAGGGAGACACAGAATCGGAAGCAGGCTCCAGGCTCCCAGCCCTCAGCCCAGAGCCCGACACGGGGCTCGAACTCACGGACCGCGAGATCGTGACCTGAGCTGAAGTCGGACGCCCAACCGACTGAGCCACCCAGGCGCCCCAAAAAATTGTATTTTTAAAATAAACTTTTAACTCATTTTATCTTTATCTTATATCACCCAGTATACTCAGAAATCTCATGATTTTATTAGTCCTTTCAGTAAACTGACTTTTTTTTTTTTTTTTCAAGAGAGAGAGCATGAGCAGGGGAGGGGCAGGGAGAGAGAGAGAGGGAATCCCAAACAGGTTCCCTTCTGTCAGTGCAGAGCGCGGTACAGAGCTAGAACTCAAAACTATGAGATCATGACCTGAGCCGAAATCAAGAGTCAGACATGTAACTGACTGAGACATCCAGGTGCCCGTGACTTTTGGTTTTTTATCTGCTCTCTTTTCTATCAGATGTCTTTTCATTAAATATTTTTTCTCCTTTTACTTCCATCTCCATTTTCAACTTTGTTATTTAAGTTTGGCTCAGTTTTAAACTTTGTGTCTTTTTAAACATAAGCCTTTGCTGCTGTAATTTTCTTCCAGCGTCTCATTCACTGAAGTTTGATGGTGTTGATGTGTGGAATGTTCGTGATGATGGTGTTTCCAGCAGCCCCCACTGTCAGCCCAAAGCCGTGGTGGAGCAAACCGTGTGTCCCAGTCTTTCCAATCTGGGTTTCTGGGTCTTAACTTTGGAACTCTGACCCTTAGGAACTGGATTCACATAGGGGACATTTTACAGAGTGATTGACCAGTATGGCTTACCAGTGTCAAGGGTATGAAAGCCTTTCCTCGACTGTCATTGTTTTGGGTGGGACTACGGATAAATTACGACTCAATACGATCCCAGATTCTCCTCAAACAGAAAAAGGACATTCGTGGAAAAATTGGTGAGGTTGAAATAGGGCTTGTAATAGCTTAGTTGGTAGTACTGTGCCTTTGTTAGTTTCCTGGTTTTGATCATTGTGCGCTGATTGTAAGATGCTGACGTAGGGGGGCACGGTGAAGTCTCTGAAGGGAGTTCTCTGTACTATTTGTGCAACTTTTCTGTCAATCTGAAAGTCACGCATAATAGCAAGTAAATCAGCAACGCAAGCTCCAGGCCCTTTCGGAGGGGCCGCTGTCACAGGGCAGATGCTGCCTTCTGGATGCATAGGTCTAGATGAGCTGCACCACCATGGTTCACTCAGGGGCGTGGAATCACGGTATTGTATGCATGAGGCTGTGAGAACGCTGCACTAGCCACACTAGATTAAAATAAAATACTTAATGGTAAAAATACAGGCTTCCCTTAATGTTCCAGGTACTTCAGTCATAAATCTTAAAAGGTTTTTTTGTTGATTCTGTTGTGTAATTGTGGTTTTACACGTGCTGTGTTACAGGATTTCTCCAGGTGTTTCGTCTGACGCATCCCTGGAAACAAATATGTAATCGGTTCAGTTTCTCTGAAAGTCCATTTTCTCATCTGTAAATTGAGAGTATTTGTTTTCAAATATTGTATTCCCTCTCATTCCAAGAAGGATGACACCAGAGGTGACTTAGAAAATGTAAGCAGTCTGTCAGTGTAACATTAGTACTGGACAAAGTCAGCCACAGAGAAGACAAGGGAAGGAAAGGAAAGCCAGGGAAGCATTTTATGCCAAGAGAAGGCAAAATGAACAACAAAGTAAATGTGTTGTTTGTGGAGAATCCCACCCTGTTTGGCACCATTTTAATGGAGTGTTAGCAAATAAAGTACTTCTTAAAAAATATTGATTTATTTTTGGGAGACAGAGGGACAGAGTGCAAGCAGGGGAGGGCCAGAGAGAGAGAGAGACACAGAATCCGAAGCAGGCTCCAGGCTCCGAGCTGTCAGCACAGAGCCTGATGCGGGGTTTGAACTCACAAACCGTGAGGTCATCACCTGAGGCAAAGTCCGACACTCAACCAACTGAGCCACCCAGGCATCCCTAAAGTAGTTTTTAATTGGTTTAAAATGTAAATAATGGGAAGATTTTATTACCTGTGCTTTTTAAAAAGATAAATAAATATGTGAGATTTTGTAAAAACAAAAGATGGTCCACAATTCTAAGTTATAGGTCTATTCTCATGGTAAAAATATATCATTATGTATTTGAACTCTCTTTTTATTAATCTGTTTGTTAAAGATTATAGTATATTATCATAGTGTTATTAGGAAAAGCAAACCTCACATACTGTTTTTCTAGGACAGAAAGCATGGCCTTTTGAGCTGGCAAGTATTTTATTCTTAAAATAGCTTTTAGCATCTTGTAAAAAAGTTTGCATCTCTTTTCCTTTAGACATCCCTTTGCATCCTTATTTGTTTTCTGGCTTGTTTGACAAATTTAAAATACAAATAAGTGATAGCGAATGTTACCAGAGTTAAAATAGCACTTCTTCTGACTACCAACTAGCGGTGTTTTGTGGTGTGGCAAAGTTGATGAATTAGCTGCTGTTGTAGGGTTCAGCTAGAGCAAATGAAAATAATTTATCAGAAAACCAAAGAAAATGAAACCCTGAATCACCATGATTTTTTCAAGATTGGAGAATCAATCAAAAGCTCTAGAAGTAACTTGAGTTTTACAGCATGATGGTGGATGTTTAACAATTGAGTAGTGTGTTGATTTTGAAAGATTTATGGCCCTTATTTTGTTAAGAACTTTACTAATACAAGCATCCAACAAATATGAAATATAACCCAATCTGTTAAAAAAGGAAAAGCAATCTACATCTTTCAAATCTTGCAATCTACATCTTTTATTTTTCAAAAAATAAAACAGAAATGTAGTCAGCATGCTGCAAAGGTTGGTGTTAAAAATAGTAGCTTTGGAAAACACATGCCTCTCGTTTTGGGTTTATTTTATGTCAAAGAAGCACTGAGAGCACAATTTTGACATTGAGTTGAAGTGCTTGTAAAGAGCAGCCCGCAGATACCGCTCTGATTTGTACCCACCCTGATACCTCCAGCCCGGTATCAGTACCCTCATTACCTCTGCCTCGTTGCTGGAGAAGTAGCAAGTCAGTTATCGTTGCCGAAGCCCATGTCACAGGGCACAGTGTTAGGAAATGTGTGTGAGTGGATTTCGATGCGGATCAGCAGAAAGTCGCGGAAGGGGCGCCCCCAGTGGGAAGCACTGCGTACCTCGCCTGGTTTGCACCCCGCCCCCGTCTGTGCGTCTTTCATTAGAGTCTTCCTGCAGAGGAAACGTTTACGTGGCAACTTAACGTTAATACAGAGCGCGAAAACTTGGGTTTGTAATGATTTGTACCAACAAATAATTACTTAAAATTGTTTCACTCTTTGATGTAGTGTGGTATGCTGTTTACTATCTTTCCTACCATTGCCTCTTTTCAGAAAAACGATCTTTAATCAATCAGCATGTTGAAATTATAAAGTTGAGTCAATCAAACTGAAATATATTTTTCTTTATTTTTTAACTGCTTAAGTAAATCAGTTACATGTTAAGGCAATTGAATAGAGATAATGGGATTAAAACTTGTTTATATTTAGTCTCTATTTTTATAAAACAAATATAGCTATTTTTGGACCCATACTATTTCTCTCTTTTCAATATTTGTGCTTATTATGTTTTTATTTTAGGTTATTTCACAGTTGAGGATCTTGGGCAGATCAGTAACAGCTGGTTGCAAATTTGACAGAGAAATCTGGTCTAACGAACTGTCCCCTGTCCTCAATCTCTGGAAGAAACTAAACCAGGTTAGTACTGGAACAGTATTTGGATCAGGCCCCCTTTTTTCTCCCTGTCCTTTTTTTCCAGTTTTATCCCCAAATTTTCCCTGATGGTAAAATTCTGTGTTGATCTGCCTCTTATGTACACCAGTGTCCTGGAAGGAGGTGGGGACATAATAGTAACAGAAGCAGATCAGCCCAAGAAGCGGGGTGACCCGTGCGATTGTCATATCCTGGTGACGTGCCAGGTCATCCCCTGTACCTGCTGTACGTCATTGTATTCGCTGCTTGCCTTGTCTTTCCTCTTTCTGTAAAGTCAGCGCCTGCTGGTGAAGGTGGTATGTTTCACAGGACTGACAGTGCTGAGGAGAAACAGTTCATCGGCTGGAACCCACTTAGTTTTGTATTGTAGGGTAGTTACGGTAGATGATGGAGTAGTTGCTCACGAGGCAGTCGTTAGCATATTGTGGTTCCTGTTCTTATTGAATAGGGATTTATTCTTTCGAATTCAAAAACAAAACTATACAGTCCATCAGTTTACTGTTAGTGTAAAAATGCCTCTATCTCAGATCTAACCTTTTAAAATGAGGGATGTCAAATAGAGCTAATTTCAGAACCTATGAAAAAGGTTAAAAGCTTCTAAAAATTCAAAATCCTCAAACCTTACACTATTGTGATTTTGAGTTGTTATGACATTCTCAACACATGGGGACCATCAGGAATCCCAGGAAGCACTGACCCCAGCTCACCGGGATCACTGCTTCCATTCGGATCGCCCCACTGGTAAAGCTCGACACAGTCAGTGTGAGGGGCGTCTAGCAGGGACAGCGCTTCATGCCCTGGTGTCCTGCGCCATGCTCCCCTCTGCCCGGGCCGTACAAGGAATCACCTTGCTCGTATTCCTGATATGGAGTCATGGTCCTGATCCGTTCTTTGTACTGGTTCACAGGAGAGTTACTATTCTTAAACCAGCCTTTGCTTTCCTTTAAATTAATAACCAGGAGGGGAAGTGTGGGAAGTTAAATGCATTTAGTGCCACAGTCCTTTATTATACAGGGAAATTTGACTGCCTTTTTCCCTCAGAAGGCTTGATTTTACAAAGGAATTGTATTTTATAATTTTGGGATTATGTTTGTATTATGTTTGGATTTAGCTTTCTGAGTGGTGTTTACATTGTTTGAAACTAAAGAAAGAAGGAAGTAGAAGATGACCATGCATTTTGGGTTAACTTGCAGCCTTTATGAATCATGAACTGGTTTTATCATAAACTGCAACAGAAGCAGGGAAGAACAAATGACTTCTGCTTTGTGAAGTGAACTTGAATGTGAGACATCACTGAGAATGGTTGGCCAGCACTCACATCTATAAGTGCATAGGCACTAAGCGTGTGTGAACTTTCTTTTGTGTGAAATGTAGTCCTGGCACTGGGAGCTGCGGGAGAGTCAGCGTCCTCTCAGGTGGCATCAGATGGGTGGGTGTGGAAGAGACAGGCGTGTTCGACATTGCTCAAGGTCTGTCTGGATCGAGCATAAGGACCACTTTCCATTACGAAGACAGGATCAACGGGGTATCTCAGCCATGCTGGATGGCAATTTCAAGTTCTTAGGGGGGTGTGTGTGTGCGCCACAGAAAGAGAGCAAGCGAGAGAGAGCACAAGCATGCTACCAAGACTAGAAACAGACCTCACGGTCTGTTGCCTTGGGTAGTTTGCACACGTTAACAGTATTTGTTCTTTGAATCCATGAGCACGGGATGTTTTTCCTTTTTCCTTCCCGTGCCATCCTCAGTGTCTTTCATCAATGCTTTCCGGTTTTCACAGTACAGGTCATTGACCTTCTTGGCTGAGTTTATTCCTAGGTATTTGGTTATTTTTGGTGCGCTTGTAAATGGCACTGTTTTCTTCATTTCTCTTTCTGTTACTTCATTGTCAGTGTAGAGAATTGCACCTGATTTCTCTATGATTTCTTATCCTGCAACCTTATTGAATTCATTTATTGAGTAGTTTTTTTGGTGGTGTCCTTTGGGTTTTCTACATATGGTATCGTATCATCTGCACATAGCGGAAGTTTATTTCTTCCTTACGAAGTCAGATGCCTTTTGTTTCTTTTTCTTGTCTGAATGCTGTGACTGACTTCCAGTAGTGTATTGAATAGAAGTGGTGAGAGTGGGCATCCTTGTCTTCTTCCTGAACGTAGGCTAAAAGCTCTCAGTTGTTCACCCTTGAGTACGGTGTTACCTGTGCATGTTCTTATGTAAGGCCTTTATTATGTGGAGGTATTTTCCCTCTAAACCTGCTTCCTTGAGGAAGCATGGACGGATGTTTTTATCATGGACCGATGTTGTACTTTGTCAGATGCTTTTTCTGCATCTATTGAAAGGATCATGTGGTTTTTATCCTTTGTCTTGTTGATGTGGTGTATCACGTTGATTGATTTGTAAATACTGAACCAGTCTTGCATCCCAGGAATAAATCCTCCTTGGTTGTGGTGAATGATTTTTTTTAATGTGGAATTGGATTCAGTTTGCTAATACTTTGTTGAGGATTTTTATATTGATGCTCATCAGAGTTATGGGCCTATAGTTCTTATTTTTCTTGTCTTTATCTGGATTTGGTGTCAGGGTCATGCTGGGCTCATAGAATGAATATGGAAATTTTTCTTCCTTTTCTATTTTTTGTAGTAGTTGGAGAAGAAGAGGTATTAACTCTTCTTTAAATGTTTGGTAGAATTGATGTGTGAAGCCATCTCGTCCTGGACTTTTGTTTGTTGGGAGGTTTTTGATTACTGATTCAGTTTCACTGCTGGTAATCGGTCTGTTCAAATTTTCTATTTCTTCCTGCTTCAGTTTTAGGAGGTTATGTGTTTCTAGAACTTTATCCATTTCTTCTAAGTTGTCCAATTTGTTGGCATATAATTTTTCATAATATTCTTTTATAATCCTTTGTATTTCTGTGCTGTCAGTTGTTACTCCTGTTTCATTTCTGGTTTTGAGTCCTTTGTGTGTGTCTCTCTCTCTCTCTCTCTCTCTCTTCTGATGAGTCTGGCTAAGAGTTTTCAAAGAACCACCTCCTGGTTTCATTGATCTATTGTTTTGTTAGTTTCTATATCATTTATGTCTGTTCTCATCTTATATTTTCTTCCCTCTATTGATTTTGGGATTGTTTGTTCTTCTTTTACTAGCTCCTTTACGTATAAGGTTATTAGGTCTTTTTATTGAGGAAGTTCACTGTTAATCCAATTCTTATTTCTTTGTAACTGATTAGTATTTTTCCTCTAAGAATGTTCTGTCTCTTATATCCTTACGTTTTACCATAGTATAAACAGGTGTGGATTTGTTTGTATCTGTTTGTTTGATAATCTGAGCCCTTGTAATTCCAAGTGCCAGCCTTTGTACTGGAACCTGTTTAGTTCCGTTTCCAACACCAGCTGGACTACATGCTGTATCATATCAACTACCTTGCTATCCATGACTGTGGCTACATATTGCTGTTTTTAGCCCTGAAGTGGTGACGTGTTGGACAGTGATCCATTCAGGGCAGTGATAAAGTCAGCAACCCTGAATTCTCCCTTGCCTCGCCCCAGCCTGGGGCCCAGCCCTCTTCGGCGGTGGGTCACCGTACCCTACTGTTTACAAAGGTCTCCCAGATGTTCCCATTCTCAGGGTCCCATCTTCTGGTGTAGTGTTCTCTTGTTGTGTCCAAGACAGGATTCGCAGGTGGGACATAGTTTGCTCTCCTGTCTGGAAACAAGCGTAACTTTTAAAATTTCATTCTAATTTTTGTTTGTAAGATAAATATACATTATTTCAAAATTACCATTATGTTAAACTCATACTGGCCATATTAATGTAGCAAGTATCTTACACTTCATTCTGCTACAATTTGTTTTTTATCTCTTCCGTTTCCTTCCTGAATTTATTGTCATAATTTAGACTTCTGTTCTCTCATATGGATAACAGAAAACTCCAGATTTGACTCTCCTTCTAATAGATGCTTTCTCAAATCATATTTCTTATTATTATCACATTAATTTTACTAAGGGAAAAAGACTTTTTCACCACATGGCTCCATATCCAACCTTACTCCTAAGCTTCTTTCACAGTCTAGCAGACCTGAGTGCTGTGTGCACAAACCACCTCAGATTTGTGTATGAGGAGTTTCCGAGGGCTGTTTCCATATCCTTGAATAGGCTCACCATGCCAGCCACCAGTGATGGCCAGATAAGATCCCTGCATTTTACTCCTTTTCCTCTCCATGTTTCCCAATACTCATTTATAACTTGCACAACAATTCTCATGAAGGTTGTATTTTAAACCAGGCAAATTAAGATGTGGCCCTTAGGAAGAGGAATTCTGTTTTGTAAGAGTTTTGAAATTTATGCATGTAAATGTTTCAAATGCAACAACTTAGTACTACATTCCTTTTTTAGTTTTTCATCATTTTTTCTATGAGGTTATGGTTAATTACTAGCTAAACTTAAAGGTTAACTATATCTAAGCAATAATAATAGTTTTTTGAAAAGTAATTATAAGGGAGTCACCCAGGTCCTAATCTTTTCCCATTAAATAGCTAGGAGACATTAATTGAATCACTTATGGACTCTATGTGAGCTTTTTGTTAAAAAGGGACGCCAACCTCTTCTCTGCATTCATGCATTAACTCATTTTTCATTCATCAAGTATCTATTGATGTTTCTCTTAGATGCTATGTGCTATGGTTTGTTAAGATTTGATAATAATACTCAAAAATAGAGGTATTACAATGTTTTGGGGGAGCCCAGGTGAAGGAATGCTTAATTCTGCTGAAAGGAAGCCAGGGAATGTTACATGATGAGCGAGAAATCCTCTTGGTTGAAGACAAGGTGTGGTGTCGCAGAGAGAGAGAAGAGTGTGCCATGTGTGTTAGTCTGACCCGTGAGGGACAGGAATGCTTGGAGCAGAGTGACTGGCTGCACAGTCAGGCCTCTTCTGCAGGACTGGGTCGCAGTGGGTACGCGTCATTCGCCAGTGCTGTGGCAGCGCAAGCGCGGAGCAAGAGAAACGCGTCCAAGACGTCTCCCACGTGGAATCCATCCCTGTAGGACTCTGGTGCCGATCTAATAAAAAATGGCTGTGAACAGTTTGGAAAGCATGAACTCTTCACACATTAGGCTTTTTTGTTCGCAGTTCTTTAAAGATTTGTAGCTTTGGAAAAACTTAGTGCAACAAGCCCTAATGGTCCTGATACCATGGCCGTATTCAAGATCTTTTCTTAATTTAGTCTTTCATGCTTGAGGTGGAATCTCTAAATTTTTAGTGACCGTATTAGTGATTATATCTATTTCAGGAGAAAATGCATATAAATATGTAATTGTAACTTTCAGCATCTGTTTGTTAATCATTAATTTATGTCACATCATTTTTTAAATAGTTCAGATGCATAATTTAGTAACATCTCTTATTTTGTGACATTTTTCTTAGGATTTCTGCTAAAAATAGTAACTTGAAAAACAATTTAATGAGCAAAATACTGAAAAGTATAACAGATAGAGAAGCCAGTTTCATTCAATATTATGCATGTTTGCATTTGAAAGATCAGTTCATGCTTTGAAATTTTTATTATGCGTGAGCTACCTCGCATCAATTTTTAATACCTGGTTGATGGTGACAACTGATGAGAATTACTGACATTCTGACCAATTTACATCCCCTTTACATGGCTTGAGAACTCCCACGACCTCTCACTGTGATTACCCACATGATAAGAGGTACACAGAAAACTGCCTCTTTTAGGCTGGGAGAATTGTTGGGAAAAAAATAGGTGATGGAATTTTTTCTGAACAATAATTGAACCTGTTGATCTCGTAACTATTTTACTATTTCTTTTTTCAGATGGTAGATTGTATGTTTGTCAAATTAATCTTTTAGGCCCAATAGCTTAATTTTAAAATAATGCATTGCAATTAAAGTAAAAGAGAATTCTAGAATAAACAATAAGACTAGTACTTTCTTATATTCTTAAACTAAAATTATCTTTTAAATATATTATTTCTTCTCAGACTGCTTTTCGACTTTCTTCCCTTTTAATTAAGGTGAAATCCTATAAAATATGATGACTATGTCCTAGTTTTAGAAAATGTAAGGTAGGGAATATATCTATAATATATACCTCTGTTGGATAAAAACATTTCTCAGTTGTACTTAGAGCTATTTTGTTTTGTGGCTTTTTTTTTTTCTTCCTAAAACATCTAAAATTCAGCAAGTATGATCTCCTGTCTCATTGATTCTCCAGGTGAAAGATGTCCTTTGGAATGTAATTCTTAGTAAAGCTTTACCCACCACCACTCCCACTCTCCTTCCCCCAGACCCTCACAGGTTTCACTCCTTTTGACAACAAGGAATGTGTAGCTTACATTAACTTAGATTCTCTCTGTCCCATTGCAGACAGCACAGTAGAAAACACACTAGGTATTTCAACAGATGATTTAATACAAGGGAATTGGTTATACATACGTCGCATGGCCAGAAAAGACAAAAAGGAAGAGTTGGAAGCACATGTTTGCAAGAAGCAACCACCTTTTGTTTGGGCTGGGGGACAGCAGGGAGGAGTCTGAGGTGAATGGCAGGCAGAGCCCCATGGAGGGGCCCATGGAGGGGCGGGGACTCAGGTGCAGGAGGGCGCTGCCCCCTCAGAAGTGCTGGAACCTCTGTTGCTGGGGGTGCTGTAGGACTGGTGCCGGGAGCACCCCCAGGAGAAGCCCCTGGGTTTTCCCTTCTCCTCTGCAAATTCCACGTGGCTGAACCTCAATGGGGCCTCAGCTGGCAAGAAACCCTCAATTTGCGGGAGTCTCAGCCTGGGCATCACAGAGCTACAGGAAGAAAAGCAAAGTGGGCGGATGGGAGCTGAGAAACAACCTCCCTCCACAAGCCAGGCATGCTCTTCGTTCGTTCTTCCTTCTGTTGTGTTTGCTTCTTGACTGGGTGTTTGCTTCAGTGATCCCCCTCCTCCTATTCCTAATTTAAACACTCTTGCAACTGTACCCCTCAATTTTTTACTTTTATGTTTTCATTGCTACTCACTTTTAAACAGTTTCTAAGTTGTGTTATGATTTCTACTTCTTTCATGCGTTTTTATTCATAAGTGGCTTTCCTGGTTACTTTTAGTCGCAGATTTCTACTCTTTGTGATCAGAGAATGCTGTCCTATGACACGTATCTTTGAAACTTGTTGAGACTTGCTTTATGGCCCATTATATCATTATGAAACATTTATTTTGTGTTATCTTTGAAAAGAATATGTGTTCTGCTGTGGTTGACTGCCATGTTGAAATTATGTTAAGTTTTTTAACTTTTTTTTTAATGTTTATTTTTGAGAGAGAAAGAGCATGAGCAGGGAAGGGGCAGAGAGAGAGGGAGTCACAGAATCTGAAGCAGGCTCCAGGCTCTGAGCCATCAGCACAAAACCCCATATGGGGCTCGAACTGACCGCACCGGAGTTAATCGCTTAACCGACTGAGCCACCCAGGCACCCCAAAATTAAGTTTTTTAAGTGTTTTGTTCACGACTCATACATTTATAAAATGGTTTTTTACTGTCACTTTTTGAGTTATGTAAAATCAGAACACTATCTCTTGATAGGTTAAACTTTTCTGTAACTCTTAAAGTGTTTTTCTTCTGATATTAGTAAGTCTGCATGAACCTTCTTTTAATTATTCTTGGTTAGCTCTATCTTATTTCATACTTCTATTCTCAGCTTTCGGACCTTTTTATATGTGTGCATCATACAAAGAGCCCATAGGTGGTCTTTTTGTGATCTTTAAGTGGATCATTTCATCTATTTAATATTACTTTGGATTACTTTGTATTATTATGTCTTGTATTTTTCTTCTTTTCATTCCTTTGTTAATCTTCCTTTGGACTGATTGTTTTCTCTGATATCTTTCTCTCACAGTTTACAAATTGTACATGCTTTCTACCTTTTTAGTGGCATCCTAGTTAGTTTATCGTACCAACTTAGCTTATCAAAGTTAATGTAAATATATTTACTTATATGGAAGAGAATTGAAGAAGCTGAGAACATTATACACAACCCCAGCCTCATGGAGTTACTGTTACGTGTTTAAGTCTTGGCTGTTGTTTCCACTTCATGCTTGTTCTGACCGGGTCCCATGCCTTCACTGTCCTGTACTCCTTCCTGCCTCCAGGACATTTCGGGTGACTGTCCTCCCCTTCTTCCTGAAGTCACAGGAGTCCTTTGGTGGGAAACTCTTTGCATCCTTATTTCTCTGAAAATGCCTTTAATGTATCCTTTGTTTTTATATATCTTTTAAATGTTTGTTTACTTCTGAGAGAGAGACCGAGCATGAGCAGGGGAGGGGCAGAGAGAGGGAGACACAGAATCCGAAGCAGGCTCTGGGGTTCCGAGCTGTCAGCACAGAGCCCGACGCGGGGCCTGAACTCACAAGCTGTGAGATCACGACCTGAGCCGAAGTTGGACATTCAACCAACTGAGCCACCAGGCGCCCCGTCCTCTGTTTTCAAATGTTTATTTTTCCATATTAACAGTTATGTCTCATTATATTGAAGGTACAGTGAGATGATTCTGCTCTTTTCTGCTCTCTGCTTTTGCTGCTAAGAAGTCCATTTTTGCTCCTTTGATTTATGTTTACTTTCACACTGCTTTTAAGATCTCTTTGCCTTGGTTTTCTGCAGTTTTACTGAGACTCAGCATGGATTTGTTTTCTTTCTCTCTTTAATTCATTCATTTTGAAATCTTGCTTAAGATTTAATGGGCTTTTGAATTTAGATTGCTCCTGTTCATCTGTGGGCAAGGTCAGTTGGACTCTTCACTCTGCTCTCCTCCTCCTCTTCTGGAACCTGAGTCAGGAGTCGGCCCACCCTCTTCTCTTTACTCACCGTGTGTCTTAGTTCTCTTACTTCCCACTTCCTGGTGTCCTTGTGATACATTCTTAATAAACTCTACCCATGTGTCTTCCGGTCCACTCCCTCTCTACTCAGTCAGATGTAATCTAGTATGGAAGTTTTACATTTTAACCCTTACTATTTTTATTTAATAACATCTTTTAATGCTTATTTATTATTGAGAGAGAGACAGAGCGCGAGCAGGGGAGGGACAGAGAGAGAAGGAGACACAGAATCTGAAGCAGGCTCCAGGCTCTCAAAACAGAGGCTGATGCAGGGCTCGAACCCATGAACCATGAGATCATGACCTGAGCTGAAGTTGGAAGCTTAACTGACTGAGCCACCCAGGCACCCCAATAATTTTTAATTTTTAAAAGTTTGTTTCTTTTCCAGATGTTCTTGTTTATTTTAAGAATCTCTCAGTTCTAGAAACATTTACCATAATTGCTTTATGGTTTGTTGTGATTATTCCTATATCTGAAGTCTTTGTGGATTTGATTCTTCTCTACATTGTATATGATAATTTGATGGCAGTGCCTTATTTACTTATATAGTATTTGGGTTTTTGTTAAGCCGTGACATGTAATTATTTTGGTAACATGACTTACAAAGGAGCTATTTGTAGCCTGGAATTAAAACGTATTGAACCATTCAGTTTAGAATGTAGGCTTAGGGTTTGGTTTAGGTTGGGTCAGCATCATGCACCCTTCAAATACTTTGAGATACCTCTAATCTGGAACTATACAAATTAAATTATCCTCTTGAAGTTCATTACAACCTCCAAAGTCGTGCATACAAACTAATGTTAAAGTTCCAACTGTGACAATTATTTTTTGAGGAGAGAGTCCTACATACACACTCACCACTCCACAGTTACTACCAAATTTTGATACGCACTTTCCCTCATAGTCCTTGGGGCACAGGTGAAGGCAGTTTATTTCTCTTTGACTCTTCTGCTGAAAGTGTAATCATTCAGGATTTTAATGGGGGGGGGGGGGCCGTCTTTTATCCTCTCCATTGACCAGATAGTGGACCTCATGTCTGGTCTCACAACCCGTGATTATGAATGTGAAAGCTCAGGGTCACCAGCCCCAGTGACCTCAGGGCCCTGCTTGTCGTTGTCTCACTTGCAGTGCCGGCGCATAAAAAACCCTTTCTAGATTTCTCCGTGTCACCCCAAAAAGAGCCCGATTCTTATTTCACATACCATGAGACTTAGCTTTGTAGACATTTGTCTACAAAATTGCTCTGAACAGAAGGGATAATAAAACCTCTCTTATTTCTCTGAGAGGACCACAGGTTAGACCTTGAATCAGTTCCTAAGCCCCAAGATGCTGGAGAGACCAGAGCATTATCTCTCTGGGTTTTTAAAGGTCAAAAGGGATAAAGCCCAAAACTGAGTCATCTCTTAGATCACTTGGCTCCTGGAGAGATTTTATTTGCACACCACAGTGTTGGTTAGAATTCAAGCCCGTTGCATCTCCTAGAACTCCGTCTTTGGAGGGGAAGAGGAAGTCTGTAGAAGCAGAGCATGACCGGTCTCCCGTCCCCTGTGTACCTCACCCAGGGGCGTCTGGCTCACCTGGCCACCCCAAAAGGAAGGCCTTGGTCAAGGTACAAGGACAGTAACAGCACACTTATTTCTTATTGTGAGGTAATTAGTAAGTGATATCTCTAATCCAGAATACCTTGTGTTTGCATTCGGGATGAAATTAATAAAGATGAAAATTGAATACTCAGCACTTTGTTGTTTGAATAATTCTTCCTTCTCTCAAGGTTGTTTTTGGGTGTGTGGAAGAACATGCTTTAATATTTTATTCAACATAGTTGTTTACGGCAGAAAATAGAAGCTGAAATTCTTTATTTCTTACTTTGAGCGGTTGCAAAAACCATGTGTACGTGTCCTGTAAGTGACTGCACTTTGTGGACTGTCCTTCTCTGTTAAGTAATGCATTCAGTGTTGGAATGGTTTCTCACTGGCTCTGTGCCCTGACTGTTGAAACCTCAGTGCTCCATTTACTCTGAAAGTAATGAACCAGTTCACTTGCTGCGTTAGGATGTTGGCTTTTCTCAGACTTGGAAACAACGCGCACTCACACCAGCATCTTGTGCTGTCTTGTGTTTCTGAGAGTCTGTCATGCACATCAGCAAACCAAAGCATTTTGTTGTCGTGAAAAAATACCTCATTTTGAGGAGGGCGTGGAAGAAAAGACTGCTCAGCCAGTTAGAGATTTTCAGATCCAGTGACGTTTTTTCCTCGTTGGGAATCCACTCTTCTCTCTCTGCTTTTTGAATTGCTGAAACTGTTAGTATGTAACAAGATAACTTCACATGGAAAGTCATGGTGTGCCTGGCACATAGTCCCTATGCTAGAATGTTAGTCATTCCTGTCCTTCGATACCGTGGTCTGCGTTCAGTCTCTCAGTGTGCGACTTGTGGCTCTGTCATCCTTTCCTTGTCTGCTGCGTTCCCCTGGCGCAGTCACGGGGCAGATCGCCTGTGAAAGATTCTTGCCTAGGAGTCAATACGGTCTTGTTAATGTTCTGTTTTGTACAAGGGACAAATGGTTTTTCAAAAAACACGTACCACGTTATTGTGCATACCCACGTTTGATGTGAAAATGGCTGTCAGGGAACCTAGGGGTAAGGACAGTGGGGAAAGGGCCATTCACAGCGACATCCGCCAGTGCCTTCCTCCCTGGGACTGCTGCTGGGTTTGCTTTTGTGGACATCTTTGGTTGGTACATAAAAGCTATGACATCTTCAAGGCGCCTGGGTGGCTCAGTCGGTTAAGCGTCTGACTTTGGCTCAGGTCATGATCTTGCGGTTCGTGAGTTCAAGCCCCGCGTCGGGCTCTGTGCTGACAGGTTAGAGCCTGGAGCCTGTTTCAGATTCTGTGTCTCCCTCTCTCTGACCCTCCCCCATTCATGCTCTGTCTCTCTCTGTCTCAAAAATAGATAAACGTTAAAAAAAAAAAAAACTATGACATTTTCAAGGCATTAGGAAATTAGCAAATAATTTATACCTGAAACAAAAACTCCTTTTTTTTTTTTTTTTAATGTTAGCTCTCCCTAGCTTCCCGTCGTTTTCTTCTCAGAAGATGTAACAGCTGCTCCCCTCCCTTGTTGTTCAGCCTTGGCCTTGCTTGCTGTCAGTGTCACTACCGAGGCTGCCCGTGTACTTTAGTTCTTCAGCAGTTTATTGGGTGATGACACCCACCTGTCCTGGTTGAGCTCTGCTTGCTCCATTAATAATAATTGTAACTAATCGTAACTGAACTAAATGAAACTAAATGGATCTAAACTAAATGAAATGAGCATTAAGACGTGGCTGAAGCAGAGCCCCCGAGTCTGGCTGGCAAAAGCGGAGGGGCCCGCTGGAGTGTGTTCCGACAGCAAGCGGGACTTAACATCTGGGAGGTTAACAGCTCTGCTCAGAGAGTGGGAAGGATGGAGGACAAAGGGAGGGAGAGTAGCTGAGCCCCCGGATGACAGAGCTCAGTTTGGCGGGAACAAAGGCGCTCGCCAGCGCCATCTCCCTCACCCATCCCCCAGCCAAAATCCCAAAGGGAACCAGTTCCTGCCAGTGAACTTGCTCACTCCGTGCAAACACCCAAGGCTGTGCTTCTGTGGAGCCACCCCTCCGGCAGCGGGTCTGACTCCCTCCCGCTGCCACAGGGTCCCTCCTGAAGTGGATCCCCTAAGGAGAAGCGAGCTAAGCCTGCCCCTCCCGCCCCCGTGCACCTTGCCCACCCACCCCAGCTAATACGCGAGATCCCCAGCACCACAAGCCTGGCAGTGTGCAAGTAGCCCAGATGGGCCACGCCACCCCACAGTGAATCCCACCCCTAGGAGAGGGGAAGAGAAGGCACACACCAGTCTGACTGTGGCCCCAGCGGTGGGCTGGGGGCAGACATCAGGTCTGACTGTGGCCCCGCCCACCAACTCCAGTTATACACCACAGCACAGGGGAAGGGCCCTGCAGGTCCGCACCACTCCAGGGAATATCCAAAATGACCAAACGGAAGAATTCCCCTCACAAGAATCTCCAGAAAATAACAACAGCTAATGAACTGATCAAAAAGGATTTAAATAATATAACAGAAAGTGAATTTAGAATAATAGTCATAAAATTAATCGCTGGGCTTGAAAACAGTATAGAGGACAGCAGAGAATCTATTGCTACAGACATCAAGGGACTAAGGAACAGTCAGGAGGAGCTGAAAAACGCTTTAAATGAGATGCAAAATAAAATGGAAATGACCACAGCTCGGATTGAAGAGGCAGAGGAGAGAATAGGTGAACTAGAAGATAAAGTTATGGAAAAAGAGGAAGCTGAGAAAAAGAGAGATAAAAAAATCCAGGAGTATGAGGGGAAAATTAGAGAACTAAGTGATGCACTAAAGACAAATAATATTTGCATAATTGGTATTCCAGAGGAGGAAGAGAGAGGGAAAGGTGCTGAAGGTGTACTTGAAGAAATAATAGCTGAGAACTTCCTTGATCTGAGGAAGGAAAAAGGCATTGAAATCCAAGAGGCACAGAGAACTCCCTTCAGACGTAACTTGAATCGATCTTCTGCACGACATACCGTACTGACACTGGAAAAATACAAGGATAAAGAGAAAATTCTGAAAGCAGCGAGGGATAGACGTGCCCTAACATATAAAGGGAGACCTATAAGACTCGTGACTGATCTCTCTTCTGAAACTTGGCAGGCCAGAAAGAAATGGCAGGAGATCTTCAATGTGATGCACAGAAAAAAATATGCAGCCGAGAATCCTTTATCCAGCAAGTCTGTCATTTAGAATAGAAGGAGAGATAAAGCTCTTCCCAAACAAACAAAAACTGAAGGAATTCATCACCACTAAACCAGCCCTACAAGAGATCCTAAGGGGGCTCCTGTAAGACAAAGTACCAGAGACATCGCTACAAGCATAAAACATAGACATCACAATGACTCTAAACCCATATCTTTCTATAATAACACTGAATATAAATGGACTAAATGCGCCAACCAAAAGACACATGGTATCAGAATGTATAAAAAAACAAGACCCATCTATTTGCTGTCTACAAGAGACTCATTTTAGACCTGAGGACACCTTCAGATTGAGAGTGAGGGGATGGAGAACTATTTATCATGCTCCTGGAAGCCAAAAGAAAGCTGGAGTAGCCATACTTATATCAGACAAACCAGACTTTAAATTAAAGGCTGTAACAAGAGATGAAGAAGGGCATTATATAATAATTACAGGGTCTATCCATCAGGAAGAGCTAACAATTATAAATGTCTATGCGCCAAATACCCGAGCCCCCAAAATATATAAAACAATTACTCATAAACATAAGCAACCTTATTGATAAGAATGTGGTCATTGCAGGGGACTTTAACACTCCACTTACAGCAATGGATAGATCATCTAGACACACGGTCAATAAAGAAACAAGGGCCCTGAATGATACATTGGACCAGATGGACTTGACAGATATATTTAGAACTCTGCATCCCAAAGCAACAGAATATACTTTCTTCTCGAGTGCACATGGAACATTCTCCAAGACAGATCACATAGTGGGTCACAAAACAGCCCTTCATAAGTATACAAGAATTGAAATCATACCATGCATACTTTCAGACCCCAATGCGATGAAGCTTGAAATCAACCACAGGAAAAAGTCTGGAAAACCTCCAAAAGCATGGAGGTTAAAGAACACCCTACTAAAGAATGAGTGGGTCAACCAGGCAATTAGAGAAGAAATTTAAAAATATATGGAAACAGATGAAAATGAAAATACAACAATCCAAACGCTTTGGGATGCAGCAAAGGCAGTCCTGAGAGGAAAATACATTGCAATCCAGGCCTATCTCAAGAAACAAGAAAAATCCCAAATACAAAATCTAACAGCACACCTAAAGGAAACAGAAGCAGAGCAGCAAAGGCAGCCTAAACCCAGCAGAAGAAGAGAAATAATAAAGATCAGAGCAGAAATAAACAATATAGAATCTAAAAAAACTGTAGAGCAGATCAACGAAACCAACATTGGTTTTTTGAAAAAATAAACAAAATTGACAAACCTCTAGCCAGGCTTCTCAAGAAGAAAAGGCAGAGGACCCAAATAGATAAAATCATGAATGAAAATGGAATTATTACAACCAATCCCTCAGAGATACAAACAATTATCAGGGAATACTATGAAAAATTATATGCCAACAAACTGGACAACCTGGAAGAAATGGACAAATTCCTAAACACCCATACTCTTCTAAAACTCGATCTGGAGGAAATAGAAAGTTTGAACAGACCCATAACAAGCGAAGAAATGGAATGGGTTATCAAAAATTTCCCAACAAATAAGAGTCCAGGACCAGATGGCTTCCCAGGGGAGTTCTACCAGACATTTAAAGCAGAGATAGTACCTATTCTTCTCAAGCTATTCCAAGAAATAGAAAGGGAAGGAAAACTTCCAGACTCATTCTATGAAGCCAGTATTACTTTGATTACTAATCCAGACAGAGACCCAGTAAAAAAGAACTACAGGACAATATCCCTGATGAATATGGATGCAAAAATTCTCAATAAGATACTAGCAAATCGAATTCAACAGCATATAAAAAGAATTATTCACCATGATCAAGTGGGATTCATTCCTGGGATGCAGGGCTGGTTCAACATTCGCAAATCAATCAACGTGATACATCACATTAATAACAGAAAAGAGAAGAACCATATGATCCTGTCAATCGAGGCAGAAAAGGCCTTTGACAAAATTCAGCACCCTTTCTTAATAAAAACCTTGGGAAAGTCGGGATAGAAGGAACATACTTAAACATCATAAAAGCCATTTATGAAAAGCCCACAGCTAACATCATCCTCCATGGGGAAAAACTGAGAGCTTTTTCCCTGAGATCAGGAACACGACAGGGATGCCCACTCTCACCGCTGTTGTTTAACATAGTGTTGGAAGTTCTAGCATCAGCAATCAGACAACAAAAGGAAATCAAAGGCATCAAAATTGGCAAAGATGAAGTCAAGCTTTCGCTTTTGGCAGATGACATGATACTATACATGGGAAATCTGACAGACTCCACCAAAAGTCTGCTAGAACTGACACATGAATCCAGCAAAGTTGCAGGATACAAAATCAATGTACAGAAATCAGTTGCATTCTTATACACTAACAATGAAGCAACAGAAAGACAAATAAAGAAACTGATCCCATTCACAGTTGCACCAAGAAGCATAAAATACCTAGGAATAAATCTAACCAAAGACGTAAAAGATCTGTATGCTGAAAACTATAGAAAGCTTATGAAGGTAATTGAAGAAGATATAAAGAAATGGAAAGACATTCCCTGCTCATGGATTGGAAGAATAAATAGTGTCAAAATGTCAATACTACCCAAAGCTATCTACACATTCAATGCAATCCCAATCAAAATTGCACCAGGATTCTTCTCGAAACTAGAACAAGCAGTCCTAAAATTCATATGGAACCACAAAAGGCCCCGAATATCCAAAGTAATTTTGAAGAAGAAGACCAAAGCAGGAGACATCACAATCCCCAACTTTAGCCTCTACTACAAAGCCGTCATCATCAAGACAGCATGGTATTGGCACAAAAACAGACACATAGACCAATGGAATAGAATGGAAACCCCAGAACTAGACCCACAAACATATGGCCAACTCATCTTTGACAAAGCAGGAGAGAACATCCAATGGAAAAAAGACAGTCTCTTTAACAAATGGTGCTGGGAGAACTGGACAGCAACATGCAGAAGGTTGAAACTAGACCACTTTCTCACACCATTCACAAAAATAAACTCATAATGGATAAAGGACCTGAATGTGAGACGGGAAACCATCAAAACCCTAGAGGAGAAAGCAGGAAAAGACCTCTCTGACTTCAGCCATAGCAATCTCTTACTCAACACATCCCCAAAGGCAAGGGAATTAAAAGCAAAAATGAATTACTGGGACCTTATGAAGATAAAAAGCTTCTGCACAGCAAAGGAAACAATCAACAAAACTAAAAGGCAACCAATGGAATGGGAAAAGATATTTGCAAATGACATATCGGACAAAGGGCTAGTATCCAAAATCTATAAAGAGCTCACCAAACTCCACACCCGAAAAACAAATAACCCAGTGAAGAAATGGGCAGAAAACATGAATAGACACTTTTCTAAAGAAGACATCCGGGTGGCCAACAGGCACATGAAAAGATGCTCAACGTTGCTCCTCATCAGGGAAATACAAATCAAAACCACACTCAGATATCACCTCACACCAGTCAGAGTGGCCAAAATGAACAAATCAGGAGACTATAGATGCTGGAGAGGATGTGGAGAAACGGGAACCCTCTTGCACTGTTGGTGGGAATGCAAATTGGTGCAGCCACTCTGGAAAGCAGTGTGGAGGTTCCTCAGAAAATTAAAAATAGACCTACCCTATGACCCAGCAGTAGCACTGCTAGGAATTTACCCAAGGGATACAGGAGTACTGATGCATAGGGGCACTTGTACCCCAATGTTTACAGCAGCACTCTCCACAATAGCCAAATTATGGAAAGAGCCTAAATGTCCATCAACTGATGAATGGATAAAGAAATTGTGGTTTATATACACAATGGAATACTATGTGGCAATGAGAAAGAACGAAATATGGCCCTTTGTAGCAATGTGGATGGAACTGGAGAGTGTGATGCTAAGTGAAATAAGCCATACAGAGAAAGACAGATACCATATGTTTTCACTCTTATGTGGATCCTGAGAAACATAACAGAAACCCACGGGGGAGGGGAAGGAAAAAGAAAAAAAAAGGTTAGAGTGAGAGAGAGACAAAGCATAAGAGACTCTTAAAAACTGAGAACAAACTGAGGGTTGACGGGGGGTGGGAGGGAGGAGAGGGTGGGTGATGGGTATTGAGGAGGGCACCTTTTGGGATGAGCACTGGGTGTTGTATGGAATCCAATTTGATAATAAATTTCCTATATTGAAAAAAAAAAAGACCGTGGCTGGTTTGGGGGCGCCTGGGTGGTTCATTCAGTTGAGTGTCCGACTTTAGCTCAGGTCATGATCTCGCGGTCTGTGAGTTCGAGCCTTGCGTCGGGCTCTGTGCTGACATCTCAGAGCCTGGAGCCTGCTTTGGATTCTGTGTCTCGCTCTCTCTCTGCCCCTCCCCCATTCATGGTCTGTCTCTCTCTCTCAAAAATAAATAAACTTTAAAAAAAATTAAAACTAAATAAATAACAAACATGGCTGGTTTGGATTCCTTTGGTTCATTCAGGACCTTGGCATAGATCCTAGGAATAGTCAGTCGTTACCACGTTTAGTAAAGCTGTGTTTGACCAGTGAAGTGAAATGACAGAGCAGCCATCTGACCTGGTAATGGGCTGTCGGTTCTTTCTGCCCTTGAACTTCCTCTTAGAACTTAGTCCTATTTTATTTCCTTTTTTGTTCCCTTCCTCCCCTTTCCCTTCCACAGTCTTGTCAGAAATCCACTTCTGGAGAGACATAGTTTCTTCCAGGAATGTCAAACTTTTGCCCTTCTCATTAAGAATGCATTTATACTTATATGCATTATATGTATGCAGTACATACGTGTGTCTATTTAGGAATGGGTTTGTATATAGATTACATGTACGTGTTACCTATGTGTGTCTGATTAGGAACGCGTTTATATATGTGTTACACGTGTGTGTGTGTGTGTGTGTGTGTGTGTGAGAGAGAGAGAGAGAGAGAGAGAGAGAGAGAGAGACAGACAGACAGACAGACAGACAGACAGAAAGAGCCGTCCCCCTGTTGTCCCAGAACCACTGCACCTGTTCTCTACTCTACCTTGGGGTCTCTTAGTTTCCGGCTGCTGGAAAGAAACCATTGTCTCTTATCCGGAGGCCCAGTGGGATCTGCGTGGCCCTGGAGTGTCTCTCGTTAGCCGTGTGCTCTCCCCGAGCCTCCCCGTGATCGCAAGAATGAAGCACTCCCTTAACTGAAACCTTAAGTCACACACTCATTTCTGTTTTTGAATTGAGTAAACTCTTGGTTTGGGCTTAATCATAGGGATTAAGACTCAGGAAAGGTGGTTTCTGCCCCAGAAAGATTTTAGGAAATAGTTATCTAGAGAAGAATGAAGAATTACCAGAGGATGAAAGTGAACTTACTACTGCATGGAAATGAAGATATTACCCCCTTTTCTGTAACCTTTGTAGAACTACCTATCTGTTGTGTCTGTTTCTAGTTTGTTTTTTGGCTCTTTAAAATGATTGTATGTTGAGTCTTTTAATATCTTCCTTATCCTAGAAAAAGTATGTTGGACAAAGACATGGCCATGTGACCAGGAGAAACCACCGCCTCTGTGCACTTGTTGGTCATTGTTGTATACACCGCGGGTAAACGTACAAGAGACCGCAGTCTTACCAGTGTCATCAAGTCACATATCTCAGAGGACCTTGATGTCACATAGACCAATGCATGAGTCAGTGATAATGTCCCCTAGAGCCTGGCAAAGTACCACCCAAGGGACACACCTGCCCTCATTTTCTGGAAATAGTTTTATTGAAACCCTGCCTTGTCTTTTCATTTCTGTGCTGTCTGTGGCCACTTCGACACCACAACAGCATAGTTGAGTAATTATGACAGAGAACTTAGGACCCACAAAGCCTGGTGTGTTTGCTCTCTGGACCTTTGTGGGAAAAATTGCTAACCTTTGGCGTAGTCAATGCTAGAATTTCCATGGGTGACAAAAACACTCTGAGAGAGAACCATCTTCTAAAATCTCTGTTAAAAACAAAATACTACTTCGTGTGTCATTTTAGTTAAGTCTAATATAGTATCCTAGTTAGAAAATTATTTCAGTTAAAATACAAAATCCTGGATTTGCACCTATTTTGTGCCCAGTTAGGGTAGGTTTCCTTGTCTAAAAGATAATCCTTGCTTCATAGTTAAGATTTAAAGTATCCATAACCATTTCCCCCAGCAGCTCCATAATCACATAATGATTTTCTCTGAATACACTTAGCTTTTTAATGACAAGATGAACTTTAAAATGTCAAAGCCATTCTTCAAAGGAACACAATTTACTCAAATGTATTTAGTCATTAGAAAAAGGCTTTCCCTAAAATAATCAGCTGACTAAAGATATAACTGTAATCCCTCAGTAGTTTCGCCACAAATTATGCTGTTTGGATGTTGTAATTTATTCATGGTGATTTTAGCTCATACGTATTTGAATTAAATATCCATTCACATTTGTTTGAAAGTGTGATTTCTTCTCTGTGTATTCGTAGTGTAGCTGTACTGTGCTCTCTGCATTGGCTCAGAGGGGCCATCGATCCCCATTCTTGCTGCTATGCGGACCACTGCTGCTAAGTGTGGCTCCCCCAGACCCCTGCCTACCCCCTTTCCTGTGTGGTTCCACATGTAACACATGCGGCCACCTTAAGACACCAGGGTTTCAAAACCGAGTGGGACCACAGAGGATCTTAGTACCTTGTGAAGTGTTGTGGTGTCAGTAGTTTATGCCACGTTTCCAGAAGGATGACATGGCATACTGTTCTTTTAGAACTCCAACCTGATTCATCAGAAGGTGTGTCCTCCTAACGATCGACAAGGGTCTCCAGTACTGTCCTTCATCGTCCTGGAACAGTTCAATGCCATTCGCTTAGTGCAGACCGTCCACCAGTCTCTTGCCGCTCTCAGCAAAGTCATCAGAGGGACCACCTTACTGAGTTCAGAAGTACAGAAACTGGCCAGCGCTTTACTAAACCAAAAGGTAAGCCCACTTAAGGACACGTGTTTTTATTTCCTTATAAAAAGTGACTGTTCCATTATGTATACATTTGTCAAGTCTTACAGTTAATAGTAATAGAAAATCCAAGTCAAACTAGCTTAAGCCAGGTAGGAATTCATTGGCTGATATAAGTGGAGGATTCCAGGGGGGCCAACATGAAGTCAGCTTGAGGCAGGGGCTTCAAATTGTCACTAGGATCTTAGCTTGTGTTGTTTATCTACCTGTCTAGGCACGTCGTATGTGAGTGCATAGACATACACACATGTATATGTGTGCATGTGTTTTTGTATATATGTATGTATGTGTATATATGCACATAGGTGTGTATGTTTGTATATGTATGTGTGTGTGTGGATGTGTATATATGAATGCGTATGTGTGTATATATATGTATGTATGTGTATATATGTGTGTATGTGTATATGTATGTGTGTATATGTATGTGTGTATGGATGGGTGGGTGTGTATATATGTACATGTGCGTGTACGTATGGATATATGTATATGTATGTGTGTATATACGTATGTGTATGTATGCATGCGTGTATACATGTAGGTGTGTATGCACATGTGTGTATATATGTATGTGTGTATATATGTATGTGTATACGTATGGATGGATGTGTATATATGCATGTGTGTATATATGTATGTGTGCATGTGTGTGTATATATGTATGTGTGTAAGTATGGATGGGTGTGTATGTGTGTATATATGTATGTGTATATATGTACGTGTCTACATATGGGTGGATGTGTATATATGTATGTATGTGTATGCATATATGTATGTGTGTACATATAGATGGATGTGTATATATGTATGTGTGTGTATATATGATGTGTGTATATGTATGCATGTGTACATATATATGTATGTATGCATGGGTGTGTATGTGTGTGTGTGCATGTATGGATGGGTGTGTATATATGTGTATATGCATGCGTGTGTGTGTATATGTGTATGTATGTGTGTATGATGCATGCATGTGTGTGTGTGTGTATGTATGTGTGTATGCATGTGTGTGTGTGTATATATGTATGTGTGTATGGATGGATGTGTATGTATGTATGCATGTGTACATTTATATGTATGTGTGTATATATGCATGTGTATATGTATGAGTGAATGTGTATATATGTATGCGTGTGTCTATGTGTGTGTGTGTGTGTGTGTATGTATATATATGTATGTATGTGTGTTGATTTCACTTTGGGGCAGGTTCTCTGTACATGGTGGTATCCTGGCAGTCTGAGTCTTATTATCCTCTGAGCTCCAAGTCCAACAGAAAAGAAACCTTTTTCCCGGTAACTCAAGCAAAAATCTTGGGATTAGCTGTAATCCAAAATGATTGGCTTGTGTAGTCCCTTGGTTGTTCTCTGGGCAGGATTTGCAAAGCTCTCATCGGTAGGGCTTCGCCTGAATGCCCGTCCCAGCAGCTGGAGATAGATTCAGCTTCATCTGTTAACGTGTATACTGCAAGTAAGGGAGGGATGGTTATCTGGTGGAAAAATCAAGGTACTTTTAGCAGAAGAAAGGGAAATCATGTCTCTTGCTGAATAATTAGCATGTGTGTAACATGTATGTATGTGTGTACGTACAGACATGTACACGTCAGTAAAATCCATGTATCACAGATCCATAGGGAGAAACAAAATGATTGGAGTATCTGCCATAGGTTTATTTTAGTGACTTGGAGAACATAAACCCTGCAGAACTTGGCATCTGGAGAAGATGTCCCTGGGTTCTATAGGAACTTAGAAAAGAGTCTGATTCTCCCCCCACGCCCTGACACTGTTTACCCTTAACATAGGGAAAACCCTGATGCTCAACTTAAAGTCTGGTCTATTTGAACATAGAAGATGGCGTTGCTACAACTACTTGAATCAATCATAATCAAAATACTATAGTATGTTACACTAGAAGTTGTATCTAATTGATTTTTAATTTAAAGTAGATACATCACCTATCATGAAAGCTTCTTACCATTTCAAGGAAACACGGGATTCTAAGAGCTTTGAAGAACTTTCCGTTAATTAGCTCATTAATCACCACATTAACAATACAAGGTGGTGCTACTGTTAACATTATTCTAGTGTGAGGATCCTGAGGCAGAATGTGTTAAGTGACCTAACCAGAGACACACAGGTATTAAATGCTTAACTATTACACCAGTAGTTGTACAGTCAAGATGAACCCAGGCAGGTCTCCCTTCCATATAAATGTAAAAGATGTAAATTTATCAACACTTTAATCTTCATGAGAGTGTATTTCTTTAAAATCCAACTACATGCTGCCTAAGGGCAAGATGTATGGTGTTACATTTAATTACAGTGGAATTAGGTGTAGGAGGAGAGTAACACTGATGGCAGAACACCGCTTGTACAGTAGAGAACAGAGTTCAGGGGGACTCGTGTACAGTGGAGTGTAGAAAATTAAGCTTAGGTCAGATCTTCAGGCTTTTAAAAAGCCGAAGAAAAGGTGTTGGGATTAAAATCTGTAGGCAATAAGAGTATTTTTATGTAGAAATAATGACACAGAATGGCTAAGAATGTGGCCTGTGGAATAGGTCTGTCTGCCACTTAGGAGCTGTGTGACTGTGGGCAAGTCACGTAAGCCTCTCTAAACTTTTTTTTAAGTTTATTATGATTTTCTAATATAATTTATTGTCTAGTTAGCTAACCTACAGAGTTTATAGTGAGCTCTTTGTTTTGAGAGTAGATTTCCCATGGTTCATCACTTACATACAACACCCAGTGCTCATCCCAACAAGTCCCCTCCTCAGTGCCCATCCCCCATCTAGCCCATCCTCCAACCCACCCCACCCCCCTGCAACCCTGTTTGTTCACTGTCTTTAAGAGTCTCTTATGGTTTGCCTCGCCCTCTATTTGACACCATTTTTTCCCCTTCCCTTCCCCCGTTGTCTTCTGTTAAGTTTCTCAAATTCCACATATGAGTGAAAACATGTTATCTTTCTCTGACTGACTTCTTTCACTTAGCATAATACTTTCCAGTTCCATCCACGTTGTTGTAAATGGCATGATTTCATTCTTTTGAGAGAGAGGGAGAGAAGGCGTGTGCGCGCATGCCAGCAGGGCAGAAGCAGAGAGAGAGGGAGATGGAGAATCCCAAGCAGACTCCGCATCACGGGGGGCTCCATCCCACAAACCATGAGACCATGACCTGAGCCGAAATCGAGAGTCGGATGCTTAACCCACTGAGCCTCCCAGGTGCCCCTAAACTTAGTTTTCTTATTTGTCAAATAAGGATAATAATGGTACCTACTCTAAGGGATTGGTATGAAAATTAAATTGACTCATAGGTAAAGTGCTTGGCACTTTAGAGCAAGCACCCTCTAAATTTTAGTTGTTTTTGTTACTGTTACTTTAAGAGAACTTTTTTATGTAAAAAGCTGCTTTTGGAGTAGCTGACTGGTAACACTGCAAAACGAGTTAACAGAAGTAGGGATGCCACATACGTTATTGTGTAGTCACCCTAGCAAGAGGTGGTTAGGGCCTGGAGTGGGGTAATCGAGGGGGTCATATGTGGTGTTAATCGGCATACCTGGCCTGTAAACCATCTGGGTGAATTTGGGCATAAACACTTGAAAAAATGAAATATTTTTTATAATTGTATAATAATGTGGCTTACATTAAGACCATATTGAAAGATAAAAAATTCAATGGGCTTTATTATGTGAACATTTCCCATGAGTAGGACCAAGGGATGGTGTTTTTCGCGAGGTCATAGATTTTTCATTCTTGATAGCAAGTCTTTCTCTTCTTTGGCTCACTGAGCTCTACTCAGTGTTTGCACACTTGGCACAGCACAGGGCCGGATGACTTCTTCATTACGGTGAGTTGAGGGTGTAAACAATCTTCATTAATGTATTAAATGAAGGTTTGTGTGTTACACTTGGAATTGAGATATGCAGCCTCTAAAATATCACTGTTTTTGAAATACTTTTTGTAATTTGCCAAAAAGTATTTCAAAAACAGTGATATTGAAAACAAATTGATTAAACTTCTTTCCGAGGATGAAAGTATGTCGTGCAAAGCATATTTATATTATACCCCAGAGAGTGTCTCAAGATGTGTCCGGGTGTCTGATGAGACTCCGCTGAGACCAGGCTGACCTTCACCAAGACAAGATCCGTAAAATAGTTTCTGACATTTACTTTCCAATGAGTTTTACCAAAAATTGTGGGTCCAGTACTATCCCATTTCTTTCAAGATAAAAAGTAAATGTTTTATTACATTTGAATGTGACAAGTTCTGTATTAAGTGATATGATTTAATGTAATTTAGGAAATAGTTCAGTACTTGACATTTTCTTTACTGTGTCTGACATGATTGGAGTAAGACTTTTCTTAAGAGAATTATTACTTTTATTTGTTTGACAGATTCTGATAATCTACTAAAACTTCTTTTGTAAAAAGTCACAATACTTACAATGTTTGTTAAAGACAACAATACTGTAAAATATTGTTACTCTTCTTTTCATATTAGGACATACGCTTTAAATTACAATTTAAAAGCTAAGAATTGAAAAGATACAGTACAAAATCATTTCGTCCTTCTGGCTGAACAGTGCACTCTGTTCAGATGGGCATCTCTACATACGGAGCTGCACTGCCGAGGCTCAGGGCGTCTAAGAGTTAAGATCTCCTCTGCTGCACAGTGTGTCCTTTACTCCTGTCCCTGCCCTGGTCTCCTTGACAGCAGGGGTCTCACAGTGGGTCCTCCAGACCAGGTGCACCCACAGCACCTAGGCACCAACCCTGACTGTGGTGATCACACTCTGTGTTACCCTGACTCTGCGTGTTGTCAGACATTGACGTGGTTCTGCTGCGTGCCCACACCGTCTGTGGTCAGAACTCTGTGAAGACAGGTGGGAGCCGTGGTTACCTTCAGGCTTCCCTGCCCCACCCACCAGTGTTGATGACCACCCCCATCATTGCTCCCTCTTCTAAAGTTTACCTACCTTCATGCAAATAGTGCTTTAAAAAGTCATCAAATGTTTAACCGAATGATAATCATTAATAGTGAATGATTGGCGTTTTTCTATTAAAGTAGTACCACACATTTTACATAAACTTTACCAGTTCAGAGCACTTTTGTAGCCCTTTGCTCATCTTCTGCTCTCATCATCCCCCTTCTACTTAGAAAACTAAAGCAGAAAGGGGATGCTATCCTATAAAGTGTCAGAGCCCACACTGCAATCCCCATGGTGTTTCCTACATCTGTGTTCTTCCCACCCTGTCCACCACTTACTCATTACTTATATCACACAGCTACACAGTGGTCTTTGTTCTAAGAGACACTCACCTGCTTTGTGAGCATTGAACTCCACATACTCCTCTCCAAAGGCTTACAAATGCTGGCATGGAATTGCCCCATCTCCTCGTCTCTCGCTTCACTTATAACTAGAATTCTGTTAGATAAACGTACAAATGGAAATCAGTTCCTACTGATGTACATAAGAGCACAGGGGCCTGTGAAGACCCAGAATCTCCAGTATCTTGGAATTCTCTTTCAGTATACCTAACTTAATACCATTTTTGTGCATGATAAGAGAACATATACTTTTTTTTTTTAGAAGAGATTTTAACTTTAGAGTTTATTCTTCTCTTTGTCCTTTTTTCTTAATTTAGCAGTGGAAATGGAAGTACAGTGTTATAAGACTTTCATGCTATATGTGAAGTTTCATTAATATTATTTGAAGTTTTATTAGCATCCCTTAATATTTATTGTTATTTGAAGATAGACCATAGTAAGTTAAAAGTGTGTACTAGGGAGGGGCCAAGATGGTGGAGCAGGTGGAAGTTCTCTGCTTCTCTCGTCCTTGAAGTGCAGCTAGATCAGCACCAAACCATCCTGCACACCTAGAAAATTGATCTGAGGATTAACAGAACAATCTGCATAACTTGAGCCACAGAACTCAGCAGATATGAGGCACGAAGAGGTGAACTGGGGGAGAGAGAAGCCATGGAGGGTAGGGAGCTATTGCAGAGAAAGGACAGAGATGGGGGGAGTGCAGGAAAAGCATGCCCCCCAAGAGCAGCTGGAGAGAAAGAGAAAGAGTGGAAACATCCACAAGGGATTGAACAAGAAAGGGAGAAAGGAGAGGGTTTCGGCACTATTAGGACTCTAGAAACAGGGGAGCACAGAGTTGGAAACTCCAAAGCTCGATAGCTGGTGGAGCTTTGGTGGCGAGGAAAGGTGAATCCCCATTAACAGGCAGCGAGGTCCTCGGGGCACATGGGGAGAAACGGTTCACCTGCTTGAAGGGCATTTGGTAGAGGCTATGTGGTCTCTCCATGGGCATAGGTGCCAATGGACCCTGGAGAATAGCCACGTTTGGTGGTGTTGGAACAAGGACATTAGGTTACAGTGAAGCCTGGTGCCATTTGTGTGTTGTGATTTGTCATAGTCCCTGAACCACTACTGCTACACAGTCGTGCGTACTTTTTCTAGGGCAGGCTGGCACCTGGTGGCAGTCTCTGGACCTCTGCAGTGGCACGGTTGCATGAGCATTCCTGGAGGCAGCCAGCAGCCAGCCATTGCTCGGGGAGACCCTCCCCCAGAAGGTTAGAGCAGGTCCAAACTGCAGGGCTCTCAGAAGTGAGGGGTTTGGAAGCACAGCCCCTTCTGACATAAAATTTGGGAGAGAGGTACTGCCTGGCAGGCTGACAGCATGGACATAGACAGTGTAGAAGCAGGGAGTGGATGGAAACCAGAGACAAAGGAGGCATGCCTGATGACTGCTTGGTGAGAGCACAGAATTCTGGTGTTAGAGACTGGGAAGCTGCGTGATGCCATTTTCACCTCTCCTGCACACGCACATGCGCACACACTGATCCACCCCAGTAACCTAAGCAGTACCACTTAGTGGAGAATGGAGCTATCACACCAAGCGCTTACCCAACTGTGCCCTCCAAGAACATGCTCTACAAGACCACTACAAGTCCCTCTGCCTGCTTAGTGCACAGACTATAAAGTGCTTCATAGTTAGATTTCTAGGGGAAACTGAATGTAATTTCATTCTATGTGCTGGTCCATCGAGTCCTTTTTTTTTCTTATTCTTGGGTGCAAAAAGAGAAAAAAATTATTTTCATTATCTGTTTTTATGAAAAAGTTTTAAAATTTCTTTTACTATATACTCCATATTTTTATTTTTTTGTGAATTGTTTATTCTATTTTACTTTATTTCATTTTATTCTATTTTATTGTATACCTTTCTATTAATTTTTAATGGTTTGTCTTTTTTATTTTCTATCCCTTTTTTCTCTATTCTTTCAAGCTTATTTCAACAACCAGACGAAAATACATGTAAGATCTAGCTTCCTTTATTTGATTTTTTTGAATTGTTTTGAATTTTTTTAATTTTATTTTTTATTAATTCTTTTTTTTCCTCCAAAATGACAAAAAGAAGGAATTCACCACAAAAGAAAGAATAGGAAGAAATAGCCAGGGACTTAACACAGATATCAACAAGATGTCTGAACCCGCATTTAGAATCATAAAAATACTAGAATACTAACTGGGGTTGAAAAAAGCATAGAATCCCTTTGTGTGGAGATAAAATAAGTAGTCTAGTCAGGGCGAAATAAAAAATGTTGTAACTGAGCTGCAATCTCAAATGTATGCCACAGTGGCAAAGATGGATGAAGCAGAGTAGCGAATCAGCAGTGTAGAGGACAAACTTATGGAGAATAATGAAGCAGGAAAAAAGAGGGAAACTAAGGCAAAGGAGCATGATACAAGAATTAGAGAACAAAGTGACTAATTAAAAAGGATAACATCTGAGTCATAGGAGTCCCAGAAGATGAAGAGAGAGAAAAAGGGGTAGAAGGGTTATGTGAGCAACTCATAGTGGAAAGCTTTCCTAACCTGGGGAAAGACACAGACATCAAAATCCAGGAAGCACAGACTTCCATTAGATTCAACAAAAACGGACCATCAACAAGGCATATCATAGTCACATTTACAAAATATACAGACAAAGAATCATGAAAGCAGCAAAGAAAAAAAGTCCTTAACCTATAAGGGAAGACAGATCAGATTCACAGCAGACCTATCCACAGAAACATGGCATACCAGAAAGAGTGGCAGGATATATTAAACATGCTGCATTGGAAAAAATATGCGGCCAAGAATTCTTTATTCAGCAAGGCTGTTTTCAAAATGGAAGGAGAGATAAAGAGTTTCCCAGACAAACAAAAACTAAAGGAGTTTGTGACCACTCAACCAGCCCTGCAAGAAATTTCAAAGGGGAGTCTCTGAGGGGAGAAAAGATGAAACAAAACAAAAAAGACCAAAAGCAACAAAGACTAGAAAGCACCAGAGAACACCACCAGAAACTCCAACTCTACAGGCAACACAATGGCAATAAATTCGTATCTTTCAGTATTCACTCTAAATGTCAATGGACTGGGGGGTTCCGGAAGATGGTGGCGTAGGAGGACGCGGGGCTCACAGCGCGTCCTGCCGATCACTTAGATTCCACCTACACCTGCCTAAAGAACCCAGAAAACCGCCAGAGGATTAGCAGAAGGGAGTCTCCGGAGTCAAGCGCAGACCAGAGGCCCACGGAAGAGGGTAGGAAGGGCAGCGAGGCGGTGCGCGCTCCACGGACTGGCGGGAGGGAGCCGGGGCGGAGGGGCGGCTCGCCGGCCAAGCAGAGCCCCCGAGTCTGGTTGGCAAAAGCGGAGGGGCCGGACGGACTGTGTTCCGACAGCAAGCGCGACTTAGCGTCTGGGAGGTCAGAAGTTAACAGCTCTGCTCGGAAAGCGGGAAGGCTGGAGGACAAAGGGAGGGAGAGCTGCTGAGCCCCCGGACGGCAGAGCTCAGCTTGGCGGGGAACAAAGGCGCTCACCAGCGCCATCTCCCCCGCCCATCCCCCAGCCAAAATCCCAAAGGGAACCAGTTCCTGCCAGGGAACTTGCTCGCTCCGCGCAAACACCCAACTCTGTGCTTCTGCGGAGCCAAACCTCCGGCAGCGGATCTGACTCCCTCCCGCTGCCACAGGGCTCCTCCTGAAGTGGATCACCTAAGGAGAAGCGAGCTAAGCCTGCCCCTCCAGCCCCCGTGCACCTTGCCTACCCACCCCAGCTAATACGCCAGATCCCCAGCAACACAAGCCTGGCAGTGTGCAAGTAGCCCAGACGGGACACGCCACCCCACAGTGAATCCCGCCCCTAGGAGAGGGGAAGAGAAGGCACACACCAGTCTGACTGTGGCCCCAGCAGTGGGCTGGGGGCAGACATCGGGTCGGACTGCGGCCCCGCCCACTAACTCCAGTTATACACCACAGCACAGGGGAAGTGCACTGCAGGTCCTCACCACGCCAGGGACTCTCCAAAATGACCAAACGGAAGAATTCCCCTCAGAAGAATCTCCAGGAAATAACAACAGCTAATGAACTGATCAAAAAGGATTTAAATAATATAACAGAAAGTGAATTTAGAATAATAGTCGTAAAATTAATCGCTGGGCTTGAAAACAGTATACAGGACAGCAGAGAATCTCTTGCCACAAAGATCGAGGGACTAAGGAACAGTCACGAGGAGTTGAAAAACGCTTTAAACGAATTGCAAAACAAAATGGAATCCACGATGGCTCGGCTTGAAGAGGCAGAGGAGAGAATAGGTGAACTAGAAGATAAAGTTATGGAGAAAGAGGAAGCTGAAAGAAAGAGAGATAAAAAAATCCAGGAGTATGAGGGGAAAATTAGAGAACTAAGTGATACACTAAAAAGAAATAATATACGCATAATTGGTATCCCAGAGGAGGAAGAGAGAGGGAAGGGTGCTGAAGGGGTACTTGAACAAATTATAGCTGAGAACTTCCCTGAACTGGGGAAGGAAAAAGGCATTGAAATCCAAGAGGCACAGAGAACTCCCTTCAGACGTAACTTGAATCGATCTTCTGCACGACATATCATAGTGAAACTGGCAAAATACAAGGATAAAGAGAAAATTCTGAAAGCAGCAAGGGATAAACGTGCCCTCACATATAAAGGGAGACCTATAAGACTCGTGACTGATCTCTCCTTTGAAACTTGGCAGGCCAGAAAGGCTTGGCACGATATCTACAGTGTGCTAAACAGAAAAAATATGCAGCCGAGAATCCTTTATCCAGCAAGTCTGTCATTTAGAATAGAAGGAGAGATAAAGGTCTTCCCAAACAAACAAAAACTGAAGGAATTTGTCACCACGAAACCAGCCCTACAAGAGATCCTAAGGGGGATCCTGTGAGACAAAGTACCAGAGACATCACTACAAGCATAAAACATACAGACATCACAATGACTCTAAACCCATATCTTTCTATAATAACACTGAATGTAAATGGATTAAATGCGCCAACTAAAAGACATAGGGTATCAGAATGGATAAAAAAACAAGACCCATCTATTTGCTGTCTACAAGAGACTCATTTTAGATCTGAGGACACCTTTAGATTGAGAGTGAGGGGATGGAGAACTATTTATCATGCTCCTGGAAGCCAAAAGAAAGCTGGAGTAGCCATACTTATATCAGACAAACTAGACTTTAAATTAAAGGCTGTAACAAGAGATGAAGAAGGGCATTATATAATAATCACAGGGTCTATCCACCAGGAAGAGCTAACTATTATAAATGTCTATGCGCCAAATACCCGAGCCCCCAGATATATAAAACAATTACTCATAAACATAAGCAACCTTATTGATAAGAATGTGGTCATTGCAGGGGACTTTAACACCCCACTTACAGAAATGGATAGATCATTTAGACACACAGTCAATAAAGAAACAAGGGCCCTGAATGATACATTGGATCAGATGGACTTGACAGATATATTTAGAACTCTGCATCCCAAAGCAACAGAATATACTTTCTTCTCGAGTGCACATGGAACATTCTCCAAGATAGATCATATACTGGGTCACAAAACAGCCCTTCATAAGTTTACAAGAATTGAAATCATACCATGCATACTTTCAGACCACAATGCTATGAAGCTTGAAATCAACCACAGGAAAAAGTCTGGAAAACCTCCAAAAGCATGGAGGTTAAAGAACACCCTACTAACGAATGAGTGGGTCAACCAGGCAATTAGAGAAGAAATTAAAACATATATGGAAACAAACGAAAATGAAAATACAACAATCCAAACGCTTTGGGATGCAGCGAAGGCAGTCCTGAGAGGAAAATACATTGCAATCCAGGCCTATCTCAAGAAACAAGAAAAATCCCAAATACAAAATCTAACAGCACACCTAAAGGAAATAGAAGCAGAACAGCAAAGGCAGCCTAAACCCAGCAGAAGAAGAGAAATAATAAAGATCAGAGCAGAAATAAACAATATAGAATCTAAAAAAACTGGAGAGCAGATCAACGAAACCAAGAGTTGGTTTTTTGAAAAAATAAACAAAATTGACAAACCTCTAGCCAGGCTTCTCAAAAAGAAAAGGGAGATGACCCAAATAGATAAAATCATGAATGAAAATGGAATGATTACAACCAATCCCTCAGAGATGCAAACAATTATCAGGGAATACTATGAAAAATTATATGCCAGCAAATTGGACAACCTGGAAGAAATGGACAAATTTCTAAACACCCACACTCTTCCAAAACTCAATCAGGAGGAAATAGAAAGCTTGAACAGACCCATAACCAGCGAAGAAATTGAATCGGTTATCAAAAATCTCCCAACAAATAAGAGTCCAGGACCAGATGGCTTCCCAGGGGAGTTCTACCAGACATTTAAAGCAGAGATAATACCTATCCTTCTCAAGCTATTCCAAGAAATAGAAAGGGAAGGAAAACTTCCAGACTCATTCTATGAAGCCAGTATTACTTTGATTCCTAAACCAGACAGAGACCCAGTAAAAAAAGAGAACTACAGGCCAATATCCCTGATGAATATGGATGCAAAAATTCTTAATAAGATACTAGCAAATCGAATTCAACAGCACATAAAAAGAATTATTCACCATGATCAAGTGGGATTCATTCCTGGGATGCAGGGCTGGTTCAACATTCGCAAATCGATCAACGTGATACATCACATTAACAAAAAAAAAGAGAAGAACCATATGATCCTGTCAATCGATGCAGAAAAGGCCTTTGACAAAATCCAGCACCCTTTCTTAATAAAAACCCTTGAGAAAGTCGGGATAGAAGGAACATACTTAAAGATCATAAAGGCCATTTATGAAAAGCCCACAGCTAACATCATCCTCAACGGGGAAAAACTGAGAGCTTTTTCCCTGAGATCAGGAACACGACAGGGATGCCCACTGTCGCCGCTGTTGTTTAATATAGTGCTGGAAGTTCTAGCATCAGCAATCAGACAACAAAAGGAAATCAAAGGCATCAAAATTGGCAAAGATGAAGTCAAGCTTTCGCTTTTTGCAGATGACATGATATTATACATGGAAAATCCGATAGACTCCACCAAAAGTCTGCTAGAACTGATACATGAATTCAGCAAAGTTGCAGGATACAAAATCAATGTGCAGAAATCAGTTGCATTCTTATACACTAACAATGAAGCAACAGAAAGACAAATGAAGAAACTGATCCCATTCACAATTGCACCAAGAAGCATAAAATACCTAGGAATAAATCTAACCAAAGATGTAAAAGATCTGTATGCTGAAAACTATAGAAAGCTCATGCAGGTAATTGAAGAAGATATAAAGAAATGGAAAGACATTCCCTGCTCATGGATTGGAAGAATAAATATTGTCAAAATGTCAATACTACCCAAAGCTATCTACACATTCAATGCAATCCCAATCAAAATTGCACCAGCATTCTTCTCGAAACTAGAACAAGCAATCCTAAAATTCATATGGAACCACAAAAGGCCCCGAATAGCCAAAGTAATTTTGAAGAAGAAGACCAAAGCAGGAGGCATCACAATCCCAGACTTTAGCCTCTACTACAAAGCTGTCATCATCAAGACAGCATGGTATTGGCATAAAAACAGACACATAGACCAATGGAATAGAATAGAAACCCCAGAACTAGACCCACAAACGTATGGCCAACTCATCTTTGACAAAGCAGGAAAGAACATCCAATGGAAAAAAGACAGTCTCTTTTTTTTTTTTTTTTTTTTAATTTTTTTTTCAACGTTTTTTATTTATTTTTGGGACAGAGAGAGACAGAGCATGAACGGGGGAGGGGCAGAGAGAGAGGGAGACACAGAATCGGAAACAGGCTCCAGGCTCCGAGCCATCAGCCCAGAGCCTGACGCGGGGCTCGAACTCACGGACCGCGAGATCGTGACCTGGCTGAAGTCGGACGCTTAACCGACTGCGCCACCCAGGCGCCCCAAAAAGACAGTCTCTTTAACAAATGGTGCTGGGAGAACTGGACAGCAACATGCAGAAGGTTGAAAGTAGACCACTTTCTCACACCATTCACAAAAATAAACTCAAAATGGATAAAGGACCTGAATGTGAGACAGGAAACCATCAAAACCTTAGAGGAGAAAGCAGGAAAAGACCTCTCTGACCTCAGCCGTAGCAATCTCTTACTCGGCACATCCCCAAAGGCAAGGGAATTAAAAGCAAAAGTGAATTACTGGGACCTTATGAAGATAAAAAGCTTCTGCACAGCAAAGGAAACAACCAACAAAACTAAAAGGCAACCAACGGAATGGGAAAAGATATTTGCAAATGACACATCGGACAAAGGGCTAGTATCCAAAATCTATAAAGAGCTCATCAAACTCCACACCCGAAAAACAAATAACCCAGTGAAGAAATGGGCAGAAAACATGAATAGACACTTCTCTAAAGAAGACATCCGGATGGCCAACAGGCACATGAAAAGATGTTCAACGTCGCTCCTTATCAGGGAAATACAAATCAAAACCACACTCAGATACCACCTCACGCCAGTCAGAGTGGCCAAAATGAAGAAATCAGGAGACTATAGATGCTGGAGAGGATGTGGAAAAACAGGAACCCTCTTGCACTGTTGGTGGGAATGCAAATTGGTGCAGCCACTCTGGAAAGCAGTGTGGAGGTTCCTCAGAAAATTAAAAATAGACCTACCCTGTGACCCAGCAATAGCACTGCTAGGAATTTATCCAAGGGATACAGGAGTACTGATGCATAGGGGCACCTGTACCCCAATGTTTATAGCGGCACTCTCAACAATAGCCAAATTATGGAAAGAGCCTAAATGTCCATCAACTGATGAATGGATAAAGAAATTGTGGTTTATATACACAATGGAATACTACGTGGCAATGAGAAAAAATGAAATATGGCCTTTGGTAGCAACATGGATGGAACTGGAGAGTGTGATGCTAAGTGAAATAAGCCATACAGAGAAAGACAGATACCATATGGTTTCACTCTTATGTGGATCCTGAGAAACATAACAGAAACCCATGGGGGAGGGGAAGGAAAAAAAAAAAAAAAAAAAGAGGTTAGAGTGGGAGAGAGCCAAAGCATAAGAGACTGTTAAAAACTGAGAACAAACTGAGGGTTGATGGGGGGTGGGAGGGAGGGCAGGGTGGGTGATGGATATTGAGGAGGGCACCTTTTGGGATGAGCACTGGGTGTTGTATGGAAACCAATTTGACAGTAAATTTCATATATTAAAAAATAAAAAAAAATAAAAAAAAGCACCTTGCTGATTTGTGGGTCATGTTGTGAGAATTTTACATTACTCAAAACTAATAAAATCCTAAATGATAAAAAAAAAAAAAAAATAAATAAATAAATAAATAAATAAATGTCAATGGACTAAACGCTCCAATCAAAAGACATAGGGTAATAGATGGATAAGAAAACAAGATCCATCTATATGCTGTTTACAAGAGAACCACTTTAGACCTAAAGACACCTTAAGATTGAAAATAAAAGGATGGAGAACCATCTATCATATTAATGGTTGCCAAAGGAAAGCTGGAGTTGCCATACTCCTATCAGGCAATCTATATTTTAAAATAAAGACTGTAACGAGATGAAGAAGGGCATTATATCATAATTAAGGGGTCTGTACACCAAGAGAGTCCAACCATTGTAAACATTTATGCCCCCAACGTGGAGGTACCCAAATATATAAAACAATTACAAAGATAAACTCATTGACAATAATAGTAGGGGACTTCGACTCCCCACTTAAAGCAGTGGACAGATCATCTAAGCAGAAAATCAACAATGAAACAGTGTCTTTGAATGACGGATTGAACCAGATGGACTTAAAAGATATATTCAGAACATTTCATCCTAAAGCAGCAGAATACATTCTTCTCAAGTGCATGTGGAACATTCGCCAGAGGAGATTGCATACTGGGATACAAATCAGCCCCCAACAAGTACAAAAGTACAAATTGAGATCATACCGTGCATATTTTCAGACCACAACACCGTGAAACTTGAAATCAACTACAAGAAAAAAATTGGAAAGACAACAAATACTTGAAGATTAAGGAACATTCTATTAAAGAATGAATGAGTTAACCAAGAAGTTAAAGAGAAAACTAACAAGTACATGGAAGCCAATGAAAATGATAACACCACAGCCCAAAACCTCTGATGTGCAGCAAAGGTGATCAGAAGAGGAAAGTATATAGCAATCCAGGCCTTCCTAAAGAAGGAAGAAAGGTCCCAGATACACAACCTAACCTTACCCCTACAGAGCTAGAAAAGAGCAGCAAATAAAACCCCAAACTGGCAGAAGAAATAGGAAATAATAAAGATTAAAACAGAAGTCAATACTGCTGCCCCCCAAATAAAAATAACATAACATAACATAACATAACATAACATAACATAACATAACATAAAATAAAATATAAAACAGAACAGATCAATGTAACCTGGAGCTGGTTCTTTGAAAGAATTAACAAAATTGATAAACTTCTAGCCAGTTTGATAAAAAGAAAAAGGAAAATAAATAAAATCAGGAATGAAAGAGGAGAGATCACAACCAACACTTCAGAAATACAAACAATAAGAGATATTATGACCAATTATATGCCAATAAATTAGGCAACCTGGAAGAAGTGGACAAATTAGTAGAAACATATAAATCACCAAAAGTGAAACAAGAAGAAATAGAAAATTTGAATAGAGCCATAACCAGTAAAGAAATTGAATTAGTAGTCAAAATTCTCTCAAAAAACAAGAGTCCAGGGCCTGACAGCTTTCCAGGGGGAATTCTACCAAACATTTAAAGAAGTGTTAACACCTACTTTTTGAAGCTGTTCCAAAAACTAGAAATGGAAGGGAAACTGCCAAAGACATTCTATGAGGCCAGTATTACATTGATTCCAAAACCAGACATAGACCCCACTAAAAACGAGAACTATAGACCAATTTCCCTGATGAACATGGACGCAAAAATTCTCAACAAGACACTAGCCAACCAGATCCAACAATACATTAAAAGAACTATTCACCACGATCAAGTGGGATTTATACCTGCAATGAAGGGCTGGTTCAGTATTCACAAATCAATGTGATTCATCACATCAGTAAAAGAAAAGAGATCCTCTCAGTAGATACAGAGAAAGCACATGACAAAATATAGCATCCCTTCTTGATTAAAAACCCTTAAGAAAGTGGGGATAGAGGATCATACCTCAAGATTATAAAAGTCATATACAAAAGACCCACAGCTAATATCATCCTCGGTGGGGAAGAACTAAGAGCTTTTCCCTTAAGGTCAGGAACACAACAGGGATGTTACACTTGCCACTGTTATTCAACATAGTATTGGAAGTCCTAGCCTCAACAGTCAGACAACACAAAGAAATAAAAGGCATCCAAATGGTCAAGGAGGAAGTCAAAGTTTCATCCTTTGCAGATGACATGATACTCTATGTGGAAAACCCAAAAGATTCTACCAAAACACTGCTAGAACTGATCCATGAATTCAGCACAATTGCAGGTTGTTAAATCAATGCACAGAAATCGGTTGTATTTCTATACACCAACAGTGAAGCAGCAGAAAGAGAAATCAAGGAATCAATCCCATTTACAATTGCACCAAAACCCATAAAATACCTAGGAATAAACCTAACCAAAGAGGTTAAAAATCTATACACTGAAAACTGTAGAAAGCTTATGAAAGAAATAGAAGAAGACACACAAAAAATTGGAAGACATTCCAAGGTCATGAATTGGTAGAACAAATACTGTTAAAATGTTGATACTACCCAAAGCAATATACATATTCAATGCAACCCCTATCAAAATGACACCAGCATTCTTCACACAGCTAGAACAAACAATGCTAAAATTTTTCTGGAACCAGAAAAGACCCCAAATAGCCAAAGCAATCCTGAAAAAGAACACCAAAGCAGGAGGCATCACAATCCAGGACTTCAAGCTGTATTACAAAGCTGTAATCATCAAGACAGTATGGTACTGGCACAAAAACAGACACTTAGATCAATGGAACAGAATACACAACCCAGAAGTTCACCCACAAACATATGGCTAACTTATCTTTGACAAAGCAGGAAGGAATATCCAATGGAAAAAAGACAATCTCTCCAGCAAATGGGGTTGAGAAAACTGGACAGCGACATGCAGAATATTGAACCTGGACCACTTTCTTACACCATACACAAAAATAAAATGAGTGAATGACCTAAATGTAAGGAAGCCATCAAAATCCTAGTGGAGAAAGCAGGCAAAAACCTCTTTGACACTGGATGCAGCACCTTCTTACTCAACACATCTCTGGAGGCAAGGGAAACGAAAGCAAAAATGAACTACTGGGACTTCATAAAGATAAAAATTTCTGCACAGCGAAGAAAACAATCAGCAAAACTAAAAGCAACCTATGGAATGGGAGAAGATATTTGCAAATGACTTATCAGATAAAGGGTTAGTATCCAAAATCTATAAAGAACTTATCAAACTCAACACTCCCCAAAACGAATAATCCAGTGAAGCAATGGGCAAAAGGCATGAAGACACTTCTCCAAAGAAGACATCCAGATGGCCAACCGACGTATGTTGCAACCGGCGCAACAAACACCAAGATCAGGGTCCTGAGGGTAGGGGAATGTAAGAAAAAAAGAGAGAGAAGCCAGTTTGGGAACAGGAGGGTCCCCTGGGCTGATGGCCCAAGTGACGACTTTATTGTTGCTGTACACAATCTTTTATAAGACTCTTATGGATCAGGTCATTCTAAGAATAAACAGGTTTCACATGATCACTGCCAGCCAAAACATTTAGTTCTGTGTACCTTGTGAACTTTCTAAACGGGTCACAGCAAGACCTTGTTGATAGATTGCTAGCAAAACACAGTTCCCATGTTTGTTTCTATTTGACCCGGGGTAGAAAAGGGGGGGGGGTAACATTACTGCCAACACCCACAGACCACAGGCTTCAGGAATTAACTTTCTCAGCCTTGACAAGGCTTTCGTATGCCCTTGCAAGTGGGAGAATGGGAGGGGGAACCACCGGGTTGGCTGAGTCAACAGGGAGCCTTTTTTCGACCCGGTCTCAGCCTGGCACCGGGGTCCAGCCTCCCACAGACGTATGAAGAAAATGCTCAACATCACTCATCATCAGGGAAATACAAATTAAAATCACAATGAGATAGCCCCCTCATACCTGTCACGATGGCTAACATTAACAACTTAGGCAATGACAGATGTTGGTGAAGATGTGGAGAAAGAGGAACCCTTTTGCCCTGCTGGCGTGAATGCAAACTGGTGCAACCACTCTGGAGAACAGTATGGAAGTTCCTTAAAAAATTGAAAATAGAACTACCCTATGACCCAGCAATTGTACTACTAGGTATTTATCCAAGGGATACAGGTATGTTGTTTCAAAGGGACACATGCACCCCAGTGTTTATAGCAGCACTATTGGCAATAGCCAAAATATGGAAAGAGCCCAAATGTCCATCAACAGATGAATGGATAAAGAAGATGTGGTATATATATACAATGGAGTATTACTCGGCAATCAAAAAGAATTAAATCTTGCCATGTGCAACAGTGTGGATGGAACTAGAGGGTATTCTAAGTGCAATTAGTCAGAGAAAGACAAATATCAAAGGACTTCACTCATATGTGGAATGTAAAAAACAAAACAGATGAACGTAAGGGAAGGGAAGCAAAAATAATATAAAAACTAGGAGGGGGACAAAACATAAGAGACTACTAAATATAGAGAACAAACTGAGGGTTGCTGGAGGTGTTGAGGGTGGGGGGGATGGGCTAAATGGGCAAGGGGCATTAAGGAGGACACTTGTTGCGATGAGCACTGGGTGTTATATGTAGGGGATGAATCACTGGATTCTACTCCCAAAATCATTATTGCATTATATGCTAACTAACTTGGATGCAAATTAAAAAAAAAAAAGATGTATACTATAAATCCCAATGCAACAAATACAAATATCACAGAGGTATGCATGATGAGTCTATATAGGACATAAGATGGAAACATATGCTTTACTTAATTAGTCCAAAAGAAAGACGAGGCAATAAGGAAGTCAGAAGTTACTAGTATTAGGAATAAGATAGGGACATCACTACGTTTCTACAGACATTCAAAGGATAATAGAATATCTTAAACAACTTCATGCTGATAAATTCAACAACTGAGATGAATTTTATGAATTTCTTGAAAGATACACACTACCAAAGCTCACTCAAGGAGAGACAGATAGCCTCTACTCCCTATTAAAGAAGTTGAATTTTATTAAAGTTCCCATAACTCTTAGAGTTTACTGCTGAAATGTAATAAATACTTAAGAAATAATACCAACTCTGTGTAAACTCTTTCAGAAAATAGAATAGGCAGGAATATTTCACTACACTTTCTGAGACCAGCATGGCCTGATTGCAAAAGCTAACAGAGGTATTGTAATGGAAGAAATCTGTAGATTAACTTCCTTCCTGAACATAGACTCAAAACTTAACAAGATATTAGCAAATTGAACATTTGTTTCTAATTGTTTTTGCAAAAATACGAAACTCAACAAAATGTAAAAATGGATTCTAAGTGGGATTTACTCTAAGAACACAAGTTAGGTTGAATTAAAAAAAATGTTAATTATTTTAGTAGACTAATAAGAAATTACATGTTTATCTCAATAGACACAGAAAAGGCATTAGACAAAAGTCAGCGACCAGTCATGATTAAAATTTTCAGCAAATCAGGATTAGAGTAATGGACCTTCTCAACCAGATAAAGGGCATCCGTGAAAAAGCTGTGCTAACATAATAGTAAAGGACTGAATGCTTTCCTCTTAAGACCAGGAATAAGGCATCAAGGTCCTTTCTCACTGCTTCTATTCAGCATTGGGCTGAAGGGTCTAGCTAGCATGACAAGTTATAAAAAAAAAAAAAAAAAAAAAAAGATAAGGCTGGAAAAGAAGAAGGAAACCTGTATTTATTTGCAGAACTTATGGTTATCTGTTTTCAACGTCTTACAGAATGTACAAAAAAGTTCCAGAGCTAGTAAGAACATTTAAATTTAGAAAGGTTGTGGGATACAGAGTAAGTATGTCAAAATGATACATATTCTGGAAACAAACTATTGAAAATTGAAATTAAAAGTACTACTTGCAATTTCAGGATGAAATTGAACAAAAATGTGTAACACTTTTGTACACATTGAAAACCACAAAGCTTTGAAGAGTGAAAGTAAACAAGAGTCAAATAAATGGAAAGATGCGCTGAAAGGTGTACTGTGTTCATGTATCTGGAGACCCGGTATTGTTAAGATGTTAATTCTTCCCAAATTAATTGAGAAGTTCAAAACAACCCCAATCGGAACCACTACATAATCTTTTGTAGTGACTAACATTTGCTTCTAATTTTTTTTTTTTTTTGCAAAAATACAAAAGACCTAGTGTATGCTAAGTAGTATTAGAAAAGAATGAAATGAAAGATCTTACTCAGCATGATTTCAGGAACTGTTAGGAAGATACAATCGAAGCACTATGGTATTGGTATAAAAATAGATATATAGCTCAATGGAATGTAATAAAGTCCAGGAAAAGACCCACAGATGTATGATCAATTGATTTTCACCAAATATACTATGTCAATTAAAAGGGAGAAAGGAAAATCTCTTTAATAGTATAGAACAATTGAAGAGCCAAAGCAAAAAAAAAATTAATTAAAAACCTACACCTGTATCTCCAAACATATAAAAATTACCCCCAAATTGATTATACTGTTTTGAATATAAAATGTAAGCCACAGACAGGAGAAAGATTAACTAGACATATTCAACAAAGGAACATGTATGTAGAAATTTTTGAAGTATAACTAATAATGAGAAGACAAGCATTCCAAATTTTTAAAAAATACTTGATTAGACACTTTAACAAGAAGGTATACATATACCACATTTTATTTACCCATTTATGTATGGGAGGACACTTGGGTTGCTTCCCTATGTTGGCTTTTGTAAATAATGCTGCAATAAACATAGGGGTGTCTGCATGTATCTTTTCAAATTCTTGTGTTCATTTTTGTTGGGTAAATACCCAATAGTGGGATTACTGGATCATATGTTAATTCTGTTTTTCATTTTTTTGAGTAGTCTCCATACTGTTTTCCACAGTGGCTGCACCAATTTACATTTCCACCAACAGTGCACAAGGATTCCTTTTTCTCTACATCCATGGTGACACTTGATTTTTATTTCTTGTTGTTTCTTGTGTTTTTGATTGTTGCCATTCTGACAGATGTGAGGTGAAATCTCATTGTGGTTTTGATTTGCATTTTCCTGATGATGAGTGATGTTGAGCATCTTTCTAAGTATCTTTTGGCTTTCTGTATGTCTTCTTTGGAAAAATGTCTATCCAGGTTCTCTGCCCATTTTTAAATTAGATTATTTGGTTTTTGTGTGTGTGTGTGCGTAGAGTTGTACAAGTTCTTTATATATTTTAGATATTTACCCCTTATCAGATAGATTATTTACAAATAGCTTCTCCCATTCAGTGTGTTGTCTTTTCCTTTTGTTGATTATTTCCTTTCTGTGCAAAAGCTTTTTATTTTGGTGTAGTCCAAATACTTTAATTTTGCTTCTGTTTCCCTTGCCTGAGGAGCATATCTAGAAAAGTGTTTTCTATGATGTTAAAGAAATTGCTATTTGTTTTCTTCTAGGATTGTTATGGTTTCAGGTACATTTACGTATTTAATCATTATTCAGTTTATTTATGTGTATGGTGTAAGGATTTGGATGGTTCATCCACACACATCCAGATCAATAGATACAGAAGATATGGTGTGTGCATGTGTGTGTATGTATACGATGGCATATTGTTCAGTAGTAAAAAAGCATGAAATCCTTGCTTTTGCAGCAACACAGATGAATCCCTAGGGTACAGTGCTAAGTGAAATAAGAGAGAAATACTGTATGATTTCACTCATGTGTGCAATTCAAGAAACAAAATCAGCAATGGAAAAATGAGACAATCAGAAAGTCTCTCAATACAGAGAACAAAATGGTGGTTGCCAGCAGAGAGGTGATGGGAGTATGAGTGAAATGGATAAAGGGAATTAAGAGTACACCTAATCTAGATGAGAACTGAGTAATGTATAGAATTGTTGAATCATATCATACACGTGAAACTAAGATAAAACTGTATGAACTACACTTAATTAAAAAATAAAAAAGTACACAGGTGACAAGGAAACGTGAAAAATTCTTAGTATCGTTAATCATTAGGAAAATGAATATGAAAGTTACAATAAGAATATAAATATACTGAAGTCAGTTGCATTTCTATACAGTAGCAGTGAATGCTAGATTTTAGTATTTAGAGTATCCAAAAGGAAATTAGGAAAGCCATTCCACTTATGATAGTATTGAAGAGTAGATACAGGGAAATAAATTAAGAAAAAAGAGCAAGACTTGTACAATAAAAACTGCAAAATATCATTGAAAGCAATTACAGAAGGCTAAAATCAATTAAAAATCATCCTCTGTTAATAGGGAAATGAAGAAGTGACTACATAGATACAGATTATTTTTAGAGTGTAATGAAAGTGTTCTAGAATTAGAAAGTAGGTAAGTTGATTGATTTGTGGATATTGAACCATTCTGGCATTCTGGTAGTAATTCCACTTGGATCTTGGTGAATGATTATTTTAATGTATTGCTGAATTTGGTTTGTTAATATTTTATTGATAATTTTTGCATCTGTATTCATCAGTGATACTGGCCTTTTTCTTTTCTTTTGTAATGTCTTTGTGTGTTTTACGCTGGCCTCATAGAATGAATTTAGATTGTGTTAGTATTGATTATTTTGTTTATGTTTGTTTATAGTTGCTCTATGTATTTGGGTTCTTTCATGTTGGGTGAATAAATATTTGCAATTCTTGTGTCTTCTTGTTGGATAGTGTCATTTTTTTTAAGTTTATTTATTTTGAGAGAGAGAGAAAGAGAACGCAATCAAGCATGAGTGGGGTAGGGGCAGACAAAGAGGGGAGAGAGAGAATCCCAAGCAAGTTCCACACTGTCGTTGCAGTGCCTGACATAGGCCTCGAACCCACAAACCACAGGGTCATGACCTGAGCCGAAATCAAGTCAGACACTTAACCAACTGAGCCACCCAGTGGCCCCTACAGTCTTTGTTTTAAAGTGTATTTTGTCCAATTTAACTGTTGCTACCCCAGCTTTCTTTTCTCTTCCATTTGTATGAGAAATGTTTTTCCATCCCCACACTTCTAATCTGCATGTGTTTTGGGGTCTAAAAGGAATCTCCTCTGGCTACATATAGATGGGTTTTGGTTTTTCATCCCTTCTGTCACCCTTTGTCTTTTAATTAGAGTGTGATTCCATTCACAATAAAGTAATTATTGATAGGTATGTTCTTTTTTATTATTTATTTTTTTAATACATCCAAGTTAGTTAGCATATAGTGATTTCAGGAGTAGATTCCTTAATTCCCCTTACACATTTAGCCCATCCCCCCTCCCACTACACCTCCAGCAGCCCTCTATTTGTTCTCTAAGAGTCTCTTCTGTTTTGTCCCCCTCACTGTTTTTATATTATTTTTGCTTTCCTTCCCTTGTGTTCATCTGTTTTGTGTCTTAAAGTGCTCATATGAGTGAAATCGTATATTTGTCTTTCTCTAACTAATTTTGCTTAGCATAACACCCTCTGGTTCCGTCCACGTAGTTGCAAATGGCAAGATTTCATTCTTTTTGATTGCCGAGTAATACTCTACCACATCTTCTTTATCCATTCATCCATCGATGGACATTTGGGCTCTTTCCATACTTTGGCTATTGTCGATAGTGCTGCTATAAACATGGGGGTGCATGTGTCCCTTCGAAATAGCATACCTGTATCTCTTGGATAAATACCTAGTAGTGCAATTGCTGGGTCGTAGGTAGTTCTATTTTTAATTATTTTTAATTTTCTATTTTAAAACCTCCATACTGTTTTCCAGAGTGGTTGCACCAGTTTGCATTCCCACCAGCAGTGCCAAAGAGATCCTATCTCTCCGCATCCTCGCCAACATCTGTTGTTGCCTGAGTTGTTAATGTGAGCCATTCTGACAGGTGGAAGGTGGTATCTCAGTGTGATTTTCATTTGTCTTTCCCTGATGATGAGTGACGTTGGGCATTTTTTCATGTTGGTTGGCCATCTGGGTGTCTTCTTTGGAGAAGTGTCAATTCATGTATGACATTACTTTAAGTTCTCTATCAAGCATATTATCTCCCTTTCCTTTAGGTGTCTTTCTATGATTTCGTCCTGTTCTTTCATTTGGGATGGATTCCTCTATGTCCTCATTTTGTCTAACTCTCTGTGTCTGTTTCTGTGTGTTAGGAAAGTTGGCTATGTCTCCCGCTCTTGAAACTAGTGTCCTTATGAGGAAGAGGCCCTGGTGTGTCCTTCCAAGGTGTCTCCCACGTGTGTTGTGTGTGTCCTTTTGTGGCCGAGATCCCTTTGCCTTCAGGCCGGTCGTCTGCAGAGGCTGTCTTTGCCTGTTGTGGGCCGGGTGTGGTCCCTGTGTTGTTAGTGAGCCAGTCTGGGGCACCTTTGGCTAGAATTTGGTCGGATCGGTTGTTCCCCAGAGCTGCAGTAGTGCCGAAGTACAGGGCACTGGGCCAGCCTTGTCCCCCCAGGTTTCACCGGAGGTGGGCCTGCAGTCAGCCCAGGTGTTTGCCCCCAGCCCACTGCCAGGGCTGCAGTCGAAGCCGAAGGTGTGTTCGGTTATCTTTCCTTCTCCCCAGGGCAGCAGTCACTTGGAAGTGTCGCTGGCCCTTGTCAGTGCTGCCATTGCGGTGTCCTGCTTGTGACGGTGCGGCAGACGGACTCAGGCTGAGGGCCGGTTGGCTGGAGCACGGCCGCCAGAGAGCTCAGCACAGGAGGTACGCCGTTAGCCAGCTAGGTGGCGGTGTTCTCACTCATCCCCGCTGGTGAGAGCGTCTGTGTGCATGCGGCGGAGAGAAGGGGTGCCCACCAGATCTTTCATTCTTGGAAAAGTCTCCTGAACACTCCTGCCCGTCCTGCACATGTTCACAGATGAGCACTGTCCACACTCCTTACGGAAGTGCCGAGTTGAACAATCAAGACTTCCACATCCGTGGAGTGTAGTAACCTGACTCACACACAGGGTAGCTAACTACCCTGACACTAATATTGCTAACTCTCTCTGTTACGTGTTGCTACATAGCAAATTGCCATAAAACTGAGTGGTATAAATGACCAGAATGTATAGTGTCTCAGTCTCTGCAGCTCAGGAGTCTTCGTGTGACTTAGCGAGTACTCGGGTCTCCTGCACCTCCACAACCAGGTGCTGTCTAGAGCTGTGGTCCTCACAGCTGCCAAGGGCATCAGCAGCCTGGCGGTTGGCGGGCCTCTGGGCCCTACTGATGGGGGACTGATCATATGTCCATGGATGTCTCCATAAGCAGGCTCACAGCCTAGCAACTTTTTCACCTAGAGCGAACACGGGAGAGAGAGAGAGAGAGCACAGAAGCTACAGTATGTTGTAATGTAATCTGAAAAGTGGCATCCCATCCCTTTCGCTGTATTCTTCCATCAGAATCTAGTCACTGGAACCAGTTCATCCTCCCGCTGAGGGGGTTTCACCAAGGCATGAGTGCCAGCTGGCAGGGATCGTTGGGGGTGTCTGCAGTAACATACCATTTATGTAATAAGCCAGGAAAAGAAGCTATCTTTCTACAGTAAGAAATCAGAATACTGAAGAGTGTGAAAGCCTAGTTTATCAATTACTTATTGCTACCTGGTAAATGACCCCAAAACTTAATGGCTGAAAACAAGAAGAATCAACGTATTTAGCTCATGAATGTAGAGTTTTGGCAGGATCTGGTGGGGCAGGCTTATCTCTGGTCCGTGTGACACCAGCTGTGTCTGCTCAGCCTGGACCCAGAGGATCTTCTTGCAAGATGTCCATTCACAGGCTGGCATGTCGTTGCTGATGAGTGGCTGGGAACTCCGCAGGACGATGGCTGGAGACACTGGTTACTCCTCGTGGGGGCATGTCCCCGTGGGCCTCTCCGTTCGGGCCGCTTCACTCCCTTACAGTGTCGTATCTTGGTTCTGAGATGGTATGCCCCACGACACAGACGATGAAAGGTGCTCATCGTGAGGCCTGGACCTGGAAACCACGACACAGCATCACTTGTGCCTCGTCCTGCCTGCCAGCTTGCCGCTGAGCTCGTCCTCACATCGGGGGACACTGACCTCACTGTCGATGAGAAGGTACCGAAATCTGCATCAGTCGTCTTGCCATATGACAAATTCCACCAAAATCTACTGGGTTAAACATTATTTTAAAAATTCATTTATTTTCAGCTTAGAAACCTGAAATTTGGGTGGGGCTTGGTGAAGAAAGCTTGTCTGTTCCACACAGCTCCGTCACAGGTCTGGCAAGGCTGTGCTGGCTGGAAGCAGGAAACCTCAGCCCGTCGCCACATGGGCCTCTCCAAAACTTGGGCTTCACCAGTGGTGGATGGCTTCCAAGCTGAAAAGTCTGAAAAGACAGAAAATACAAGCAATCGATTTCTTGAGGCCTGGTCCCGAAACTGTACATGAAACTGCTGCTGTGGTCACAGGACCCCCGTTTGAGGAGAGGAGCGCCCAGGTCAGGCCTCAGTGGGAGACGTGTCAAAGGATTTGGAGTCATGTTAAACTCCCCACACCTTCAAAGCACAGTTCCGGCACTTCTCTGGCACATTCCTGAGAAGGCTCACTTTACACATGGAAGGTAACGGAACCACATGTTTCCGAAGGTCATCCTGCACCCTGAATTCCCATCGTCATAATGTTTGTGTTCCATGCATTATTGATACATTCTACAGTGTTTTTTCTCAACTACACAATCAGTGTTCTGGGGTGTCACATCGATGTTCTCTCCTTATCGCTCAAGTTCAGAAGTTTGAGTGATATTTTTGTCATGTTTGCAAAGTCCAGCAAACCCTCACAGAAGAGGTGTGATAGGACGAACATGAACTAACAAATATTGTGCGGGAAAGAAGTGTACACAGTGGAGAATGAGGTCAGATGTTAAACAGAAAACTGATGTAGAATGGTTTTATTTACTTATTTAACTTCAATTTAGAGCACTTTTTAAATGTCTTCTCTTCTGAGTGTGGTTTTGGGATGGAAGTTCTATTATATTTTGTTCTGTTTATAGTTTAAGGAATGTCTATAGGAGCCAAGACTTGTTAAACATTCTTGACCACTGATAAAATGAACTTGTTGGATTTGATGTGACTTCTTTCTGGACTAAGTATTGTCGTGGGACAGCTGGCTTGCTGCTCTGTATCTGCCTATTGATGCTTTTATTCTTTCAAGAATTTTTACTTTAAAGAATCTCTTTTGAGAGAAACAAATGAATCCATTCTGTGTCATTCATTTTTACTGTGATAAGAGAAAAAAAGACATATTGCAAGAAAATAAATTCATGACACACATAATGTGGATTATGCCAAAACATTCTCCCCATCACACCGCTGTTGAAAGGTCTTTTATATATAACACTGGAGCCTTTTTCTGTTGCAGTGTCCTGTGGCATGGCAGAGCAGGTGGGAAGGCCCAGAAGACCCCTTACAGTACCTGAGAGGCCTCGTGGCTCGTGCCCTTGCGATACAGGTAAGGGTCCGTTGGTCAGTGACCCCGGTGTCTGACGCGGTGTTACAGACATGAGTATGGAGATCACGTGTGCGGCAGCTGGTGAGAATGATTTTATATGCGAAGCACCGCACATTCATTTCTCGTTCCGTCGTCAGGGTTTATGTAGCATTCTTTAAAAATAACAAGTAATGAGGGAACCAGGAGTTCTTATCAACAGGGATCTCTAATTTGGGGGGAAGGAGATAGATTAAAAAAAAACAAATAAATAGATTACTATTAGAATTCATGAAAAAAAAAATCTTGGCCCAAACCCTGAGATTTAAGATGAATATACAGGTAAACCTTAAACTGTTGTCACGATCCTAGAATGAACGTAGGGTACATAACTGAAATACTACCCAGTAAAATAGAGCTATTACTATAGCGATAGCATCACGGGATTTTAGGAGTTAAATTTTGTACAGGGACGGTAGTGTCAACACTTTCAGCTCATAACTTCTGCCTGCGCTCAGCTGGCTTGCACATCTGGAGTAGTAAGTGGCAGTCTGTGGTCTGTGATGATGTGCAGCTTTAGGGAAGCAGTCCTATCCACTGTGCTATTTGTGCACAAGATAAGCCTTGGTTCTAGAAATGTGACAATACAGCAGCCTAATTGGCTTTCAGGACAACAAAGTCTTCCCTGAATTTTTGTCTGCATCTCGCTCTTACCACATGCATACCAATCTCAGCAGCTCGCTGGACTGGCATAATGAGCAGATGTTGACAGCAGCAAACAGGCAGAGGATGTTTAAACGGCAAGCGTGGTTGTGGCACACTGTCCCCCTGCAAGTACCCAGTGAGTGCTGGTGAGGTCAGCAACCTGGGCACCCGTACCAGTCAGGACTTCTCTGGGTGTCTCAAGTCTTGGGTCATATCTGCCAGAGCCCAGGTTATTAGTTGCATAGCAAGACAACTCCAGAGTGTGGTCCGCATCCTGTAGCTCTGTGACCTGCCATGGAATGGCGGTGCGCTGACCCGACATGTTGGGGTCTTGGTGGTTTCTTCCCTCCCACCTGGTCATTGTCACAACCCCTCCCGACTTTGCGCGCATGCTCCAGTTGGCCATCGTCCCGGGAGGGCCCCCGTGGAAGGGGGCGGGACGCCGCAATGCAAATGATGGAGCCACCTGCGGGTGGGTTTCCTTGAGTGCCCTACTCACACTGCCGTCTGTCCTTGTGGCCCAGTCTTCTGGGTCAGCCGGGGCTGTGCGGCCGGAGGGGGCGTGGCCGGCAGGTGCCGGCATTGTGGGGGAGGGGGGGTGCTGCTGCAGTTGGAGGCTGTCCCATCTGACAACGCGGGTCAACACCCCAGGGGGCTGGGAGCAAAACTCCAGACGTTGGCTCCTGACCCCATGACAGCCGTCCCTGTATTTGTCAGTGGTGGTGGCCCGACGACAGGATCCTGGCTGTGCCTCTTGCCTGGGTCACTGTGCTCTGCTGTGCTCAGTTCTTCACAGCTGCAGACTCCGGGGCAGGCGAGGGAAGTGGGCATCCGCGCTGGTGTGAGTGCGCCTGCCCCGCCTTGAAGGACGCTGGGTTGTGCACGCCCACCAGATTGGGGTTGCACACGACACACGCCCACCAGATCGGGGTTGCACACAACACCCGCCCGCCAGGTCAGGGTTGCACATAACACCCGCCCGCCAGATTGGGGCTGCACACGACAAGCGCCCGCCTGAGTGGGATTGCGCACGACACACACCCCCCTGATGTGGTGTCGCACAATGTGAGCCTGTCATATTGGGGTGGCACATGACGCACGCTCACTTAATTGTTGCACACGCCACACGCCCATCTAATTGTGGTTGGACACTGGGGGCGTGGACTGTGCAGTGGTACTACCACTAACACTACTCCTGTGTGCACAGTGCACACAGTTCAGGAAAGCGTTCTCAGTAATACAGTGTCTAGGAAGAACCTGGACGTAACATCCACTCCTTAAGTAAATCTGCAAACTCCTTTTGTACTCCTGTCCTGGAAACGCTACTTGAATGACGTGTGAAGCTTTTTTTTTTTTTTAACCTTCCTGGATTTTTAAAACCTCAGTAGAAAATTTTCCTAAATAAGTATTCTTTTAATGTCTGTTCTGTGAAATCTTACTAAGTGAGAAAATATTTGGTGGGTCTCATTTCTTCTTTTTCTTTTTTGTTTTTGTGTTTCAATTGAAGATGACTTCTGTTAGATATTCTGGTAAACAATAGGAGACGTTTTCCTCCTAGGGAAACTTTAAGGCAACACAGCTGAGGGCCATTGTTCTGTCTCCTCTCAGATGGGACATAGCCCCAGCTAGATCCTCCTCTCGAAGGACTCGTGCTTAAAGACAACTCGCTCACCTAGAATTCACTTTTTTTCTTCAGTGTTTTATTTAATGTTGCAGGTGCAAATATGTCAAACAATTTTACAAAGATTTGGATTTCACCATAGCCAACAGGTATACCATACTTTGTTACTACATTTTTATTAATATTTTTTTCCTAAAATGCTTCCAACATTATTCCTATGCTTATCTAGCTGCTGCATTCTCTCTTAAGATTTCTATTATCATCCTGTTTCTCCCCTTACTGAAATACAGAGTTCTCAATCTCTTCCCATAACATGAACAGTTTCACAGTCGTTATTTTTAAAATTTTATTCTTGCAACAAGTACATAATTATACTTGAGACCAAGAATTTCAACCTATAGAGCAGATAAGAGGTTATTTTCACTCCAAGTGTCATATAAAATGCCTGATCCATATACAATGGTAAATAAAGTAAAGTAGATCTAAATGTCATGGCTGGTTGGCATTAATAACATCACACTTACTAGATTAGTAACACCTGTGCTTTACAAACACGAGTCTTCATTTCTGGGATGTCAGGAATTGTTTACAGTCGGCATCTACTTACTCGGATTACCAGAGAGTGAAGGCAAGTAATAGATCTTAGCCAAATATTAAAGTGGAACTGATCCGTATTTCCAGTTAATATTAGGATGCTCTGAAGAAGATTGGTGTCAGTTAAGGGAGCTGGCAGGTGAGTGGGTTGGAGAGGGTGGAGCCAGTGTGCTCAGGTGAGGCCTCTCTTAGGAGGGGACGTGTGAACAGAGGCTTGAGCTGAGTGAGAAGGCAAACCGTGGGCGTGCCAGAGAGAAAAGTCTAGGCGGACGAGCCAGCACGTGCAGAATCTGGGACAGGAATGGGCTTTGCTTACCTAAGGAATAAAAGGCCCAGTCCACGTGGCTGGAGCGTGTCAATGAGGTGTTGAGACTAGGCCTGAGGGGCACCCGCACGGAGGGCTGCTGGGTTCCGCCAGCAGGTGCACACCGTCTTCGACATATCTTCTTTAAGTTTCATTATTTGTAATGCACGCATCAGACGTGCTTGATTTAAGTGTTCATGGAGGCCCCCAGACACCACTTAGTTATCAAAAGAGAACTGCTTTATCCAGTTTTTCCCTAAAGTAATCCATTTGAAGAATACAGTTGCCTTAATTTCAACCACATAATCAGTGAGTCAAGAGCACTATTGATAAACCAAGTCACACTGAATTTTATGTTTATCAAATATTCCTCACATACAAAAATTATGATTCGAAATCATAGTCGTTATCACATATGACTAGAATATTTGTAATTAAAAATAATCTTAAGGCATGATTATGGTAAAAAAATTTTCTGATTTTTGAACTTTCATTTAAAAACAGTATTTTTAAGTTTCATCTAAAAACAAATTGGAAGCCATAATTTTACTCACTGAATTCTATTTTTGTCTTGAACTCTAAGATTTTCTTATATAAGACATGGCAATTTATAAGCTCAGTTTTTTCCTAAATAATAAAATAAGCTATCAAGTATCATTTTTATAAACATACATATATTCAAAGCCACCAACTAAAAGACAAAAACTATCAGATTGGAGAAAACAAAATTGAAATATGACTGCTATAAGGCATCAAGGCATTGCCCTTTAAATATAAAGACACAAATAGATTAAAAGTAAAATGATAGAAAAACTATGCCATGATCACATTAGTCAAAAAAACCCCAAAACACCAACAAAAACATTTAGCTGTCTTAATATCAGGCAAAACAGGTTTCACAGAAAAGAATATAATGGGAGATAATGAAGATTATTTTATAATGATAAGGTGATCAAATTATGAAAATAACAATGCTAAACATTCCATTTCTAATAGTTTTAAAATGCATGCAGCAAGAACTGATAGAAATGCAAGGAGAAATAGGTAAATCCATCATTAAAGTTGGAGATGGCAGAACATTGCTCTCAGTAATTAAATAAGAGGCAGAAAATCAGTAAAGTTATCTAAGAGTTGAACAGCATTTAATTAACTTAATAACAATGGAACATTACATCCAACATCAACAGAATATACAGTCTTTTCTAGTGCAGAACATTTACCAAGGTAGATCATAGATCAAGTGTCCAGTAATCTAAATGGATTTAAGCCACACAGATATGCTTTCTGCTCACCTGATGATTTGACAAATTTATACATTATGCACAGTGTGGCTGCCATCTGTCCCACGTTCTTGTTACAGTATCCTGAACCGTATTCTCTAGGCTTTGCCTTTACTCCTGTGACTTACTCATTCCATAAGTGGAATCCTGTACCTCCCTCTCCCCCTCTCCCAACTTGCCCATCCCTAACATCCCTGGCAGCTGTCAGTTCTACGTATTTGTAGGTCTGCTTCTGCTTTTGTTGGTTTATTCATGTGTTTGTTTTCTTTATGTTTGACTTATGAGCAGAATCATATGGTATTTGTGTTTTTCGGTCTGACTTATTTCACTTAGCATGATACCCTCTAGGTCCATCCATGTTGTTGCAAATGGCAAAATCTCATCCTTTTTCTGGCTGAGTAATAGTCCCCTCTGTGTGTGTGTGTGTGTGTGTGTGTGTGTGTGTGTGTGTGTGTGTGTGTTCATGCGTGCACACGCATACATCTTCTTTATCCATTTACCTATTGATGGACACTTAGGTTACAACCATGTCTTGGCTATTGTAGATGATGCTGCAATAAACATAGGGGTCAATGTATCCCTCTGAATTAGTATTTTCATTTTCTTTTGGTAAATACCTAACAGTGTGTCTCTATTTTTAATTTTTTGAGGAAATTCCACAGTGTTGTCCAGAGTGGCTGCACCAGTTTACATTTCCAGCAACAGGGCATGAGGGTTCATTTTTCTCCACATCCTCACCAACACTTGTTATTTCTTTTCATTTTGATTTTAGCCATTCAGACAGGTGTGAGGTGGTATCTCAATGTGGTTTTGATTTGTATTTCCCTGATGATGACTGTTGAGCATTTTTTCATGTGTCTGTTGGCCATCTGCATGTCATCCTTGAAGAAATGTCTGTTGAGATCCTCTGAGCATTTTTTAATTGGATTGTTTATTTATTTCTTTATGTATGCTGGATATCAACCTCTTATCAGATATATCATTTGCAAATAATTGTTTCCCATTCAGTAGGTTGCTTTTTTCTTTTGTTGATGGTTTCCTTTTCTCTGGAGAAGCTTTTTAGTTTGATGTAGTTCCAGTAGTTTGTTTTTGCTTTTGTTTTCCTTGCCTTATGAGACATACCTAGAAAAAAAGTTGCTATGGCAATGTCAGAGAAATGACTGTCTGTGCTCTCTATAGGATATTTGGTGGTTTTCTGTGTCACATATAGGGCTTTAATCCATTTTGAGTTTATTTTTGTGTTTGGTATAAGAAAGTGGTCCAGTTTCATTCTTTTACATGTAGCTATCCGGTTTCCCAGTGCCTTGTATTGAATAGGTGTCTTTCCCCATTGTGCATTCTTGTGATTGCCTAAAATATTTATTTACCTTAAACATTTTTTCCAAGAAAATGGTATCTTAAAACAAAATAAAGTGACATCAGTTTATTAATGCATTTCTTTTTATACTAATTGCTTTTATTTATAAAAAAATATATTTGTTAATAGGCTATTGGCCAGGCCTAGCTAAAATGATATATTTTCATATACTTTTTTCAGTATTTTTTACATATTTAAATGTTTTCACATAATTAGGTTCATACTATGTATCTGTTTTTACATTCTGATGAATACATTAGGTCATGAATATTTATAGTGTCATTAAATATTTTTCAAATACCAGTTTTTATTGCTATGTAATTTTTATTGTATTGATTTACCACATTTGAATTTCTAATTTTTTGTTGTATTGTAATTTTTATTGTATTGATTTACCACATTTGAATTTCTAATTTTTATTATGTTTATTACCCTTACAATTTCTTAATATTACAAATAATTTTAAATTAGCAAGCTATGTATAATAGTCTCTTCTTTGGTTTTTTTTAAGTTTATTTATTTACTTTGAGAAAGAGAGAGAGAAAGTGGGTGAGGGACAGACAGAGAGTGAGAGAGAATCCCACACTGGCTCCACGCTGCCAGCACAGAGCCCGACACACGGTTTGAACCCACTGACCATGTGATCATGACCTGAGCTGAAATCAAGAGTCAGATGCTTAACTGACTAGCCACCCAGGTGCCCCTCTTCATTGTTTCTTTAATTAGCATTCTGAGAAAAGGAATCACCAAGTAAACCACCTTGCATATTTTTGAAGGTCTGGCACATTTCATCGTTTCTTTATAGAAATACTGTATCAGTATACACTCCTACTAAAATTTTGTCCACATTTCATACTACCAAACTTTGAGCATTATCATTTATTATTCTGCTATTCTTTTGGACTAAAATATTATCTTAGTTTTAGAATTTCTGTAAGATTAAAGATAATCTTACCTTTCATGTTTCAATAAGTGTAAACAGTCTATGATTGTTATTAATTTATTTTCATATATGTGAAAACATATTTCCAAATTTACTTTCAGTGCTTTTTACTTTATATTTTTATATATTCAAAATAGTATGTACTGTAACTTAAGTTTTTTCTTATTTATATTTTTTAATTTTTTAAATGTTTATTTTTGAGAGAGAAAGAGACAGAACATGACTGGGGGAGTGGCAAAGAGAGAGAGAGTGAGGGAGACACAGAATCTGAAGCAGGGTCCAGGCTCTGAGCTGTCAGCACAGAGCCTGATGCAGGACTCAAATTCACCAACTGTGAGATCATGACCTGAGCTGAAGTCAGACCCTTAACCAACTGAGCCACCAGACACCTCTCTTTAAAAAAAAAAAAAAAAAAAAAGTCCCCCATAATAGATACATCATCTTTACTTCCTCATCTTAAATTGGTTTTCTTTTCTTTCCCATTAATCTGTGGAATAATATTCTACTCAGAATGCTAAGGGGTGTAATTTTAGGTTGGAATGTGAATTAAAGATTTAACTTTTCTCAAGCACTAAACCATTTCTTGCCAACAATATCAATTGAATATTTTTTCCATTCCCCAATGATCTCTGATGCTACCTTTATAAAATATTAAATTCTTACATTTTCATCTCATTTTGATCAGAGATGGAAGTTCAATTTTTTTTGTATGGATACATGACATATTTCATAAGTGTGTATGAACACTTGAAGTGATATTTTTGTTTTTTTGGTTTATGTAACTGATGTTTTTTGGGTTTTTTTTTTTTTTTGCCCTTTGAAGTCATCTCAAAAAGTTTATTATGGGGATTTAATTTGTTATAGAAATCATATAGATTTAATTCTATATGTAACTGATTTCATTACTGATAACCAATAGCTTTAGCCTCTGATTTATACATCCTTAAAAATCTTAGTTTTGACTAAATATTTAAAACAATTAAAGAATATTTTTGAGTAATGTTTAAAAGAACAGATACAATTGTGGTGTATTTATTTTCTGAACTCTAGCCTGTATATATATAGGCTTAGTTGTGATACTTAGTTGTATTAACAAATGAAATGTAAGTTAACTAGATACAAAATTTTTAAGGGAAAAAATTTTTCCTTCAAAATTCTATATATATTGGTTCATAGAGGAGTAGAACTCTCATGAGACATTATTCGTTTCTTTTGTGGCTTTCCACATAATACCTTTTTATTTAATTGAATTATAATTGACATAGAACATCCTGCTGGTTCTACATGTATGTCATAGTGATGTACGTCACAGAGATGTACAGAACATTACATGACTATGTACATTTTAGACATTACACAAAATATTCAAACATGACTATTCATTTAATAATGATCCCTATAAGTCTAGTTAACAATGTGTCATATTACAAAGTTATTACAATATTATTAACTGTATTCCCTGTGCTGTACAGTACATACCTATGAGTTGTTTATTTCATGACTTTAAGCATGTACCTTTTAAATGTCTTTCTCTATTTTGCCTGGTCCACCATAACCTTCCTGCTATCGTAACCAGCGGTTTCTTTCCTATATCTGTAAGTCTGTTCCTGTTTTCTCTTGTTTGTTTTGTTTTTTAGATTCCACATATAAGTGAGATTGTACTGTATTTGTCTTTCTCTTTCTCTGTCTGATTTGTTTACCATACCTTCTAGGTCCACCATTGTTTTTGCAAATGGTGAGATTTCATTCTTTTTTATTGGCTGAGTCATAGGCCATTGTATATATATCCAGTCTTCTTTATCCACTTATCTGTTGAAGGACACTCAGACTGCTTCAACATCTTGGCTGTTACAAATAGGGCAGCAGTGGTGAATATATCTCTTCAAATTGGTGTTTTCAATTTCTTGGAGCATATATCTAGAGATGGAATTGCTGCATTGTATGGTATTTCTATTTTTAATTTTTTGAGGAACCTCCATACTGTTTTCCATAATGATGGTAGCAATTTACATTCCCAGAAATGGTGCGTGAGTGTTTCATTTTCTCCACATTCTTGCCAGGACTTGCTACTTTTTGTCCTTTTGATATTAGTCAGTCTGACTGGTATGAGGTGATAGCTTATGGTGGTTTTCCCTGATGATGAGGGATGCTGAGCGTCTTTTCACATGTCTATTGGCCATTTGTATGTCTTCTTTAGAAAAAAAAAAGTCTAAGTCCTCTGCTTGTTTTTTTAATGTTTTTTGTATTAATTTATGTAATTTTTTATGTATTTTGAAGATTAACCTTTTATGAAATGTGTGATTTGTATAAATCTCCTATTAGGTAGGTTGATGTTTTGTTTTGTTCATGGTTTCCTTCACTCTGCTAAGACTTTTTAATTTGATGGAATTTTACTTCTTTATTTTAGCTTTTGTTGACTTTGCCTGAGGTGACTGTTGCAAAAAAAACATTGCTAAGAGCTTTCTGCCTGTTTTCTTCTAGGAGTTTTATGGTTTCAGGTCTTAAATTCAAATCTTTAATCCATTACTAATTTATTTTCATATATGGTATAAGAAAGTGGTGCAGTTTTATTCTTTGGATGTACCCGTCCAGTTTCCCCAGCACCATTTCTTGAGGAGACTGTCTTTTATACATTGTATATTCTTGCCTCCTTGTCCATTAATTGACTATAGAAACATGTGTTTATTACTGGGCTCTCTATTCTGTTCCATTGATCAGTGTGTTTATTTTTGTACCAGTACCATACTGCTTTGATTAGTACAGCTCTGGAGTATATCTTGAATTGTGGGATTGTGATAACTCCAGCTTTTTTCTTTTTTCTCAAGATTGCTTTAGCTGTTTGGTGTCTTTGATGGTTCTATACAAATTTTAGGATTCTTTGTTATAGTTCTGTGAAAAATACTGTTGGTATTTTGATAGGGATTGAATCTGTAGATAGCTTTGGGTAGCACAGACATTATTTTTAATTACAAATTTTTTTTAATGTTTTTATTTATTTTTGAGAGAGAGAAAGAGAGCGCAAGTGGGGGAGGGGCAGAGAGAGAGAGAGACAGAGACAGACAGACAGACACAGAATCTGAAGCAAACTCCAGGCTTTGTGCTGTCAACACAGAGTCAGATACGAGTCTCGAGCTCACAAGCTGTGAGATCATGACCTGAGCCGAAGTTGGACGCTTAACTGACTGAGCCACCCAGGCGCCCCTGAGTGGCACAGACATTTTTAACAGTATTCTTCTAATCCATGAACATGGTATATCTTTCCATTTATTTGTGTTTTCAGTAGTTTCTGTCATCAAATATCTCAATTTTCAGAGTACAGGTGTATTACCTCCTTGATTAAATTTATTCTTAGGTATTTCTTTCTTTTAGATATAATTATAAATGGGATTATTTTCTTAACTTCTCTTGGAATTAATTATTACGTATAAAAATGCAACAAATTTCTGGGTTTCTTAGTTTTGCATCCTGTGACTTTTCTTAATTCATTTATAGTTCTGATAGTTTTTTGGTGACATCTTGAGGGTTTTTTATATATAGCATCATGTCATCTGCAAATAGTGACAGTTTTAAGTCTTCCATTCCAATTCAGATACCTTTTATTTCATTTTCTTGCCTAATTGCTGTGGCTGGGACTTCTAGTACTGTGTCACATTAACGTGGGGAGAGTGGACAATCTTGTTTTATTTGTGATCTTGGAGGACATGCTTTCAGCTTTTCACCATTGAGTATGATGTTAGCTGTGGGTCTGCCATATATAGCCTTTATTATGTTGAGAATGTCTTCTTTCCGTATTAGTCTATGTGCCCTTTAAACCGCTGTTTTGTTGCTCTGTCCCAGGGTTGGCACTTGTGAGGGCAGGCCCCTCAGTGATATCTGATATCTCCCCACACTGCCAGTCTTCACATTGGGAATGAGGTTCCATCATTATCTTGTTTCGCATGTCTTCTGCCCTTCTCTATAAGTCTCTTTTTTGTTTATTGTACAGAAGCTTTTCATTTGGTCCTCAGCTCTTCTCCAGGAGGAATTACTCCATAGGTGCATGCAGATTTTGTGTGTCTGTGGGAGGAGGTAAATTCAGCATCTTCTTGGACTGTCTCCACTTAATACTTTTTATCAGTCATTTGTGCATGTTTTATCTCCTCTAACAAGATAATAGGCTCCTTGCTTTCAGCAAATGCTTCTAAATGAGTGAATGAATGTCATTTGAATTCATAAGTTCTGCTTCCATCACTAGCATATTTTTGGATAAAATATTGCAGTATTTTATTTTATTTTATTTATTTTATTTTAACGTGTATTTATTTTACTTTTGAGAGACAGACACAGGGTGCAAGAGGGCGAGGGGCGGAGAGAGAGGGAGACACAGAATGTGAAGCAGGCTCTAGGCTCTGAGCTGTCAACACAGAGCCCGATGCGGGGCTTGAACCCATGAACCATAAGATCATGACCTGAGCTGCAGTCAGCCACTCAACTCACTGAGCCACACAGACATCCCAAATATTGCATTATTTTAAAACTGTCCTATATTGCTTAGGAAAACATCATTATATTTGTGTGCTAATAAGGGAACTGTACTAGATGATCTCTGTGGATCATTCCAGTTTCGAAGTTATACTGCCTATAATTCTAAGTGTGTGTGTGTGTGTACACACACAGTGTTCAAAAACTCACCCAACCCTTTATTTGCGTATCTCCGTAATTACATTTATTATACATCATTTGAAGAATTAGAGGTAAACAGTTTCATAATCATAGAGACCCAGATGTTTCGTTCATTCTCAGATTTAATCCTTTAGAAAGAAAGTGGCTAATAGCCAAGGGGAAAGAAAAACACTGAGAAATATTTTTCAACTAATATACCTTCAACTTTGTTGAAAGCCCAATCCATATGTGCATATTGCTGCTCATTAAAGATTATTATACTTGTGTCTTTATTTCTATTCTTAAAAATGAGTTTAAATGCTTTTTTTAAATTTTTTTTAATGTTTGTTTATTTTTGAGAGAGACCGAGATAGAATGCGAGTGGGTTAGGGGCAGAGAGACAGGGAGACACAGAATCCGTAGTAGGCTCCAGACTCCGAGCTGTCGGCACAGAGCCCGACGCAGGGCTTGAACTCAGAGCTGTGAGATCATGACCTGAGCTAAAGTCAGATGCTCAACCGACTGAGCCACCTAGGCGCCCCGAGTTTAAATGTTTTTAAAATAGCCTTTACTGGGGCACCTGGGAGGCTCAAGTGGTTAAGTGTCTGACTCTTGATTTTGGCTCAGGTCATGAGCTTATGGTGGTGAAAATGAGCCCCACGTTGGGCTCCACACTGGGCATGGAGCCTGCTTGGGATTCTCTCTCTCCCTCTCCCTTTGCTCCTCCCCCACTCAGGTAGGTGAGCATGCACACTCTCTCTCAAAATTACATGCATACATAAATACATAAAGCAGCCTTTACTGTTTTAGATGTTTTAGGTTTATGAGAAAATTGAGGGAATGGTGCAGACATTTCCCATATACCCCATGCTACCACACATGAATAGCCTCCCATTATCAACATCACTCACCAGAGGGGAACTTTTGGGGTTGTTTTTTTTTTTTAACAGAGGATGAACCTACATCAACGCATTATAATCACCCAGTGTCCACAGTTTACCTTCAGATTTGCTGTTGGTATTTTCAGTGTATGGGATTGGACAGATACATAATGATACATGCTCATCATTACTGCACCTTACAGACTGTTTTCACTGTCCTGCAAATTCCCCATCCTCGCCTGTTCATCCTCTCCTCCCCTACCCTGGCTAACCACTGCCCTTTTTATTGTCTCCATAGTTTGACTTTTTCCAGAAGGTGGTTATGTTATTGGAATCATACACTAATGTCACCTTTTCTGATTGGCTTCTTTAACTGAGTCCTTTGCATTTAAGATTCCCCATGTCTTTCCATGGCTTGATAGCTCCTTGCTGTTTAGTGCTGAGTCATATTCTGTTGTCTAATGCTCCACGCTTTATTCCTCCATCTGCCTGCTGAAGTACACCTTGGATGCTTCCCGGTGTCGACAGTTAGGAATAAAGCTGCTGTAAACATCCATGTGCAGGTTTAAGTGTAATCTTTCAAATGTCTTTCACTGTGTCCTTTACTGTGAAGTTTGCTATTCAAAGACAGTATACATATTAAAAGAATCTTTGTTATTTAAACTTTATCTTACCAAATATGCCTTTCCTTTAGTCTGCCTTTAAGATTAACAGACCAAAAAGATCCCCCACTGCCACTTGCGGGCGAATAAAAACATTTGTACTATAGAGGCTTTTCCTGTTTTTGCTATTTTATTAATTCAGACTTGAAGTAAAAATCTGATTATCAGCCACACTTTAATTTTTAATTAATTTGAACATATGTACATCTGTTACTGGCAAGAACTCTTCTGAAATTTTTGAATTAAAATTTAATTTTAAGAAATTAATTGAATGATAGTATTAACTTGAAATATGTATGCTTTAAATATTACATATAACAAAAGATCACACAAGCATAATTTGTTAGCTGTGTTTAGCTAATGAAAATAGAAGGCAGAGATAATAAAAACATTTCATAAGGAGTAAACAAAATAAACAATGAATAATTTAAATGTACTTGATTGAAAATAGGTACTATATGAAGTGTTACTGTTTTAAAGGATAATATCCAAGAGGAAATCATTGTAGTCTGTTAAAGGGCTCTCTTTTAAGTTGTTTCTGCTTTTTAAATAAGCATATTTTCAACTGACAGTAGGGACATAGGAACATTTTTGCTGTGGGGTAGAAGGACTAGTCAAGTGCGTTAAGATGTTAATGCAAACAGTAGGTTTGGAGAGTGTAGTTTCTCCTGTTCTGCACCTGGCTGACAGGTGTAAATGCAGGGTATTACAGTGCATGAAACACAGCTTTTCTGTACAGTTATAAATTAAATAGATACAGTTTTCCCTAGGGATTACGGAGTAAATGACGTTTCTGCAAGTTTGTACCCACAACGTTACCCTGGTACCATTTCTGTGCACAAGCTGAGATGACAGACCGACTGAGACGTTACCAGGAAGGTATCCTCCTCTAAAGTCACCTGAGCACCTGCCAGGGGTATTGCAGAGAAACAAATCACTTAAGGCTCCCGAATTTATTTCCTCTGCCTCCGTTTCCTCACTTGACTATAAAACGAGTACCACACTAACTTCCAGTGCTGTCGTGAGCATAAAATGGGTTAATACAAGGAAAGCACATAGTGTTGCACAAGACTTTGTTGTTTTTGTTATTTGTTCCAAATGGTAATTTTTTACTTTACTCATATACTTGATGGTGATGTGTGTTTCATCAAATGGAGTATAAATGGATTTATAAAATGCCAGATAAGAAGAAAAGTCTGTTCAAAAACACCTTTTAACACAGAATCCTTTCTTCTTGGACATTACCCTCCTCTCTAACGCTTGATTCAGTGAGGGGGCAAATTTACGCTGAGATCTGGAACTGGACCCCAGCTGAGTCGCATTTCCAGGACTTGGAGGCCCTGAGGATTCCAGCCGCACACCCAGTGCTCCGTTGGTCAGCTGAGCGTACTGGGGGTGACTGCCCAGGACCAGGCGAGGCGCCAGGCCACGCTCACATGCTGTGTGTTACGTTATTTTTCATCTTTTAGACATTTTATTTTGAGTGGATTTTTACCAGCAGAAGGTTGTGCAAGGAAGCTTTTTTTATGATGGATAAATATGTCAAAAAGAGTACAATAGACTTCACAGTGTAAAGTAGAATCTCTTTTTTTTCCAGACTCTATTTCAAAGCAATTTGAAACGGCATAAGTGTCTTATTAAATGTTACTTTTGCATAAAAGTTCTTTAATAGTTTGTCTTTCAAGTTTACAGAGTTTTTAAATGGGTTTCTGTCTTCTTTTTTCCCCTCTAGAGCTGGGTAGAGAGAGCCGAGAAACAGGCTCTTCTCTCTGATACACTTGACCTGTCAGAACTGTTCCACCCAGACACGTTTCTCAACGCTCTTCGCCAGGAAACTGCACGGTAAGTGAAGGTCTCCGCTTACTGTCCTTCCTTGTCAAGAAGTAAACCAACTGTTGAATTAAGGGAGTCGTGTTATTTCCTAATACTTGACATTTCTTAACACAGTTAACTTTGAGTTTAAAAAGCAGTGCTTTTAATGACGATGTTTTTTATTAGAATTGAAACAGGTGAAATTTGGTTTTTAAATGTTGCTGATTGATCCGGACATGCCTTGTCTGATAGGACTGGTGGAGGTGCTATGGAGCCGTGTATAGTTAAAGGGGTCAACACGAAGTAAAAGTAAAAATGTAATTTCTCACTCACACCAGCCACATCCGGTTGCGCAGTGGCTACCACTTTGCGCTGCATGAAGATGTTTTTATTTCTGCAGAAAATTCTGTTGGACGTTGCTGACCAGGCTTCTTGGTGGGGGGCAGGATTTGGTAGTTAAGATCGAGCTCTTTTTTAAAACACACTTGGATGATTGTGTCCTGTATACACTGATTTTTTTTTTCAATAAATTAGAATGTAATAAAAGAGCTGCACGGTGGAAAAATAAACTGAACCAAATTTAGTTGTTGTTTACAGACAGACAAATTGGGGGATTTCAATTTGTAGTGCCTTAGGATTGTGGTATAAATACCAACATTTCAGCTCAACTGATAAGCATTTATGAGACACTTACCACGGGCCTGCATTTCAGGGTCACGGTCAAACGGAGACGGTAAAATAAAAACGAAAGGCCGAATACTTAAGGGACTTGTGCTGCCTTGAAGAGGAGACTGATGTTACCGGTTAACTTGACAAACTTAGTAGGAAGCCTAAGATACTGTGCATCGTTTAAGAGCTCTGATTACTCGCACATTGTGAATATTTCAATTATAGATAAATAGGGAATTATCTGTTTTCCATTACTCTTGGTAGTTTAATTGTTGAGGATTATTTTTGCTGACATTTGACGCTTTACTTTTCCAGGGCGATGGGCTGTTCTGTAGATAGCCTGAAATTTGTAGCTTCGTGGAAAGGCCGACTGCAAGAAGCAAAGCTGCAGATTAAGGTATTTTATTAATTTTTGATGTTTATCTGAGTCTAAAACTAATATTACCAAGTGTGACTCCAGTCTCAAACTCATTGCTCTCTTTAGTACAAGGTCAGAAGTAGATTGTATTTCCTATGTGAAAAATCCAAGTTAAGATTCAGGATGAAACAACTTGTACAAAACAATCTTTTCTAATGCAAAAATAGGAATCTTAGGGACATAACATATTTGCAAATGTAACTTTTGGTACAGAATGATAAAAATCTTCAACTTCTATTGGGCTTCCCGCTCTAGAATTCAATCCAGTAAGGATTAACTCTACAATAAAGCACGTGTAAAATATTGTAATGACAAACAGACTGAGTCCTGTCCTCGGGGACTTTACAGTCTGATAGTTAGTGCAGTGTCAGTCCAGGCCGTCCGTGTTAAAGGAAAGTTAAGCCGTCTTTTGCAGCATAAACGTTCCCTGGTAGCTTTCCTGTGAAAACTCCATTACTTTTATTGTGATGAGGGTGCAACAGTAGGCAATCATTTGAATGTTCGTAACGAAACTGGTTAAAAGTCTGCAGGGGGCCCTCTCCAAGCTCCGCCCGCCTCCCTCCACACCAGCCATGTGTCCTAGCCGACCTCTCCTGGCCCAGCCCTGCACCCTGTCTACACGCTGCTGCTGCTGACGGTCACGTGTGACCTCTGGTTGCTCTCCACATGTGCCCCCTGGTCCTGTCTTAGGACACGTGTTTCCCCCCCTCCATCCACCCTTAGGATACGCATGCCCCCTGGTCCCGCCTTAGGACACACCAGCGCTTCCCACTGTAAGTCCCCAGGATCTGTCCTAGTGCAGCACGTGTAATTCAGTTTTTCTTTTTTTTCTCTTCATTTTTAAAGTTTATTTATTTATTCTGAGAGAGAGAGTGCAGTGAAAGGCAGAGAGAGAGAGTCAGTCAGTCCCAGGCAGACTCCATGCTGTCATCACAGAGCCCGATGCAGGGCTTGTACTCACAAACCATGAGATCATGACCTGAGCTGAAACCAAGAGTCAGACGCTTAACCGACTGTGCCACCCAGGTGCCCCCGATTGAGTTTTTAAATAAATTAAACCCAAGACTACAGTTCTTGGACTCAGTCAACCTTAGGCCACTGGCTTTTTGTAGGTCCTGTTTTCATTGTTGTGGTTCCCAATTTAGCAGTTTTCTTTTCATCTCACTACTACTTGATAACATACTATAGAATTTATTTATTATGTTTGTAATCTGCTGTCTGTCTGACTCCACTGGACAATAGTCTCACGAGAGTAGTGATGTTTTCTGGTTTTGTTGTAGCCCAAATACGTGAAGCTGTTGCCGTGGCCTAAAGGGTCCACAGTTAAGCCCTGTGGAACTGGTGGTTGGGGGCACAGGGGCGAGTGGCTGGGCTGTGGGAGGTGTAGCCACAGCTGGAAGGCTGTTGTACCCGTGCCAGAACTCTGATCGCTCACGATAAGCTAGACCCTTCTCCTCTGACTGTCCACAGATTGCTATAAAATTCTCCCTTTAAGCTGAGGAAATTAGAAGGGTTTTCTTTCCTACCATTGCATTTTATCTGAACCTTCGCCCCTAGCCTGTGTTGCTGGTGGTCATACACCTTTGCCCGGCTGTTAAGGAAAGTGGTGGGGGGTGGGGGGGAGGGCGCAGGAGCCACTCACTTGACCAGGTTGCGTGGTCTCTGGCAGCTGTGAGCCACACATACAGTATGTGACATCACTGTTCAGATATACAGCGGTATAAAAGCAAGGAAATGAGTTATACTCTGAGTCAGAGCATGTTAATATTTCCATAACTGTGTTGCCTCTGTTCTTACAAAATGGGAATAAAATATTCTATAACCAGAAAGCACCAGGCTTCTACATTATGCCTTGTAGGTTGGGGGGAAAAGGCTGATAGTTAGTGAAACAAGATTGTAATCTTAGTTTTCCAAAAAGAGTCGTGTGCCTTTAAGCAATTTTAATGGAGTAATCTGAGTCCTTGTTGTCTCGTTTATCGATGGATTTAAATAATAACTTCCTTGAAACATTTATTGTGAGGATCTCTGAAAACAGGAGGGTTTTTAAATCGTATTTTTAAGGGGATTAGTTCACTTGGAGAACTTTGGATCTGAATTGTGTTTGAGAGCTCCTGTTGCTTTGGGACCCGGTGGAGGCAGGGAGCCACGCAGGGCTGCCACTTGACTTCAGCTGCTTCCTGCTGGGTGGGGGCCGCCCAGGTACTGATCCCCTCCTTCGTCGAGCTTATGGAGAAATAGAAGTGAAAAGAAGGAAGGAATGAGACGTTTGGGTGCTAAGGTGTCCCGAGGAGACCTGTTCGCCAGAATTGGGGTTAGGAGCTTAGACACATCCTCCCTGAGTGTGAGTGGCGGGTTGTACTTGATTGGCCCAGCAGTGGAAAATCTACCACAAAAACAAAAACAAAACAAAACAAAACAGAAACAAACAAAAGAGCGCTTAAACTATTCAGATTAAGACATGTATTTAAGATAGTTTTCATTTTTCAAATAGCGCTTAATGTAACCATGCCTAGATGGTCATCTTATTATCAAGTGGACACTGTTCTTCCAAGCACGGGGGAGTGTAAGGTAACACAGTGCTGAGTGTGGGTGTCTGCACGATTTTGTGTGTGCAAACTAATAAGGTCGTCTAAACCAGCTCCACAGGGGCGTCTGAGGGGCTCAGCCAGTTGGGTGTCCCAACTTTGGCTCAGGTCATGATCTTGCAGTTTGTGAGTTTGAGCCCCACATCGGGCTCTGTGCTACAGTTCCGAGCCTGGGGCCTGCTTCAGATTCTGTGTCTCCCTGTCTCTTTGCCCGTCCCTGCTCGTGCTTTGTCTCTCTCTTTCAGAAATAAACATTAAAAATAAATAAATAAATGAAGCTAGCTCCACAAAAATGGTTTTCCTTAAGTGATGGAAGCAGCCAGAAGTTTTAAATTGGTTTGATATTCTCATAGTATTAATGGCTTTGAATGTCTTAAATATTTCCACCAGTTTAAAGGATTTGTCATTCTTAGTTGACTGTACTGCTTAACTTGCTTTGCCAACTTAATGCTGTTTTCTCATGCTGACTGAATATAGTGGGTTAGGACTGGCCCAAATACCCTGTTCGTAAGGCTTGAGAGCTTTAACTGATACCATGCCGACAAAATCAGTGTGCTGGGATATTCTGCACTAAGTTCCATCTCCTGGTCTATCCATCCCCAGCTTTCAACCTTGTAAGGAACCTGTTCATGCTTCTTTCTGCACTACAGCTGTGTTTTCCTCCCCTCAGCTATATCCCCCCAGCCATGTATGTATGTGTGTGTGTGTGTATGTGTATATATGATTTTCTATTTCCTTTTTTTAACTTTATATTTTCTAATAGTTATATTAAAACAAGATGAAATTAATTTTAATACTATATTTTATTAAACCTAATATAGGTATGTGATATTGTTTCCTTAACATATAATAAATATATTTAAATTGTGAATGGTACAAATTACCCTTTTGAGCAGTTGGTCTTTTCTTTGTACAAAGTCCTTGAAATCCAGTAAATATTCTGTATTTTTATAGCACCTCTCATTTCAGACTAGGAACGTTTCAAGTGCTCAGTAGCCCCATGTGGTGTGGCTAACAATTGGATATTAGCTCTAGACAGAGAAGGTAATTTCCTAGAGAAAAATTAAAAATCCTTCTGGTCTTCAATGTTTTCCTAATTATTTTTAATATTTTCTTTTAGTAAACATTTCGAACAAATGAAATAAATCAAACAAAGAAGGAGAATAGTAGAATTAATCTGATTATTGAAAGTTTTCAAGATTTAGGACTTTCCTTTTTAAATTTTTTTTTTCATTTGAAGATAGTTGACATACAGTATATTAGTTGCTGGTATATGTCATAGTGTTTTGACAATTATATACAACACTAAGTGCTTGCCACGGTAAGTCTCGTTGCCATCTGTCACCACACAAAGTGCAGTCTTCACTGACTATATACTCTCTGCTGTCCTTTTCATCCCCATGACTTATTTTATAACTGGAAGTTTGTACCTCTTAGTCCCTTCACCTGTTTCACCCATCCTCCCACCCCTCCCCTCTGACAACCACCAGTTTGTAATCTGTATTTATGTGTCTGTTTCTGTTATTGTTTGTTCGCGTGTTTTGTGTTTTAGGGTCCACCTGTAAGTATACTCATACGGTATTTCCCTTTCTCTGTCTGCCTTATCTCACTTAACATACATAATACTCTCTAGGTCCACCCATGTTGTCGCAAATGGCAAGATTTCGTTACATTTGATGGCTCAGTAATACTCCAGTGTGTGTATACACCACATCTTTCTCCATTCTTCTATCGATGGACATTTATGTTGCTTCCATATCTTGTCTCATGGAAATAATGCTGCAATACATGTAGAGGTGCCTATACCTTTTTGGATTAGCATTTTTGTTTTGGGGGAGTAAATACGCAGTAGAGGAGTAATTGGATTGTATGGTATTTCTAGTTCTCATATTTTGAGGAATCTTGATACTGTTTTTGATCGTGGATGGAACATTTGCATTCCCACCAACAGTGTACAAGGGATCCCTTTCCTCCACATGCCCACTGACATGTATGATTTCATGACTTTTTATTATCATTATCCATTCTGACTTGGATGAGGTGATATCTCATTGTGGTTTTGACTGGCATTTTCTTGATTGGTGATGTAGAGCCTCCTTCATTTGTTTATTGGCCATCTGTATGTCTTCTTTAAAGAAATGTCTCTTCAGGTCCTCTGTGCATTTTTTAGGCAGATTCTTTGGTGTGTGTGTGTGTGTGTGTGTGTGTGTGTGTGTGTTGGTGTTGAGTTCTATAAGTTCTTTATATACTCTGAATATTATCCCCTTATTGGAAATATCATTTGCAAATATTTTTTCCCATTTAGTACATTGCCTTTTCATTTTGTTGATAGTTTCCTTCACTGTGGAAAAGTATTTTAGCTTGATGTCTCAATAGTATACTTTTGCTTTTGTTTCCCTAGTTTGAGTAGACAGATCCAGAAAAATGTTGCTAAGGGCAATGTCCAAAAATTTGCTGCCTATGTTTTCTTTCAGGAGATTTATGGTTTCAGGTCTTACTTTTAGGTCTTTAATTCATTCTGAGTTTATTTTTCTGTATGGCTTATAAGAAAATGGTCCAGTTTTAGTCTTTTGCATGTAGCTGTCTAGTTTTCCTACCACCATTACTAAAGGGACTTTCTCCCCCCCACCCCCTTTGTATATTATTACCTCCTTTGTCATGGATTAATTGACCACCAGAGAATGAGCTTCCTTCCGGACTCTGTATTCTGTTCCGTTGTTTTGTGTGTCTGTTTTTGGGCCAGTACCATACTGTTCTGATAACTACAGCTTTGTAGTGTATCTTGGAATCTGGGATTGTGATACCTCCAACTTCGTTCTTCTTTCTCAACCCATTTAGGGGTCTTTTGTGGATCCATACAGATTTTAAGATTCTTTGTTCTAATTTTGTGAAAAATACGATTGGTAATTTGATAGGGATTGTGTGCATTCTGTAGATTTTTTTTAGGTAATATGGACATTTTAAAATATTCCTGGAATCCATGAACATGGAATATCTTTCCAGTTGTTTGTGGCATATTCGGTTTTTTTCATTATCATCATAATTTTCAGAATACAAGTCTTTCACCCTGTTGGCTACATTTTTTTCCTAGGAATTTTATTCTTGATACAGTTGTAAATGGGATTGTTTTCTTATTTTCTTTTTCCCGGTAGTTCATTATTATTGGATAGAAGTGCAACAAATTTCTGAATAATTTTATATTCTACAAGCTCACCAAATTCATTTATTTATTGTAAATTTTTATTATTAATTTTTTTTTTTGGTGCCGACTTTAGGGCTTTCTGTGTATAGTGTCATGTTGTTTCCAAATAGTGACAGTTTAACTTTTTTTTTTTTAAACCAATTTGGATGCCTTTTGTTTGTTTTTCTTGGCTGATTGCTGTGGCAAGCACTTACAATGCTATGTTGAATAAAAGTAGCAAGAGCGGACTTTGTTGTCTTATTCCTGATCTTAGAGGAAAAGCTCTCCATTTTCCATGATTGAGTACGATGTTAGCTGTGGTTTTGTCATATTTGGACTGTATTATGTTGAGATATATTCCCCCTAAACCCTTTGTTGAGGGTTTTTATCAGGAATGGATGTTTTACTTCGTCAAATGTTTTTTCTGCGTCTGTTGAGATGATTTCATGGTTCTATGGTTTCATGGTCCCTGAGTTGAATACCACTTGATCATGGTGAATGGTCTTTTCAATTCAGTTTGCTAATATTTTGTTGAGGAGTTGTGCATCTATGTTCATCAGGAATGTTGGTCTGTAATATTCTTTATTCTTTTTCTTGTGTCTTTGTAATGTCTCTATCTGGTTTTGGTATCATAGTAATACTAGCCTCATAGAATGAATTTAGAAGTTTTCCTTCCTGGGGCGCCTGGGTGGCTCAGTTGGTTAAGCGGCCGACTTCGGCTGAGGTCATGATCTCACGGTCCGTGATTTCGAGCCCCGCGTCGGACTCTGTGCTGACAGCTCAGAGCCTGGAGCCTGTTTCAGATTCTGTGTCTCCCTCTCTCTGACCCTTCCCCGTTCATGCTTTGTCTCTCTCTGTCTCAAAAATAAATAAAACGTTAAAAAAAATTTTAAAAAAACAACAAAAAAACATTTAAAAAAAAAAGTTTTCCTTCCTTTCCTATCTTTTGGAGTAATTTGAGAGGATAGTCTTCTTTATATATTTGGTAGAATTCACCTGTGAAGACGTCTGGTCCTGGACTTCTGTTAATTGGGAGATTTTTTGGTTACCAATTCGGTTTTGTTACTAGCAAGTCATCTGGTCAGATTTCCTCTTTTTTCTGTCTTGGAAGATTTTATGTTTGTAATAATTACCATTTTTTTCTAGATTTTTCAGTTTATTGGTGTATAATTTTTCACAGTAAAATCATAACTCTTTGTATTTCCCTCATTTTTGTTTTAATTTTTCCTTAATTTCTTTTTTCTGTTTATTTCTGTTTAATTTTTTTTTCTTCTTAACATTTATTCATTTTAGAGAGAAAGAGAGAGACAGAGCGTGAGTGTAGGAGGAACAGAAAGAAAGGGAGACACAGAATCTGAAGCAGGCTCCAGGCTCTGACCTGTCAGTACAGAGCCCGACGCAAGGCTAGAACTCACGAACTGTGAGACCATTATTAGAGTTGAAGTTGGATGCTAAACCTACTGAGCCACCCCAATTTTTCTTTAATTTCTAATTTTGCTTGGGCCTTCTCTTTTTTTCTTAAGGAGTCCGGCTATAGGTTAATGGGTTTTGTTGATCTTTTTCAAAGAACCAGCTGTTAGTTTAGTCTTTTCTATTGTGGTTTGGTTTTTTGGGTTTTGTTTTGTTTTTGTGGGTTTTTTGTTTGTTTGTTTGCTTTCTATTTCAGTTTTCTCTCTCACCTTTATTTATTATGTCATTACTTCTAACTCTGGGCTTTGTTCCTTTTTAAGCTTTTTTAAAGTTTATTTTATTTATTTGGAGAGAGAGAGAGAGACAGAGAGAGAGAGAGAGAGAGAGAGACAGCACTATTGGGGGAGAGGCAGTGAAAGGGGGAAAGAGAGAGATTCACAAGCAGGCTCTGCACTGTGAGCATGGAGCCTGATTAGGGTGTCAAACTCATAAACCATGAGATTATAACCTGAGCTGCAATCAAGAGTCAGACACTTAACCGACTGAGCCACCCAGATGCCCCGTTCTTTTTAATTTTTTTAATCGTAGGTTTAAATAATTTATGTGCCTTTTCTCATTTCTTGATATACACCTGTATTACTATAAATGTAACTCTTAGAACTATTTTTGCTATATCCCAAAGATTTTGAAGCATTGTGTTCCCATTTTCATTTGTCTGTACATCGTTTTTTAATTTGTTCTTTGTAGCCTCCATGTGTATGTGGGTTGTTTTGTTGTTGTTGTTGTTGTGTTTTGGTTTTGTGTGTGTGTGTTTCTTTTCTTTTTTTTTTTTTTAGTTTTATTCTTGTGGTTGATTTCTAGTTTCAAACTATTTTGGTTAGAGAAGATACTTGATATGATTCAATCTTATTAAATTCACTGTGGCTTGTTTTATGGTCTAACATGTTATTTGTCCTGGAGAATGATCCATGTGCGCTTGAAAAGAATGTGTATTCTGTTTTGGGACGTAATGTTCCTATATATGTGTTAAATCCATTTGATCCAATGTGTGGTTTGAAGCCACTGTTTTCTTACTGATTTTCTGTCTTATGATCTACCCATGGATGTAAATGAGATGGCTGCTAAAATTCCCTACTATTATTAGTGTCAGTTTCTCTTTTTGTCTGTTAATACTTGTTTTATATATTTATGTGCTATGATGGGTGCATAGATATTTACAATTGTTATGTTGGATTGATCCTTTCTTCATTATTTAGTGCCCCTCTTTTTTTCTTCTTACATAAAGCCTATTTTGTCTGATATAAATTTTGCTAGGTTTTTTTTTTTTTCATTTCATTTGCATGGAATATCTTTTCCCATACCTTGACTTTTAGTCTGTATGTGTCTTTAGATCTGAAGTTAGTTTCTTGTAGGTACCATACAGATTATAGATGGCTCTGGGTTCGGGAGTAAGGGGTTTATCCCTCCAGTCATCCAGTGTCTTTTGATTGGACCATTTAGTCCACTTACATGGAAATATTTATAGGTACATACTATTACCATTTTGTTAATTGTTTTCTGATTAGTTAGTTCCTTTTTGCTTTCTTTTGGTTGATGACTTTCCTGTAGTGTTATGCTTTTCTTTCTTTCTTTTCTTGTGTATCTATTAAAAGTGCTTCATTTGTGGTTGCCATGTGAGGTTCTTCTATAACATTCTATGTTTATGGTAGTCTGTATTAAGTTGATTATCAATTAAGTTCAAACACATTCTCAAAGCACTACGTTTATTCCTCCCCTTATATATATATGATATATATATATATCATATATATATGATATATATAATGATAATGATATATATATAATGATATAGTATTTTATCTTCTTATTTTGTGTGTCCTGGCACTAATTTTTGTAGATATGATTTATTTTACTACTTTTGTTTTTTAACCTTCACACTAGCTTTATAAGTGAGTGATCTACTTCCTTTATTATATGTTTGAATTTGCCAGTGGAATTCTCCTTCTATCATTTTCTTCTAGTTTTTGGCCTTCTTCTTCTTTTAAAGTTTTGGCCTTCTTCTTCTTTTAAAGAAGTCCCTTTAACAATTCTTATAGGGCTGTTTAGTGGTGGCAAACTGCTTTAACTTTGTCTGCAAAACTCTTTATGTATCCTTCCATTCTGAATGATTCCTTTGCCATTTATTCTTATTTATTCTTGGTTGTAGATTTTCTTTTTCTTTTTCCCAGCATTTTGAATATATCATGTTACTGCTTACTGGCCTACAAAGTTTCTGCTGAAAAATCTGCTGATAGCCTTATGGGGTTTCCCTGGTATGGAACTAGTTGCCTTTCTCTCCTGCTTTTCAGGTTGTCTCATGTTTAATTTTTGACGTGTGAATTCTAACGTGTCTTGGTGTGGACCTTCTTGGGTTTGTCTGATTTGGGCCTCCTGAGCTCTGTGAACCTGGATGTCTTTTTCCCCAGGTTAGGGAACTTTTCAACTATTATTTCTTCAAAGAAATTTTCTGTCTCCTCTCTCTCTCTTCTTCTGGAACACTATATCGTGAACGTTAGTATGCTTGATGTTGTCTCAGAGGTCCTAACCTATTCTCCATATTTTTGGTAGTTTTTTTCTTGTTTCTGTTTAGCTTGACTTCCACCAACCTGTCTTCCAGGTTGTTCACCCATTCTACATCCTCTGTTCTGCTGTTGATTTACATTAGTGTATTTTTTATTTCATGATTGTATTCTTTAGTTCTCACTGGTTCTTTTTTTATATTTTCTATCTCTTTGAAGTTTTCACTGAATTTCTCCACTCTTCTCTCAAGTACAGTAGGTATCTTTATCGCCCTTACTTTGAACTGTTCATCAGGTGGATTTCTCATCTCTGTTTCATTTTGTTCTTCTGTGGTTTTGTCACTCTTTCTTTTGGAACATATTTCTTTGTCTCCTCATTTTGTCTCTCTGTTTTTGTTTCTTTGTATTATGTCGGTCACTTATGTGTCCCAGTCTCGATGGTAGTGGCCTTACGTAGAAAGCATCCTGTGTGGCTCGGAAGCACCATCCCTTTGTCACCAGATCGGATACTCCAGGAGTATCTGTCGTGTGGGTTGCGTGTGCCCACCTGCTAGGACTTGGCGGCTGTGCCAAAGAGGAGGGCCAGCCTCCCGCCCTCTGGCCGCAGTGTGTGGCTCTGACTACTCCAGGTACGCTGGTGGCAGGGTCGCCTCTAGCATAGCTGTTGAGGGGTCCGTATGCACTGCGGGAGGAGCGATGTTGGGTGGGGCTGGGTCCCTCTCCCCGCCACGTCTGGAGGAAGTCGCCTTCAGAGGGCTCTGGTCCTGGCCCGGGTTGGCACCAGGTGTGGCAGGGCAGCAGGGTCTTGGGGGGATGCTGAGACCGCCGACCTGGGTCTAGCAGGTGGCAGCAACTTGAGAGGCGTCCCTGCGAGGGCTGGTCTGCCGGGGAGAGCCGGGCTGAGGCAAGCAGAGCCACCAAGGTATATGGAAGTGTCACAGCTGCTTTCTGCTAGCATTGGGCCAACCTGGCTGATGGGGAGCAGGTAAAATGGCCCCCGTGAGTGCTTCTGTTCCCGGAGAAAGTTCCCACCGATTCATGACCCTCCAACACATGCCCTACAATTACTCAGTAAATCTCCTGGACATACACGCCACACACTTCTCCAGCCTCCGCTTCTGCGCCGGGTCTCGGCTCACAGTGTATGCTGGCCCTTTAAGAATGGAGTCTTTCTTTCCCACCACCTTCTGGCTCTCCCAGAATTAAGCCCCACTGATTTTCAAAGCCAGACGTTTTGGGGTCTCATCTTTCCAGTATAGGCCCCTGGGGGGTGGTGCCTGATACGGGCTTGATCCCCTTGCTGTCCAAGAGGAGCTCTATGCCCATGGCCTCCCACCTGCCTGTGGCCACGACACCAGGGTTTGCTTCCTGCTCTTCTCCACGTGGCTTTTTCTATGTATCTTGAGCCTCGGACGAGCACGTCTGCTGGTCTTTACTTTCAGAGTAGTGTTTTATGTAGTTATGGCCTTGGTGCCTCCATGGGAGAGAGGTGACTTCTCTCCCCAAATGAGTTAAAAAAAAATACAACTCTTGGTGGGGAAGAGAGAAAGTAGGCAAAGGATTTCAGTAGGCAGCTTACGTGAAGAGCAAGAAGATATGGCGAATAAACGTAAAGTACTCGTTTCCACTGGTAATCAGAAAATGAAATTAAATCTAATATATTGGCAAAATTCATAAATGTCAACAGACCAGGTATTGGCAAGGGTGTGGCACAGTATAAATCTTAAGCAGGATAAGTTAACCATAGGTGATTAGCATGATTTTGGGGAAACAGTTTGACAATATTACAAAAAATTGAGAATGACCATACACTTCACCTTAGCAACTTTATTGCGTGCGGTCAGATTTATGCAGATGTGGTTAAGGAGATATGTACCATCATGTTTATTGGAGTGTTTACTAGTAAACAATTAGCAGCGACTTCGATGTTCATCAGCAAAAGAATGCATCATTTGTTGAATGTTGACACAGCAGACATTCTGCAGCTGTTAAAAGTGAAAGAACAAAATGAATGCACCTAGACCAGGGATGAACAAAAAGAGCAGATTGCAAATTCTGTATAACATACAGGTTGCAAACCTGAGGAACTACCATTTATTTCTTATGGCTACATGTATATTTAACAATGATGTAGAGCTAAATTCCAGATAATGATGAGGTCATGTAAGGGCAAAAGAAGAACAGGAAAGGCAAAGTATGTAGACAGGACTTCAACCATGTCTGTTACAGTTTACGTGCTTAGAAATACGGGACAACCATGGCATTATGTTAATGTCCAATAACACCGAGTCATAGGAACATGCACATTTAAAAATGTTTTTCTGTGTGTTTGAAATATTTTATTAAAGATTTTTTTAACGTTTATTTTTAAGAGAGAGAAAAGGGGAGAGAGAGAGAGAGAGAGAGAGAGAGAGAATCCAAAGCAGACTCCATGCTCCCAGCACAGAGCCTGATGTGGGGCTCAGACTCACAAACGGTGAGATCATGACCTGAGCCAAAATCAAGAGTCGGCCACGTAACTGACTGGGCCCCCCAGACACCCTGAATACTTTTATTTTTAAAAGGGGAGCATTCTGGCAAGTAAATCCGTATAATAACTTATCAAAATAAAATCTGTTTTAATATCAAATTCGCCATTAAGTCCAAGATAAATTTAAGTTCAAGTCAGAAGTATTCAAGAAATTCAGCATCACATATGAAACAAATTAATAGCTTTAATTCTGTTTTTAGTGAACTGTTAGTAACTCCTTTTGAGGTGAGAAGCTAAGAGTTAGGGGTGCCTGGGTGGCTCAGTAGGTTGAGTGTCCAGCTCTTGTTTCAGCTCAGATCATGATCTCATGTTGCGTGAGTTCAAGCCCCACATCAGGCTCTGTGCTGACAGTGTGGAGACTGCTTGGGATTCTCTCTCTCTCTCTCTCTCTCTCTCTCTCTCTCTCTGTCCCTCCCACACTCTCTGTCTCTTTCTCTCTCTGTCTCTCTTGCTCTCTCAAAATAAATAAATAGACTTGAAAAAAAGAAGGTAAGAGTTAAATGAGATCTTATGAGTAGCCCTTTTTTTTTTTTAAGTTTATTTTTGAGAGAGAGAAAGAGAGAGGGCACGAGCAGGGGAGGGGCAGAGAGAGAGGGAGACACAGAATCCGAAGCAGGCTCCAGGCTCTGAGCTGTCAGCACAGAACCTGACCTGGGGCTTGAACTTACAAACTGTGAGTTCATGCCCTGAGCCAAAGTCGGATGCCCAACTTACTGAGCCACCCAGGTGACCCACAGGTAGCCCTCTCAAAGTAGATTGGGGTCTTGGCAGTTAGTATTTGGTAGTTAGTACTTATGCCTGATCTACACTAACCCTTACATGGTTTTGAAACTAAACCAAATCAAATGTGTATGGGGGTGTTTTTTTTTTTTTTTAATTTCTCTTTTCTAATTGCCTCTCTCTTTTTAGATGTTTTAATCGGAGTTTCCAGTGTAAATAACATTTTTGCATGTAAATATTTTCTTTGTTGTTAAACAACTTTCTGTTAAGTTGAAACCTATGCATTTATAAACAAAAGTAAAGAAAATCATTTAATGACAAGAAATGTACATTTAGATGCCTTTCACTTAATATTTGGGTTTCGCTCAAATAGTACATTGGCACAGATGTCAGGAGGTAGCCTCAACAATGTGGCTGTTTAAATTGAGTGTAAACAAAAAGGTTTGATCTCGATAATAATTGATAATTATTTCTTTGCCTCTCAGAGGGATGTGTCCTGCAAGAATAAGGCATTAATGGCTAAAACAGACTTCTGGCAAACTTTTATTAGAAAGTATGAAGTGTGGAGGCGCCTGGGTGGCGCAGTCAGTTAAGCATCTGACTCCTAATTTCACCTCAGGTCATGATCTCAAGGTTCGTGAGTTCGAGCCCCACATTGGTCTCTGCACTGACAGTGCGGTGCAGGCTCAGGATGTTGTCTCTCTGCCCCTCCCCCACTCATGCACACTCACTCTCAAAATAAACCTTAGAAAAAAAACAAGTAAAAATGAAGTATGAAGTATACACCCATACATAAGTACAAATAGCACTTAATACTGTTTATCATTTAGTGGAGGAGATGAAGAGTGGAAACAGCGCTGATTCAATTAGAAGGCGTGCTCTGACATGTCACCTAACTCAGCATAAATGAAGTGATGGAATACATTCAGTTATCTAGAATAAGTGTGGAAAATACTGTGCAAAATTAAATATTCTAGACAAAAGCTTTTTCACTGGAAATTATCCAGATTTTTCTCAAGCCTTTGTCTCACCTAAATGGATATATCTGTATAAAATAATTCCAAATTTCTAAAAATTAAAAGATTAATTGGGTTAAGTAAACAATAGTAGCTGATACTTATTAAGTACTTAATCTGCATCAGAAAGGTTTTGAAATATTTTAAATATATTATTACAGGGGAATTCTCATTTCCCATTCCTGTTGGGCTTTTTCCCCTGTGGAGGAGTATTTACTAGTACTCGTACTCCTAGATTCTCTCTCTGCCTTCTCTCTCGCTCTTCCCCTTCCCAGGAAAGGAGTTAGTCTCTCTGCCCTGGGTCGCTGACTCAAACTGAGTATCACATACTGTGTCTTCCTTGTGGTTTTCTCTTGGGTATAACGTTCTGTTCTGCTCCTTGGGGGCCATCTCCGCGGCTGGGTCCTTAGCTCAGTACTCTTGTAAATAGAAATTAAGCCTCCTGAATTCTTTTTTTCGTGTGTGTGTGTGTGTGTGTGTGTGTGTGTGTGTGTGTGTGTGAGAGAGAGAGAGAGAGAGAGAGAGAGAGAGAGAGAGAGAGAATATAATTTATTGTCAGGTTAGCTAACATACAGGGCATAGAGTGTGCTCCTGGCTTCAGGAGTAGATTCCCATGATTCATCATTTACATACAACACCCAATGCTCCTCCCAACAAGTGCCTTCCTCAGTGCCCATCCCCCACTTGCCCTCTCCCCCGCCCTCCCCCATCAACCCTCAGTTTGTTCTTTGTATTTAAGAGCCTCTTATGGTTTGCCTCCCTCTCTGTTTTTATCTTATTTTTGCTCCCTTCCCTTATGTTCATCTTTTTCTTTGACATTTATTCATTTTTGACAGACATAGATAGAGTGCGAGCAGGGGAGGGGCAGAGAGAGAGGGAGACAGAGAATCCAAAGCAGGCTCCAGGCTCTGAGCAGTCAGCACAGAGCCTGACATGGGGCTGAAACTCACAAACTGTGAGATCATGACCTGAGCTGAAGTAGGACGCTTAATTGACTGAGCCACCCAGGCGCCCCTCATCTGTTTTGTTTCTTAAATTCCACATGAGTGAAATCGTGATATTTGTCTTTCCCTGACTTAATTTCGCTTAGCATAATGCACTCTAGTTCCATCCACGTTGTTGCAAATGGCAAGATTTCATTCCTTTTGACTGCCGAGTCATACTCCATTGTATATATATATATATATATATATATATATATATATATATATATATATATATATATATATATACACACATATCTTCTTTATCCATTCCTCCATTGATGGACTTTTGGCCTCTTTCCATACTTTGGTTATTGTTGCTAGTGCTGCTTAAACATTGGGGTGCCTGTGCCCCTTCAAAACAGCATACCCGTATCCCTTTGGATAAATTCCTAGTAGTACAATTGCTGGATCATGGGGTAATTCTGTTTTTATTTTTTTGAGGAACGTCCACAGTGTTTTCCAGAGTGGTTGTGCCAGCTTGCATTCCCACCAGCAATGCAGAAGAGATCCTCTTTCTCCATATCCTTGCCAACATCTGTTGCTTCCTGAGTTGTTAATGTTAGCCACTCTGACGGGTGTGAGGTGGTATCTCATTGTGGGTTTCATTTGTATTTCCCTGATGATGAGTGACATTGAGCATCTTTTCATGTGTCTGTTGGCCATCTGGATGTCTCCTTTGGAGAAGTGTCTATTCATGTCTCGTGCCCATTTCTTCACTGGATTGTTTTTCAGGTGTTGATTTTGATAAGTTCTTTATAGATTTTCAATACTAGCCTGTATCCAGTATGTCATTTGCAAATATCTTCTCCCATTCCGTCCGTTGCCTTTTAGTTTTGCTGATTGTTTCCTTGGCAGGGCAGAAGTCTTTTATTTTGATGAGGTTCCAGTAGTTCATTTTTGCTTTTATTTCCCTTGCCTCTGAGACGTGTAGAGTAAGAAGTTGCTGTGGCTGAGGTCAAAGAGGTTACTGCCTGTGTTCTCCTATAGGGTTTTGATGGTTTACTCTCTCACATTGAGGTCTTTCATCCATTTTGAGTTTATTTTTATGTGTGGTGTAAGAAAGTGGTCCAGATTCAATATTCTACATGTCGCTGTCCAGTTTTCTCAACCCCATTTGCTGAAGAGACTGTCTTTTTTCCATTGGATATTCTTTCTTGCTTTGTTGAAGATTAGTTGACATATAGTTGTGGGTCCATTTCTGGATTCTCTATTCTGTTCCATTGGCCTCTGTGTCTGTTCTTGTTAAGCTTGCTGAATTCTTGATTTTAATATTAGGAATCCACTTGCCCAGAGACTTATTAGATCCTCCACACTGTCTTTTTCAGTAATAAGGGAAATATTTGGGGCCTGCTTCTTTCACTCCTTTCTTTAAAGAATAACTGTATTTGAAGGGCACCTGGGTGGCTCAGTCGGTTAAGCGTCAGGCTTCAGCTCAGGTCACCATCTCGCGGTCCCTGAGTTCAAGCCCCGCGTCGGGCTCTGGACTGATGGCTCAGAGCCTGGAGCCTGCTTCCGGTTCTGTGTCTCCCTCTCTCTCTGCCCCTCCCCCGTTCATGCTCTGTCTGTGTCTCGAAAATAAATAAACGTTAAAAAAAAAAAAAAGAATAACTGCATTTGAAGCAAGGGTAGCATTTGTTGATATCATTCCGATCCCTAATATGTTTACATTATTTCATTCTAGGCAATGGGGAGGTCTTTGAATTTCACAGATGGACTTTAAATTTCATGACAGGGTAATCTGAGCTGGTGTGGAGAGAAAAGGAAAGATTTCGAAGGTGTTGATTGCAGGTGGCGGGCATGGGCAGTTTGATGGCATGTGGGAGGGTTGGGGGAGTTAAGGACGTCTGTCGGAGGCCCATGAGGAGCCGCAGGCTAGGGAGGGGTAGGCTCCGGAGAGGCCTGTTTCTCAGCAGCCCTTCCTGGTGAGGAGAGAAACAGCAAGACTTTCTATCCCCGTATACTCATCTTACATAGCCAGCTTGTGGCACCGTCAGTGGGAAGTGTGTTGACAAATTTCTAGGCAGACTAATGGAGCTTGAAACTTGATGGAATTTTTACAAGAGGCCTTACCTCTTACCTAGGTGGAGGTCTTACCTGGAGAGGTTCTAGCACTGAAATTAGCGGGTACTCTCAATTTTAATTAACATTTTTTCAAGGCCAACATGCTTTACCAGCTCTTAAAGTAGCCTGTACATCATCACGTCAATGCTGTTGGAGAATATTAAAGTTAGGCGTTCCGTAATTCTGTCGTTACTCCAGCTCTCGCGTTAGCAAACACATCGTTCATCTTTCTGTGGAACGGCAACCGTGCTGTAAAATTAGCTGTTCAAAACTGTTGGTCAAGGCATCTGCTAGTGTCTCCCCACACCTCCACCACTCCCTAAAATACACACTCCACCAGCGCAAAGTGTTGTCATGACTCTAAATTCTAGAGCACTTTCATTTAACATGTTGAAACATGTTTCATGGTATTTGACACTAGCCATTAGGGCAGGTTGAGCACTTATTTAACATGTTGAAACTCTGTCACACTCGTAAGATTGTTTTGTATTTTCTGAGACTGTAGGTGTGGCTCTGAATACAAAATACTGATTTTAGATTTGATGTCTTTAAAAAACTCAGGGTAGATTCACAGTGCAGAAACTAAAAGAATGAATACTTAGAAGAAGAAATATGGAACACATATTACCAAAAAAGTATATTTCTAGTTTCATAATTTCCTAAATGTACACAAAGGTTAATTTAGAGAAAAAGATTACCTTTTTTTTTTTAAGTTTACTTACTTTGAGAGAGAAACAGAGAGAGAGAGAGTGCTTGCACACAAGTTGGGACAAGCAGAGAGAGAATCCCAAGCAGGCTCCACACCATCAGCACAGATCCTGACACAGGGCTTGGTCCCACGAACTGGGAGATCATGACTGGAGCCAAAATCGAGAGTCAGATGCTTATTAACTGGCTGAGCCACGCAGGTGTCCCTAACTCTTTTTTATTCTCTCAGCTCTGCATGGCATGTCTAAAGTGTTTTTCATTCAACTTTCTGACTTCCGTTCTGTTCTTTTAAAAATGACGTCAGAATTCCAAGCAGGGAGCACATAATCTCCTTTAATTATGCTTTTATTTCACCCTCTTGGAGAAAGAGTAACTTTTTGGCATTTTCCGTTATATTTCTATTAACCTAATGCCCACATACCTGCAGTTGTAACTAATGACATTTGTATTTTTTTCTAAACAATCTGCTCAATAAATAATAAAGTATCCACTAAAATCGAGAATTCAGTCTACAGCGAGATCACTGTGAACACCGGTCTGGGTCTTCCCGTTTTTGTTCTCAGATTTAATACCCTTATCTCTGTTTTCATAATACTTGGCATCCATGGTCATTAGAATGCGGTGACCTGAAGTTTCCGGCTGTGATCTCACAGCTTGTTGTTTCCCCGCAGATGGGCGGCTTGCTGCTGGAAGGCTGCAGCTTTGACGGGAGCCGGCTTGCTGAGAACCAGCACGACTCTCCCAGCGTGTCGCCCGTCCTCCCTTGCTGTGTGGGCTGGATCCCCCAGGTAAGGCGCCTCTGCCTTCGTGATGGCGTAGTCTTGTCTGTGTATTGTCTCTTTACTTTCTGACCTCACCTGCACTGCAACGGATTTCTAGTCAAGATATTGTGCCATTTATCATTTTTACAATGTACAGGATATTTTAAAATCTTTATTTTGTTATAGAAAGAATGGCAATATAGTTTTTAATTTCTAAATCACATATATCCTGGTAAGAAAAAGCCTTTAGTGATCATGTGGATTGCCACGTGTCGTTCGTGTGTGGTCACAGTTAGCCATGCGGTGGCTAACAGTGTCGGCAGGTTCGTACACATCTGGTTTCGGTCACACGGGGTCACCATGCTGGGCGTAGGCACGTGAAGAAAGCAGTCCTTTTTTGTAAATTGAAGTACAGTTGACACACCATGTCACATTAGTGTCAGGGGTGCAACACAGGGGTTCAACAGGTCTGTGCTGTGTCCCCCACGAGTGTAGCTGCCATCTGTCCCCACGCAGCATAGAACACCATCGACTATACTCCCTGTGTTGTACCCTTTGTCCCCATGACTGATTCATCCCAGAGCTGGAAGCCTGTACCTCCCACAACGCTCCACCCATTCTGTCCATCCCCCATACCCTCTGGCCACCACTGGATTGTCTTCTGTGTTTACGGGTCTGCTTCCGTGTTGTTTATTGGTTTGATTTGTTTCTTAGATTCCACATAGAGTTGGAATCCTATGGTATTTGTCTTTCTCTGACTTACTTCACTTAGAGTAACACTCTCTCGGTTTATCCATATTGTCACAAATAGCCAGATCTCATTCTTTTTCAGGACTGAGTAATCTGTTCTCTGTGTGTGTCTGCACATACACACTCTCCATTCATACACTCTGCTGCGTCCACTCGTGTCATCTCTCAGGAGACACCGAGGTTGTATCCTCATCTTGGCTATTATAAATTATGCCACAATAGAGGGGTATATTTATCTTTTCAAATGAGTATTTTTGTTTTTCTTGGGTAAATATGCAGTAGTGAAATTATTGAATAGGTATGGTATTTGTACTCTGAGGTTTTTAAGTAACCTCCGTAAATTCTCCACGGTGGCTGCCATCTGAATTCCCACCAGCTGAGCACAAAGGATCCTTTTTGTGCACATTCTCAGCAACGCTTGCTATCCTTGGTCTTTTGACAGTAGCCATTAGGGCAGGTGTAAGCTGGTAAGTCCCCGTGCTTCTTTGAGGTTAGTGATGCTGAGCATCTTTTCATCTGTATGTTTTCTTGGAAAAATGTCTACTCAAGTCCTCGGCCTAGTTTGTAATCAGAGCATTTGTTTTTGGCAAGGGAGTTGACTTGTGTAAGTTCTTTACATATTTTGGATATTAATCCTTTATCAGATATGTAATTGCAAATACCTTCTTTCATTCAGTAGGTTGCCTTTTCGTTTTGTTGATGGTTTCCTTGCTGTATTAAAGCATTTAATTTTGGTGTGGTTCCAATACTTCATTTTTGCTTTTGGTTCCCTTGCCTGAGGAGACATACCTAGAAAAAGGTTATGGCCCATAACACCGAGCTTACTACCTGTGTTTGCTTCTAGGAGTTATACGGTATCAGGTTTCACATTTAAGTCATTGATCCATTTTAAGTTTATTTTTGTGTGTGGTGTAAGGAAGTGGTCCAGTTTCATTCTTCTGCAGGTAATGGTCAGTTTTCCGAGCACCCTTTATTGCCTCAATTGTTATTTTTTAATTGTGTATTCTTTTTAATGGGTTGACCATATGAGCTTGGGTTTGTTTCTGGGCTTTCTTTTCTATTATCTGTGTGTCTCCTTTTATGCAAGTTCCATACTGTTCTGATCACCACAGCTTCGTAGGTTATCTTGGAATCTGGGAATGTGACATCCCCAACTTGGTTCTTCTTTCTCAAGATGGCTTGGGCTATTTAGGGTCTTTTATGGGTCCATACAGATTTAAGGATTCTTTGTTCTAGTTCTCTGAGAAATGCTGTGGGTACTTTGATAGGGATTGCATTAAATCTACAGATTGCTTTGAATGGTGTGGACATTTTAGCAACATTAATTTTTCCACTTCTCGATCTGGATATGTTAACACTGGTTTGTGTTGTCTTGCATTTATTTCATCAGAATTCTGTACTTTTAGGTTACTGGTATTTCACCTCCTGGGTTAAGTGTTTTCTTGATGCTTTTTTCGTGTTGGTGCAACTATAAATGGAATGTTTTACTTAGTTTCTCTGCTCTTTTGTTAAGAGTGCATAGAAACGCAACAGGCTTGTGTATATTGATTTTGTATCTTGCAGCTTCACTGAATTCATTTATTTTAATGGTATTCGGTGGAGTCTTTAGGGTTTTCTACATGCGGCATCATGTCATCTGCCAACACTGACAGTTTTAGTTCTTTACCCCTTTGGATGCCATTTCTTTCTGTTGTCTGTTATGTCTCGGACTTCCAGTGTGACTTTGAATACTTGTGGTGGGAGTGGACTTCTTGTCTGGTCCTTGATCGTCAAGGAAAATTCTTGTTTTTCACTACCGAGTATGGTTAGCTCTACGCTTGTCCTTCACGGCCTTTATTATGTTGAGGTATGTTCCCTCTAAACCCTTTTTGCCGAGAGTTTTTATCATGAGTGGATTTGAAATTTTTTTGCTTTTTTGGCACAAATGAGATGATAATGTGATTTTTATCCTTAACTTTGTTAATGTGGTCTATGACACTGAATGATCTGCAGGTCATCGAACCATCCTTACGTCCCTAGAATAAATTCCACTCGATTATGGTGAATGATCCTCATAATTTATTGTTGAGTGTCCTTTGCTGATATTTTATTGAGGATTTTTGCTCTATATTCTTCGGGCTTATTGGTCTGTATTTCCTTTTTTTTTTTTTGGTAGTGTTTTTTTCTGATTTTGATGTCAGAATAAGGGTTTTGTACAATGAATTTGGAAGTTTTCCTTCCTCTTTAATTGTTTGGGATAGTTTAGGGAGTGTAGATATTAAGTCTTACCTAAATGTTGGGTACATGGGGCGCCTGGGTGGCTCAGTCGGTTGAGCGTCCAACTTCAGCTCAGGTCATGATCTCACAGTCCATGAGGTTGAGCCCTGTGCTGACAGCTCAGAGCCTGGAGCCTGCTTCGGATTCTGTGTCTCCCTCTCTTTGAACCTCCCCTGCTTGTGCTCTCTCTCTCTTAAAAGTAAGCATAAAAAAAATTTAAATGCTTGGTTGAATTTATTTGTGAAGCCATCTGACCCTACACTTTTGTCTGTTGGGAGTTTGGGATTACTGATTAAATTTGATTATTAGTATTCAGTCTGTTCAGATTTTCTATTTTTTCTCGATTCATTCTTGGAAGATTTTATGTTTCTAGGAGTGTCTCCATTTCTTCTAGATTGTCCAGTTTGGTGGCATGAAATCTTTCCTAGTAGTGCCATATCATCCTGTGTGTTTCTGAGGTGCCACGTGTTACTTGGGTCTCACTTTGGACTTTGTGTATTCGGGTCTTCTCTGTCTTCTCTGGGTGAATTTGGTGAAGGGCATGACAGTCTTGTTTATGTTTTCAAAGAACCAACTCTTGCTTTCACTGCTCTTTTCCATGTTTTTTACTATTTATCTTTTTTTCCTTCTACTAATTTAGGGTTTTGTTGTTTTGTTTTTAACAGTTCTTCAGATGTAAGGTTAGATTATTTGAGGTTTTTCTGGTTTCTTGAGGCAGGCTTGCATCAATATACATTTCCCTCTTTTACAGCTGCTTTGGTTGTGTGCCAGTGTTTTTGGACTGTTGTTTTTTCATTTTCCTTTGTCACCATGAGTTTTTTATTCCTTTTAGATTTTATATATATAAAATTATTATATATTATATTGCACGTATATTACATATATGTAATATTCCTTTTATGTTTTTATTTATTTATTTATTTTTGAGAGCATGAGCAGCGGGAGGTGTGGGGGGAAGCACACAGAATCCGAAGCAGGCTTTAGTGAGTTGTCAGCACAGAGCCGGACGCGGGGCTCGAACCCATGAACCGTGAACTCATGACCTGAGCTAAAGTAGGACACTTAACCAACTGAGCCCCCAGGCACCCCCATTCCTGTCAGATTTCTGCATTGACCTGTTGGTTGTTTAGTAGCATGTGGTTTAGCTTTTTTTTTTTTTCCATATTTTTTTCAAATTTTTTCTTATAATTTCTAGTTTCATATCTTTGTGGTCAGAAAAGAAGCTTGATATGATTTCACTCTTCTTTATTTAGACTTGTTTTGTTGACTAACAGGTGATCTCTTATAGGGAAAACTCCATGTCCACTTGAAAAGAATGTGCATTCTGTGGTTTTTGTGTGGAATGTTCTGAATATATCTGGTCTAATGTGTAATACAAGGAAATGGTTTTCTTATTTGTTTTTTGCCTGGATAATTTCTTTGTTGAGGAAGACAGTGTGTTAAATTTCCCTACTATTATTGTATTATATCTGTTAATATTTGCTTTGTATTTAGATGTACAAATGTTGAATGCCTAGATATTCACACTTGTTATATGCTTTTGTTAGACTGATCCTGTTATCATTCTACAGTGCCCTTCCTTGCCTGGTTACAATCTTTGTTTTAATTTCTGTTTTGTCTGACATACATATTGCTACCTCAAGGTTTTTTTTTATTCCATTCTCATGAATTATCTTTTTTCCATGTCTTCATTTTCAGTCTCTGTATGTCTTGGGGTCTAAAGTGAGTCCCCCACAGGCAGCAGATGGATGGGTCTTGTTTTGTTATGCATTCATTCACCCCATGTCTGTTGATGGAGCATTTAGACTATTTCCATATAAAGTAATTGTTGATGAGAATTATTGGCATTTTGTTCATCATTTTCTGGTTGTTTTTGTAGTTCTTCCTTGTTTCTTTCATCATCTCTTGCCCTATTTCCTAGTGATAGGTGACTGTCCATAGTGTTCCACTTGACTTTCCCTTTATTTTTAGTGTATCTGTTGTACATTTTTGTTTTGTAGTTATCATGAGGTTTATATATAGGATGCTAAGAATATAGCAGTCTGTTGTGTGTTGCTGGTCACAAAGTTTGAATACTTTTTAAAAGAACTTCATTTTTACTATCTCTTTGATTTTGTAAGTCCCTTAACACTAATTTTTAAAATAATTGATTTTCCTATTTTTAATCTTTATACTGGCTTTTTAAGTGCTTGCTCTCCTACCATTACTGTATGTTTGCTGGTACGGATAAAATTTTTTTCCATTCATCATTTTTGTCTGATTATGGCCCTTCGTTTTCCCCGTAAACTCTTTATCTCTCCTTCAATCTGAATGGTAAACTTGAAGGGGAGGTATTCCTCTAGTGTTTTTACCTTTTGTCACTTAGACTGTATCGTGCACCTCCCATGTGGCCTGCAGATTTCTGTTGAAAAGCCAGCTGATAGCCTTATGGGGTTTCCCTGTCTGTAACGAGTTGCTGCTCTTGTGCTCCTTTAAAAATTCTCTCTTTATATCTAATAGTCATTATTTTAATTGTTGTGTTTCATGATGTGGACCTCCATGGGTTCATCTTGTTTGGAACTTTCTGGGCTTCCTGAACATGGATGTCTGTTTCCTTTCCCAGGTTAGGGAAATTTCTACCTACTACTCAGATCAGTTTTCTCTTCCTTTCCCTCTCTCCTCCTCTGGGACTCCTGTAATACACGTGTTGTCTAAGAGATCCCTTACTTCATCCTCATTTTGCTGTGCAGCTTGGGTGTTTCCATCACCCTGTCTTCCAAACAGCTGATCCGTTATTCTACATCCTCTAATCTTTTGATTCCCTCTGTAGTTTCATTTCAGTTATTGTGTTCTCCCTTTCTGACTGGTTCTTTTTCATATTTTCTCTTTGTTGAAGTTCTCCTGGAGTCCATTTCCTCTCCTCTTTGACCATTGCTTTCACCTCTATTGGTCACCGTGCTTACCTTCACTCCATGTAGTCCTTCTCTGAGGTTTTCTCTTGTTTTTTCATTCAGAGCATATTCTTCTGTTTCCTCATTTTACTTGATTGTGTGTGTTCCGGCAATTAGGCAGACATCTATTTCTACTCAATGTGAACGGTCTGTGTGTGCTCATCCCCTGGGTAGACTCTGTGTGACTGGGGCTGGGGCTTCCCTCGTGGAATGGCCACAGCTAATGTGGCCAAAGGCTGGGCCCGTCCCGGCACTGTTCACATGGAGGGCGCCCTGGCAGGACAGCTGGAGTGTCACCGGGCAGTCTATACCAGTGCATGCCCTGACACATCATCTGGAGCTGAAGTGGTGCAGGCCTGGGGTGTGTCACCATGGGGCCACAGCTGGGGCTGTAGTGAGTGCTGACAAGGGGTGTCCCAGTGTGTGTCAGACAGGGGCTGGTGTGGGCTGGCATCCCAGGGCTCACTGAGGCACCCTGTTCCCGTCTCCTCCAGCAGGGTGGAGGGAAACGAAATCAGTCATGATCACCAGCCTCTCCATCCCAGAGAGAGTTCCAGAAGCTCCCCCCAACCCCCCAATTCAGCAGACGTCGTCGTAAGGGCTGGATCTTTTATATTCTAGTTGCTCTTTTAAACTGTAGTTTTCTCTATGAGCTGGGAGGGGCTAGGGGCCCGGGGCTCGTTGGGCAGCGCCCGGCCATGGCACCAGACCTTGGCCTCGCTGTGCCGTCAAGGTGGAGGGGAACGTAAACCATGGGATTTCCCAGCCCCTCGACCGGCAGAGAGTTCCAGCAGCTGTCTCCGGATCAGCAGGGTTCTAGGCCTGATTTCCTTACAGTTCAGTTGTCTATTAATCATGGCTTTTCTGTGCAGGGGCGTTTGCTTGCCATCTCTCAGGACTGTCCCTCCCCTGCAGTTCATCATGTAGGAGGACATGTCCTCTGTTACCTGGTTCCCCCTCCCTTTTCTCTGTGTCCCTGTCCTGCGCAGCCAGCTGCTTCTTCAGGATGAGCCGCTCTGCAGACAGCTGAGGGTCCGGTCCAGGGTGGAGTGGAGTTTATTCAGGACCCTTCCAAAGAAGGAAGAAAATGGTCTTGACAAAGACTTAACAATCCCCACTTTAAAACCCTCAATTATCAAAAGAACTTTTGACAATGGAACTTGGGAGATATTTGCACTTAAAACACTACATAATTGTAGATGAAGCATGCAACTTTTACTTAATAAAATTTTAAAATACGAGTATATGTGAGTACACTTTAAAGTTTTAATGCTGCATGTAATGACTAAAAACTATTTCATATACTGCTTACCTCAGGAAAATGTGTTTTCTCGTTGGGTTGTAGTGCATTGAAGTTTCCAGTAATTAGAATTCTCTTTATTAAAAAAAAAAAAGCATCAGAATATTTAAGAAATGAACCCGTAGTAATAATTATCAGTCATTGCTGAGAGAGCTAACAGAGCACCCTCTGGCCTAAAAGGGCATACGTTTTTGTAAAATACTTACTTTTTCTCTTCATTTCCCCTAGGATTTGAGTGATTTATCATATAGAAAGGGAATGGTTAATATTTATTTCAGTCTATTCTGGTAAGAAATTTATTTCAAAAAGTGGTAAGTTACAGATTACACAGGTATGTGAACAAAACTGAAAGTTATATACAAAAGATTGGAAGTTGCTAAGGGTTTTTAACCATAACGTGTAAAGTTGTACATAATCACAGAGATTAATTCAAATGGATCCAGATTAACTGTGAATTCTCTGGAAGACAAAATTAAATGCCATCTAATCAATTAGATTGAGAAAAAAGTAGAACATGTATAAGCCACAGTGATAGCCAAGCAGCCACACAGCCAAGCAGAGCATGGAGAAACACTGGGTAGTTGTAAGTGCAGAAGAAAATGACCTCGAACAACAGTCACATAATTGGCCACAAACTGAATGCAAATCAAGACGACAGTGCCCCTCTGTCGCTGGGCTGGACGGGGACAGTGCGGGTCTGTTGTTGGGCTGTATGAAAAGCAACGTGACGTTACAGTACTGAACATTTATCACCCCATAATATTTTATCATTTCTATCCAATTCTATTTACCAGATTTTAAAAATCAGGATTGAAATAGAGAGCTAAAAATAATTTAATTAGAAAAATAGCCCATGTACAGAGAATTCAGATATTTAGCCAGTAAAAGAAATGGCTCAAAGATAATAAGGATTTTTTACTTTTATGAAGGGGATTTCCTTCTCAATGGAAGGCTAACCCCTTTCCCTTACTTTACGCTGACCTCCTTCCTTCTGTATAAACGTAACCACGGTCTTGTAGAAGGTGAGGCACCCTGCTGCGGGCTTCACCGCGCAGTGTTGGCAGCCCCACCTCCCCAGCTGATGAGCCGGGCCGTTTGGGCCAACTTACCTGACCTCACTGACCCCAGTTTTCTCATTTGAGATTGCAGACCATGATGCTCCTACAGCACCATGTTGAAGGTTGAATAAGTTCTTGTGCGTCTGAAGCATACCTAGCCCTGTGCCTCACATGTCATAAGTCTCATTTATCATGATGCTACTATGTTGGAAGGTTTTTACGATAGTGTGATAACAATTACATTCCTGTGTACCGTGTATCATCCTGAACACTGGGCTTCCACAGACAAGCTGGGTTTTTCCGTCAAGTCGGAAACCAACTTGGGTCGAGTTGGCGGGCAAACAGCTCCTGTCCAGAGTCTTAAGTACAGTTACGGAGGTTTACGTAAACTGGTAGCTGAGAGAGGCCTCACATGTGTAACAGGTATGCAGATGAAGCAAAGTCACGAAAGGAGGAGGCAGCTTCTCTCACTGCCGTAGGCACAGTGGGAGTAACGAGAGTTCCAGGAAATACAAGAAGTGGAGGCGAGGCGTTTCAGATAGAAGGGGCGGCACATGCGAATGCGAGCCGGTAGGGTCTGAAGGAAGGTACAGCCTCCTGGGAACTGCAGGTGCATCGTCTGGGATGCACAGGTCCTATCAGAGACGGGAGCAGATGTAGTTAGAAAGGTCGGCCAAGATGGGGTCTAAGTTGGCAGCAGAGGAAGACCCTGAACTCACCTCCTCCAAGACACACCGCGTGTATTCCTCTTATGAAGCAGTTCCTACTGACGGAGCCCGCGGGCCGACTGGACATCTCTGCACAGCCACATTGTACGGGGATCGCACAGACAACGGCGCACAGACCGCGTAGAGAACAGCAAGAGAGATGGGATCAGGGAACCGCAGCAGCGAAGGACAGCGCCAAGGGACTGCGGGCACATCCATCCGTCCCGGGGCACAGGACAACAGCAACAAGGATAGCAAAGATCCAGCCCAAGATCCCTGCCCGCACGCTCGGGGTGGGAGGCCCGGGCAGCGCCACGGCACACCTTGCCGGTCCGCCTTCATAGCACATTTGGGGACGGGGTCCGAGTGCTGTGGCCAGCCTGCTTCAATGTGCCGCGGGTCCTAGCCCACACCTTTTTCAGGAGTCACGCCCCGGTGGCGGCCCCGGAGACGGCCCCGTCCAGCACTCGCTGCAGCTCCCGCCACTGCCCCAAGGTGACACAGGTGCATAGTACGTACCCCAGAACGCTTCCCAGGGCTCGCGGGGACTCCTGCCCCACACGGCCCTCTGAGACCTCGTGGGTCATGTCTGCCGAAGCTCCAGAGGCCCCATCCAGGTGCCCCTGCCCCTGCCTTTTGGTTCCAGCTGCCCTCCAGGACACCCCCAGTACGAAGCACCATAAAACACCCAGCCCACACCCCAGGTGATGGCAGTCACCTGTCAGGGTGTCCCCTGCAGGGAGCCCCTGGGACAGCCCGGCCTGTGCCAGCTTCAGATCCACTTGCCACGTCAGAGTAGCCCTGAGCAGAGCGCCCTGCCATCCCAGCTCACTACCAGCACAGTTTTTCTGACCTGGTGGGGTGCCCCTTATCCAGAGCACCCTGGGGCCCCCGGCCCACCCTCCACTTCGCCGTCCATGGTCTCGTCATGAGGCCCCTGCAGCCACGCTCAGAGTGCCCCAGGGCCCCAGCCCACGGCTCAAGTCAGCAGGCACACAGTCTACACGGGACGACCACCAAAGGACACTCTTTGAGGTTCAAGTAGCTGGTGCACCCAGTTTACAGAAACACACAAAGTCCAGCACAGCATGCAGAGTGTTGCTCCAACCCAAAGAACAAGACGTGACCCCAGCGAGAACCGAATGACATTGAGGCAAGCGACACACCTGATACATAATGGAAGATCGCAGGGACAACATCAACAAACCTAGAAAAGGTATTTAAAACCAGTCAGAACTGAAGACTGTGATATGCGAAGGATAAATACACTAGAGTGAATCAACACAGGATGCAGAAGAATGGATTGGTGATCTGGAAGACAGGGCCATGGAAAGCACCCAAGCTGGACAGTAAAAAGTAAAAACAATTTTTAAAAATGAGGATAGCAGGGGATCCCTGATTAGCTCAGTTGGTTAAGTGTCTGACTTTGGCTCAGGTCATGATCTCACAGTTTGTGGGTTTGAGCCCGGTGTTGGGCTCTGTGCTGACAGCTCAGAGCCTGGAGCCTGCTTCGGATTCTGTGTCTCCCTCTCTCTCTCTGCTCCTCCCCTTGTGTTCTGTCTCTCTCAAAAATAAACATTTAAAAAATGAGGATAGGTTAAGGGGTATCTTGGACAACGTCAAACACACAAACAAACATTAACATTATAGGAATCTCAGAAGCAGAAGAGAGAAAGAGGCAGAAAACTTATTTGAAGAAATTGTAGCTGAAAACTGACCTAACCTGGGGGAGGAAACAGACATCCAGGTTCAAGAAGCATAGAGAGTTCCAAACAAGATGAAACCACACCAGTTGGTCCACACCAATACTCAATTATTAAAATGGCAGAAAGTACTGTTAAAGAGAAAAATTTAAAAACAGCAACAGAGAAGCAAAGTGTTACATCTCAGGGAAACTCCTTAAGGTTATCAGCTGACTTTTCAGCAAAAACTTTGAGGGCCAGATGACAGTGGCATGATATATTCAAAATGATGAGAAGAAAACCTATAACAAGGAATACCCAGCAAGTGTATAATTCAAAATTGGGTAAGGATTTCCCAGACAGAAGTTAAACAAGTTCATCACTATACAGCTGGGGTTACAAAAAATGTTAAAGGGACTTCAAGTAGAAGAGGAAAGGCTAGAATTAGAAATAAGAAAATTATGACTACAAAGATGTAAAATATGATAACTTATAAATAAAACATGGAGGATGGAGTCAAATAGAAGTTCTTTAAAAATATGTTCAAACTTAAATGACCATAAACTAAATCCAGAGTTGCTAAATACTCATGGCAACCACAAACCCAAAACCTATGATAGATACACACAAATTTAAAGAAGCGAAGCATAATACTACAGAAGAAACCCATCAATCATTAAGAAATAGGGCAAAAGGAAAAGCAGATAATAGAGAACTACAAACAAACTAGTGAACAAAATGACAGTTGAATTCCTATCAATAATTAAGTGTAAATGGTCTAAATGCTCCAATCAGTAAACACAAGGTGACCTAACGGATAAAAATACAGGACCCACCTGTATCCTGCCTACAAGAGACTCACTTGCGGACCTAGAGACACAGGCTAAAAGTGAAAGATGTAGCGTGCAAATAGAGTGGAGGGGGGAAAAAGCCAGGGTAACAATACTTACACAAAATAGACTTTAAAACAGACTGTAACAAGAGGGGCGCCTGGGTGACTCAGGTAGGGTTATAAGTTCGAGCCCCACTTTCGGGGTCAGTGCTGACAGCTCAGAGCCTGGCGTCTGCTTTGGATTCTGTGTCTCCCTCTCTGCCCCTCCCCTGCTCATGCTCTTTCAAAATAAACATTTAAAAACATTGAAATATAAAACCGACTGTAACAAGAGACAAAGAAGGGCATCACGTAATGGTAAAAGGGGTCAGTCGATCAAGATTATGTAACAATTGTATTTATGCATCCAACATTGGAGCACCTAAATACATAAAACAAATATTAATAGAGAGACATTGATAGTAATACAGTAATAGTAGGGGACTTTAACATCCACTTATGTCAGTGGAGAGGTCATACTTGCAGAAAATCAGGTGCATGATGAGCACTGAGTCATGTATGGAATTGTTGAATCACAATATTGTACACCTGAAATTAGTATAACACAGTTTGTTAACTGTACTGGAATTGAAATAAAGAATAATGGTAAAATTTTAAAAAATAAAACACAATTGTCCAAATTCTTTGGAACACAGGAAAAGCAGTTGTAAGATGGAAATACGTATGTATTCAGGCCTACGTCAAGAAACAAGAAAAATTTCAAATAAACAACCTAACCTTGAACCTAAAAGAGCTAGAAAAAGAAGAACAAACAAAACCCAAAAGCAGCATGAGGAAGGAAATAAAAAGATTAGAGCAGAAATAAGTGATATAGAAACTAAAAAAATTTTAAAAGTTCAACAAAATTGATAAATCTCTAGCCAGACTCAGCAAACAACCAAGAAATACAAGCAGTTGCCAGAAAATACTGTGAAAAATTATACACCAACAAATTGGAACTGAGAACAAATAGATAAATCCCTAGAAACGTAGGAACTTACAAAACTGAACCAGGAAGAAACAGGAAATTTGAACAGACTAATTACCAGCAATGAAATGGAATCAGTAATCAAACTCCCAACAAACAAAAGTTGAGGGCCAGATGGCTTCCCAAGGCAATTCTACCAAACATTTAAAGAAAAGTTAATACCTATTTTGGTCAAACTATTCAAAAAAAATAGAAAAAGATGGAAAATTTCCAAATTCATTCTACCAGGCCAGCATTACCCTGATAGCAAAACCAGATAAAGACTTCCCTAGAAAAGAGAACTATAGGCTAATGTCTCTTATGAATATGGTTGCAAATATTCTTAATAAAATACTAGCAAACCAAATTCAACAGTACACTAAAATCCTTCACCACAATGAAGTCAGATATATTTCCATAATGAAGGCAAGGGTGGTTTGTCATTTGCAAATCAGTCAACATGATACATCACATCAGTAAGAGAAATGATAAAGAAAAACAGGCTTTCAGTAGTTGCAGAAAAAGCATTTGACAGAATACAACTTCGATTCATGATAAAAGGCCTCAACCAAGTAGCTTTAGAGGGAACCTAGCTCCCTGTAATAAAGGCCATGTATGAAAAACTGACAGTGAACATCATACTAAATGGTGAAAACCTGAGAGCTTTTCCCAAGACAAGGTTGTCCACTCTCACCACTTTTATACAACATAGTACTGGAAGTCCTAGAGGCAGCAGTGAGACAACAAAAATCAAAGTCATCCTAATCGGTGAGGAAGAAGTCACACTTTCATCATTTGCAGGTCGTGACATGATGTCATAGGGATAACTGTAAACAGTCCACCCAAAAACTACTTAGAACTGATAAATGAATTCAGTAAAGTCACAGAATACAAATCAATATACAGAAATCCATCGCATTGCATCAGGGAAATGCAAATCAAAACCACAATGAGATATGACTTCCTACCTTGTCAGAATGGCTAAAATCGACAACACAAACAAGATTCGCAAGGGTGTGGAGAAAAAGCAACCTTAGTTCAGCGTTGGTGGGAATGCAAACTGGTGCAGCCACTGTGGAAAACAGTATGAGGTTCCTCAAAAAGTTAAAAGAGAAAACTACTGTACAATCCAGTAATCACACTCATGAGTATTTACCAAAAAATGCAAAAACTAATTCAAAGGGATACATACATCCCTCTGTTTATAGCATCATTATTTATAACAGGCAAATTATGGAAGCAGCCCAAGTGTCCATGGATAGATGAATGAATAAAGAAGATGCAGGGTGTTTGTGTGGGGGGGGGGGGGGGCGGGGGGTGCCATTGAATATTACTCAGCCATAAAAAAGAATTCTTGCCATTTTCAACAACATGGATGGAGCTAGAGAGCATTATGCTAAGTGAAATAAGCCAAAGAAAGACAAATGGGATATGATTTCACTCATGTGGAATTAAGAAACAAAACAAACGAGCAAAGGTATTTAAAAAAGAGAGGAAGAGACAAGCCAGGAAACAGGCTCTATATTAACTCTCAGGAACACACTGAAGGTTCCTACGGGTCAGGAAAGGGTATTGGTGGGGGGGATGGGGAAACAGGTAACAGGGATTAAGGAGTGCACCTGCTGTGAGGACCACTGAGTGATGTATGGAATTGTTCAATCATTACATTGTACACCTGAAACTAATATAACACTGTATGTTTACTATATTGGAATTAAAATTTTAAAAAGAATCCCATTGCATTTCTGTACACTGATAATGAAGCAGCCGAAAGCAAAAATAAGAAACCGATCCCGTTTACATTTGCAGCCCATAATAAGATAACTAAGAATAAACGTAACCCAAGAGGTAGAAGACTTACACTCTGAAAACATCAAACATTGATGAAAGAAACTGAAGACGACACAAAGCAACCAACACAGTCCGTGCACATGGGTGGGAAGAGCAAAATGTTGTTAAAATGTGTGTACTGTCCAAAGCAATTTACATATTTAATGCAATCCCTAACAACATATCAACAACATTTTTCATGGAACTAGAATAAACAATCCTAAAATACATATAAAACCAGAAAACAAAAAAGCCATACAATCTGAAAAACAAAACTGGAGGTATCACAATTCCAGACCTAATGGTATGTTGCAAAACTATAGTAATCAAAACCATATGGTCCTGTCACAACAATAGACATATTGATCAATGGCACAGAATAGCAGGCCCCAAAGTAAAACCACATTTACATGGTCAGTTAATTTATGACAAAGGAGCCAAGAATATGCAACGGGAAGAAATCTCTTCAACAAATGGTGTTGGGAAAACTGGACAGCAAGATGCAAAAGAATGAAAGTGGGCCATTGTCTTACACCGTACACAAAAATAAACTCAAAATGGGTTAAAGACATAAATGTGAGACGGGAAACCATGAAAATCATGGAAGAGAACACAGGCAGCAATTTTCCTGACCTTGGTCACTACAGTTACTTACTAGGTTTGTCTCTTGAGCCAAGGGAAACAAAAGCAAAAATAAAGTATCGGGACTACATCAAAATAAAAAGCTTCTTTCTGCACAACAAAGGAAACCACCAGCACAACTGAAAGACAGCCTACTGAATGGGAGAAGATATTTGCAAATGACATATCCAATAAAGGGTTAGTATCCAAAATATATAAAGAACTTGTACCACTCAACACACACAAAAATCCAATTTAAAAACGGGCAGAAAACATAACAGACATTTCTCCAAAGGAGACATACAGATGACCAACAGACATTTGAAAAGATACTCACCATCACTCATCATCAGGGAAATACAAATCAAAACCACCATCCGATATCCCTTCACATCTGTCAGAATGGCAAAAATAAAAAACACAAGAAACAGCAAGTGGTGTTAAGGATATGGAGAAAAAGTCTTATGCCCTGCTGGCAGGAATGGAAGTTGATACAGCTACTATGGAAGACAGTAAGGAAGTTCCTTAAAAATTTAAAAATAGAACTACTTTGGAATCTAGTAATTGCACTACTGGGTATTTACCCAAAGAATATGAAGACTCTCTAAGTGAAATAAGTCATACAGAGAAAGACCAATACCATATGTTTTCACTCCTGTGTGGATCCTGAGAAACTTAACAGAAGACCATGGGGGCAGGGAAGGAAAAAAAAAAAAAAAAAAGAAAACTCTAATGCAAAAAGATAACATGCACCCCAGTGTTGTCTACAGTAGCCAAGATGTGGAAGCAATGCAAATGTCCATCGATAGGTGACTGGATAAAGACGTGGAGTACACACACACACTGGAATATTACTCACCAGTAAAAATGAACAAAATCCTGCCATTTACAAGGACACGGATGGAACATGAGAATACAATACTTAAAGTGAAATAAGCAAGTCAGAGAAGGACAAATACCATATGATCTCATTCATATGTAGAATTTAAGAAACAAAACAAATGAACAAAGAAAAAAAAGAGAAAAACCAAAAAACATTCTTAACTATAGAGAACAAACTGGCACTTAATAGAAGGAAGGTCAGTGCAAGAATGGGTGAGACAGGTCACAGGGAGTTAGATTACACTTATCTTGATGAGCACTGAGTAACAAGTAATATATAGAACTGTGGAATCACTATACTGTATATTTGAAACTTATGTAACACTCTAGGTTAACTGCTGCAATTAAAAATAAATAAATTTAAAAAGAAAATCCCATTTACAATTGCACCAAAAATAATAAAATACATAGGAATAAACTTAAATAAGGAGGTGAAAGACCTATAGTCTACAAACTGTATAACATTAAGTAAACCGAAGATGACACAATTTGAAACATATTCCATTCCTAATGTGTGAAATGTGTAAAAGTATTGTTAAATGTGCATCTTACTGAAAGGATTCAATGCAGTCCTTATTAAGATACCAACATTTTTCACCTATCTAGAATAAATAGTACTAAAATTTGTGTGGAACCCCGGCAGACTCCGAACAGCTGAAGCTCTGTCGAGAAAGAACAAGTCTGGAGGCATCACAATCCCAGATTTCAAAGTATAATATGAATCTTTAGTAATCACAACAGTATGGTACCGGCCCCAAAATAGACACATAGATCAATGGAACAGATTAGAGAACCAGAAATAAACCCGTGCTTATACGGTCAGGGAATAGACAGCAAGAGAAGCAGTAATGCACAATGTGGCAAAAACATCTCTTCAACAAATGGTGCTGGGAAAACGGGACAGCGACATGCAGAAGAATGAACCTGGACCACCTTCTTACACAGCACACAAAAATAAACTCAAAACGGATCAAAGACCTAAATGTGAGACAAACCATAAAACTCCTAGCAGCAAATACAGGCAGTAATTTCTTTGACATCAGCTGTTGAAACATTTTTCTAGATGTGTCTTATGAGGCTAGGGAAACAAAAGCAAATTATGCCAGAAATAAAAAGCTTTTGCATGGTGAAAGAAACCTCTACCAAATGAAAAGGTGGTCTACTAAATGATACATCCAATAAGTATATGAAGAATATATGAAGGATTTATTCAATTCCAGAGCAAAAGAAACAAATAATCCCATTGAAGATGGGCAGAAGACATGAACAGACATTTCTCCAGACATCCAGATGGCCAACAGACACGTGAAAAGATGCTCAACATCACCCACCCTCAGGGAAATCCAAGTCAACACTATGAAGAGGTATCACCTCATACCTGTCAGGATGGCTAAAGCCAACAACACACAAAACAACACGTGCTGGCAAGGATGTGGAGAAGTTGTTAGTCTCAAGCACTGCTGGTAGGAATGTAAGTTGATGCAGTCACTGTGGAAGACAGTATGGGGCTTCCTGAAAGTAGTAAGAATGGAACTACCCTACGATCCAGTAATTCATCTACTGGGTATGAAAACACCAATTCAAAAAAGGTACATGCACCCCTATGTTCATTGCAGCATTATGTACAACAGCCAAGATAATGGATGCAACCAAGCGTTCATCCACAGACAAATAAATAGAGAAGATGTGTATGGTATACAACGGAGTATTAGTCATAAAAAAGAATGACATCTTGCCATTTGTGACAACATGGATGGACCTATAGGGTATAATGCTAATTTCAAGAAGTCAGAGAAAGACAAAGGCCATATGATTTCACATCTATGAGGAATCTAAAAAATAAAAGACACACGTAAACACAAAACAGAAACAGACCCAAAACTACAGAGAACAAACAGGGCTGTCAGAGGGCAGGGCCGGGAGGGGGGGTGGGTGGAGGGAGGGGGAGGTGCAGGCTTGCAGTTATTGGATGAATACATCACGGGAATGACAGGCACAGCACAGGGAATGTAGTCAGCGGAGTTTGCATGGGGACAGGGGCAGCCACACTGTGGTGACCCACTGGAACGTATAGACTTGTCCAATCACATGCTGTACCCCTGACACTGATGAAACACGGCCTGTCAGCTACACTTCACTAAAAAATGAAGGAAGGCTGAGACCACATATGACAAGGCATATAACCACTCCCGGGGTTCACAGCACGTATGGCCAGCAGGGTTTAGAACAGGACTGTGGTAAGGTGTGACTCAAGTCAGTCTGGCTCTAAGAGGATGGATGTGGTCACAGCATGGAACACACAACCCCTTTCATCACAGGCCTGCGGGTCTGGTCAGTTAGCAGTTTTCCTGGTTGGCTGGTAAGTAACTGGCCATCCGATGAATTAAGTGATTGTTCATGAGCCCCACAATGGGAGTGCTAGTGTCAACTATAACAATTAGCATGTATTTGTACTGATTACGTGCCAGGCACGTATGTGTGAAATACAGAATATGTAGGCCTTCCAAGAAAGTCTGAGATAGGATTTTCATCTCCATTGTAAGCAAAATGGAAGCTTCAAAGATTGTGCATTGTGACCTGGACAGCGTGCTAAGCCATCAGGCAGTTAACGTTCAACCCGGGGCGCTGTCTACTTCTCGGGCCCAGGCCCAGACTGCTGAGCGGCGTGAGCCCACACGGCCCCGCTGTGCAGCTCATGGCCATCGGACCTGTGCGTGATTTTTCTGTGGTTACTATGGCCGACAACTGAGAACAGTAGTTATGATGTGAGAAAATTATATCAAGTTCAGATCTCAGTATCCACGAATAAAATCTAGGGGGAGACATCCCTGCCTGCTGACGTGGATCTCATCTGCTTTCAGACAAGAGCAGACTTGAGGAGCTGCATCAGAAACCACAGGACTCAAACTCTCCAACTTCTGTTTGACAGAAGCAATACTTTGTCGAAGAAAAAAAAATTTAGGGCAGCTGTAGATTTTTTAAAATGTTTTACAGAATTTAGGGGGGAAAGAACATTAACATTTAGTGCATTTTTACTAGGAGAGAAGGAGCCAGCATAAAATGAAAGGAAGCGTCACATCAATTTACATAAGCCAGTAAAAAAATTTACTTTTTCATTTACTCTTAAAGTTACTCTATGGCAGGGGTGCCTGGGTGGCTCAGTCAGTTCAGTGTCCGACTTCAGCTCAGTTCATGATTTCGTGGTTCGTGAGTTCGAGCCCCACATTGGGCTCTGTGCTAATAACTCGGAGCCTGGAGCCTGCTTCAGATTCTGTGTCTCCCTCTCTCTCTGCCCCTCCTCCACTCACACTCTTTCTCTCTCTGTCTCTCAAAAATAAATAAACATTAAAAAAATGTTTTTAAAAGCTAGTTTATGGCAGAAGTCTACAGTCCTCTGATAAACTCAGAGGAGATAAGCAGTTCAAAACTTTGGTGACTCTTCCTCTTTGGATCAGAAGAAGGTTCCTTCCCAGTTGTTTCCACCTTATCTGCCCCCTGACGGCCCTGGGTAGCTCCATTCCTGCAGGAGTGTGGCCAGCCCTGCTATGAAGCACACGGCCCCTCTGCTGTCTCTAGAACATTTTAGATTGCCAGAGTTTGTTATGTTCCAGCATGCGGTACCAGCTGAAGGGTAAGAGCAAGAGATTCTCCCGATTTTACTTGGGGAGGGGCTCTACCATTCTTCTGTTATAAAGGCAATGCACTTTGCCAATTAATGATAGAATTAGGAATTCTCAAGAGGAATTATAAATAAAATACACATGAAGCTCTTTTCCTTGTTTTCCTATGCACATGATCTGTGTGCACTAAGGTGACGCTGTTCATTTACACACTCACTCATGCACAATGTCATTTACACACTCATTCACAATGCAGATTCTTAACATTGCTGCAGTTCTAGCTCAGGAGTTCGGGTTGAAATAATCTACATGCAAAGTGGGATTATCTGAGGGGGTTTTACCCGAAAAAATACTTGCTTTCTCTAAAGCATTTCCCAAAACTGTTGTATACGACGTTATTCCATGGTTCTCAAGAAACCCTATTCAGTGCAAATTTAATAAACACAGCGTTGTCTGCTTGCCCTTGAAGATTCATTATATATTTGAGAATATCAGCAGATACCACCACAGACAGTTCAACTTCAGAAACAGCCTTCCTAGGGACTAAAACGGGATTCTGTGCACTGCTCACAAAAACAGTCTTTGTATTAGTTTTATATAAAAATATTATCACCTTGTGTGTCAGTAGATGTATGCTCAAAGCTCTGTCTTGTATGCACCCTGGTTTAAAATAATAAATATTAATATATTTTCTATGTGATGTTTTTCTCTGTTAGGGACTTGCTGTGAAAACTGTATTATGAGCATTATATTATTGAAATATATGAAGAAAGTATTTCTCTGTCAAAGTACATTTTAGTCTTGACCAAACAGCATCTTTCATGGTACTCACTGCTGGCAAGTTGTCCGTTTCCTGTTTTGAAATATTGTTCTGAAGTTAGATCGCTAAATCGTGCCACTTTCATGTACATTAAAGCTGATTTTCTAGTATCTTCTTTTCTAAAAAAAAAAAAAAAAGTGTGTTTTAAAATAAGTTAGTTGGGTTTATGCATCAACTGATGAGAAATATTATAAAACCCTGGCTCAGTGGTAAAGGATGCAACTCTTGACCTCAGGGTTGGGGGTTTGAGCCCCACATTGGTCATGGAGATTACTTAAAAACAAAATATTTACAAAAAAAAAATATAATAAAACATATTAGCCAAATACTTAAAACGTAATCAAGCTAGATCATTTTGTTTTCTGGTGTTTTCTCATTTTGTTGTTTTCTTTGGTTTGTTGGTGAAGTTGTTTGCTCATATCTTCATTTGCCTTTTGTGAAACGAATTGTCTTACTTCAAATACTAGCCTGCTGCCTGCTGTTCGTAACACATGCACACTTCTGACTTACTCTCCGGAGCTCAGAAAGGAGTATGAAATCCAAATTTTAGCCTCATTATGGAACTGAAAAAGTGGACCAGATTCTATTTTAATAAAGTAGGATATATGAGGATATTAACCACTTTAAGAACAACATACAGGTTTTTAATTACTAAATTTTAGTAATGTCTAACTGCTTTGTGTTCATGGCCTGTAACATTGTAAGGCTTCCTAATGAGTCTTCTTGTTTGCATTCGTTTGTGTGTTTGTTAATAGCGCTCAGCGAGTTTATTAATAGTATTTAGTACAATTTTAGTTTCGTGCAAATGTTTCTTACCTAAGCTTGTCTGTTACTAGAAACATATTAAAGTGGGATTTGGGTCATAAGAATTTGATTCAGCTAAACGATATCGACGGGGCTTCTGTCTGCACAAGGTACTGTGCTAACAGCGGAAATGCCAAAGGACTTAGCTGTGCTCCTGTGACCTGAGAGCAAGTACATTTCGCTTCTTCACAGGTTCTAATGATTACCAGGAAAGAGAGGTTGAGAAATGACCGGCAAAGTTGTAGGAAGCAACAGTGGGCCTGGGTGAGACAGGTGACGGGGCTCAGGAAATGCTTGCCCTGATGAGCACTGAAAGCTGCTCACAGTCGTCAACTCCTATCGTGCACAGGAAGGAGAACGCTGTGTGCCACATACACTTGAATAAAAAATGCCAGCAAACAAGTACGACAAAGAACTTAGGAGACAACAGTGCTGCTTTGCTTTGAAAACACGGTACAAGGGCTCCCAGTGGCTCTGTCGGTTACGTGTCCGACTCTTGAGTTCCCCTCGGGAGTCCTGATGTCATGGTTCATAAGTTTGAGTCCTACGTTGCACCCTGCACTGAGAGTGCAGAGACGGCTGGGGACTCTCTCTCTCTCTCTCCTTCTCTCTGCTCCTTCCCGTGTGTGTGCGCTTTCTCTTTCTCTCTCAAACAATTAAAAAGACAAAACACTGTAGGTTTTGGTAGCAAGATTTGTACCCCCACGTTACAACAAAAACCAAGCAAGAGTGGAAGGATTTGGAAATATATGCAAAAACTAGAAAATCAATAGTGAACATGCAAAATATCAGCTCTGCATTACTGTTAAGTCCTAATTTAAAGACAAAATCACTTGGCATCACAGCTAAGAGGAAGGACTAGCATGGTGACGTTTCAGTATGCCGTTTCTATTTTCATGTCTCCCATCAAAGTGATGGCCAGCAAAGCAAGTGTCAGGTGACAGAGATAATTTAAGACCCTTCTGAGGTCTGTAAACAGGTATTCATAGATGTAGATCATTTCATCCCAAGAATATACAGTGTGTGTGTGCTCTCTGCTGAGGGATGTGACAGTACAGGCCTGCACTAGGTTACTAGATTCAGGAGTGGCTACGGAGTCGTGAAAATTACAGAAGCTTCTGGAACCTGAAGCTCTGCCATGGAAGCAGAATTGGAGAAGAGGGAAGAGCTTAGGCACCAGCTGATAATGGTGAAAATTCTCTCAGCTCCAAATCCTGTATTTTCTCTGAGGTGCAAGTGAGGATTCATTTTCTTCCTTAATCTTTGTAAGTTTAACATATCCCAGAGTAATACATTATTTTGATTTTCCAAAATACTCATTTTCCCAAAAGTTACAGTCTGTATGTTTGATGAATATAGTGTTTCCTAAGCTGAATTTTAAGCTTCAAAGATTATTTTTCTCTTTATTTGGCTATATACTAAAATGCTTAGGCTCTATAATTCTAAGCATGACATTAGCATATAAAATGCTGTTAAGTGAAATGGATAAAAACCGACAGAATCACCAATACAAAAAGAGAAAAATGAGATGCAGGGCAGATGGTCTCTTTATGTATCTGGGCAATGATTCTCCATAGAGAATGGGTTTTGTTCTGTGCAAATCAGGTTAAGATTTAGGCAAGTTACGAGTGAATGAGCTTTCAAAGGGACTTAACTGATATAGATCAAGTACCAGAAGAGGCAGAGGTTGAGGCAGCATCTGTGTAAGCGGGAGGCGGGGGGCATATTGGAAAAGATAATCAAAATTTCATATAATTCCCTCTTATCCTTAAAAATAGAGTGTGTGTTGTAAATTTTTCCAGGTAGGAAAAAGTATTTTTGTTTCTCTCTGTCCTAACACCGTTCACGACATGTAGTAGAAGCTAAAAAGCTACGTTTTTTTTTTTTTGTCTGGTTCATCTGAGAATTGGTAGGGAATTAAAAAAAATGATTTGTATATGTAGCCCAAAGAATTAGAGATATGTGGATAAATGCTTTATATTTGAATTATTTCATGTACCATTGAGTCCTTTCAACATCCTATTAGGTGGACAAGTACCCTTGAGAAATAGAGAAACTGGTGCTCAGAGAGGCCAGGTACTCCAGAGCCCGAAGCCGATTCCTTTTCCATTGTCCTGTGTCTTCTCTTCTGAAAGCGACGAAAGAACACAGTGCCCAGGTGCCAGTGTTCATGTGGCAGACCTTTCTCCGGCTGACTGCGGCTCCTTACCACGGTGCAGCCTCCCTGGGTTTCCCATTCTCCATGTGTCAAATTCTAGAATGAGTCCAGCTTTTCCCCTTAAGTCTCATTTCAAGTCTAAGAAGTAATCATTAGTGGAATAAAATTGTATATCAACTCAAAAAGCACATTAATCCAAAATTGGAATTGGAAATTCCATGAACTCGTGATATTTCTCTTTAGAAAATATGTGCTTCTAAGCCCCCATCACAGAATAATCCTAGAGGGGGGTGAGAAGGCGTTCCCATGTCACAATCCCTGCCTCCACTTCCCATTAAAGGAATCTCAAGGATCCTCACAATCACGACTCATCGAATTTCTGAGACAGCAGATGTACAAGATGGGCTATCACCCACTGACATACCAGAAAGCAAGAAAGCTGAAGATGACCTGACACATAGCAAAAAACAAACAATAAATACTCAAGAGCCAATTTAAAGAACTCCCCCTGTGCAGAGACTGACAGTTTTAGTAGCAATGCGATAATAGCGGCACCGATGGAAACCCACCAGGTGTGCTGAAATCCACCAATTCGCCGTAATACTTTTAAGGAAGGAGGAGGTCATTAATCACCTTTACAGCATACTAGGGAACAAATTTACTTGGAAAGCACATAAACAGAGGGAACTTAGGGGCGTTTCTTCGGCCTTTTCTAAGTGAATGATGCCTCATGATGATCCAAAGATTGGTAATGGGAGTTTCTCCTTGTATATCCCTGTCTGCCTAGAAGTGAAGAAGGGTTAGTGGAATTAGATTCCTCTTGTGTGATTCTGGTGTGATAGAATCTCGTGGCTCCTCATATCTAAAGAGAGACCCAAATACTGCGTGCCTACTTGTGAAAGCATACAGTGCCACCTTTGCAGGGTTTGTGCCAAAAATTCAATCTGAATCCAAACTCACCTCTGGATCCAGTTCCCAGGAATCCAGGGAATGGAAGAACGTGATGCCATGGGAATGGAACCAACCAGGGTGTGGTTTCTTCAGCAAATAAACTTCAAGGAAAACAGGAGCAAAAACCTATAAATTTAGGAGAACTAAGAGACCTATCAACAAACTGCAGCATGTGGGCTTTATTTGAATTATGGTTCCAGCAACAACAAAAACTTAGAACTAGGTGGATAATGGAGAGAAGAGGACATTAAGGAAGTACTGTTGGGAGAGGATCTGAGATGGTGACATGGGAAAAGACCCTGACTCCCCTCCTTCACAGACACACATGGAGTCAACACCGATGCACCGGGCCAACCGAGCAACGTCTCTGCAGGACAGAGGATAGAAGGACCATGGAGAGAAGAGCAGGGGGGACCAAGCCCCGTCCCCACCGCCATCCACACCTGGAGGGCCAGCCCTGAGAGATGCTGAGCAGATTGGTCTACCCTGGGGCACAGGAACGAGAGCCGTCATTTGATAGGGCAGCTATGGTTTAAAGGATCCAGGCCTGCAGTGTCTGCCTAATAGCAGGAGATGCGTGGACCTCTCTTGTGGATTGGGGGGAGGGGAGCTGGCTGGAGCCACTGTAACGTTCCCCTTCCACATTGACAGCGCAGATGGGCACAGGCTATGGGGGCCCTGGCTAGCCAGCTGCTGTAGCGAGTCCCAGATCCCCAGCCTCCACCAGCCCCAGCCATCCCAAGATGGCCCTACACATGTCCACACAACAGGACATGCTCTGACAACACCCATCATGGCTCCAGATGTCTTGCCAAGGTACGCAGGTACCCACTTCAGCTCTGCATGACTCAGCAGGCAACCCTTGTGTGAGACACCCTGGGGTCTTCCAGCCCCTCCCTGCTTCAGCAGCACCTGCCCTGCCAGGAGCCCCCAGCCAGGTTACCTTCAGCTCCAGCCGTGCCATCAGGGGGATACTGGTGAGAGATGCCCCAGGACCCCAGGCTACAGTCCACCTCCACATAGTCCACCGGAGCCACCAGGTACATGCAGTCTACCCACGGAACATGCCCACGGAGGCCTTTCTTTGAAGACTTCTAAAAGCTTTCCATGTAACCCATAGGAAGTGAGACAAAATGAGGCGACAGAGGAATACATTTCAAATGAAAGAAGACATATCTGCACGAAGAACTAAACAAATAATCACAAAGCTGGTGTGAAGGTTCAAAGAGCTAGTAAACTCAATCACATGTAGAAAATTAGTTAAGGGACTCACAAAATAGATGAGACGGCGCGTGTCCTTTGGGAGTGCGCGTGAACTGGAGCGACCATCAAGCTGATACAGAACCCTCTCTGCATGTGTTGTTTCAACCCAGAACGTGGATCGTGTGACTCATCGATGAGACCCGGAAGATGAACGCGATGCCACCGCAGCCCCCCTCTCAGCTTCAGCGCCTGTCCCCACACAGAATCCAGGTCCGGCCCACAGTGCCACGTTCAGGTACCTTTTACATCTGGGCCCGTGGGGGTCCCCCTCTCAGCCTTGGCTCTCTGGTGACTTTCCCCCCATGCCGGGCAGGAGGGCACGTTTGCCACAGGTGGACTTCTGGAGATGGTGGGCCTCAGGGCCACAGCAGCCCCACAGTGTGAGGGGCTCACCATGACGCTTTCCAAGTGATGACGTCCCTTCATCATCTCGTTTGCATGGCCGAGACCAGAGAGCCCAGATGGCAGTATGTTTAGGGAGTTCTCCAACTCACAGTCACCGGAGACCAAAATCTATAGTAAAAAGACAAAACACACACTGAGGAAGAACTCCAGCCTAACACTAAAGAATGCCGTCAGTCCCGCAAGAGGACAGCCCTGGGGGCAACAGAGAATGACAAAAACAACCAGCACATAATTAACAAAATGGCAGTAATCTGGGCCCCTGGGTGGCTGATTTGATTGAGCGTCCAGTTCCTGATCGCATCTCAGGTCATGATCTCACATCACAGTTCATGCATTCAAGCCCTACATCGGGCTCAGTGCCAACAACCTGGCCCCTGCTCGGGATTCTCCCCCGAGCCCACCCCCCCTTCACCTCTGCCCCTCCCTCACTTAACTACCCTTGCCCTGCTCATGCTGCTCTCTAAATAAGTCAACCAATTTAAAAATAAAAGCACATTTGTAAATGATTGTTACAGCTGGATCATGGGGTTTATGATGCTAGTGTTAAAACATTTCCTAATATATTAAATCTTATTATTTGGGAGAGTTTTCTTTGCTTCTCTACTGCTCTGCTTCAAAATAGTATATTGCCATATTTTAAAACAAAGTCATTCTTTTTTGCAGGGTGCATATGGTCCCTATTCCCCTGATGAGTGCATATCTTTGCCTGTTTACACGAGTTCTGAGAGGGATCGTGTGGTGACCAACATTGACGTTCCGTGTGGGGGCAGCCCGGACCGGTGGATTCAGTGTGGAGCTGCTTTGTTTCTAAAAAATCAGTAGAGTGTAACGACAGTAAAAGCTGTATTAGCAAAAAAAGAAACATTTGCTACTTTAAACTTTGAATAAGTATGTGGCCAGTCTGCATTTAAAATGTTCAAAAAATTATCACATTGCTAAGTACCTTTTGTTACTGATCTCCTTGGGTTGTGTAGTGGGTCATGACAGACCACGCAACTTTCAAGCGATAGTTTAATGGAGTTAATGTTAAATGGAGTATTCCCTTCATAACATTAAATATTTTTGTGAAGCAGTTCAGGTTTCCAGGGGCTCAAAAATTTATGTATGTAAGAGGTTGAAAATGGCGTACTTAAGGAAGCAGTAATTAATTCTTTGGCTGTTTTTTGTATCCTAATTTGTGTTAATAAAATAGAAGACCAGTTTTTCATTTAAACACTTAAAAATATATTCTATTTTAGTTAAAATACACAGCATCTCGGAGTAATCCAGGAGAAATGGGGCACGACGGCAGAGAGGGCAGGAGGAAAATTTTATGAATGGACTAAGTAAACAATGAGAAGTTACAATTTCTCACGTATGTGGCCGTTTACCAGCTGTTTCTATGAAACAGGAAAATTCTACAATGTCTGGAAGCTTCAATAAATATATTTTATGGTGTAATCTTTGAGTTTCTGAGTGATTTGAATTGAATTCAGAAATGTTAACTACTTTTTTTCTATCACCGTGTGTATGGTCAGATCAGGAGAACAGCCCCAGGATGTCAACAGTGAGCTCACACTAAAGGACGAAGGGAGACGAGGACTGTGAAGGTGGAAGCGCCACAGCTGAGGCTGGGCTGCAGGGAGCCCCCGGGCAGAGCCAAGCCCACGCGGCAGCGGGGCCTCCCAGAGCCTGGCTCCCACCTGCTGGAGGAGGTCTGCCCGCCTGGTGGGGGGGGGGGGGGGGGGGTGTCATCCAGGGGTTTCCGGTTTCCTGTGACTGCTGCAGCAGGGACCCTTTGGGGACAGGCGAGCCCCCCTGGCGCCCCTAGAAGCACCCTCTCTAACAGAGAAGCAGGACGAGCCTTCCCACTCCTCCATGGTGTTGGAGATCCCAGCCAGCACAACACAGAGGTGAAGGGGCAAAGGCACCCGGAGGAAAGTGCGTTCAGCGAGAAGACGGTGGGCTGCAAGCACTTCCTGCCACCAGCCCTGCAAACACATGCACACAGAAATCAGTTTCAAGAGCAGAAACTCAACCTGCCTTAACATGTTTCCAACCAAATATTGTTCAGAGGTTTGATTTTTCTGAGGCTTTCTACTGTCCTTCCAGAAACAGGTGTGGGGATGGAAGTGAGAAAAGGCAACGGACCCCTGCAGTCGCCCCCGATGGTTTCTCCCATTTGACCCGCATGAGCCTCATTCAGTGTGGTCGGCATGAGCCTCATTCAGTGTGGTCGGCATGAGCCTCATTCAGTGTGGTCGGCATGACGTGTGGGCTCTGTGTTTCCCATCCTCCTCCTCAGGAAAGTGTGCCCACAGACGAGTCCTGGGAGGAAGGCTGCGCAAGGCCCTGGGGACACGGCCCTGGGGACGCAGAGCCACACTCCGAAGCACCTGAAACCCAGAAGATCACCCCTTGGGCTCCTTGTCATGTCGGCATCGGGGAGCAGGAAGTGCACAGCCCACGCCCTGGTTTCTGCCACTTGCTTACGTCCGAACTCAACAAGTGTTTATTCAGTCAATGGTTAAAGCTGCTTCCGGACACCTTAACCATCAGATCTGTCTCTGGATTGTTTTAGATCGTGCCCCCAAATCAAAACCATCCTCAGAGACTGTTGTCCATCGCTAGACACAGCTGAACACTCTCCAGAATTCCCAAGGACATCACAGAGATTCCTTCCAAAACATCTGAGTCACTTAGGGCAGCATCATTGTCCCTGTGTGATCGCTGTGAAAACACAACTACTTTCCCTGGAGCCCTTGAATAAAAAAACTTTGGAAATTAAAAGGATGTTGGAGATGGTCTGGTTGAATTTTTATCTTATTCTTTCTTTATCGTCATACCTTCGTAAATGCTTCACCAACCCTTGCACAGGAGGGAAATTAATTCTCAAAGTTTCATGAAAGAGATGAATTTTGTGCTGGACAATCACGAATCTACATTATAAGGAGCAGAGCATATTCCTGCGAGGGTCCAGAAGCTCCAGCCAGTTCCCTGCCTTAGTGTATCTGGAGCCTTTCCAGATGGCAAGACTGAAAACTTCCCAGTGGATAAATGAACATACTCAAATACTTAAGTGGTTGCTGGAAAGACAAGAAAAAACCAAAGCAGAGGGGGTTGGGGAGGAGAGCCTGTGGGGAGGAGAGTCAAGGCCTCATAGCTATTCCCTACCTGGAGACACGCCAGTCAATGTTTGGTGTTTACAAAATGGAAGAATGAGTATCAACCAGAGTATTATGCTGCAACCATTACCCATTCTGATTATTCTGTGCCCGATTTGTCTTCTCCTCTTTTCCAGTTCCTGAGAACCACCGCTAAAGGGATCAAGTCAATAGAAGAAGGTCCAAAGGTAAAAGCAGAGATAAGGAATTTGCTAGGATTCAGCACCGTGGGTGGATGATCTTTCCTTTCTCCTCATTTTTAGAGGTGACTTAGGTACTGGTTAGCATGGTGGGGTAAAGAAGAAAGTGTTGTACAGGAAAGCCAAAAGGTAACGAAGACCCCAACTTAATCAAATATTATATTTAGGCTGTTGTCTGATCCCATTATCTTTCTCTGGCTTATTTAAACAAGCCAATGACACCAGTGTGAGTTTGGAGGTTGCCTTTATTTCTACTTGAAATAACCCATAGTTATGAAAACGGGGTTTGTTTGAACAAGAGCGGACTCCGCTATGGTGGTAACATTCTAGGCAATGCTGCTGACTGGTCTGTACTTTTATTTCTTATTCATTTTTTTTTACAAATAGACTCTTTAATGATTATTTTAGAGAGAGACAGAGCATGAGCAGGAGAGGGACAGAGAGGGAGACACAGAATCCGAAGCAGGCTCCAGACTCTGGGTTGTCAGCACAGAGCCTGACATGGGGCTCAGACTCACGAACCATGAGATCATGACCTGAGCCGAAGCCGGATGCCCAACCGACTGAGCCACCGGGTGTCCCACTGGTCTGTACTCCTAAGGTTGCTTCCCTGCATAGAAGGCATGACTGTCTGTGAGTTAGACACTACTGTGCATCTCCCGGTTTTCACTCTCCCTGTTGCCAGAACATCATAGTGTTTACCTGGGCTGGTGGACACTCAGAACAAAGCTATAACCCTTCTCTGCCTTCTACTCAAGTGGAACCTGGTGACTCACTTTTGGCCAAAATGCTGAATGTAGATATGATATGGTAGCTTCCTCACAGGGCACAGCCGATACGCCATTTCCTCTCCTCTGCTGCCCAGACAGAGACACTGTGACCTTGGGCCATGTGTTTGCAGCCACAGAGGATGGAGACACTGTGGAAGAAGCTGGGACTTGGGGGAGCATAGATGCCCTGGAGCATTTAGCTGTGGACTTCGTTTATGCAAGAGAGATTCAGCACCCCTAGAGGAGAATGTTGTGCTCTCATAGTTCAAAAAAAACACTAGTTTTTAAAAATTAAAACCATTTAGAGATAAAATGTAAACGTAAAAATTACAACGTGTCAAGTTAGCCTTTCACATTCTGAACTAATTCTGTTCCGATTTCCTTTATCTGCAAACTTTCTAGTCTGTTTGTAACATATGTTATTATGGAAGAATTTACTCAACTTTTTATAACCTCAACTAAGAGTTGGTTGGGATTTGACTGTAATTTGCACTTGATTAGATTATTTTAGAGAAAAGCAAAAATAGCATTGTACCTTGGCAGACAGCTACAACCAGACATGCAATACCCACGTTTAAGATCGCTACACAGGAGGGAAGTGGTTGGTCAATGGAACTTTCACCGAAGCCAGTTTCCAGCCATGCGTTTAACTGCAGAGTGGCTAGAATCCCGAACTATAGGGCCAGGCTCCCAGTCTTTACTTGCCCTGTCACTTCTACCAAAACCCTGATGCCTCAGAGCTTAGATTTTGTGTCTGTGAAATGTGGGTTGTTGTGCACGTCAGGAAGTCTGACTTAAATAGCCAGTGAACTGTCCTGTGAGAACACAGCAGGGACTAGAACTTAAATTCAAGGTACCGTCTGTCTTCTTGGGACTGGATGTGAATTTAAAAACGTTAAGATAAAACATAAATCACAATTTTATACAAAACGCGAATTCACTGTTGAGACAAGTTAAGCTGGGAATGATGTGATTGTAATATCTCCCACTTTTACATGATCTGATTTATGTGTGATTACACATCTAGTGTTAAAGGCCCACATTGTTTGCACAAGATGAACCACAGATGCCTGTCTTTCATAGAATTTTGTTCAAAACCCAGACTGTGTGTGGTCACCACATAACAGCAGTGACACATAAGTCTCAGTTAGTACTGACCACATGTGAAGCTCTGCTCCAGACAGCCAGCCAGATGCTATATTCATGGTGATGCCTGTTTCACTAGCGACAACAATGACACAGTTCAGGTGAGTCACTCAGCTAGTAAACCCTAACGCAGCAGAGAGGAAACCCTCAGTTTCCCCTCCGTGAGGAAGGAACAGCAAAGCTGGATCCTCTGGCATGTATCGTCCCGGAGGGAGGGCGCTGAAAGGAGGGAACCTGGGCCGATCAGTTCCTCATCTTGACAAATGTTTGCTACAGAAATGAATCGACAGAGTCAGTCAAAATAGTCATTACGGGACATGTTTTCATTGAAAAGTCACCTCTGAGATAAAACTCAGGGGGAGGCTATGGGGGGGGGGGGGGGTACTTTCCTTGGTGAACCCAGCTGCGAGCCTGAGCTCCCCTTTCTGCCACACGGAGCGCCCTCTGCGTGCACAGGGCTATTCTGGGTCACAAGTATAGAGTGGTGTTTACTATTTCTGCAACTTTTCTGTAAGCTTAGAATTATTTCCAAAGAAAAAATGTAAAAACATAGCTCTTCAACTCCATCCCACAGAACGCAACCTCCTCTTTGTCTCTGGCTGATTTCCACTATGTCACCAGCTCCGCAGCTCCTGGGAGGGTGTGATTCCAACTTTAAGACAACCTTATCGGGTTTATCCCAGACAGAACCACAGGATCTTCTTACTGCAAACGAGCTCCTTACATTTTGGACAAGGGCTTTACAAAATACGGGGTGGGGGGGGGGGGCGGGGAGAAGAAAAGCCAAAAGAAAATGAAATAAATACATACAATCTTTAAAAAAAAAGAAAAAGAAAAAGAAACATGCTTAGAAAACATAGGTCTCAGACCCAAAGAAGAAGGAAAGAAACATGCTTACAAAACATAGGTCTCAGACCCAAAGCATTGACGTGATTTTCTTCAGTCACGACCACCTGAGCAGTCCAACTCAACAAGGGCGTTTCAATCATAACATACAAAGTTTGGAAATACTACACAATTGAAGCACCAATTTAAAAAATACTCTGAAAGTTTCAACTGTTTCTGTCCAGAAGAAAAAAAAAATGGTAAGAAATTTATCTTAGCATTAGCTGCAGTGGAAACAATGTCTGTAAGATCAAGTTAAAATCCCTATTATCTTAGCACCTAATACAGGTGTTGCGGCTGGAACGTTGTCTTTCCTGGGTTGTCCTCCAGGGACACGATCTGGTAAGGCCTTAGGCAGAATAACACCACTAGATGTTTTTATTGCAAATAGAACTTAGAATAGCCCTTATTCCTTAATGTTCAGTTGGAAAGCAGTGAGCATTGATGAGGATCCTAGGATGCTACGTGAGGAGATGGGAGGGACTTGGAGAAAGTCAGTATGACATAAAGGGATCCAGACTGTCCTGGAGCAAGAACCATGCTGGACGTGGTCAGACACCAGAGTTAGTGATGTGCCAGGCAGACTGCAAGAAGAAAGAGGAAACGGAGAGGAAGCATCTGTCCACGGCAGGGAGGAAGGACACCGATGACGAGGTGACATCTGAGTCCGTGAAAGTCTGCCGTGTGGATAAAGTGGGGTGTGTGTTGGGATGGGGAGTGCTGGGGCAGTGGGGATGGGCACACGGCATTCCAGCACCTACGAAGTGGGAGGCAGGAGAGTCACACTGCGTGTCCCCTTGTGAGATACTTTCTGAGAGTCCCTCAGTCTGCATGAGACCCCTTGTACCTTGCCCTACGTGTGTGATTTATTGTAGTTATCACTGTGGTAACTAAATATTTGTGTATCTGTTGGCTTACAACGGGCTTATCCCCCCGACTCGAAACCCCATGAGAACCGGTATTTGCTGTTGTCAGTGCCCTTCTGCCCTCATGGCTGGAGCAGGGTAGGGTATAATATATATTTGTGGAATGGCTCAAACGTGAGTGAATGAACGCATGAATGAATGAATGACGTGTTCCAGAAGGACAAAAGGTCCAAGAAGGAAGAAGGAGCCCTGATGTGTGGCAGCAGTGTTAGGGACAAGGATGAGGAATAAACAGATTTGGAAGGTATTTTAAGGAAGAAGTAACAACACCTGATGACTGCAGGAAGCTCATGTTTCTAGCCTGGGTGGCAGGTGCCATTTCTGTCTGAGAGCAGAGGAGGACCAACAGGTCCCAGGGTGTAGGTGACTCTTACAGGAAGCCGGTGTAAGAGAAGCCACAGAAAGACACAGACCCCTAAATACAGACTGCTAGTGGCCAGAGGGATGGGGCTGAGGTGGGGGGGGGGGGGGGGGAAGAGGGGGCGAAACAAGCTTCCAGTGATGGAATGAGTAGGTCACAGGGACGAGGGGCACAGGGACCATAGTCAACGGTGACGGCACAGCGCTGTATGGGGGTAGGCGGTGTTACGCCCTGGTGAGTACGGCACCGGCATAACGAGCTTGTCTGGTTACCAGTTGTGCCTTTGATGAGCGTGTGAGTGTCACATGGTGTGTCCACTACACTCAGGACAAGAAGAGTGAGAAGCAGCAGAGGGGGCGGGGAGAACAGGACAGCCTGTTGCTCGGGCTTTTGCTTCCAGGCTCAGACGGACCCTGTGCTTCCGTGCGAGGTGAGAGTCCCGGCCCGGCCCAGACACGGCCCAGACCGCTGCCTCTCCGGGCAGGATACCTGGGTGTCTGGCTTTCACTGAATGTCTTGGGTTATTTTCATGATCGTCGCTGCTGCGGTAGAGGTATCCCAGACCCCCAGGCAGAGCGTTGTCAGGGAAGATGCAGGTAAGATTTCCAGCCCCACAGAAACCCTGAAGAAAATCCAGAGGGCAGGCTGACCACAGGATTCTGCAGTGGGGAATGACTGGAGTCCTTGGCGGGGGGGGGGGGGGGGGGGGGGGGGGGGAGTTTCATACACCATGTGTAAATGCTAGATTGCTTTCTAGGTCACAATCTCCTTTTTTTTCTGAAGAAAGATACAGGAGGGTGAAAATTGGAGACTTAAAAATCTAAGCTTTTGTGCTTTTTCGAAATTTCATTTATTTAATTCCTCCTGTATTGTGTCCCACTCTCCCCTGGGAAATGTCACGCCCCTTTCTTCCAGCCATTTACTTAAACCTCTTAGGGTAACCTTAAAAACCAACTTTCACAATTCTTTTTCTTCCTCCTTTTAGTTCAAAGATAAGAATTTCTTGAAGGTTATGAATGCCACTAGCTGTTTTGATACTGTTGTCTCCTTATTGTCTGTCTTCTGGGACCAAGGGATCGATTTTAAGTTTCTAAGTTTTCTGAGCATTGTTGCAAGTTTTCTTCAGTTACACTCCTGATAAATTTCTCCCATTTGTCCCGCGTTCTCCTTTAGGAAACCCGATTCATCTCGGGCTGCTCCTTCATGTACCGTCTTCCATAAGTTTATCACCCTCTCCCGAAGTGTCAATTCTATTATTTCCTCTGCAGTCTATGTTTACAGAGTCTGTCCTCTGTCCCATTAATCTGGTGTTGAAACTTCAATTCCACGACGCACGGTTCCAATGAGGACTTGTTTATCGGGGAACCTGGGCTGATCTATTCTCATTTCTGATCTGTGCTTCTGGCTTCTGTCCCCCTGAAAACAGGTGACAGGGATTTCCATCAGATGAGATGTTTCCTCCTCCTCTTTCCTGAGAAAACGCCGCCCCACCCTGTACAACTGGGGCAGATGTGGGTTTGGTCGCATGAACACCTCCTTCTGGCAGCCAGCGTGTTTGCTTACGCTTCGTGTCAGGACTCTGATGACCCAGGGGGCCTGGCCAGGGCCCCTGATGTGCAGGTGGGAGGGCAGAGCGTGGTGAGGGTGTCCTGGCATCAGCTCGCAGCCCCCCCACCCCACCCAGGGATGCAGGCTTGGCCGCACCCCTGTGGGAAGCAGCCCCTCTTTCTTATGGTCAGAGGTGCTGTGACCCACCCAGTGCCAGCAGAGCCTCTGGCCGGCTACATGCAGGGCTGCTTGAAGACCATCCCAGTCATTTCCGTTTGGTAGAAGATGACACACTGGAGCTCAGGCGTCCTTCCAAGGTCCATGGCAGATCAGTGACCGGGGATAGTGGCTGAGAGTCCTTCTTTTCCGACTCCCTTTGTCGACCCAGAGGTCAGTCCTGGACTTCCTGGTGGATTTTAGATCACAGCAGCTTTGAGGGCCACTGGTTTTCGCTAGGGTCGTATGTTTGAAGGAATATGAGGAGCAAAGGGAAAAATACCAGCCGTTTTGTCAAGTCCGCTTGACGTCGGCCCTGAGGATGGAGCTGGGTCACATGGTCGTGACGGCTCGTGTCTCATCTGTGGCCAGGAGCCACGTGACAGCCGACCACTCACACAGGTGATCCAGCCTTTATCCTTCTTTACGTGCTCCTGTCGAAACTGCGCCATCACTCGTGGGGGAGGACTCTGCCCACTCAAGAGGGCACTAAGGGAAAC